>NW_022170249.1:37916798-37948014 GCF_008802855.1 Photinus pyralis
TCTTAGACGGTCGCATGTTCAAGAGCGCGCAATTACATGTCCACATATTTTTTGCGTTTTTTCTTTTGTTATTTACACGAAACTAAAATTTAACCAATAAATCGGTACAACAGATAGGGTAAGTCGGGGGAAGATGGCCATATGGGGAAGATGGCCCACTCAAATAATTCCAATGTTTAACGATCGATGGCGTTGCTGGTGCTGTAATATAGATCCTAGTGGCATCAGTTTGCTGTGTAGCATGTGTATTACGCACCACGATTGTTCAATGTAAGTATAAAATAACTTTGATTGTTTCATTGGCTTGAATATTTTTCAACCACATACAAAACATTATATGATAGCATATGATACATGTTAGTTTCATGCTGCAGGTATTTTTTTTTGTGGAAGTAGAAACTTTAGAGATGATCCTAACCTATAGTTCCGGTTGGTGCTGTAGTTATGTCGCTGCAAATCTGCTATGGCCATCTCTCCCAGACACAAGGGATAGATGGCCATGTTTTCTCTGGGTGTGGTGGCCATGTAGTTAATTGCATTATTTTTGTTCTTCGTAGATGCCAAGAACGTATACCCCGAAGCACGTTCGATGCCGTGGCAATTGGAGCCAAAATGATTTGATACTTGCTATCGAAGCTGTGAACCAGAACAATTCCTCCGTCAGACAGGCTTCCATGACATTCGGCATACCGCGAAAAACCCTAGAGAGACGTTTAAAGAATAATAATCATCTGAAAGGCAGCATGGGTCCTGACTGTATGCTAGGGAAGGATAATGAAGCCCGATTTTCACAGCATCTGAAATTGATGCAAAGGCGGGGTTTTCCTCTTACAAGAGATGATCTACGTCGCATTGCTTACGAATATGCTGCTCAGATTGGCATTAAACATCGCTTCAATAATGAAACCAAGAAAGCGGGCTACGACTGGCTAAATGCGTTCTTGAGAAGAAACCCTGACATATCCGTAAGAAAGTCCGAAGGCGTTTCCATTGCCCGATCTCAAGCTATGAACCGCCAAGAAGTTGAAGCGTACTTTGAACTGCTCCGCACCACCCTCGAAGAGCATAACTTGTTTGATAAACCAGGCCACATTTATAACATGGATGAATCTGGTCTGCAGCTGAACAGCAGGCCCGGACATGTCCTGGCAGCAAAGGGTTCGAAAGCAGTTTCAACTGTTACTTCGACTGAGAGAGGAGAGACGATTACCGTCATAGGCTGCTGTAACGCTGAAGGGACAGTTTTACCACCAGCATGCATAATGAAAGGTAAAAACAAGAAACCAGAGTTTACTGACAATATGGCTCCTGGTTCTATCCTGTATATGTCTCAGAAGTCGGCCTATATCAACAGTACCATTTTCCTGGAGTGGTTAAGGGACCACTTCCTTCCTCGAAAACCAGCTGGGAAAGTGCTGCTAATTTTGGATGGCCACGGCTCACACTCCACATCAATCGAAATGCTGAATTTTTGTGACTCCAATGACATAATTCTATTATGTCTGCCGAGTCACACAACACATTATCTCCAGCCACTTGATAGAGCGGTGTTTAAATCCCTTAAAGGCAACTTTTACAACGCCTGCCGACTGTGGCTAAAAAATCATCCGGGTCGTCGCATCACGAGACAACAGTTTGGACAACTTCTGCAAGAAAGTTGGGGCAAATCAGCATCTAATGAAAATGCGGTTTCCGGTTTTAGAGCATGTGGGATTTTCCCATTTAACCCACAAGCGATTCCAGATTTTGCGTTTGCTATTGCAGACAACGGCGAACTGCCGGTTCCCGTTGATGATGCAGTACCCGAGAAGACTAAACAACCTAATTCAAAAAATTTGCGTGACCCGTTACCTGACAAACCCGAAAGAACAGAACTTAGGGAAGAAAAAGATGAGCCGCAACCTAGTACATCCAAAGAAATTCGTCACGTTCCAGAAGAGTCTCCAATGACAAAACTTCTCCACGGAATCTCTCCAGTACCGGTACTGGTACAGTCTGCCAAAAAGCGCGCAAAACAAGTTGCATCTCTTCTAACATCGCCAGAAAATCGTAAGGAATGTTTGCAGAAATCATTAAAGAAGAAACCAACCAAAGAGAAAATGATGGTGAAAACACCGAAGTCTCAAAAGAGAAAAACAATGCGTGACTCATCCAGTAGCGATGAAGCGGAGGTGGTGTTCGCTGAAAGTTCTGATAGTGCCGGTGAAGAGTTTAATGAAAACGAATGTGTAGGATGTGGTGAGTGTTATTTCTCCACGACTAAAACGGTCGACTGGATCCAATGCATTCGCTGTAACTTTTGGCTACACGAAACCTGCACCACTTTTGGCGACCACTGTCAAAATTGTGGTAAGATGAAATTGAAGGAAAAAAAATAGAGGGCAAAACTATTCCTTACCTACTGGTTTTTACTGTTTATTTTTTGAATTAATTAATGATGATTTCATGTTTCATTTTAGCACCAATAAATACTTACCTTACGTTGTCGTTTGTACCCTGGCCATATTTCCCCTAGTAGTATGGCCATCTTACCCGATAGGTTGGGGAGAGATGGCCAATTGCATTGTTTTCGTTTTTGATTTTTATTTTAATCATTTTTTTTAAATAAAGTCTTTTTACCTCAGGATGTAGATTGCCGATACTTTAGGAAGTATATCCATGCAAGAGCGGTTCTTTATTGCAGTTTCTAGTGAAATTTTCATGCACGATATAAAACTATGGCCATCTCCCCCCCACTTACCCTACACACTTTGTTTCTTCTACAACATAAAAAAACAGTTAGGTGCGTACTCTTGGACGGGTTTACCCTATTGTTAGCAATTTCTTCGATTAAAAAGGACTGGTTCGAAGTTTAATTCTTGAAATTAAAACGCGAACTCAGCTTAACCCATTAAGTCCCAACTTTTAAATTTTTTGAAAACTACCGATTTTTCTAGTTAAACATGTTTATTATATGATAAACAGAACACAAAAAGTTGAAAAACAAAAATTGGAACAGCATTTTCGAAAATATGATGCGTCCTATATAGGACGCTGGGATTTACTGTTATAAATATGTCCTTATGTAGGTAATATGTTCGAAACATAAATTCCCTAAATATTGAGACTAAATATAAAAAATACTGTCATATTCGATAGTTATGCCACTATACTCTTTTTTATCGTGAGATGCAAAAAAAGTCATTTTGAATGATACGGAACAAAACATTGTTTGCAAAGAGTCACCTGGCACTTTACACAAAATGTCAATGGCTTTGATTTACAATTGTCCCCTTGACATCTTCTTTGCTTGTCTCTTGTTCCCATAAAATGACTTTTACTGTCATAACGAACATCGTCAAAAATCTTTGATGCGGATGACATAATCGGACGACCTAAGGCTGGTTTTACTCCAAGTTTCAAGTAGGTTACTGCAATAGCTCTTCTAAATGTGAGTAGCGGCATGCTCGACTTGTTTATCATTTTGTAAATGATCCAAGAATTTACAACCGCCATGTCGATCATACGAGTAAATAGCGCCCAGTACCACTTCTTAGCTCTAATTTGAACAGCATACTTGCCCACATTCCAGTCATGCTGATCTACTCCACTCATGTGAATATTATATTGCTTCAAAACCCTTGGTTGCGGAATTTGCTTCTTTTCTTTGTTTTTTCTGTCCCATCGTGCTGCTTGATGCAATGGTTCAATTGTTTCATGATTTGTGGCGATAGTGACACATTTGTTGTCATTCCATTTCAAGAAAAGGATTTCCCCACTAGAATCAAATCTGTAGTCAAAAACACCACGAGACTCTTTTCCAAGACTCTTCGAATCCTTTATGGGGCACTTAGCTAACCTGTTTTCCCTCAAAGTTCCAGTTGCACGAAAACCTTTTTGTTGTAAATATAACAACAAGTCTCTGCTGGTGAAAAGGTTATCGAAATAGACACAATGACTTGATGCATCTTCTACGCAGTCAAGAAGATTCACAACGACTCTCGAACCTAAAGCTAAATCACCATTTCTTGCGACATTTGTTGAGGTTTCAGCACCACAGTATAAGTCAAACTGGAAGCAGTATCCATTAGAAGAACACAAAGCCCACAGTTTATATCCAAATCGTATTGGCTTTCCGCGTATAAATTGCTTCAATCCATGTTTACCGAAATATTTCACGATCATCTCATCGATAGATAACTCTTTGACAAAAATACCCCATTGCTGAAATTTTTCATTCATCTGGATGATAAGTGGCCTAACTTTAAAACCCTTATCAGATTTGTTAACGTTAGCTTGATCGTTATCGTTGAAATGTATATAACTTTTTATTTTTAGGTATTTGTTTCGCGACATACAATTCTTTACAATATTTACACCAAGGTCCTCTTGTTCACTCCAATAATGTCTTTCTGATGGCAGCTTGTGATACCCTGAGAACAACAATACTCCTAAAAATGCCTTTATGTCTTCTGATGACAATGTGAATTTAGTATCATTTTTTACTGCTGATGCATATCGAACAGTTTCTTTCGTTATGTAGTCTATAACATCATCAGTGAACATCGTTTCAAACAGTTCACACGGAGTTTTTTCAATTAGTTTAGTTTTCATGTTCTCAAATCGTACAGTAGCCCCTTTACCTTCGGTTGGAAGTTTTGTGTAGGATGGATGCACTTTACGCCATGTAGGAGAAACATCGGTAAGTATCCGTTTTCGTTTGTTCGATTTAGTGGACGTGCATTTAGGGTGACTGGCCGGTATTTCTGTATTATTACTATCGTTTACCTCAACTCGTTCTGATTGTGATGTCGTGTACTGAAGCTCAAGCTCACCTGGAACATCATTCACTTCAGCAATTCCCAGAATATCATCATCAGCTTCATCTTCGTCTGTGAGATAATCAGTTTCCGGTGGTAAAACAACGATGTCAGCAGATTCAACATCTTCCATAAAATTAGGATCATTTATTATATCTTCAATTTCCGCCAGTGTTAGAGCCCTCGTATTATAATAGTCCATATTGTTGCTGTTTACACCACGCAAGTATCATATAAAACACACAATAAACAACACCACTACAATTTTGATGTGTATGCAGTAAGGAAAGCAACGTAAATGGTAAGTTGACAATGAATCCAACAATACATTATATGCGCATGGTAACTAATGTGGGATTCGCTGGACGATACTTCTAAATACCAGCGTCCTAAAAATAGGACGGTCAAATTTTGAGGGTTATAAAGAAGTTATGTAATCAAAATAAGGGGTAAAATGGTAATAGTTACAATCACTATATATCAATGAATGTATCTATGTAGCTGAATGATAGAAATATTGCAATAGGAAACCAAAAACAAATATTATGTAAAGTAATGTATTCCAAAAGAAAATTGTGAATTTTCAAGAAATTATAAATCTCTAACTTGACCCTCTTCAAACTTCAAAAAATTAGAGAACACTTCTAGAACCCTGTTGAAATCGAAATTATCGACAGAAGTAGAAAATGGGGTCAATATTTTTCTTAAAAAAATTGTTTGTGTGTTGTCCTATAAATAGGACGCTGGATTATAATGGGTTAACACCATATATTAACAATTATTGATTAAGACGTGTTACAGATTGAACTTAATTCTAGTTTGACATAATGTGTACGATTAGTTCACGACGAAATAAAAAACGTAACTAACTACTTGCAACTTAGGCTGAGTTCAGACACGACGTTTTCCGCGCGGATGGGACCGCTCGGTTCCATCCGCGCGGAAATTCAATGTTGTTCACACACGCGCGGTTGAATACGCGGAAACAGACCAAGAGATCCCTCAGAAAGTTCAGTTTAAGCATGGATGTCGAAGAAGCAATATGCTTTTGGTTACTCTACAAAAGAATGAAAGAACGGAAAAGAAGAAAAAGAAAGTATTGGGTGCATCCAATATTGCGAGATAGGCTCACACATGGTCAATTTATAACATTATATCCCAAGTTAAGACAATATGAACCGAAGTTCTTCAACTATTTTAGACTGCGATGAGTCAGAAGTGGTTTGTGATAGTGGTGAGGGTTGTGCAGATTCAGTCACAGTAGAAGATCCCAGTGGAAAGCTGTAATGTTGATTATTCCAAAAATTTGTGTACGTGTTAGAGGGTGAATGCTGCGATTGCGATATGAGACGAATAGTATTGCCTGGTAATGTTTGTGCTTTTTGAAGTACCTGCAGTAATTCTATCTTAGTTGCCAGACGCTTTTGCTCAGGTACATTTTTTAGTTCTTTGTACAATGACAAACAAAAGAGTTTGTCTTCATCTTGGCTGACAGTTTCATGTTGAAATTTGTCTCGTGTTTGGATACTTCTTTCCAATAAATCGGTTAACCGTTCCTCGGAAGAATTCAAAGTTTTCTTCTTTTTCGAAACAGGACGAATATCCCTAGGTTCTACAAAATCTTCTTCTTCACCCTCATTTCTTTGCTCTTCATTTCTTGGTTCCTCAACGTTACTGGTGGTTTCCTTATTCTCAGCACACACTTGAAGAAATGAGAGCCGGGAAAAATAAATGTACGTTGTACCTTTCTGTGACCCCGAACCGGAGGGAATCGATGTATTTTTCTTGTACTCTTTCATGTATGCGTCGCGGATGTTTTTCCACTTTTTTTGCAATGTGGCTCCTGAAAAAAAAGGAATTAGATGATTAATTTACTGTTGCGCCCTCTAGCGCTAGACTGACAAACTTAATTTCTAACAATTTCTCATGGCCACTTTAACAAAATTTGTTTTTTTCTTGAAACCATGCGACTGACACTTTCTGAGATGCAGCAGAGAGCCATTCTTAGTGGGACGCCCTGTACAATATGTATTTGTTTTTTTTTTCAGGTATTTGGGGACGGGGTGTTCATTTGGAGAACTGCACTATAACTTTCGGCTTGGAAAATCTACAGTCACAGGGATAGTGCGTCAAGTATGTGAGGCATTATGGTCAATATTGTCAAATACTGTAATGCCGGAACCGACTGAAGAGATATGGAGAAGAATTGAAACTGAATTCAAGGAGAATGCAAATTTTCCCAACTGCATTGGCGCCATTGATGGGAAGCATATTCGAATCATAAAACCCCACCACTCAGGATCTCTTTATCATAACTACAAAAAAAATTTTTCTACGGTACTTTTAGCAATTTGTGACTCCAACTACTGCTTTGTTGCTGTTGACATAGGGGCTTATGGCAAAAGTAGCGACTCTGCTGTTTTCAAAAATTCAATTTTTTATAAAAGATTATTAGCAAAGTCATTAAATATACCAGCCTCAAAGCCCATATCTAACACCGACCATGTATCATTGCCACATGTCATAGTTGGGGATGAAGCCTTTGCTTTAATGGAGAACATAATGCGACCATATGGAGGCAGTTCTTTATCCTATGAAAAAAGGATTTTTAACTATCGATTATCAAGGGCTCGACGATACATCGAGTGCACTTTTGGAATATTCGCTAATAAGTGGCGCATCTTTCATCGACCGATTGATGTAAATATAGATTTTGCCGAGAATATTATAAAAGCATGTTGCGTGCTGCATAACTATGTGAGAATCAGGGACGGTTACAAGTATGAAGATACTCTCTATACCGCACCACTAACAACTTTGAATGGACTGCCCGCAGGTAGAGGAACCCCTTCATCTTTAAATATGCGAGATAAATTTGCAAGGTATTTTGTAAATGAAGGTCGTGTCGAATGGCAAGATAAAATGATATAATTTTTTTCAAGTTGCTTTAATTTGATTATTATCTATAGAACTCTGTAATACGTACCTAATTAGTTTGAAATACAAAACCACTTACCAAGTACAATTATTTTTTTTTCTAATGTGTCTTCCCCATGTGCAAATATTTCCACCAATTCCTGCCAGGCTCCATTTTTCTTAATTCTATTGGAGTAATCGGCACTTTTCATATCCCAAATTGCAGGCATTTTCTCCACTTCATCAATGAATAGTTCGGTATCGAAGCGCTCCATCATCATCAAAACGTTTGTTCCACACGGATTCCGCAGTCGAACTGAACACCCTCATTTGTTGTAATACAAACAGATCCGTGCGAATTCCGAGCGGTAACATGTATTTGGCGGTTGACCGACGGCTACCGAGCGGACTTGGATCCGCGCGGTTACGTATGAACAGATATATTGACTCCAAATAGACCCGAGCGGATGAAACAGCGCGGTTTCAATCCGCGCGGAAAACGTCGTGTCTGAACTAGCACTTAGAGAGAAATGTAATAGCGGTTTTCTTAATTCTAATAATTTCTAGAAATATGCGAAATGGAATAAACTTGAACAATTAATATTGTAACCATTGTAACTTAACCATTATTGTTAATCGGATGGTCCTTGAGTCTGTAAATTGTTTTGTAATCTCTTTAGTTGCCACTGTAGGATTGCGATTTCTTGTTGAGTGATTTGGAGAAAATTCGTTTAGGTACATTTTTTTGAATATTACCGAAATCAAAATCATTGAATTCTCTAACCAAGTTGTGTAAAATACACTGGCTTTTATAATGTCGTTAGCTTCTTTGTATGTGTTTCGATCTCTTTCGTTAATATTCTCCACTTAGCACAAACAATACCGAAAGCACACTCTACACATCTTCTAACCCTTTACAACCTGTAATTCAATGCCGTTTTTCCAGGAGTTAAATTATTTCGAGGGTAGTAGGGAAAGAATGGAGGGGCACGGCATCCACCTTGACCCTGTTCATGACCTCACCTAAATGAAGGGGGACGCAATTGCACTGTCTTTGGCCTCGTGTCTGACTGATTTATGACCTTTTAAAATGAACGGGGATGATTTGAAATACATACTTTTACTGTGTTATGTGCAGTAACTAGTGGAATGTTGTTAAGGTATCTACAAAAAAAACTTGCCTACGTTCGGTTTTGTAATATTCACCGGGTATAGACCTACAACGAATTAAAAACTTGCACTTCACACTACAAGAGAAACTGAGCGTACATCTGATTACCTCGAATGCGCTTACGCAGAACTACTATTCGTTTCCACAGAACAACTAAATTGGATGAATTATTTTCACCAAGCAGAGTTGCATTGCTTTTCACTTAAAATTAATTTTTTTTATTCAACGTTTTGGTCAATGTGTTCCTGTTTGATATTTGATCTAGTTGGTGGTGTTGGTTGATAAAATAAATATGAAAGTACTCCTTCAGAGGCTAGAAAACGCCTCCTCCTTTACTGTTCACCTAGTAGTCAGACAAAATATTTTATGTATTAGGATCTGAGATGCTTCATCGCCGAAAAGGACCTCTTAATTTTAGACAGAGATGATATTATGTATAACATTTTATGACGGATACTCCTTCATTATATTCACGTGATACAGAAGCTCCGCAACATTTTGTTACGGTAAATTTTGGATTAAATGAACTATTTGATAATGTGTCATTATTAAGAATGCATTAAAAAAAGGCCACGTACACACTACAGTAACAGTGACCAATTTGTTTTCCCTATTGATGTTGGGCCTATTGTTTGCAGAAAGCCTTATATCTCTGTAAAGAAGTATTTGTCTGTTCAATAGTACTAGCGTAGGGATTAATAGTACAATTTTATGATCCGCTACAGTCAAACACCTATGATTATTGTTAACGAAAACGGACTAAGTTTGTAGTTTTCCGTGACTATAGTTGAAAATTGAGCTTTATAAACTTTAAAAATATGATTATTTTTTAGATCTTTCACGAGCAGCGCAGTGTAAATCTGCAATACGGAATTGTCAAGTCATTGCTTTTTATTTAATGTCACGAAATCCTTTAGCTGCAGTCCATTTTTAAATGTACAACCAGTGTTATGTACGATAGAATGGACTGTACGTACGTAATAAATTGTAACGTAATTTATTGTAATGATATTAAATCTGTTTTGGCGCAAAACGACAATGAAATCAAGGAAAGAGGATAAAAAGATTTCTTTCGTTTTCGTCAACAATTAACTTCGTAATTTGAACTTGATAATTTGATGCTTTTAAATCTTCAATCTTTGATGGTTAATATCCGTCTCGTAGGACCAACCTACAGGTACAACAAACAACAGGGGGTTGAGATTAGATCCTTGTGGAACTCCTGAACATGCTTTATAAAAATGTACGGTAGTACCTGGTTTTGGCGTTTCTAGCCTACATTTGTTCATCTGCTTGCAATCCGACTCATGCCTGCTCAATTTCGTTTGAGAATTAAAGTAGTGGAGACACCTATCACAAATGTATAATTTTCTGTTGTTCCTCGTTAACTGCGAATGCACTAACTTAAACAAATTTTTGATCTAACAAAAGTGGAATTTCACAGCTTTATCTCTATGATCATCAACGTTGTCATTATTATTATTATTATCCTCAATTTCATAATCATCTTAGATCGTTAATAAATTTACATGCTGTTCTTTTTTATTTGATGATAAGTTTGACAAATGTAAGTGCCTTGCCACAATAACATGCAAATAAATTATTATTATTATTAAAAAAGGGGACGGTGATGTAATTAGAGATTTTCGGATAAGCCCATAAACGTTAAGGGATAAATGAGCATTTTGTTTTTCAAATTTAGGAAGTTGGCTTAGAGTCATAGGAAAATTAATGTCTTGAAAATTTAGGATTTTAGCATAATAAGGATATGAGGAAACACGATCGGAATGTTGGGACACAGAGAAAAGAGCTGAAGATAAGGCCCATCCGAAACAAGCCTCATCGTTATTTTTAACGTTGATGACCGCATGTTTCACTTTAACTTCATTAGGTAAATCGATGTACGATGAAGCTTTTACTAAAGTTGTACCATTAGCGTTCACAGTTAATGAAATAATTCGCGATAAAGCCCACCCACTCTGCTGTTCGTCGAAGTCAAGCAAACGATAGTCTACGTTTGATTCAAATACTTTTTTCAAATTTTCCTCCTCCAAATTACAATTTAAAATAGTAAAATTTCGCGTATTAAAACTAAATTCTCGAGCATTTAAATCTAAATTATCGCTATTTGAGGATGGTTTGACAAATTCTGCACAAAATTCACAATTTACTTTTAAATGTTGATTGTACTTGCTAAAAATATGTCTAATCTTATTTGAAAAGACCTTACTACTATCACTAAAAAATGTTCCTATTGTTTTATGACCCGAATTAATAATAATGCCGGTGCTCACCCTTGATTTAAAGGCTGTTACTAAATCCCTCCATTTCACTAATGGTCTTGCTTCGAGGGATGTGCCGGATATAGATGCATCCAATTGATTGATCATCAGCTTATAACGCTCCATCTTCGCGGCGGCTGCTGCAAGATGTTTCTTATCCGCTACCGATATCGTAGCTTCTAATGAAACTTTAATCGACTTTAGGTTGGCGTTGATCACGTCTATCATTTTTGGAATCTGACATGCTATACCATGATGGTAATTTTTATAAAAATGTTGGATCAAATTGACCGATGCGTCTATATTTTCGATAATTGAAGACGAAGACATTTTTTTAAACGATTGGTAAATTAGGTAGCTTTAGCTAATGAAATACCTAGATACTAGTTATGAACTGGATATTAGACGTATACCCAATTGTTTTTATATGAAGGTGCTCCCCTCCTCTGTACCTATCATATATATTTAAAAAAACAATTATGATAGCAAGCATATCGCATTTATTAATATTATTTTGAAAAAAACCAGTTCACACTATACCCATCTTAAATTTGTTTAATTGATTGACTACTTCATCATCCATTTCTCGCATCCTTTGCGGTAAAAATATTGATGTATTACCGACAACTTCACATACAATTCCTCGTCCAAAATGCGTGATAATCGATTTTATTTTTTCAATTTCGTATATTTTTACGCCCTCAATGTCTTGCAATTTAAGGACACTCCTTTCAACAATATTTCCGATCGCGTTAATTCGTTTAGATCCATTATTTATTTATTGGAATAGTTACACCAACTATATAAGTTTGAAAGAGTTTCTTCTTCTACTCAAACAATTTAGATACTAACTATATTAATATGAAAACGCTTCGTATACATTAACGCGACATCCTGCGGAAATCTTTATATAGGAAACAGTGAAACTATACAAACGGGGAACATTAACAGAAAAAAACAATACGCGGCAACCTACAGAAATCTTAATCAGCAGAAAACAGTGAACTTATATAGGCAACGACAATATTAATCAACAGGAACAAAACGTTAGAACAAAAAAGTTAAAAAGAAATCGGGTTGTTAAGCTAATTATAGGAAACAATGCCAGCATGAAATCAGACGATGTAGCGAGTGGCGGGGAAAGCCTTGTGACCATAGTGAATCCTCATATAAATATGTTGATGCTTCTTCTCAATTTCAATATTATTTAGTGCACCCATTTCAACACGTAAGTGTTAAATTGGTTTGCAATACAAGTATAAGAAAACCGATATCTTTTTAGAAGATACCTTTCTCCACCAGTCAATTGTCTTTAATTGTACGCTTAAATACACTTGTAAACAAACAATAACATTTTGAATATTATTTATTACACCCATTTCAACTACAACTATCAAGGTAAGTTTGGTATCGAAACAAATCAATTTTTGTAGGATCTACATTTACATGTCTATAAAATCTAGAAGGAAAACTTCCCAATTCTAGTTGAGGATAAATACGTAGACTTTGTTTATCCAGTTCAATTCGATGAACTAATCGATTGATTCTAAATTTATAATCTACTTCATTTTCAAGCTCATTCATTTCAATCGATCGAAATTCTTCCCGCTCATCCTCACCACTAGACGAAGGCGTTGAAGAAGTATATGATAACGATGGAGATGCCGGTGTATAAGGTGTTATCCAAGGATACGTATATTCCAACACTTGCGCAGCCTCCTCATACTGTTTACGAGTGAACGTTCGATTCAGAACAGAGGTGTTATTAATACCTACGATCAAAGTAGAAGGATATGATTTTTTAAAGTTTTGAGTTAATGTTGTCTTGTAGATTCCCCTGTTAGATAACGCTTCAAAAATTTCATGTACAGATCATTTTTAGTGTTCTTGATTGCCATAACTTTTTTAAAAACTTGAAAACACTTTCAGGTAAGTGGATGTACCCGAATACATTTTGATGTTGAAATGACCGGTATTTAAATTTGTTTAATGTTACAATTGCGCTAATTGTCTTCAAAGTTCTAGGCTGGTGATAATACACCAATTTGGAAACGCCTTCTGTAGTATTCACAAACTGGAATTGCACTAGACCAGCAGGCAGCGAAATTTCTTCTTCTTGAGAAATGCAGAAAGTTTGACGATGACCATCAATAACTGGTAAACTGGCAAACACAATATCAACAAAAGCTCAATCGATATCTTCCATTCTGATTTTTAAAACGGTCCAACTCTGATGAATGCAGTGTTAATCGACGTGCTGGTCACCGAAAAAGGGCTCCATATAGAGCGCACGTCCCGTTTTTCTTGAAAATGTAAATTATGTGCGCAGGGGCACAGCACATTGTATCCCTATTAATTTAAAAGAAATAATATTTATCAATAAACCTACCCCCAGCACAAAATCACACACTTGTTTGTACACCCATTGACACTTATTCATATCAGATTCTTGTTGTTGCTGTTGGGCCATAATCGCACGCTTTTTAAATACTGTGGCGTAATATTAAAAACATTTATATTTATACAGAATTTGCGCATCCGTAAAGATAGACACATTTTCCTTTTAGTCAATAATTATCTAGAAGCATCCTCTCATAATTATAAAAAGTGAGATAAATCTCATGCGGTTATTTTTATCTTTCTTCTTATCTAAAATTCTCGCAGTAAGTTCAAAGAGATTGCGAACTAGTGTTTTTACATCTAATCTGCTATGAATAGACAATAGGATGTTACATCCTCTATAAAACGTTAGATTGTAAGTATTGTAGCATCCTCTTGCAAATATAAAAAACCTCTTTTTTTTGCGGAATCGCTGAGGTTCTCTAATAGAATAAACTTTTCAATGCAAGGATTAAACTCTGACCTGGTAAATTTATGCTTCAACACGCCATGGGGTGTACCTAAAATGTCGGAATTATTGCGTAATTGACATTGCCAACTGAGTAAAACATGGTAAAACTCACCAAGTTTATATAAACCGTCTTCTACACTATTAACAACAGCCAGTACATTACGGGGAGAACCACGAGCTCTATCTACGTCTGGTATGGGTACACGAACCGTAGTTCCTGCTTGAACGTCGGAGAATTTTCGATTAGACAGTTTCAGCATTTTGGTGGCTTGTTTTTCTAAACATTCCCTGGATCTTTTACGCTCATTAACAATGTTCTCTTGGCGTTCGCAATGAATGCACTTCCCATCATTACTAGCTTCTTCGCCAAGTGGTAAGACTGTAGAGCACTGGTTGCAAACTATTCTATCCTCGTACGCTACAATGTGGGTGGGGGGTATAGCTAGATATTTACAATAAGTTGAAACTGTATTGAATGAATTAACTTACTGCTTTCAGTCGCGCTTCCAGTATCATTAGTTCCATTTTCATATTCGAATTGGATGATTTGTGGAACTATCCCTTCTTCATCTCCTCTTTCCCTTTGCGGATTAGGATCCTCGAGGTCATTAGACTCTCGTCCCATTTCTTCTATCAAAGTTTCAACATCTTCTTCAGTGGACAAATGATTAATTTCATCATGGAGAATGCCAGCTGAGGCTAATCCTACTCTAGCCGGACATCCGAACATGGCCTCGTACGGAGATCTCCCAATACCTGAAGAAAATGTATTATAATGGGTGATTAAATTTTTCTGAACTTTGTTGTGTTGCATAAAACCCATTTACCAGAATGAAGTGCACGGTTTTTCTTGAACTGGATAAATTTCATTCCTGAAGGCCAGTCTGTTGTTTGATTTTCATCCATCCACGCGCCTAACATTTCCTCAATATCCCTATTGGCACGCTCAACCGATCCTTGACTCTGGCTGTGTCTAGGTTTGCCATGAACAATTTTTACCTCTGGCCACATCGCATGTAAATCTACCAGAACTGAATTGACAAACTCTCGACCATTGTCTGAATGAAGAATTAAAGGTGCTCCAAAGGTAGTGTATATTTCTAATAAATTAAACGCGACTTCTTCTGCCCTTTTGGTTCTTAACGGTTTCAGCAAAACAAACTTTGTAAGATGGTCTTGATAGACCATAATAAAACGGTAATCGTTGTAACTTTGCGATTGCATGTCAATCAAATCAACCTGAGCACGTGAATTTAAATTGGAATGCAGGATAGGTCGAGAAACTAACCCTTTCTTTGGAGTACTACTTTTTTTCTGACACTGAGTACAGAGTCGTAGGTATACCATTATCGTTTCTTTGGTAATGTTGCAGTAGAGTTTGTTTATCTCAGCAATCATTCGATTTCTTCCACCATGTTCTATAGCTAAGTGAGCATTATGAATAATATCAAACAATTCTCCATTAGTGACGTAGTACAGGACCTTCGATTCAGCTGTTTGAGCAACAGGTTTAATTAGACGGTCTTTTCCACCTATTGTAATGACGTCATATTTACGCACCAGCCTATAGTGCTTCATGCCTTTTTCTGAGCCGGGTGTTGACAGTAAAGCTTTTGCCTCTTTAACTTCAGCAATACGTTTGTTATATTCGTCAACGGTTAAAAAAGATTTATTGTCATCGCGTTTGATTTCTATGATAGCGTTTATATTTTTAGTAAACCTGCGGCGCATTTCATTGTGATCCATGACGAATTCGATTTAAAAAATTAAACTAAACTACACTGATAGAGTAACCCCACAATAAACACAACAGAAACATATAACCTAACTTTTTGATTTATCATCACTGGCCGTTAACCAACGGGAAATGACGACATTGCCCGGCCAATGATGTTAATAGCGCGCTTGTGTAATGAATTAACAACATTGGCCGAATCTAATGGTCATTAACGTTATCGCCCGGTAATTATGGAGAATGTCCAACTTGGCTGGCCCTTATCGTCATTGACCGGCCAATATCGTCATTGGCCGGATTTGTCCATAACATATATATTCATAAATTTCATAAATGTAAGTCGTAATGTACTTTAAAATCCGATTTTCATACAAAAGAAACAAATATAAAATAAAATGATCGATTATTCAGAATCGGATTCACTTTCTTCTTCCTGTTCGTCAGTGCTACTTTCCGATTGATCTTCAATATCAGAGTGTTCTTCATGTTCCTGGTGATCATCATCATCATCAGATTCTCTGAAAGTATCTGAAAAAAAAAATACAATTTCATAAGTTTCAAGCATTATTCAAATGAGCATTGGGCAAATCTCAAATTACCTTCTATTTCAGCCTGACTACTTGAGATTTCATCAAGTTTCGGCAATTGATCTCCTTCGAACCATTTAAAATCGTATCTGTTCTCCTCTTCTACCCATCCAAAATCCTTTGGAGATGATAGAGTTGGGGTACGAGAGTGTGCGTGAGTCCACAATTGAGCAATATAAGATGTTCGGAGGTTATGTTGACGCAACTCGGACTTGCACGGAGGTAGCAATGATCCTTCGAAATTTTTATCTAATTTCAGTAGGTGCCTAGCTCATCTTTATCGCTAAATTTGTAGGCTTTCATAAAAGTCGCTGTACGCGATACATTGATATCGTCCTATTCGATTGTATCCGTAAATACGACAAACATATTCTTCAGCAACCGAGAAATCTTCATCTTCTAAGGCAACGTCCGATAGGTTTGACAATTCAATCAATGCAACTATATACTTCGGGGAATTTCTCAGTATTTGCAAAGGTTTTTTCTTTCCTTTGCGATAAAACGCTGAATTAAAATCGCAGCCAGTCAGAGCGTGAAAAGCTGGAAGAGCTTTGCAGAGTTCTTCGCCTAGTTTATTATAAAGTTTGGTGATATTAACGTATCTTCGATTATTTCCCGTTCCGGCTAGAAATTTTATATTCAATTGTTTTTTCAAAGTAGGTACACATATTCCCAAGCAATATAATCAATATGTCTGTATCAGAACATCTCACTGTAACTCTAGAATCGAAATCAATTTTACAGATATGATAAATGATCTTAGTGTCTGCTTCCTCGTGCAATGGACTATAAAAGACACTGCTTTATTGTATGACTGATTTCTCATGAAAATGTTCGCTGTGTATACGACGCGCCGTGTAATCTACTCACCGCGCGTTGCACTTCAAACGCGCAGCTAACAGGTTAAGTCACACCTGTGCATCAGCTAACATTTATTTATACAGTTCTCATTCCATCAACTGTCACATAAATAAATTTCAGCTCCAGTAAAATAGTCCGAATTTTCCAATTTTCTATACATGAACATGCGCGCAGCTAACATGTCAAATCACAGGGATCTCGCAGCTAACATTTTTTTTCGTCATGAAAATCTTACCAATTATCTACCAGAAAATTTTCAACTACAGTAAACTCCTCCGAAAATCTCCTTTTTTTGCCAGATACATAGGCTCTCGAAATCATAAGTCACGGATCTTGAGCAGCTAACATGGAAATTTTTTTTCGTCAACATCACAAAGGCCTATACTGAAAAATTCAGCCTCAGTATAAAGGTCCGGTGAAATTTGACGCTACCTCCCGGACTATTCATGATTTATTGTAGAGATTGTATGCTAGACCTTACACTAAAAAATACTGTAACTCCATAATTTCCTATTATATACATTAAAAAATAAAATGTTTTACGTTTCTCACGTCTCTTATTTTAATCTCGAGCGAGCGAGCTATGGATAAGCCATAAGAAAAAAGCGCGAGGTAGCACCTACCCTCTACGGCCTATCGCCACGCCGGCGACGCATCGCGCGCCAAACTTCTCGCATACTTCAACTTCTAAATCTTCATATCTCGAATACGTTGCTGGTCCAATCGCTAAAGCGTCACGCTCGTAATTCGCATATCCGTGGTTCAAACCCTCGCAACGGCAAAAATCTTTTTTTCGTTCATTCATTACTGTGACGTCACGCCTGATCCATAACTTACAGGCCATAATCAGTTAATCAACACGTCACAAAAGGGCCGACAAACATGCTCCCATTGGTTCACACGTGACCAATTTCCACGCTCCCCATTGGCTTGACGGCATTTCCTGGTCCAGAACGTACTTTGATATACTACTGACAACAATTAACTTCGTAATTTCAACTTGATAATTTGATGCTTTTAATCTCCAATCTTCAATCTTTGATGGATCCTTCTCGTATGACCAACTTACAGGTACAACAAACAACAGGGGGCCTAGATTAGATCCTTGTGGAACTCCTGAACATGCTTTATAAGGATTCGACTTATAACCACTGTACGTTACGTCGTGTTCTGTCGGTTAAGTATGATTTTAATTAGTTCCATGAAGTGTCAACCGAAGAGTGACAATTTGTGCAATAGTATATTATGGTTTACGTGATCAAAGGCCTTACTAAAATCCATGTAAACGGTATCAACTTGACCTTGATTATCCAAAACCTTATGGCAGTATTGAGAAAAACATCTAAGATTTGATACTGTACAGCGATATAACAATAATAAAAAATCATACCAAGAGGAGCTGAAAATTGAGTTGATTCGTTTAGTCTCTGGTTTAAATATGTACACATTCCAAATAAAGTTTTCATACGCAAGATTGATCATCTTACAATCCATAAACATATTATTATTATTGTAGGATGGTCTTCGATTCAAAATAAATCAGCTACATATCTATTCCCATCTTCTACATACATTGTGCTAACTTCACTCTCTAAAAAAAGTCGTGTCTAGACTCTAGACTACCCACATTTCGATGGCGCGTAATTTAAATTTAACTATTACAATCGTCCATCCTGGCAGGAGATTGACCTCAATCTCTCTGCCAAATACAATTTTACCTTAAAACTACATATACAACATACTTAATCTAGGCCAGGCTAACCAAGGTCTCATATGTGAAGACTTAGTAATACCTTTGTATTATTTAGTAACGGGCATGTCGGGAATTGGCGTAGAAATTTGATGAGCTTTTCTTCTTTACTTCCTTTGTTGTATTCTCCGATTACGGATTTGATTAAAACAACGTTAATGGGTGTGAGTTTCACTTACCATTTTCATAATGTGTAATCCGAGATGATTAAAGGTACTGATTATCTTCTTATAAAAGTGTCATTCCACAGGTCATTCTTTTGATTTAACTAGGTAATTAAACTTCGGTTTCAAGAACTTCTTCGAAAATATCATCCTATTGTATAGAAATTCGGTTAATACAAGGTCAAAGTTCTAATTCATACTTACGATTGGGCGATTTCTTCTCACCGTCCTCAAATTCATTTTCTTTGGCTAATTGATAGTCAATCTATCTTTGTTGAAACACAGATCATTATAAACGTATGCATATGGAGAATTATGGGAAACACCAATATTGCCATTATTTCTAGTTATTTGTTACACACTAATAGCCCTACTATTACTGTCTCAAGTTTCTAGCTTGATACAAAATAAATCCACATGCATAAAATGACTATATTGCAATAAAAATAAAATAAATTCAAACTCCACTGTGCTTACAATTGATTTTTTTTATATTAAATACCTACTCAATTAGGATTTTTTTTGTGAGACAACAAATACATTAGGTAATACTATATAACATGTGTTCCTGTAGGTACCCACGAAAGAATAATAATGACAATTTACATTACATTGCCCATGGCCATCTGTGGTTATTGTATTGTAACGCTCCAGTTAAACAAAACATGTTTGCCGCACATCACACATGAAAACCGCAGGTTATTATTCATCTTGTTTCGTACGTAGAGTATTGGCTAATTTACACAAAAACAAACATCCACAAGTTGTTTTCAGACAATATGTACGCATTTATGACGTTTGCTATTTTATTAATCTTATAAAAAAAGAATGAAGTCGTTTCCTTCAATAATAGCTGCGTTGCAATGTTTTTGCTTTTCCGCTAATTACGCAAAAAGGGAACAAGATATTTCCATAATTTTTTCTACAATAGCTACAGCAAGAATTGGGTTATGTAATACCCGAAATGTATGAATTTTCGTGGAAAAATAAACTATTTATGGACCTGTACAGTTGAGCATCGCGACAAAACACGCATTTTAGAGTACTTTTTTGTGAGGAAAATTCGATAACGTAAAAAGTCCTGGCAGCCAAAATTTACAATTTACGTATGTTAACAACAACTTACCAATTGATACGTTCCAAAAATTTCATTAATATCGGCTCCAGCGATTTTGAGATTTGAGCCTTCAAAGTGAGCGGACTCTACATTTTACTCCGATAGTAGTAGCCAACGAAAAATAAATGTTTAGGTTTAGAATGTATGGAAATTTTTTTTTGGAAACACTGAAAAATATGTCCTGAGTAACACAAAATAATGTTTTGTACCTACAACCTTACATTGCAAGTAATCTAATTTTTCTGCGGCTTTTTCGTTTTGCTCTCAGGGTCTTATGTCGATTTTGTGGATTTTTACTATTTCTAACGTAATTTCTCATGATTTTGCAAATTTCCGCCACCAAGCAACACACGTTTATTTGCTTTGCACGTAAGATCGAGTCATACGCGCTAAGCAGTCTAAACTTAGTCGGGGACCCATTTTAAATTATCGGAATTCAAGAAGCAAATCGGGTAACAATTGAGCAAACGACTGATATCCCCTATTTCGACCCCGCTGAATCCGAATCTGCCGTTTGCCAAACCGGATGTTGCACCGGAAGTCGTGTATTCAAGATGGCATCTGAAACCTGATGCGCATGCTTGGTTTTTTCACCTGCGTGGACCAATTAACGCACTTTCAACGTCGGGATGAGGGTTTTCAATGGTGAAGAGGTCGATCAAACACTTAAAATAATAATTCAACAACATTTTAATAGAGAAAAAATTTTGAAAATACTTTATTTATAATTTTTAGTGGAAATAATGAAAATTTTGAAGAAGAAATGTCATAGCGCATTGAAATACGTCTTAAGTCACACTACCACGACAATTCATAAAATAGACTCACCCCCCTCCCCAAGGCTCACCCCTCGCTTGGGGGGCTTTTGAGCACGACAAATCCTGCTCTGGAACGCCTAAAGGAGATCGCCTCTTTAATACCACTTCAACACAGGTGTGCCATGCAACTCTACCAAACGCTGCTCAACAAAATTTTGCACCAATTCTGAGCCTTTTACTTTGGCATGAAGAAGAGATTCTGTGATTTTCTGTGTATCACTGTCAAAAGCTTTCAAATGAAATGTTTCCATCAAATGGAATATTACATCTTCATCCGAAGGATATGTCTTCTTACGAGACGGAGCCTCTTCTTTGAAACAAGTTTTGGGTTGAAGGCCAAAGTATTGAAGCGCTCCGCCAGAAAGCAAAGTTCTTGTCCTCTTCACAGCGCTCCTTTAGAAAATCGCTCAGGCTGTTCAAGACTGTGGGAGACCGCAAATAATTTCTTATAGAGTTAGGATCTGTAGCAGCCAATTTGAGATCTTGTCCGTCACGAAATGAGTGCTCGTCCAGGTAATCAACAAACTACGGATAGATGTGGCGCCATAAAACCTGGAAAGTTAGTTTGTGGACCCTCATGCCTTTTGAGTAGGCCTTGCCTTCAAAGACTTTCTTGACAGATCCCTCAGCAAGAATACCACTTCCTGCCATGTGTTTGCCGATGACTTGTAGAAAATTAGGGTGAAGACCCCCCCCCCCCCCATCCGAAGAATAATTCTTTCATTGAATATTTCAGAGTTCCACAGCAGGTCGCTTACAATGCAGCGCTTGATCGACAGTCAAATCTAGACCATCACAAACGCGATACCAATTGATGTCCACTTCCCCTGCTCGGTTTGGCGCTTCAGACAGCGCCCTCAATGTTGCTGGTAGTTTCAGAGTAATAGTCTTTAAAAATTCTAAACTATCTTTTACCAAATTGTTGTTGCAAATACTATGTCCTACATTTGAACTGGCAGATATGGAAAGAGTACCTTCTTCCTGAACATCCGATATTATACAAAATCGTACCCGTGTAACTTTTGTTAAGGTTTTTTGAATCGCAATTCCGAGGGACCGATTCATGACAAAAATCACATTGTACCCAGTCGGTAGTTGTATCAAATTCGCTTCCAAAGCAATATATACATTTGGTTGGGAGTGAGGAATCATTTGGAGGTTCTATTAACTTTTCTTTAACATGCATAAAACGACCTAAAAAGTAAGTATTGGGTTGCTTTGTTTTCTTTCTCCACATTTACTTTAAATTTGGTTCTGTTCTGTTCATGATGGTTGAAATTATATCTCTTAGAAATTGGTGGCTTTCGTTATCGTACATACCCCAATGGGCAAGTAGATGAAACGGCTCAATGTCTGAAACGTCCTAAATAATAGACGACTGAATGCCAACGTTTTAAATCAATAAATTTGATGACTTTCAAGGCCAAGCGTCATATTTCATTTTCAAGGTCAGCTTTTTAGATTGTCATATTTCAATTTCAATGTCAACTTTCTTTGGTCTCATGTTTGATTTCCAAGGTTAAGAGTAACATTCCATTTTCAATGTCAACTTTTTCTAATGGTTATCGAAAGTATTACACTAATTTTGTTTATTGAAAATGTTAGTCGCTATCGATTTCGGACTTTCTCGTCCATCATCAGGCGATACGTCAGGATGGCTAACGAATCATGGAAATGTAGTGAAGAATGTTTTATCTGAATATTATTTTTTGAAATCTGTAAAAAAAAATTTTTTTGTGAAGAATGAAAGGCGTGTATGGTGAAGTGAGGTTGGAAATATATTTCCACCATACACCCATTTCATTCTTCACAAAAATTTTACAGATTTCAAAAAATAATATTCAGATAAAACATTCTTCACTTCAATAAAACAAAACAAAAATATGAATTGCCTCTTTGCACAGAATCATGTTGCCATGGAACAGAGCCAACCGCAGAGTTGAAATAATCACGAAATTCTTCTCGAATTTTTCTAGCATAGATTCCAGATTTGTTGGTTTGGTAGTTTGGTCTACAACTTGTGCTAAAGTTGGTATGTCAGCCAATGCATCGTCTTCTAGATACGTTGCATTTATTAAAAAATTATGCAACGCCACACATGCCAATGTTATTAGTTCAACTCTCGAAAGTCGGTAATTGTAAATTTTACTCTCATATTTTGATCCTCGTTGAGGAAATGGTTTCATTAAATTATTGGACAGGGGAAATGCATCATCAGCTATAATAACATAGGACACCTTCTTTGTTCTTCCAGGAATAGATTTAGGTGCAGGTTACTGTAAAGTATTATCTTGCAATTTTTGGTATAATTTACTTGCCCTGAAAACCCCCCATCACTAACTCTGCCATTTACTCCCATATTAATGTGTATAAATTTATAATTTGCATCACCAGTCCTAATAATACTATGCTGCCTGTTCCTTTATAGTTATGATCCCGAAGAAATTGGAGAAGAAAATGTTATATGACGACCATTCAAAGCGCCAATACAATTCGGAAAATTCGATTTGTTTTCATAATCTGAGGCAATTTGTATTCATTCTTCAACTGAAGAAGGTGTCTGAAATAATAGAATCACAAGTAAGTTATATATGTAGGCAGAATACCAAACTAAGCCTACCTTTAAATAATGGTTTTTTAAATTGTTGTATACCGCTAGGCATGTTTCTGGTACAGTTTTTGAATTGTAATTTCGTGTACACGCGTACTGTACATTAAACTCCTGTAGCAAGGAATCTCAATGATATGTTTAACCTAAAGGCGACATTAGTTTTTTATTATGGTCATATATTGATCAGTCTTATGAGTAACACTAATAGAATCTCTCATTAGAGTATCTTTTTTTTATGTCGTTTTCAACCAATTGCAATAAATAGTTGAAATGGTTTTTGCACTCCTAGCAAGTTGCCCGTTGTAGCACTTCCTTCGACTAAGGAACGGTTTTTGTAAGTCTTTTTTCGTGTTTTTACAACTGTAAAGTCGTCTTCCTTATCAGGTTTCCCCTTTAGGTCGCTTGTGGCAGTAGCAGGAGCTACTGTAGTACTGCTGTTTGTTTTTATTGCGTTGTGATTTGGTTTTCGGTTGTTGAATGTTTATTTGATTAGCTGCGTCTTTTTGATTAGATACAGCATTGCATTGAGTGTTTGTAGGAATTTGAACGTCCTTGTTACCTCGATTAGAATTTATATCGCGCGCGTTTTGCACTACCTTAGAAAACAATTTTTTGTCATCACTACACGCGCTACTCGCTATGGCTGCTGTGTCATTTGACTCCCGTCTTAGTGCGGGTAATGCACTATTTTGAAAAAAGTTAATTAATTTTAGCTGTTCCTTTAGGGTACCAACCGTGTCATTTAAGCATTTGATAGAAAAGTCTTTTTGCTTAATTATCGCTTTGAAAACTATGAGAAAATTCTCCGATATAAGGCAATACTTGATATGTGGTTGGAGTATCTTCTTGTAAGAGGGATAAACTGGTGGTATTGCGGATCTCGGATTTATGAAGGAGTTTGAATTGGAGATTTTGAATCAATTTTAACGGGTAATCATTTTGGGCGGCTAGTTGGTAAATAATCTGGAGTTCTGCGTTGTATTTGGTTTGGTTTCATTTTTTTTTCTTCCTACATTGGCCAAACAGGGAGAAAATTTTCTACTAGGTTTCAAGAACACTTTCAATGTATTAAAAATAAAATCCTCTTTCGCTTCACACATCTTGGAAACGGGTCACTCCTTCAATCCGAACACCGATTTCGAAATTCTGCATATATGCAATAAAGGTATAAGATTGAACTTTCTGGAATTGAAAGAAATTCACCACCAAGTTAAAAAGAACCCGCACCTCTCTCTTAACGAAGTTCTCGGCTTTAATAACAATCTTCTGTTTTTACAATAATTTCAATTCACCCTATACATCTTTTCAAAATTTATAAATTTATCGATATGTCAGTTTCCTCTTATACCGAATTGTCAATCATTTCGAGACATGCCGTCTGCATGATCTCGAATTTAAACTTAACTTAAATAATTTAAATATGTAGTCATCTCAATAGTTTCAATACTTTTATAAGTTTATTTTTCCCCCCCGTTCTTTTGAAATGTGTAAGTACCCTTTAGATAATTTATTTTTTAAATCTAAAACTTTGTCCATTTTTA
Source organism: Photinus pyralis (assembly GCF_008802855.1). Lineage (NCBI taxonomy): Eukaryota > Metazoa > Arthropoda > Insecta > Coleoptera > Lampyridae > Photinus > Photinus pyralis. The sequence goes on from NW_022170249.1 coordinate 37,942,002, forward strand.
GGTTAAATCCAACTTTCAACTTTTAATGTAATAATTCAACCCTCCGGTTGGTTGTCTTAACAAGGCTTGATAATAATTTCGTCTTGAAACTTAGGACAACCTTTCCGTTTTAACCACCCTTCAGGTTTTTTCACTTGGCTTCGGCCAGTTAATAATTAAAAAACAACATGTTCGTCTTATTCGTCTTCAACGTTTGTAATTTACCGTTTTCCTGTTAACTTTCACAGTAAGTACTAGCTCTTAATGTTTTCAAATTTGCTATATTGTGATACACTTCTAGTCGCCTGATGATGGCAGTACGCCGAAACTATAGTCGCTTTTACTTTTAAAAAACTTCAACGAATAAAACTATATGGGGAAGGTTTAGAGAGTTTTGATAACACAATACGTCTAAATAGTTACCACTGTTTGAGGCGTTATTCAATTTCTTGGATGAAAATGTAATGTCAGATAAACTGTGTTTAGTGGTAATTCGTTTAAGAAGAGGCTATACCCTGAAAGAATTATCTATATTATACAACCCAAAATTTTTTTTTTACCCAAAATCGTCATGAAACCTTCATTTTCATGCCTACTTTATGTCAGGAAAGCGTCAGTTTCCATGACGGAAGCAGACCAGTCTGCTTTTCCTGCCGCCTGTCACTTTACCGGCCGCACCTGTCCGTTTACCGGCCGCACTTGTCACTTTACCTGCCGCACCTGTCACTTTGCTAAATGTCTATAAAGACTCCTGTCATCATTGACAGATTGACATTAATCAAAAGTTCTATATGAAAATTGAAATTTTATGTTAAAATACGATTTCGGGTAAAATTTAATACAAAACTCGTCAGTAAAATGGCATTACCTGACTCGGAAATTAAAGTACTCGGCCCCAAAGGGGCCTTGTACTTCAATATTTCCTCGCCAGTAATGTGTCATTTTCCTGACTTTTATGTAAATAACTAATACGTGGGCGCAATTTGTTTATTTACAAACTTGTGTTCTGCGCAATGCTTTCATGAATGACGAAATGACCGTCATTCTGGATACCACTGAAGTCCGGATGCAGATGTCCAAAAATTCCCAGCAACGAGGAAACACCCATTCCAGCTACAAGCACTACAATAGGATCAAGTTTTTAGTAAGAGTAACAGGGGCAGTTGTATACAACAGTGAGGGTTATGAGGGGTCCATTTCGGACATCGAACTATTTAAGTCGTCAGACATTTCTATATTTTTGGTTTCGATGTGCTTATGGCAGATCGTGGTTTTACCATTCAAGACGTTTGTGATGAGCACACATATAAATTAATCATTCCACCTTTCTTGGCTGGCAGAACAAGATTAACAGCGAAAGAAGAAATACTAACAAAAAAAATTGCAAAGTTTCGTATTACTGTAGAGCGCTCCATCAGACGAATAAAAAGCTACAAAATGTTAGCAAAGCCAGTGCATATTTCAATGGCATGTCCAATATATTTAGTATAATTTGATTTTTTAAACTTGGAGAATACAGTTTTAACATAATTTTATCATAACATGTCATTATGTATGTAATTATAATAAACAAAGAGCACAAAATATAGTTATACATTATTATTGAAAGTAGTCCAACTCGAATAATAGTAAGTTCTTCGGAATTCGCATGAAAAATAATTCTGGAATGTACATATTATAATACATTTTTTTAAGCTTTTTAGTTATATCGTCAATAACATGCCTAGAGATATCAGATAATTGTACTTTAAAAACTAGGAGACCTACACTTGACCACACAACAAAATCACATTCAGAACTTCAAAAACATTATTGTAGCAACCTGATAATTATATGGATGGTTCGCTTTTAAAAACTATTATTTTCCTCATACGTGAAAAAGTTGCTCTGTTGTTGAGCTGTTACCACACTGTCCCACTGACATGGATCTTTGTCTTCGAGAACTTTAGGGCATTTTATTTCCATTACTCTTGTGATAACTCCGTTGGTTGTCACAACTCCATCAGCACTACACGCTAAGTGAGGGTATTTCTTGTTCATATAGAGCCCCACTTGCACAAATTGTTCATTTGGTTGAATATGATCCGCTACATACTTGTCCCTTACCTTCGCCTCATTAACTTGACCGTATCTCATTGCTGCCGTCAATAAATTTGGTGTTAATTGCCATAGATTTCTTTTTAAATAATTGTTTTTTGCGGAAAGACTCCCTAGGAATGAAGCGGTCTTCGCATTCGATGCTGTGATAAAAGTAGCTTCTCCCTCTAAACCAACCCAACGAATGCTGAATTTCGGCACCTTCTACAGAAAACATGTTGTTCTTATGTTTTATAAGTTCCTGATCCATATGCTTCTTGAAATTTAGAACTTGTTGTATGACGATATCTACACTGGTCCAATTTGAAGTCATCATAACGTAGTTGGAATAAAGTTTCTACCATTGTAGGAAGACGTTCTTTTTGCAAGTCGCAAGTAAAATTGTTTATATTAATAGTTCTTTCATAGTTCTGTGGTCTTGGGTCGAACGTTACCCTGCGAATTGGTTCGAATCTCACTTTGCTATACTTCTTTTGGGAAATAGGTCCAGGTTTTTTCAGTTTAGCACCCAAACCCCACTATCTTAACTTGCTGGTGCATGCAGTGTTATCGTGGCCGTTTCTCTGCAAAACTTCGCCAGGAACAGCAAAAAAGCGCTTACGTGGCTACATTTACTTAACGCAGATTGTTTACACTCGCATCTACCATTAACAACAGCTCCCGATGCTTTGTTTAAAGTTACCACTACAAAGTACGATTTATTCTTATTAAATGAAGCAAAACACTTTGCTTTTAAAAGGCAAAATCGGTTATCACTGCTGGCAAACACTTCGTGCAAGTGATCGCTGCATACAAACTGGCTGCCACGCCGAAACGATTTTCCTGTTACAACTGCATTGTTGCTGACCTCATAATCTTCGTTTTCAAAGAAACATCCCACAAGAAAGGTATAGATGTGGCCCTTGACTTCCTAAATTTCATTCCATCAGTACTCTCGGCATTTCCCAAAACTTTCAATTTTCCCGAATCTAAGGGATACTTCCCATATCTCTTCAACACATCCGAAAATTAAATTAGGATCGAACATCACTTGGGTAAGTTCGTTTGATCTTATGATTATCGGCACTACAGCGATTCATTGGAAGAAAATAAAGGAAATAAAATGCAATAGACATCTTTCAATCAAATATATTTATAAAAAAAATTCTACGGTGTTGTTAATGCACCTCATTGTAAATGTAAGAGCCCCAAATGTTGTCATAATTGGCGGGCCGGCGTGGGGGGTGGTTACCAAAAAGATTGGATTTCCACCTATTCTTATCATCACCGTCTTGGGGGTATCTGCGGGCCGGTCGATCTACAACTCAGGTGGGCAATAATCCCATATTTCGATTTCTGATATTAAAGAAAAAAAAGTAAGTAATTAAGTGTCTTAAAGATTTAATTTAAACTTACCGCGATGCCCCATTGTAGAATGTACCACGACGAAATATGTTAGGTACTATGAATATTTTATGTGAGAGTCTGTATTTATGTGGAATTAAGAAAAATGGGAATCTAAGGAATGGGGCAAATGATGAACGTAAAGATAAGATGTTGCGCGAATTTAAGGCGGGGGGTTGTGGATAAAATTAAAACACTTTTAGGTAATTTAGTTCCATTCCTATTAAAAAACGAGGTCGTTTAACTTTTTTTTAGGTTTTTTAGATAGTAAAGTAGGTATTTTTTAATCAATGCGTTTTATATACAGTGTATTTAATCTTAATGGAATAAATCGCGTATGATTGTCTAGAATTGTTTTTAATTAAGTGCGAGGGTGTTAGGACGTGTAGTAAAATTATGTTGATATTGATGGTATTGTACGGGGATAGATAAGTTATTTTACTTTATTGAATTTATGCAGTGCAGCTCAATGCCTTAAATAAAGCGGTTCATTTATTTAAATTAAATATAATAAATATAAATTATAAATCAAGTAGCAAGTTACAACACCTTTGTTAAAACAGCGGGAAACCGAAAAAATGATACCTTATCTCTTTCTCCCCGCATTCCATGCCGCAAAACAAGCAGAACTTCAATGTCAACAAAGTCGAGAGCTTCGAGGAGGATCAATTGCAGCAGTCACAGGTAGCTGATCAAATTTCCAATTACATCGAATGCGAGACCGGGAGACGAAACATCATCCGGCAAGAAACCCATTTCAAGCAGCGCAGGGAAACGAGCATCAAAGTGCGATTGCCAGAGCTTCACGGTTTACTGATAAAAAGGGGGAGAAGGAGAATACAAGCGAAACGATCAGAGAAAGTGTCAATTCTGCGGGGCAGACCATCCCAGGGAAAGGTGTCCCGCCAAACAGTCTTCGTGTCGTATCTGCAGCAAACCAGGACACTGGGCAACGGTATGTCGCAGCAAAAAGGTTAGATTTATTCAATTCGAATCAAATAGCAATAACTGTAATACTAACTCTGAATGGGAGCATTCAAACCGTTCTTACGAGGATAGCACTCATTCAGAGCAGTTTCTAGGGAAAATCGAGATAAATTCTATTACTGAGACTGAATGGTCAATTTCTGTAAAAATTTGTGAATTAAAAAGAGAATTTGAGTTTATGATAGATACAGGTGCAGATGTAACTTGTATACCTGTAGGGTTATTGGATGAAAATGTGATTCAAGGATTACGTGTTACTAATAAGGTAGTTAGAGGCCCTTCAGGCAATAAATTGAATATTTTGCGGGGTACTTTGTGTACCCTTGAAAATAAATGTGTTATTGACATCTATGTAATCGAGGAATTATGTAAACCAATACTAGGACGTGCTGCAATAGTAGATTTAAAGATCTTGCAATTTGGTGATGGGTTTTCATCAAAGATCAATTCACTTAAATTGGATGAAATCGAGGGAAAATTTCCAAACATTTTTCACCAATTTATCTTTAAGTCCGAACTTAAAATTAAAATTGATACAAACGTTCCATCATTTATTCAATCCGTTCCACGGGTCGTGCCCATTCCACTACTTAAGCCATTAAAAGATGAACTTCAACGTTTGCAGAAGTTAGATATTATACAACCCGTCGAATATCATACTCCTTGGGTTAGTCCAATAGTCATTGTTCGAAAAAACGATAATAAAATTCGTCTTTGTGTGGACTACACTAAATTAAATAAAGCCGTGATGCGTGCACATTTTCCAATTGGTAAAGTTGAAAGAATTTTAGCCCAACTGCAGGGATCCAAGTATTTTAGCAAAATAGACACGACCTCTGGGTTATATCAAATTAAACTGACCGCAGATTGTCAGGATTTGACGTGTTTTATAACGCCCTTTGGCAGATTTAAATTCAAAAGGCTTCCCTTCGGAATAACCTGTGCACCTAAGTATTTTTCCATGCTAATTAGTAAAATATTAAAGGGTCTTGACAAAGTGATTTTTCATATTGATGATATTCATGCACCAACCATGGAACAGCATAATAAAATATTAAATGAAGTCTTAACGCGAATTTATGAAGAAGGTATAACCCTAAATAAAGAAAAATGTATTTTTGGGGTACAATCTTTACCATTTTTGGGTCACGTCATATCAGGTGAAGGAATTTCAATAGACCCAGAACGTATAAGTGCTATTGTCAAATTTCCTAGACCAGTGGATAAAACTGAGCTTTTACGCTTTTTGGGCATGGTTAATTTTTCATGTAGGTTTATTCCTAACCGATCAAGTATTTTAGAACCCCTAACTTCTTTGTTAAAGAAAAATGTTCCCTTTTCTTGGGAGCATGCACAAACGCGGGCCTTTGAGAAAATTAAAAACTTATTACAAGAGAGCCCGTGTCTTGAGTATTTTGACCCCAGTCAGAAAATTATAATTTCTGCAGGTGCTTCATCTTTTGGGATTGGTTGTTGTCTTATTCAAGAAAACCCGGAAGGAATTAAAAAAATTATAACAGTGGGTCTGGCTTGGCGCTGCTTTTAACAAAACCCGCCGCATAAACGG
>NW_022170249.1:37948114-38070740 GCF_008802855.1 Photinus pyralis
GATAAACATTACAGATACAACGTGACGTAAATGACGTTGCTGTTGCTAATGGTCTAGTGCATTTACGTTTTGAACGTAAACTGGCCAATATTCCAAAGATTTTGAAAATGAAGGGCAGTTTTGTTCCATCATATACCCAAAAATTATTACTAGATTGTAGGTTACTCTATGAGAGCTAACCGGAATAGTGTCATCTCCTGGATGATCGCATCAACTACTAGTTAACATCATTAATCTCCTATGAGTGATGTTGGCAAACTCAATAAAAATGCGATATCTCATTATGGGATGTTGTGAGTAAAATCACCTTAGTGCTCGAATGTTCACTATGGTTTCTTTAATTTTTTCAGCAAGTAGTAAGACCCGTTTTCAAAATCTTCCTCCATTTATGACAGATGTTACGGTTACGCAAACCTAATTACTTTGTTAGAGCGAAATTGTGAATAATACAATAAGGATTGTTATCTTTTTTTGAGTTCCACTACATTTTTATCAATTTTAGTTTATTACAAATTGTATGACATCCTCTTTCTAGAATTTTTAATCGATTAATACACTTCCATTAATATACGACCAATCAGCTTGGTGATTGTTTCAAATTCTAACCAATCAGATGATTTTTTATCTGATTAAAAGCTAGGTCATTTATTCATCATCATCATTTATTGTCGTACTGTCATTAACCATCTACGAAAATTTGGTCGTGATAGTTATGTGCCGTTTTCGAGTTACGACAAGGGGGTGACTATTTCAAACCCCTTGGACGGCAGTGCACCTGGGTATTTCTGTTGATTGTTTATTCTCGAACTATCATTAACCAGGGAGGCAAATCTGATCTTGATAGTATGTGCCGTTTTCGAGTTACGACCAGGGGGTGACTATTTCAACCCCTTGGAGGGCATTGCACCTAGGTATTTTTGTTGATTATTTATTCTTGCACTATCATTAACCATCTACGAAAATTTGATCGTGATAGTATGTGGCGTTTTGGAGGTATGATGAGAGGGTTTTCTACTTAATTGTAAATAGAATTGTTTCAGTATTTAGAGGAAAATGAATAAAAGCAAAAAAATTACGTGGCCAGGTCAATTTTCGCTTCGGGTATGTTCGGAAATTTTGGGCGCCAGAATTGACCGCTCTTTTCACACCGGTACACAACACGAATTACAAAAATAGATACATTTGGAGGAAACATAGCTTGTTTTATGATAAAAACGAAGATAATTTTTGAGCCCATAAAGTTGAACCGTTTCCAAGATCTCACGATTTCTGAAAAAAACCATCTCTTTTTCAAAGGGATGAAAAAATAGCGTCGCGGGCACCCTTAGAATTAAAACACACACTTTAGTCCTTTGGGATATACCTAATGCTATTTAACTAGTATTACTAATTCGCACTACAATTACCAATAAACTTGAAAAGATATTTATCAAGAAGGCACACAGAATAAACAAATTCAACGTCAAATATGTGCCCGTCGACAGTCACATGTTTAGTGGAAACCGCAGCAGACTATCACATCTTGTTCTCCATTTATTAAGGATGCATATATTTGGACGACAAATATCATTAGTAACGATGGATATATTCAGTTACTAAAGTAATATAACCTTCTGTCGCTGGTTCATAGTCCCGAATAATTTCTCAGGGCGTTTTATCCATGACTATTGTGAGCGTTCATGTCTAACAGATTAGATTTTTGTCGTGTTCACCCAGGAAAATGCACGAGAAGTGGAATCTATTTAAATAAACTTTTTGAGGGCACCTCCTGATAACGTACTGCACGCACTTAAAATATTTAATGATAGTTTAAGAAGTTTATACGTGTATTAAAGCTAAATGAAAATTTCTTACATAACACGATAAGGGTATATGTGAGTTAGAACGTTTCGCTAGAGTGGTGTTTCCTGTTTTCAATTATAGTTTACATATACTTTTAACGGAACATTTATGCTCCAGTTAAAAGTTTTAACTGGATTAAGCGATTTTAAGCGATGCATCATTAGGAAAGCTTGAATATTACGAAATGATGTCCCATAAGTGATCTATTTAAAGGACTAAGTTTTACCTAACTCGCATAGTATTTTATTTCTAATTTTATTGTACTTAAGTTAGTATACCGGAGACGGTTACAACCCGAACTGCTAATGGCTTTCAATTTTTCATCAACGAAATCAACAGCATCAATGCACCAAAGTCCCAGGGTTTCTAAGGCAAGGGGAGAAATGGATATGTATGATTTTAGTGCTAAATTTTTGCTCTGTAAATTGATTTATCTGGATTCTGGATTCTGGATTATGATAGGCGGTGGATAAAGCCCCCCATCAACGTCACTCAAGACATCCGACACGTGAAGTACACCTATGGAGGCCGGAAGGGTAAGCGGCTCTAATCGTTACTATGTCCGGCCTGAATACCCCCAACATGGATCGTCTATGTAACATCCTGTGCAAGATAATGATTCTACCAAACCCATGGAGTGCATTGGCTTGTTTAGGTTACAGTGCCCAAAAGGTATGCCCACAAGTAACGTCAGGTTTCATTCTTGATAGGCTTGTGCAAAAATCTGTCATCTGTGAGATGGTCCTCTGAAGGCCTCTCTTGCATGGCGACAATATAACATCAAGTTCCACTTAGCCATCTGTTGGGTTTGGCTATCTTGGGTTACAAGTTATTTACAGTTGCAACTGTAAGTGGAAGAACCAACTCTGGGCGATAAAACAGCGGTCTTGAGGCCAGTCGGTTTTCTTATTACCTTTCGGTCCAGCAAGCCCTTTAACCCATATGATCTCAAGGGTGTTGCTGTTTGCTACTTGCTCTAGTGCATGGTGACATTCGGAAACCAACCTAGAGGTAATTTTACAGTGACCAAATGCCTACAGGGCGGCCCTGATTCTGTTAGTTTTGTTCTTGCTGTTATGCATAAAAACTTTTCTTGCGTTAGTCCTACCAATTCTGACTGGAATACAGTCGGAAGTTTGCCCAATTGGGTGAACTGGAAATCCAATTTGCAATACCAACTTGGCACACACAAATACCAACAATTAAACACGGCACATATAACTTGACTAGTTCTATATTTACCACCAACACAATAGTTCCCGATACGATATAATAAATATTGATAATTATATAAATCTATGTAAAGAACATGTAAATTACTAAAAAGAGCCAAACAGGAACAGCTAGGTGAATCCCAGGGCCCTAAAAACAATTATACCAACAATTCTAACATAACTATGACTAGGTCGTAATCCCCTCCCCCCCACAGCCCTTGAATAAAACATACCTACGAACATAAAATTACCCCCCTTACTCCTTCTATTACCGCGACACAAATATACCGAGTAGCAGAGATTTTAACTGTTGCAACTGCGTATGTAGCCTGGTGCGCAATACAAAATTTAAAATAAGATACTTGATTTGTCGGTGACTCGGCTAATTTGGTACGTTATTAAGTTGACAAAATTTTACATTACTAATATTGTAAAAATAAGCATTTATTTTAAAACATGTCAAAAATAGTGTTAACAAACCCTTAGTAATTTTTTCTCAGCCTTATGACGGTGCTTAAGAAAATTTTTATCACTTGTAAGTTTCAAGTACATCAGATTTATTTGTTATGGACGCCATATTGAATTTTTATGTAACTCGATAGAGAAAAAAAATTGTAAAATCAGCGATACTAAACACTTAGCATTTCATTTGGGAAACAATAATCTCGCATTTTTGCCTCGAAGTTTAAAATGTATTTCTTATGACAATATAATTCCATAGCTGATTATGATTGAAACCATCGACGCGGCCATGGAATTATCCAATCTAAATCCAATATGGCGTCCATAAGAAATAAGAAAGTTGATATGATTTTACTCGAAAACTTCACAAAGTTGATAAAAAATTTTCTTTAGGCACCGTCATATAGGCTGAGAAAAAATTACTAAAGGCTTTGTTAAAACTATTCTTTGAAAATAAATAAATGGCCAGTGCATTTTCCAAAATGACATTTTTCGTTTTTTGACACCATATACGTCGTTATTTGTACATGTACCAAGGAAACTTTTAAAAGAGAAACTTAATCTACACTACAATTCTTTGCCCTTTTTAAGCGATATTTGTAATCTCTTAACGCGTTTACGAAGATTCTTTCTTACGTGTTTACGAGAATCCTCATTACTAAACAACGGAAAACTCCACCCTGTATAGCTGTAAACAACTTTCTGGAGGAAAAGTTGTTTTCTCCGGTGGAGGATGTTCAACGTGCGTCAGGCTAACAAAAAAAAGGTTATTTTAAAATAGAGTTGTAAGTTTTTCCAGGAATTTTTGAACCGGTTATTATACAGGGTGATTCAAAATTGAGTGCCAATGATTTTAACTTGCCTTTCGTTTTCGAAACAACACTAGGCCCAGAAATCGAACGGTAAATTTAAAATTTCGGCGGGGGCCAGTCGGGGCCACATTTCAAAAAAAGGCATCCCTTGACATTCAAGAAGCAAATCGGGTAACAATTGAGCAAACGACTGATATCCCCTATTTCGACCCCGCTGAATCCGAATCTGCCGTTTGCCAAACCGGATGTTGCACCGGAAGTCGTGTATTCAAGATGGCATCTGAAACCTGATGCGCATGCTTGGTTTTTTCACCTGCGTGGACCAATTAACGCACTTTCAACGTCGGGATGAGGGTTTTCAATGGTGAAGAGGTCGATCAAACACTTAAAATAATAATTCAACAACATTTTAATAGAGAAAAAATTTTGAAAATACTTTATTTATAATTTTTAGTGGAAATAATGAAAATTTTGAAGAAGAAATGTCATAGCGCATTGAAATACGTCTTAAGTCACACTACCACGACAATTCATAAAATAGACTCACCCCCCTCCCCAAGGCTCACCCCTCGCTTGGGGGGCTTTTGAGCACGACAAATCCTGCTCTGGAACGCCTAAAGGAGATCGCCTCTTTAATACCACTTCAACACAGGTGTGCCATGCAACTCTACCAAACGCTGCTCAACAAAATTTTGCACCAATTCTGAGCCTTTTACTTTGGCATGAAGAAGAGATTCTGTGATTTTCTGTGTATCACTGTCAAAAGCTTTCAAATGAAATGTTTCCATCAAATGGAATATTACATCTTCATCCGAAGGATATGTCTTCTTACGAGACGGAGCCTCTTCTTTGAAACAAGTTTTGGGTTGAAGGCCAAAGTATTGAAGCGCTCCGCCAGAAAGCAAAGTTCTTGTCCTCTTCACAGCGCTCCTTTAGAAAATCGCTCAGGCTGTTCAAGACTGTGGGAGACCGCAAATAATTTCTTATAGAGTTAGGATCTGTAGCAGCCAATTTGAGATCTTGTCCGTCACGAAATGAGTGCTCGTCCAGGTAATCAACAAACTACGGATAGATGTGGCGCCATAAAACCTGGAAAGTTAGTTTGTGGACCCTCATGCCTTTTGAGTAGGCCTTGCCTTCAAAGACTTTCTTGACAGATCCCTCAGCAAGAATACCACTTCCTGCCATGTGTTTGCCGATGACTTGTAGAAAATTAGGGTGAAGACCCCCCCCCCCCCCATCCGAAGAATAATTCTTTCATTGAATATTTCAGAGTTCCACAGCAGGTCGCTTACAATGCAGCGCTTGATCGACAGTCAAATCTAGACCATCACAAACGCGATACCAATTGATGTCCACTTCCCCTGCTCGGTTTGGCGCTTCAGACAGCGCCCTCAATGTTGCTGGTAGTTTCAGAGTAATAGTCTTTAAAAATTCTAAACTATCTTTTACCAAATTGTTGTTGCAAATACTATGTCCTACATTTGAACTGGCAGATATGGAAAGAGTACCTTCTTCCTGAACATCCGATATTATACAAAATCGTACCCGTGTAACTTTTGTTAAGGTTTTTTGAATCGCAATTCCGAGGGACCGATTCATGACAAAAATCACATTGTACCCAGTCGGTAGTTGTATCAAATTCGCTTCCAAAGCAATATATACATTTGGTTGGGAGTGAGGAATCATTTGGAGGTTCTATTAACTTTTCTTTAACATGCATAAAACGACCTAAAAAGTAAGTATTGGGTTGCTTTGTTTTCTTTCTCCACATTTACTTTAAATTTGGTTCTGTTCTGTTCATGATGGTTGAAATTATATCTCTTAGAAATTGGTGGCTTTCGTTATCGTACATACCCCAATGGGCAAGTAGATGAAACGGCTCAATGTCTGAAACGTCCTAAATAATAGACGACTGAATGCCAACGTTTTAAATCAATAAATTTGATGACTTTCAAGGCCAAGCGTCATATTTCATTTTCAAGGTCAGCTTTTTAGATTGTCATATTTCAATTTCAATGTCAACTTTCTTTGGTCTCATGTTTGATTTCCAAGGTTAAGAGTAACATTCCATTTTCAATGTCAACTTTTTCTAATGGTTATCGAAAGTATTACACTAATTTTGTTTATTGAAAATGTTAGTCGCTATCGATTTCGGACTTTCTCGTCCATCATCAGGCGATACGTCAGGATGGCTAACGAATCATGGAAATGTAGTGAAGAATGTTTTATCTGAATATTATTTTTTGAAATCTGTAAAAAAAAATTTTTTTGTGAAGAATGAAAGGCGTGTATGGTGAAGTGAGGTTGGAAATATATTTCCACCATACACCCATTTCATTCTTCACAAAAATTTTACAGATTTCAAAAAATAATATTCAGATAAAACATTCTTCACTTCAATAAAACAAAACAAAAATATGAATTGCCTCTTTGCACAGAATCATGTTGCCATGGAACAGAGCCAACCGCAGAGTTGAAATAATCACGAAATTCTTCTCGAATTTTTCTAGCATAGATTCCAGATTTGTTGGTTTGGTAGTTTGGTCTACAACTTGTGCTAAAGTTGGTATGTCAGCCAATGCATCGTCTTCTAGATACGTTGCATTTATTAAAAAATTATGCAACGCCACACATGCCAATGTTATTAGTTCAACTCTCGAAAGTCGGTAATTGTAAATTTTACTCTCATATTTTGATCCTCGTTGAGGAAATGGTTTCATTAAATTATTGGACAGGGGAAATGCATCATCAGCTATAATAACATAGGACACCTTCTTTGTTCTTCCAGGAATAGATTTAGGTGCAGGTTACTGTAAAGTATTATCTTGCAATTTTTGGTATAATTTACTTGCCCTGAAAACCCCCCATCACTAACTCTGCCATTTACTCCCATATTAATGTGTATAAATTTATAATTTGCATCACCAGTCCTAATAATACTATGCTGCCTGTTCCTTTATAGTTATGATCCCGAAGAAATTGGAGAAGAAAATGTTATATGACGACCATTCAAAGCGCCAATACAATTCGGAAAATTCGATTTGTTTTCATAATCTGAGGCAATTTGTATTCATTCTTCAACTGAAGAAGGTGTCTGAAATAATAGAATCACAAGTAAGTTATATATGTAGGCAGAATACCAAACTAAGCCTACCTTTAAATAATGGTTTTTTAAATTGTTGTATACCGCTAGGCATGTTTCTGGTACAGTTTTTGAATTGTAATTTCGTGTACACGCGTACTGTACATTAAACTCCTGTAGCAAGGAATCTCAATGATATGTTTAACCTAAAGGCGACATTAGTTTTTTATTATGGTCATATATTGATCAGTCTTATGAGTAACACTAATAGAATCTCTCATTAGAGTATCTTTTTTTTATGTCGTTTTCAACCAATTGCAATAAATAGTTGAAATGGTTTTTGCACTCCTAGCAAGTTGCCCGTTGTAGCACTTCCTTCGACTAAGGAACGGTTTTTGTAAGTCTTTTTTCGTGTTTTTACAACTGTAAAGTCGTCTTCCTTATCAGGTTTCCCCTTTAGGTCGCTTGTGGCAGTAGCAGGAGCTACTGTAGTACTGCTGTTTGTTTTTATTGCGTTGTGATTTGGTTTTCGGTTGTTGAATGTTTATTTGATTAGCTGCGTCTTTTTGATTAGATACAGCATTGCATTGAGTGTTTGTAGGAATTTGAACGTCCTTGTTACCTCGATTAGAATTTATATCGCGCGCGTTTTGCACTACCTTAGAAAACAATTTTTTGTCATCACTACACGCGCTACTCGCTATGGCTGCTGTGTCATTTGACTCCCGTCTTAGTGCGGGTAATGCACTATTTTGAAAAAAGTTAATTAATTTTAGCTGTTCCTTTAGGGTACCAACCGTGTCATTTAAGCATTTGATAGAAAAGTCTTTTTGCTTAATTATCGCTTTGAAAACTATGAGAAAATTCTCCGATATAAGGCAATACTTGATATGTGGTTGGAGTATCTTCTTGTAAGAGGGATAAACTGGTGGTATTGCGGATCTCGGATTTATGAAGGAGTTTGAATTGGAGATTTTGAATCAATTTTAACGGGTAATCATTTTGGGCGGCTAGTTGGTAAATAATCTGGAGTTCTGCGTTGTATTTGGTTTGGTTTCATTTTTTTTTCTTCCTACATTGGCCAAACAGGGAGAAAATTTTCTACTAGGTTTCAAGAACACTTTCAATGTATTAAAAATAAAATCCTCTTTCGCTTCACACATCTTGGAAACGGGTCACTCCTTCAATCCGAACACCGATTTCGAAATTCTGCATATATGCAATAAAGGTATAAGATTGAACTTTCTGGAATTGAAAGAAATTCACCACCAAGTTAAAAAGAACCCGCACCTCTCTCTTAACGAAGTTCTCGGCTTTAATAACAATCTTCTGTTTTTACAATAATTTCAATTCACCCTATACATCTTTTCAAAATTTATAAATTTATCGATATGTCAGTTTCCTCTTATACCGAATTGTCAATCATTTCGAGACATGCCGTCTGCATGATCTCGAATTTAAACTTAACTTAAATAATTTAAATATGTAGTCATCTCAATAGTTTCAATACTTTTATAAGTTTATTTTTCCCCCCCGTTCTTTTGAAATGTGTAAGTACCCTTTAGATAATTTATTTTTTAAATCTAAAACTTTGTCCATTTTTAGGTTAAATCCAACTTTCAACTTTTAATGTAATAATTCAACCCTCCGGTTGGTTGTCTTAACAAGGCTTGATAATAATTTCGTCTTGAAACTTAGGACAACCTTTCCGTTTTAACCACCCTTCAGGTTTTTTCACTTGGCTTCGGCCAGTTAATAATTAAAAAACAACATGTTCGTCTTATTCGTCTTCAACGTTTGTAATTTACCGTTTTCCTGTTAACTTTCACAGTAAGTACTAGCTCTTAATGTTTTCAAATTTGCTATATTGTGATACACTTCTAGTCGCCTGATGATGGCAGTACGCCGAAACTATAGTCGCTTTTACTTTTAAAAAACTTCAACGAATAAAACTATATGGGGAAGGTTTAGAGAGTTTTGATAACACAATACGTCTAAATAGTTACCACTGTTTGAGGCGTTATTCAATTTCTTGGATGAAAATGTAATGTCAGATAAACTGTGTTTAGTGGTAATTCGTTTAAGAAGAGGCTATACCCTGAAAGAATTATCTATATTATACAACCCAAAATTTTTTTTTTACCCAAAATCGTCATGAAACCTTCATTTTCATGCCTACTTTATGTCAGGAAAGCGTCAGTTTCCATGACGGAAGCAGACCAGTCTGCTTTTCCTGCCGCCTGTCACTTTACCGGCCGCACCTGTCCGTTTACCGGCCGCACTTGTCACTTTACCTGCCGCACCTGTCACTTTGCTAAATGTCTATAAAGACTCCTGTCATCATTGACAGATTGACATTAATCAAAAGTTCTATATGAAAATTGAAATTTTATGTTAAAATACGATTTCGGGTAAAATTTAATACAAAACTCGTCAGTAAAATGGCATTACCTGACTCGGAAATTAAAGTACTCGGCCCCAAAGGGGCCTTGTACTTCAATATTTCCTCGCCAGTAATGTGTCATTTTCCTGACTTTTATGTAAATAACTAATACGTGGGCGCAATTTGTTTATTTACAAACTTGTGTTCTGCGCAATGCTTTCATGAATGACGAAATGACCGTCATTCTGGATACCACTGAAGTCCGGATGCAGATGTCCAAAAATTCCCAGCAACGAGGAAACACCCATTCCAGCTACAAGCACTACAATAGGATCAAGTTTTTAGTAAGAGTAACAGGGGCAGTTGTATACAACAGTGAGGGTTATGAGGGGTCCATTTCGGACATCGAACTATTTAAGTCGTCAGACATTTCTATATTTTTGGTTTCGATGTGCTTATGGCAGATCGTGGTTTTACCATTCAAGACGTTTGTGATGAGCACACATATAAATTAATCATTCCACCTTTCTTGGCTGGCAGAACAAGATTAACAGCGAAAGAAGAAATACTAACAAAAAAAATTGCAAAGTTTCGTATTACTGTAGAGCGCTCCATCAGACGAATAAAAAGCTACAAAATGTTAGCAAAGCCAGTGCATATTTCAATGGCATGTCCAATATATTTAGTATAATTTGATTTTTTAAACTTGGAGAATACAGTTTTAACATAATTTTATCATAACATGTCATTATGTATGTAATTATAATAAACAAAGAGCACAAAATATAGTTATACATTATTATTGAAAGTAGTCCAACTCGAATAATAGTAAGTTCTTCGGAATTCGCATGAAAAATAATTCTGGAATGTACATATTATAATACATTTTTTTAAGCTTTTTAGTTATATCGTCAATAACATGCCTAGAGATATCAGATAATTGTACTTTAAAAACTAGGAGACCTACACTTGACCACACAACAAAATCACATTCAGAACTTCAAAAACATTATTGTAGCAACCTGATAATTATATGGATGGTTCGCTTTTAAAAACTATTATTTTCCTCATACGTGAAAAAGTTGCTCTGTTGTTGAGCTGTTACCACACTGTCCCACTGACATGGATCTTTGTCTTCGAGAACTTTAGGGCATTTTATTTCCATTACTCTTGTGATAACTCCGTTGGTTGTCACAACTCCATCAGCACTACACGCTAAGTGAGGGTATTTCTTGTTCATATAGAGCCCCACTTGCACAAATTGTTCATTTGGTTGAATATGATCCGCTACATACTTGTCCCTTACCTTCGCCTCATTAACTTGACCGTATCTCATTGCTGCCGTCAATAAATTTGGTGTTAATTGCCATAGATTTCTTTTTAAATAATTGTTTTTTGCGGAAAGACTCCCTAGGAATGAAGCGGTCTTCGCATTCGATGCTGTGATAAAAGTAGCTTCTCCCTCTAAACCAACCCAACGAATGCTGAATTTCGGCACCTTCTACAGAAAACATGTTGTTCTTATGTTTTATAAGTTCCTGATCCATATGCTTCTTGAAATTTAGAACTTGTTGTATGACGATATCTACACTGGTCCAATTTGAAGTCATCATAACGTAGTTGGAATAAAGTTTCTACCATTGTAGGAAGACGTTCTTTTTGCAAGTCGCAAGTAAAATTGTTTATATTAATAGTTCTTTCATAGTTCTGTGGTCTTGGGTCGAACGTTACCCTGCGAATTGGTTCGAATCTCACTTTGCTATACTTCTTTTGGGAAATAGGTCCAGGTTTTTTCAGTTTAGCACCCAAACCCCACTATCTTAACTTGCTGGTGCATGCAGTGTTATCGTGGCCGTTTCTCTGCAAAACTTCGCCAGGAACAGCAAAAAAGCGCTTACGTGGCTACATTTACTTAACGCAGATTGTTTACACTCGCATCTACCATTAACAACAGCTCCCGATGCTTTGTTTAAAGTTACCACTACAAAGTACGATTTATTCTTATTAAATGAAGCAAAACACTTTGCTTTTAAAAGGCAAAATCGGTTATCACTGCTGGCAAACACTTCGTGCAAGTGATCGCTGCATACAAACTGGCTGCCACGCCGAAACGATTTTCCTGTTACAACTGCATTGTTGCTGACCTCATAATCTTCGTTTTCAAAGAAACATCCCACAAGAAAGGTATAGATGTGGCCCTTGACTTCCTAAATTTCATTCCATCAGTACTCTCGGCATTTCCCAAAACTTTCAATTTTCCCGAATCTAAGGGATACTTCCCATATCTCTTCAACACATCCGAAAATTAAATTAGGATCGAACATCACTTGGGTAAGTTCGTTTGATCTTATGATTATCGGCACTACAGCGATTCATTGGAAGAAAATAAAGGAAATAAAATGCAATAGACATCTTTCAATCAAATATATTTATAAAAAAAATTCTACGGTGTTGTTAATGCACCTCATTGTAAATGTAAGAGCCCCAAATGTTGTCATAATTGGCGGGCCGGCGTGGGGGGTGGTTACCAAAAAGATTGGATTTCCACCTATTCTTATCATCACCGTCTTGGGGGTATCTGCGGGCCGGTCGATCTACAACTCAGGTGGGCAATAATCCCATATTTCGATTTCTGATATTAAAGAAAAAAAAGTAAGTAATTAAGTGTCTTAAAGATTTAATTTAAACTTACCGCGATGCCCCATTGTAGAATGTACCACGACGAAATATGTTAGGTACTATGAATATTTTATGTGAGAGTCTGTATTTATGTGGAATTAAGAAAAATGGGAATCTAAGGAATGGGGCAAATGATGAACGTAAAGATAAGATGTTGCGCGAATTTAAGGCGGGGGGTTGTGGATAAAATTAAAACACTTTTAGGTAATTTAGTTCCATTCCTATTAAAAAACGAGGTCGTTTAACTTTTTTTTAGGTTTTTTAGATAGTAAAGTAGGTATTTTTTAATCAATGCGTTTTATATACAGTGTATTTAATCTTAATGGAATAAATCGCGTATGATTGTCTAGAATTGTTTTTAATTAAGTGCGAGGGTGTTAGGACGTGTAGTAAAATTATGTTGATATTGATGGTATTGTACGGGGATAGATAAGTTATTTTACTTTATTGAATTTATGCAGTGCAGCTCAATGCCTTAAATAAAGCGGTTCATTTATTTAAATTAAATATAATAAATATAAATTATAAATCAAGTAGCAAGTTACAACACCTTTGTTAAAACAGCGGGAAACCGAAAAAATGATACCTTATCTCTTTCTCCCCGCATTCCATGCCGCAAAACAAGCAGAACTTCAATGTCAACAAAGTCGAGAGCTTCGAGGAGGATCAATTGCAGCAGTCACAGGTAGCTGATCAAATTTCCAATTACATCGAATGCGAGACCGGGAGACGAAACATCATCCGGCAAGAAACCCATTTCAAGCAGCGCAGGGAAACGAGCATCAAAGTGCGATTGCCAGAGCTTCACGGTTTACTGATAAAAAGGGGGAGAAGGAGAATACAAGCGAAACGATCAGAGAAAGTGTCAATTCTGCGGGGCAGACCATCCCAGGGAAAGGTGTCCCGCCAAACAGTCTTCGTGTCGTATCTGCAGCAAACCAGGACACTGGGCAACGGTATGTCGCAGCAAAAAGGTTAGATTTATTCAATTCGAATCAAATAGCAATAACTGTAATACTAACTCTGAATGGGAGCATTCAAACCGTTCTTACGAGGATAGCACTCATTCAGAGCAGTTTCTAGGGAAAATCGAGATAAATTCTATTACTGAGACTGAATGGTCAATTTCTGTAAAAATTTGTGAATTAAAAAGAGAATTTGAGTTTATGATAGATACAGGTGCAGATGTAACTTGTATACCTGTAGGGTTATTGGATGAAAATGTGATTCAAGGATTACGTGTTACTAATAAGGTAGTTAGAGGCCCTTCAGGCAATAAATTGAATATTTTGCGGGGTACTTTGTGTACCCTTGAAAATAAATGTGTTATTGACATCTATGTAATCGAGGAATTATGTAAACCAATACTAGGACGTGCTGCAATAGTAGATTTAAAGATCTTGCAATTTGGTGATGGGTTTTCATCAAAGATCAATTCACTTAAATTGGATGAAATCGAGGGAAAATTTCCAAACATTTTTCACCAATTTATCTTTAAGTACCTTTAAGTCCGAACTTAAAATTAAAATTGATACAAACGTTCCATCATTTATTCAATCCGTTCCACGGGTCGTGCCCATTCCACTACTTAAGCCATTAAAAGATGAACTTCAACGTTTGCAGAAGTTAGATATTATACAACCCGTCGAATATCATACTCCTTGGGTTAGTCCAATAGTCATTGTTCGAAAAAACGATAATAAAATTCGTCTTTGTGTGGACTACACTAAATTAAATAAAGCCGTGATGCGTGCACATTTTCCAATTGGTAAAGTTGAAAGAATTTTAGCCCAACTGCAGGGATCCAAGTATTTTAGCAAAATAGACACGACCTCTGGGTTATATCAAATTAAACTGACCGCAGATTGTCAGGATTTGACGTGTTTTATAACGCCCTTTGGCAGATTTAAATTCAAAAGGCTTCCCTTCGGAATAACCTGTGCACCTAAGTATTTTTCCATGCTAATTAGTAAAATATTAAAGGGTCTTGACAAAGTGATTTTTCATATTGATGATATTCATGCACCAACCATGGAACAGCATAATAAAATATTAAATGAAGTCTTAACGCGAATTTATGAAGAAGGTATAACCCTAAATAAAGAAAAATGTATTTTTGGGGTACAATCTTTACCATTTTTGGGTCACGTCATATCAGGTGAAGGAATTTCAATAGACCCAGAACGTATAAGTGCTATTGTCAAATTTCCTAGACCAGTGGATAAAACTGAGCTTTTACGCTTTTTGGGCATGGTTAATTTTTCATGTAGGTTTATTCCTAACCGATCAAGTATTTTAGAACCCCTAACTTCTTTGTTAAAGAAAAATGTTCCCTTTTCTTGGGAGCATGCACAAACGCGGGCCTTTGAGAAAATTAAAAACTTATTACAAGAGAGCCCGTGTCTTGAGTATTTTGACCCCAGTCAGAAAATTATAATTTCTGCAGGTGCTTCATCTTTTGGGATTGGTTGTTGTCTTATTCAAGAAAACCCGGAAGGAATTAAAAAAATTATAACAGTGGGTCTGGCTTGGCGCTGCTTTTAACAAAACCCGCCGCATAAACGGCCAGCTAAGCTCAGTGTTTTTAAATATGGAAGCAAGAGAAGGTTCAAAGCAGTAAAGTTCGTTCTGGGCAAGACAATCTCCGTGCGTTATGGTTGAGCGCCACCCAATTTCTAATGTACACTATCAACTCACCCTGCATAAAATTGGGAAGATACAGGATGCACAATAACCACAAATACAAATCGGGTCTATATTGCTGGTGTCTTTCAAATAAATTGCAAAATAATATAGATATATATGTGAAATTACACACTGCACAAATCATAAAAACCCCCAATTAATTCCCAGCAATTATACTCCAGTTCAAAAATGATTGCCCCCAATTACTGTTCCTTAATGATCGTTAAGATTAATAAATGAATCACACATATAAATTACAAAATGGTTACGTTACTACCGGTCACAACTAGTAACGAAAATATCCCAACGCAAGTTCGGTAACAACAAGGCAAATAGAATATAACGCTTACCTTATGTAATATTCCAGATGTGAGGCAGCAAAGAGAGCTCTGTTTGCACCATTCATCTCTGCAATCAAAAGAGAACAAAAAGGCCCAAACCACAGGGTTCGGAATATATTATGAATAAATGTCTGAAGGACCTACGAAGCTTGCGGTAAGCTCAAATCTCGATACCCCTCTAAAAATGTCTGTGTCTCTGATGGAGTGTCGCAGCCACACAAAAATTAATATATACGATCAAGCAAAAAAAAAGGCATTCTCGATCATGTCGAAACAGTATGTAGTTAAATGAGTTTCTCCCTCGTCTTCATAAAATGGCCGCTCTTATCTCTCTCAGATAAGGTTGTTGGTCACGACCTCCTAGGTGTCTATGGTTGATAATGAATCTCCCAAAATTTTCCCCAATCAACAGGTGATCTCGAACAAGATATTTCCCCCGAACAAGGAATTTCGGTACCGAACAAGGACCCTAATAGTTATTTGTATACTTAGGCCGCGAAGTCATTCTTTAACGTACCGAAAAGAAGATTGGCGCCGAGGCCGCTTGCGGCCGAGGCAAGGCAACTTTGAGGGCGTTAAAGAATGACGCGGCCGTGGTATACACAACATTTTTTGTGCAATTGCGTAGAATCGTCAATAAATAAAAATGAGATTTCAAAAATAATAATTTTCGTCGCAAATAGAAAGACGGCCAGTTTTCATTTTACCATGGAAATGAGAAACAATGAATAACTTTTCGTGAAAGGAAAGTCAAAATGTGTGACTCCGAAAGTGATTTTTCGATATCCGGAACTCCTCCGGAAATAAAACTTTTTGCGAATTCTGCTGTGTTGCAGTTATGAGTTAGTACCCGAAAAATCGAAGCGGCAGTACGAAAAATGCCCCCCCCCCCCATTAAACATTTCGTTATGATATTACTATGTAATAATGCGCTCGATATGCGCTCAAACGCGCCGCTGAAAGTAATTTTTGCGCTGTTAAAGTTTTTGAGATATTTTGAAAAACATTTGGGGGGGTTCAAGTTCACGCAGCCCCCCCATTATGCAATTTGGTACATCTTATGATTCCAAATTGTGCCTGTAGTTATGCGCTAAACTGCGCCACTGGATTAACATTTTGCGCCACTCCCGTATGGCCATAACGAAAGACAGAAGGTGGGTGGGGCTAAATTGATGGTTTTAAAAAAGTGCACTTTCTTAAACATTCTTAGTGCTATATGTTCCCTTTAGTTATGCGCTCAAATGCGCCGCTGAAAGTAACCTTTGCGCCGTTTAAGTTTTTGAGAGATTTTGAAAAACATTGAGGGGGGGGGGAGTTCATCACGCAGCCAACGATGCCAACTGGGTGCACGTTGAACGATTAAAAAACGTTTGCTTTAATTATGCCGTCGGACCAAGAAAAAAATATTTTCCTACTAGCAATTTGCCTTGTTTGCATCTCACTCAAGTTAAGTTCCTAACAAATACGATAATACCTGTGACAAGTCAAGTAGTGCGTTTAGTTTAAAAATTGCAAGTTCGCTGTTCACACTTTTTTAATATAGCCTTATACCTAGGTATAAATTAGTGGAAATAAATTGATTTGTGATAAATTGTGGGTGCTTTAAAATTGCAAGGTTGTACTTGGCAACACTTTTTGTTTATAGCAAAAGGTGAGTATTTAGCATAAGGAATTTTATGAGTTGTGATCATGATCATCAATTACATGTTGGCATCTTCAAATAATTATTAGCTGCAGGGACGGACTGAGTACCATATTATCATAGGAGGGTGATCCTTGAAATGAGGGCGCATGAGTTTGTAGATGCAATCGGCGGGCGGAAAGTGTACATTTTAACCGAATTTATTTGTACCTTACGGCTTACAGTGCTGTTAATTTCTGATGGCTGAAAAACTTTATAGAAAAAACGAAAATTTCAAAAAGCATAATTCTTCATATCAAAACTAATAAAACATACAGGGTGAGTTTTTTTCACTTTCAT
Organism: Photinus pyralis; assembly: GCF_008802855.1. NCBI lineage: Eukaryota > Metazoa > Arthropoda > Insecta > Coleoptera > Lampyridae > Photinus > Photinus pyralis. Next base: position 37,965,599 of record NW_022170249.1, read on the forward strand.
TATAGGGATTTCGTAAACCGCAGAGATACAAAGTCGCTTAACGGGAAAAGTTATGCAGACTTGTATGATGATTAATTATCCTATTCATAGTTTCTGATAGCTCTGCAAATAAGTTATGGCCATAAAACCGAAAAATGCAATTTTCCAAAATGCGGTGGCGTTCATTTATTTTCAAAAATATAAAAAAATAATTTTAATAAACGTGATTTTTTCTTAGTTTTATAATGGTAATAATGGTATTACACATGATATCTATTATTAGCCGTTTAGCCGCAATTTGTCGTTTTTTCAAAAAGCAGATGTCCAGTACAAATTAAATATCGGTCAAAGTTTTTTACTTATTTTGTGTTAATTTTCAAAATTGCGATCAAAGGTAACTTGATTTTTTTAAATGAAACTACCAAGTTTTTCTTTATTGCGTAAAATGTACGACGTGATTACGATATAAGCACGTTCGTATTTACATTTGCCTAGTTTTTTTATAATATTGGGTACATTTTGAACATTTATTAAAACAATTGTTATTTTTCTTGTATTTTTATTTAAACGTTATATTTTGGTTTTTGGGGTGGTTAAGTGTTTGTTTTGTTTGAGGTAAACGTTTTATAATTTGAATTGGTGTTTATTTGTTTTAACAACCTACTAATTACTGAGAGGCTTTGAATATCACAAAACACTGTAAATTATTAAAAGCTGAATTATAAAAAAAACCGTAAAACGTAAATACCGACGTACTTAATCGTTGGAAAGCTAATCGAATCCTACATCTAATGCAATACAAAAAACTTGGTAGTTCTATTTAAAAAAAGTTACCTTTCATTGAAATCGAGATTGAAATTCTGAAAATTGATGCCCCCCACTCTCCCACCGAAGAGCCTGTCCGTCCCTGATTAGTTGTTTGGTCAAAGGATATGTTGATATACAATACAATCTGATTTAAATAAATAGGTGAATAATCATATCAGAAATGGTTTTTAGGAATTTATCAATCTTTATCACATTAGATTTGATCTAATCGTTCTTATGATGCGGGATGATTTCAAAATATAATTATTTATTAGAGAATTATTTTAACTTTTTTATCACTTATAAAGTATAAGTTTGTACAATATGATATCCATTGGCCGTACTATGCCAAAACCTCATTTCCAAAACGCTACATTCTTCAAATGTCCTCCAGTCGCATTGAAATGTTTAAAAAAATAATACCCAGAACTATCAAGTCCTTACACGATGCAGTCGGAATGTGATGGAAACAATTAATTATACGACAATATGTTGAGTAAAATGCTTTTTGTAGGTTGAACTTCGATGCAATTGCCATGGAGACAATTTGAATAACGTAGCGTAGGAAATTGCTAAGCAGGGTAAAACATGCATTCTTAATTTTTTGTGTCTTTTAGCGTCAGCATAGTTCAAAAATGCGTCCTAAACGCTCAGAGGAAGAAATTAATGCTCTAAAATCTCTTCTTTTGTCGTATAAGGAGAAGGTATATATTGACAATAAAATTATAGGAAAATGTTATAATGTTTGGTCGGATATAGCTAAACATTTAACCATCAATATGTCACCTAATGCTATATACACTGCCGTAATTAAGAATTATTACTCTCTATGGGAACATTTGTCAATAATTACGGAAGATAAGATAGTGGGAACAGATAATAATATGTTGAAGGATGATGAGGACCTCGATGAGGACGAAGTTGATGTCAACGTTGATTCCATTCAAACTGCAAATGTGTCTTCCCAAATTCTACGGTATCACATATTAGGGGAGACTGGGGAGGTTTGATACACGGGGAGGCTTGATACATCTTCAAACTTCGCGCTTCGGTTTCGTAAAGAAGGCTTAACTTCGTGCAGTGCCGACAGTGGGTGTAAAAACAGTTACGCCCGTTCTCACCACATTTCCTTAACTTTTAAGAGTTACTTTAAGTGCGACTTAAAAACTAAGGGACAGATTTTTCATTGTACCAACATCTTAAGTCTTTCTTAAATGTTTAAGTGGAAGTTAAGTTTAAGCCTAAGAATTTTACTACTTAAGTTGATACTTAACCTAAAAATTCGGTAGTTACATTCCTTGTAAACCTTCACATTTTCAAAATGGATTTATTTTTGGGAAATGATATTATTGAGGACGATTTAGACGTGTTGGAGGTACTGCAAGTAGGAGTTCCACGACAAATACGTGAAAGAAAAGATCATTTTTATGGTATGGATGATCTATCATTTTTTAAAAGGTTTCGACTAACGAAACCAACAGTAATGGAAGTACTAATCCAAATAGAAAATAATTTGGAGTTCCCATATGATACGTAAGATACATCTGCAATAATTAATATCCACAATAAGTATTCTGATGTACTTTTAGAAATAATAGCATATCTCCGATGCAACAATTATTAATAGCACTTCGATACTATGCTACTGGCAACCACCTTCTCAGCATTGCTGATTTTGCAGGTGTGCATGTGTCAAGTGTATCTAGAATTGTTAAGAAGGTATCAGTAGCAATAGCTTCACTTCGGGCTAGGTACATCAAGTTACCATTTACAGCAGAAGGATTGCTTGAACTTCAGCAACAGTTTTATGAAGTGGCAAGGTTTCCAAGGGTGATAGGAGCAGTTGATGGGACTCATATAAGAATACAATCTCCCGGTTTGTTTTTTAACTCATTTTAAACAAATTTAAACACTATTTAAAACAGGTGGAGACGATGCTGAAGTATTTCGTAACCGAAAATCTTATCACTCTATTAATGTACAAGGAGTTACAGATGCTAGATTGAACTTTGTAGATATAGTAGTACGCTGGCCGGGATCAGCACATGATACAACAATTTTTAATAGTAGTAGACTGAAGGCAAGGTTTGAAAATGGAAGTTATCCAAATTGTCTGCTTCTGGGTAAGCATACTTGCTTTATTATGAATACCTTTTTATCAATTACCTATTTTGTAGGTGACAGTGGTTACCCAGTAAAGTCATACTTACTTACGCCACTTTTACATCCTAATGGACAACAAGAGCAACTATATAATGAATCCCATATTCGAACACGAGGGGTAGTTGAAAAACTATTTGGTGTGTGGAAACGTAGGTTTCCTGTGAATGCTTACGGCTGTCGTTTAAAGTTAGACACCACATTGATAGTTATAGTTGCAACAGCAATACTGCATAATGTGGCACAAGAGATGGGGGAGGATGAAATTCCACCAGTAGAAGGAAATCCCCATGAATTAAATGTCTTGATAGAAGAAGGGAACATTCCGGTTGTTCCTGCAGATATAAATCATGTTGGAGGAAATAATGTTCGTTTGAATTTTATAAATGATTATTTTGGAAGATTATAATTACAATAAGAACATAAATACATTGTAAAATGGCATAAATGATAGGTACATAAAATAATACTTTTTCTGTTTTTAATTAAATAAAGTTTATTCTTTAATTTCTTTTAATTTTTCAATTTGTAATTTTTTAAGCTCTATGTTGAGTCGTAGCTCCCCCTGTCGCAGCTGGCTCTCTAGGTTTTTGGCCTCCCTCTCTTCTTTAATTATCTCTAATTGGATGGTTAACATTTCATGTTTGAGTTTAGCCACTTCACTATATGTTTTTGTTAAGTCTGTCGAGTGAAGGGATTGACCCACTGGTCGGCGCCTGGATGTCCATTTTTTTTATTAGTATTTCCACTTGTTTGCAAGGCTTTATTTACCGGCGTTTTTAAGTGGGCCACCTTGTAATCGCCCCAATCAACATCCTACAACCAGAAATCAAAATATCTGTAACTATGCAAAATAAAACCTACACACCTCTTCAGCCTCTGGGGCCATTTCAGATGCCGATGTTGATGGAGCCTCCAGGTTAGATACTGGCAATGCTTCGTGGGACATGGTTGTAGAAATTGCTATATCCTCTGGCAAACATTCCATAACCATGTCGCAGTCAAAGGTATTATGGATACCTACGACAGTCTTCGGATTGACGATTGATAAAATTAAGTCTTCGTTTTTATCGTCGACAATTGTATTAGGTGTACCACCCCCAGTTTTAATATACTCTAACCGTTCATGGGCCACATTTTTACGAACAGTTTTTTTTGCGTTTTCATAACATTTTTTAAGTGATGTCACATTTCTACAACAGAAATTGTAAGTGTTTTTGTAAGTGCATTGCATAGTGTCACATTTTACCTGTACACACCGCCTGGGGATTGAGCATTAAATTTACAGGAAATCTTTTCCCATGTGGCCTCCTTTTCCTTCCACGTGACGGCGTTGGTTTTTTTGCATTCAATTATCCCTTTATAATCACATATAATGCTAAACAGCACATTTTTCTCATCTGTTGAGTAATTGGCAGTTCTTTGTTTTTTTGTCGGTGGAGGAGAACCACGGGCTTCCATCGCTGAAATTTAAGAAAAATCATTTTTCCAACACGATGCAGCAATTAGAGTGATTGTTGATACTTACCAGACTTGATTAAAATTTAAAATGATTTGAAAGTCAACACAATGAACAAAACAACGAAACATAACCTCACCGACGTTAGAAATAACAGAAATCCCCAGATTTTAACATTGTTGCCAGACATCCACAATTGTAAGTAACACTTTAGCCAAGTGTTACATAGAAGTGCGCCGTGCAACAGACGACTAGATTTAAATGGACCTTAACTTTAAGTTGCACTCAGTTAAGGAACAGTTTTAAGTAAAAGTGGTGAGAACGGGTGTTAGTGATAGAATCCCAGAACGATCGCGTGTTGTTTGAACGTTTTCAAGGTTATAGTGTGTTTTCTGCCCATTCGATGTAAGTTTTTTGATACCAAGACATGCTGTCTATTATGCTTCAAGCGCATTTCATTTTCAATATTAGGGCACCAGTACAGATCTTTAATCCAATGTGTATAATACTTTTATGCTACGTATTTCATAAATTGACATTCCGGGAGGTTTGATACATTTTGTATCGGGAGGGTTGATACGCGTATCAAACCTCCCTATTTGTATTTATTTATTTATTTATAATTATTGAACAAGTATTTATGTGATTTTCATGGCAATTATAATATAGGCTAATTAAGTAGGTACCTATATTGTTATAGATGCCGTTTAAATGGAAATCTAAAGGTCGCACAAAGTATTCTCCAGACGATTTAAAAAGCGCAGTTATTGAAGTAGTAAATGAAAATAAAGCACTGAGGACTACTGCCAAAAAGTACAATGTTGACAAAATGACACTGAGAAGATATGTCCTAAAATACAAGACGGACAAAGAAACATCTTTTACACCAAATTTTGTCACTTCACAAATTTTTTCATGTCACGAAGAATCGCTTTTAGTGGAATATTTGCTCACTTCTGCCAACCTCCACTATGGTCTTACGCCTAAGCAAACAAGGAAGTTTGCGTATGAATTTGGTCAAGCAAATAACAAAAAGCTACCAGAAAACTGGAAGAAAAACGAATGTGCTTCCTACGATTGGCTAAAAGGATTCATGTCACGTTATCCCCAATTATCACTCAGAAGTCCCGAAGCCACTAGTTTGGGCAGAGCCACTGCGTTCAATCGACATAATGTGCAAGAATTTTACAAAAATTTGAGCAATTTATTGGAACGGGAAACTTTTGGCCCAGAATCCGTGTACAACTTAGATGAAACTGGAGTGACTACTGCCCACAAACCTCAAAAGATCATTGCGCGTAAAGGCCAAAAACAAATTTCAAAAAGTACTTCAGCAGAACGTGGTACTCTGGTAACAGTTTGTTGTGCTATAAATGCAGTAGGAAATTCTGTGCCGCCATTTTTTATATTTCCTCGTGTGAGAATGCAGGATTACATGATCCAAGGTGCTCCTTCAGGTTCCATTGCTGTGACGCATGAAAGTGGTTGGATGACTGCTGATAATTTCGTAAAATATCTAGATCACTTCATAAAACACGCAAAATGTTCCAATGAAAACAAATGCATATTAGTCCTTGACAATCACGAAAGCCATATTTCACCCAAAGCCTTAGACAAATGTAAGTTAAATGGCATTCATTTACTAACTTTACCACCTCACACAAGCCACCGCTTACAACCTTTAGATGTATCGGTTTTTGGTCCGTTTAAAAGATATTATAATGAACAGGCAGATGCATGGATGGTCAGCCATCCAGGACAAACAATTTCATTAAAAAATATACCGGAATTAGTTGGATTAGCCTATGTCAGGGCGTTCTCGCCATCAAATATAACCAAGGGATTTTCAACCACTGGAATTTATCCTTTTAACCCACATTTATTTGAAGATCTCGATTTCGCAAGAGCAGAAGTTACAAACAGACCATATGAGGAATTAAGGGAAAATTCTGAAAAAGAACTCGATAGAGATGACCCAATAGCTCAACCTGGCACATCCATATCTCAGCAAGAGACAACACCACCACCTGGCACCTCTTTATGTCAACAGAAGTCAACTTCAAATCCAATAGAAACGTTTCTACAGGATAGCACCACAATCCAAAGCACCTCATCTGTTTCATTTAAAACTCCTGAAGAAGTTCGTCCTTATCCCAAGGCACAACCACGATTGAAAAAAGGAGGCAGAAAGCCTGGTCGGACAAGAATCTTAACCGACACCCCAGAAAAAGAGGCCATTGAGGCCGAGTATAAGATGAGGGAAGGAAAAAAACGTATGAAAACTAAAGTTGAAATGGCTAAACGAAAAATAAGTAGTGAAACTGGAGAAAATAATCACTTTGAAAAACTCAATGCTGAGAGTACGGAATCCCAACCCAAAAGAAAAGTTTTGGATAGAAATGCAAAAACAGAAAAACGTGTGTTCGGTGACTCGGATTCTGAGGACGAAAAGGATCCATTTTCTGATGCAGATGACGATGACGATGCCGCTTGCATCTACTGCAATTCACTATTTTCAGCGTCTCGTTCTAGAGAAAAGTGGATCCAATGCCAGAAGTGTCTCAGATGGTGCCATTCAGCCTGTGCTGATGTCAAGCATAATACAAAAATGTTTTCTTGTGAATTATGTATTAATTAAATAATGTTCTGATAATAATAGATTGCAGTCCTTTTAGTGTTTTATATTTAATTTCTTATTGTATCAAACCTCCCATTCAATGTATCAAGCCTCCCTTGTATAGGGAGGTTTGAGACACTTTGCATCGAGAATTTCAAAATTGTATATTCAAAGTTAAATATTTAATTTTCAGTAATTTAATGTTCCCAAATTTCTAAGCAATGTCTCTAAATTGAGCTCTGACATAAATGGATTAGCAAATGATGATCATAAAATATTTATTAATTTTTTTCTAAAAAACGTATCAACCCTCCCCAGTCTCCCCTACTATCTCGAGATGAATTCAGTTGCATGCAACCCGAAACCAAGGTGTATCAACGGCAGGATGCACATAGGCGGCATAAAAAGGAAAGGGAATACGTAATACTAAAACCAGGAAGTTGGAGTCACATTATGTATAATCACTTTTATGAAATTACTAAACTGGACTGCTTAATTATATTTAAAAGAGCAAAAATATTTAAAACTGGGAATTTATATTGCAAAATGTTAGCGTTTTGTAAAGAATGTAAATCCGTATTAACAGGAATCATAGATTTTGAACCGCTACCAAATGATAAATTCATAAAAATAGAATTTACATTTAATGGAAATTTTAATAGTCCCCACACTTCAACTGGTAAGCGTCCATTGTCTGGAGATGTTCGAAATCGGGCTGTTAATGCAATGGTAAAAGAAAATATAAGCGCTAGTTTATACAGAAGATTAGAGGCCCATAAAGCTAAATTCAATAAAATAGAACCTAGAAATCTGCCGAAACTAAATACTCTTAGGGTCGCAAAACATCGCTTTTTGCAGAAAAGTTTTTTGCATTCAGATCCTGTCTATGCACTATTGACTGCAACGGGATTCCAAAAATACAATGGAATTATTGGTAATATTGGTTTAAGTCCATTTTACGTTCATTATTGGAGTAATAACCAAATTGCAGTGTATAGAAATTATTGTAATAGTACTTACTCTATTGTAGCAATAGATGCCACTGGTTCTGTGGTTCGTAAACTGACTAGGCCGTGTGGTACGAAATCTAAGCACATATTCTTGTACGACATAGCAGTTCGCAATAAAGACACAAAAAATCAGTATACAGTATGCAGCATGCTGTCAGAAAGTAATACAGCATTGTGCATTTATTCATGGTTAGCGATGTGGATGAATAGCGGAGCACCTTGCCCAAATAAAGTATGCTATGATATGTCATTGGCATTATTGTATGCGTGTGTTAATGCTTTTACTACCTTCAAAACTTTAAATGAGTACTTAAAACATTCCTGGAACGTTCTTACACACACTAATCAAAACACCGAAAACTGTTATATTCGCTGCGATGTCGCCCACGTTGTAAAGTCTTTCACTGGATGGAAATGCTTCAAAAATGTTCATAGAAGAACAAGAATTTTCTATTTAAAGGCATTGGGTCAAGTTGTCCAATGCACGGATTTGGAAGACTTAGAAAACCTCTTAAATGCCATATTCGTTGTGTGCCTTAGTGACACAGAAGGAAACTCCATAGATGGACAACCTACTACTTGCGACAAATTGAAGATATGGTTAGAAGCGCGAATAGGTACAGGTTCAGTCGAAATCATTGACAATGACGCCAACTTTGTAAGTATACCTACTTAATTTCGATTATTTTGTTGATCGTGATTGGTTGATATTAATGGGAGATCAGAACTGTGTAGTATAATGATAATAGGAGGACTAAACTTAACATTTTAGTGTACTGCAGAGGATCAAGAGGAATTACCTTATATTGATCAGGATCAACCGTTCAGTGATTGGGTTAACGGCATTGTCACCAAATGTAGGAATATTGTATCGTTACCGAATGAGATGGGTAATCGTGGAAACCAACAAGTTCTGCCACCATTAATCGAAGATTTTAAAAAAGTGTCCAAGACTATTCCACTTTGGACAGCTATTATGAATAAATATTATCCAGGTGCAGGAATAATCGGCAGTAGTGCTTGTGTTGAAAGTAATTTCAACGATATCAAGCACAGAATATTTTCCAATAGGCAATTACCTATTAGGTTAGATGAATTTGTCTTTAGTCACATTAACGCAATAGACGGCGCAATGAAGCTTGCGTCGGTCGCTAGTAATGGGCAGGAGCAGGAAAATTTAAAAAACGATACAATGTCTGTAGCCATAGATGTTTCTGAAAATTGCGAAATTGATGCTTCTAAAAACGGCGAAGAGAAACTTTTTGTAAATTCAACTTATTTGGGAGAACACATCGGTGAGTAGAAAACCATATCTTTTAATTATGTATGTACTCTATTGGTTTACTAGTTCAAGAAAGCAATGAAGAGACCCATGAGCACCAGGACTTATCAAATTCGTCTAACAACGAAACCCTCCTGTGTGCGGAGTCAAGTAAGTATTCTGTTGTGTTGCGCTCTTGGTACGTAATTACTGCATTACTATTATACTCAAACAGGATCACATTTAGAATCTTTCCTTCCTACCAAAAAAACCAGATAGGTACTTACCTAAGTTCATAGTTAAAAATAATTTCTCATTTTCCAGGCGATATCCATCCTGCATGTGCATCTTGCAATCAACCAATTACATCTGAAACGGATTCCTCAAATTGCGAATTGTGCGAGGTTTATATACACAAAACGGAGTGCTCTACTGTGTGGAATGATACATTACTTTGTACATCATGTTCGATGCTAGGGGACCATGACAAAGTAAGCCGCCTGGAATGCCGATCGGTGGAGAATTGGAGAGGTCTTGGAGTATCGTCTAAATCTAAAAGGAAACGAAGCTCCTACTTGGAAAGCAATACAGAATTTTTATGTATGGATTGGAGTGACACCAGGAAAGTTATACCCATTGGAGTGTTAAAAAATGGACACCGGCCAGAACTTAAACCGATAAGGATTGGAAAAGAATATGTATCACTGTCTAACACGTGTGGATTCGATGCGATTGTGCAAACCCTGTGCAGTGCGTATTGTGATAGTTTAAGTTTTAAGAATTTTCTTGACGAAGGAATTAACATTTCAAGTGTTTGTAATTTAGTTCAGGCCATAATATCTAAAGGAATTAATGCTCACTCCTATAAGGCGAGGGCTGAAATATTATTTGAATTATGTCAAAGTTCTCCCTACCCTCAAAATATATATGTTGTGAATGCTGAGTGTGAAATTGACAGTATGTTAGATAAGATTTCATTACCGTGCATTGAAGAAAAATTTGAATGTTCAAGTCCGCAATGCAAATTTGTTATATCACAAAAAGGCACATTTTTAGCAGTAAACAGTAATAACGAATGCAACTTTGAAAATGATATATTAAACCAAATAGGAGATATATCCACAAATAGGAAGTGCACTGCACGCAATAATGGTAGATTGTGTGGCACCAAGTTACAAAAAACTTTAACTATATGCGGCCCTCATTTATTTATACAGCCTGTGTCCCTTGATACCATGCAAATGGAAAGATTATTTAAATTAAGTGACGTTCCACATCACTTTACATGTGGTACTACCACATACTTACTAAGGGCAGTCATTGGGCATACTGGACATATGGAAGGTTTAGGCTTAGGTCATTTTGTCGCTTATTGCAAACGACACAATAATATGTGGGAAGAATATAATGACTTAAAAAACAAAGAAAATATTTCACCCACAAAGGAAGTGAGAATTGTAATGTTTCTCTACACTTCTTGATTTGTATTTTCATGTACCAAATGTTAAAATAAAAATATCATTTTTTTTCTTTTATGCGTGAATATCTTAATCACAATTTTTAACAAACTACTGATTTCAGTTACCTCAGACATTTTGTGATATCGATTATTTTCGCGAATAATATATGTACCTACAGTGAGTTTTTTTAAAATTCGAACATACGATTTTGTATGCAATGTAACTTCCCTATGTTCGATTTAAAAAACCATCAATATTTATTTATGAGGTGTGCGCCGTTCATATTCGCACCAGAAAAACGCGCAACTTGCGTAACTATGAACAGCAACGGTTTCTAGTCACGATGATGAATAGCACTCGGTAACTTTTTTTAAAAGAAGCCATGTGATGCCATGTTATAGCACCTTGTCCCGAACTCTCCCAAACTGTTCTCACTTTCGTATTTACAATTTCGACCTTGATTTCTAAAGTTTTGTTTAAATTAAATTGGACGTCGATTATCTTAAAAATGTAGCAGCTGTCAATTTTATCTACCTACTACTTCGAACATAGGAGAATTATATTGCATACAAAATCCTATGTTCGCATTAACAAAAAATTCACTGTATATGATCTCCATCAACCGTACTTTCAAATAATCAATCAGGTTAAAGTGCATACTAATTACAATCCCGCGCGATTTATTAATGCTGATGAGTGATGACATTTTGAATTTCTCGCAGAACAAAAAATTAAGGGTTGGTAACTATAATAGACACATATTTCAAAATATCTCAAAAACTATAACAGCGCAAAAGTTAGTTTCAGCGGCGCATTTGAGCGCATAACTAAAGGGAACGTATAGCACTAAGAATGTTTAAAAAAGTGCACTTTTTTAAAACCATCAATTTAGCCCCACCCACCTTCTGTCTTTCGTTATGGTCATACGGTAGTGGCGCAAAATGTTAATCCAGTGGCGCAGTTTAGCGCATAACTACAGGCACAATTTGGAATCATCAGATATACCAAATTGCATAATGGGGGGGGCTGCGTGAACTTGAACCCCCCCAAATGTTTTTCAAAATATCTCAAAAACTTTAACAGCGCAAAAATTACTTTCAGCGGCGCGTTTGAGCGCATATCGAGCGCATTATTACATGGTAATATCATAACGAAATGTTTAATGGGGGGGGGCCAACTTAACCGACCCAACCGATAAGGAGGATAATGGCCATGTAAAACACGGACCTTGGAGAAGCACCGGGCATCTTTCAAGTATTAATTTACGGCGTGGACTTCGCCCAAATAATAATAACTTGAGAATTCGTGAGGAATTCAAAACATATTTCAACACCCATGGACAAGTAGATTGGCAAAATGATATGATTTAATAATTTATTATTCAAGAATAGGTATTAGTTCTATAAAACTACCATAAATATTTTCTAATATATTTGTAAACACACTTAAATATTAGTTGCACTTATAAATATGGATGTTTAGAATAAAATTTCTAATAAAAACTTTAGAAAATATGGAAGGTCCTGTTTAATAAAATGAACCTATATTTGAACATCTTCAGCATCTCTAATAATGGAGAGGATTTCCCATTTGCAGCGTTTAAACAGGGGTTCATTCTTCTTTTTAATAAGAAGCAGCTCATTACCAACAAAATCACAGAAACTTCTTATTTCTGCTGGATAAGAATCCTCTTCATTCACAATATTTGCAACTGCATCGGCTACGATTGTTGTTATAGAATCTTTTTGGTGCTTTCGCTTCTTGCTGTGAATTTTTGGAGTATCAGTTTTCACGTTGGATTTATTCGATGTAATTGTGGAGGTTGAAGCGCGTGACAGCGAACCATCCCTTTCAACATAGTACACCCCTCCTTCAACACTTTCGTTGAACTGTAAGTTAAACATTACATAAAGTGAAACATGACCACGTCTCTTTATTACCACAATTTCGTCAGGTTCTTCTGCATATCGTGGTGTAGTATTATGATCAAATTCTTCATGCTCCGAGTTTTCAGTTGAACTGAATCCCATTTGTTGACTGTCAAGTACATCTTCCAAATTTGTTAAATTTGATTTGCTTGCATCTTTCTTGCAGTACGGCAGTAAAAATTGTAATTGGTCGTGGAGCCGCCATGTTGGTGTAGGTACCTCGTCTTCTCCCATGCCACTATGTATCTTTTTGTGTTCTCTACGTACTTGTAAAAATTGAGTGTGGACGTTGTTGATTTTTTTCATAATTTCATCGGTATTTAACGAAACCTTGAATTCACTTTCTAACTGGGCTTTAATGGCCTCCAATGCTTTTAAACGTAACACCTTGTTGTGATAATTTAAGGACGTAGTCTATGATAAATAATAATTCGTCATTAGTGGTTAATGTGCAATTCGTTAACTTACCTTATACAACACTGGCTGCAATTCGTACAATGTCACTAGCGCTTTTGTCATCTCACTTCCTCATTTTTTAATATTTGGACTCATTTTTAGTATGTTTAAACACACAGAAAAACAGGAGGAAGAGACCTATATTTGAGGTTATGTTGGGAGCAATTTGCTTAAAAATAAGCAGTTGGTAGCCCGGAATTCGTGTTAGTGCGCAAGTCGCAAGTTTAAAAGTTGGATGGAAAATGGGTCTGGACCTAGTTTCACATCTAGTTTCTAGTTTAGAAATTCGGACGAAATTTTCTGATTTACATTGTCAAAATTTTAACAAGTTTGTCTAGTACACGTTCTAGTCAAAGTTTCTAGACGAAAAAAGTATAATGTAAATTGAGCTTTAGAGAAAATTAAGGTTGAGCAAGATACAGATCCACATTGTAGAAAGATCAAGCAATATATCAAATTAGGTTGGCCTGAGAAAAATAAAATAGATCCGGAAACTTCTAGGTATTTTCAATGTAGGTATGAGATTTCAGAATGTAGTGGATATTTATTGCGTGGTTCGCGCCTAATTATACCGCAATCACTCCAAACAAAAACCTTAGAGTTTATCCACCAAGGCATAGTAAAGTGTAGAGCTAGGGCCAAAACCTCGGTATGGTGGCCAGGATTATCCACTAAAATAGAAAATCTAGTTCGAAATTGTCCACGATGCATAGAGTTTAGAGTTAATGTAAAAGAACCTTTCTCTACAGATGAGTTTCCGGATCGCGCATGGCAAAAAATTGCAATGGATTTGTTTAAAAATGACGGAACATGGTACCTCATTGTAACAGATTATTTTTCCCGATTTTTTGAAAATTTTAAACTCCAATTAATGACTGAAAAAGTTATCATCACCAAAATGAAAGAATTATTTTCCAGATACGGACTTCCCGAAATAGTAAGATCAGACAACGGACCCCAGTTTCAATTGGAATTTAAACAATTTGCTAAAACATTTGACTTTGTTCACATCACAAGTAGCCCCAAGTACCCACAGTCTAATGGGTGCATTGAAGCTGCGGTCAAAATTGCTAAAAATTTTATTATAAAGGGAGATGATTTATTTGTATCTTTACTAGCGTATCGCACCACCCCATTAGAAAATGGTTTCACACCGGCAGAATTGTTATTCAACCGGAAAATTCGTTCACCTCTTCCAATTTTACCTAAATTACTTAATCAACCTGTTGATACAAGCCCAGGGAGGGAAGATACAGAGGCAGAATGGAACAAAATTATAATAGACGTCATCGTACTAAAACACTCCCAGAATTAAATGTTAATGAGAGTGTATGGGTGACAGATCTCAAAGCTTACGGGAAAATTATTAGAAAACTTCAGGAACCAAGATCTTACCTTATTAAAACTCAAAGTGGGTATTTCCGTAGAAATAGATGGTTCCTAATCCCAGCAAAATATTACAATCCTGTATTTACCCAAGTTCCCCAAGAGGAACGTGGAAACAGGTTTGTCACTCCTACACCATCATATTTTAATGTATCTGACACTGTGAATGCAAACATAGATAAGGGTACTAATCAAAATGTAGATGTAGAACCTGTTCAACAAATAGAAACTGAGTTTTGTGAAAGTGCATCGGAACCTGATGTTCAAACGCCAGAAATCTGTGAGGATGTTCGTGAAAGTGTTAGTGTTACAGGTAGACCGATGCGTAATATTAAGAGACGTATATTTAGACGACTATGTTACATAATGCTTTTTCTTTTCGTTAAAAAGAGGGATGTTCTGTAAGAGTTGTATCACTCTGTATATACAATACTTTGTAGTATAGAGGCGCCCCCAGTAGGTAAGTAAGTTAGAACTAGGGCAAGAAGATAAGATGGCTAAAAATTGTATGGAGCCCCGAATAAAATACTAGTCCGAAAGGAAATTAACATGCTTCGAGATCATAATGAAATGGTAAGTTAAAACTACCAAATAAATTGAAATTGCAATGGAAATAATTTAGGAAGCATAAACGGTGGACATTGATTGAAACCCGGATCCTGGTCCGATGGTGAAGAATGTGGGAACGCAAACGAAGCATAATGTTCACTTGATAAATTATGTTTTGCAACGGAAAGTGAAAACTGTGAAACAAAACATTCAACGTAAAGCTAAGAAAATGCATTCAATGCAAAATGTAATCGACACGTTGAAAGAGAACAAATTAAACTTGATAAGTAAATTAAAGACATATCTTGTACCGTAATGTGGGGTGAATTCGAACGCATTTTTGAGATTTTTGAAGCCTAGCGTCGATGTTCATCATAAAAAAAGGTCAAAATTTAAAATATATCATTATCAAACTTTTGTTTATACATACATCACATCCACACTGATTAAATTTTCATTTTTAGCTTCCTAGCATGTGCTAGGTAGCTATTGCGATAGCCGTTTTTTGAACATATCAAAATTTCATCAAATGTCGACGTTTTAGACCATTTTAAGCAACTTTTAAAGAATAAATTTTTCCCGTCTGTAAGTGCGTACATATGTTGGCAATTTTTGGTTTCAGCTAGGAAGCTATTCTGTCAAGAATTTGACACCTGGTTTTTTGTAAGTAAAGTGTGTTCGAATTCACCCCAATGTTTGGGGTGAAATCGAACATACGTTTAAAATACCCAGAGATTTAATTTCAGACGTACATATGTCTTAATTCGAACAATTTAATCGTAAAAAAATTAAACTAAACAATAGCCATTCTTTTTGATACTTAATGCTGTTTTATTTAGGAAGGTAGAAAGAATTGGTTCACGTAAATTCAAAGACTTTTTATTAAAGAAATAGGATAACAAAAAATACATATTTTTATAAAAGTAGGTACCTAACTAACATTCTAATAGTAAAAAAAAGGTAAAGTTTCCTACTTAATGGTATATTTTTTTGGCAACTTTGCAAATGAGAAACGGCCTCGTCGTAGGTCTTTTGGCACATCAAGTTGCATTATAATGTCGCTCCGATTCACCAACGTTTCATCTTTTACATGAGGATAATAGAAATAATTTTTGAGTTTAGTTGATTTTTTTGTCGTAAAAAATTCACCACCATAATCTCAGGCTGTTCTACAAAAACCTCAGTAATTTTACCAATGTAGAACCTACGAGAATTTTCTGAAGCCTACTAGGACATATGTATCAGCCTGTAAGTTACGGTCTCAATTATTAGAAAGTGAACACAAAACCTTCCCCATACACTTGGAATAATCTTTAATTGCAATGCGACATGTTTCGGCTAACAAGCCATCATCAGGCAAGATGTTATAATATCCGAACGGCTTCGAAATATTAATAATAAGTTAAAAATTAATCGACCCTGACGGGGACGAAGAATTGAGCAAGTTTAAAGACCGGGAGTCCTGAAGGGAACAACCGACCGAAGAACACAGCAACAAAATGAGAGGTCGACCCACAATCGGTACGACATTGAACAAGTAAGGTTCAAAGGCACAGACGGGGGAAGAGGACCTTTACCGCCAAAATCAAACCAGTTATACATTAGCCACAATAACATTCGAATCCCCTTGTTTTGGACAAGACGTGTCCTTTCTCTATTAACTTTGGGACGTGTCTATTTTTAAAGATCACATACTTTGGAATGTACAAATTTGGGTTTATGAATATTTTTATTGAAACTTGTTATAATATACCTATTCTAAATGTAAAATTACAGCTCTTGCAACGCCTTGTTGACAGCTTCGTCGATGATTCGTAACCTCCGTAAGTTGGGATGTATCCCGTCGCTATAAAAAGATGAAGGAATGTTATTGGTTGTTTAATATTGTAGCCGTTATTTGTACTTACGTTTCAAATAGCTCCTTCCCTTCTCTAATAAACAGTTTGTGAGTGTCCAATAGGTGGACACCCACCGAAGCATCCCGTATTATGTGGTTTATTACATTTACATTTTGGTCAGCCTGTCTAGAATTGAAGTTTGGAGGGATCGTGCATAACAATACATTGGGCGGATGCATTTTTTTAAAATCACGTATCAGCCACTTTAAATTCTTCTTAAATTTGTCGGCCCGAAAATGTTTATTGTGTGCGTCGTTGGTTCCGATCATTACTACTACAATCGCAGAAGCCGCCGGAAAGTCAGCAGCTTCCCGGTTTTAACGAAGATTTAACCTTCTTCTTAAGGCTTGGACCCCCTGGCCACCGACGCACAGTTCTACACACGTTTTCTTTGCGTTGTTTTTAAAACTCGGCACTTTCCTAACGTTACTTAGCATTCGCCGCAATGCACTGTCGCCCAAGTGAAACGTTTGCGACGAACTTCCCCCTTAGCTCGTGCACGAACGGTATTCTAAATAAGGGAAAGCACAATTATTTCAAGTTCATTTAATTGTCGAACAATAATATAATTGTACAATTCAATTATTACACCGGGGACGGTCGGTCGGTCACTCGGGCGCCACCAAGACTTAACTGCACCCCCTAAGTCTTGGGAAAAGGGGCGGTTTTGTCGGACGGGGTGGAAAGCCTCCGGGTATCCTCTAGTGGAGAACGGAATAACCAGGGATCGGTCAGGGTTCACCACAAAATGGCGGCGGTCACTTCCGGATTACCTAAAACAAAATATGGCCGACGGCCCTGACGGTAAATTTCCTAAAGGGAATAAAGCAATAAAGCACAAATCAATTAGCGGTGTCTAGGGGAACGAAAAGCGGAAAAACAAGGAGAACAGAATATACTCCCCCCCTTTAATCAACGTAAATGAAAATTAAGCGCTTACCTTGGTTAAGTAACGGTGATTTAAACGGTGGTAACACTATCGATAGAAAATACGGTAAGCTTAAGGCGGTAATGAAACTTAGCGGAACGGGGTAAAAGTTACGGTAGTGCAAAAAGGTAAACTCAAAACGGTAGTTAAACGGAAAGGATAACGGATTGACTTACGGTCGCTCAAACGGTAAAACGGTAAAACAAAAGGGTTTCGGTGGATTCGGAATGATACGGTTTCGCAAATTAAAGAAATCAAAAGGCGTACTTACAACTCGAAAGTATGAAGCAGAAAAGATCCCTCCCAAAATGAGCATTTTCCTTTTAAAGGAAACCTATATTTTGGTAGAAGTGGAACATGGAATTCCCAAAGCCTCGCTGCATTCGCACCGAGCGGTGTAGAAAATAATTCGGTTTTTAATTAATTGCGGCTCCTGTGGTTATCTTAAAAATCTGGGACAACTTGCAAACAATTAGAAAAATTACAGCGCCTCTGTGGACACCTCTCTCGACGGTTTCTGACACGGTTTACTACTGCCCATTAAC
This sequence comes from Photinus pyralis, assembly GCF_008802855.1. Lineage (NCBI taxonomy): Eukaryota > Metazoa > Arthropoda > Insecta > Coleoptera > Lampyridae > Photinus > Photinus pyralis. The sequence continues at coordinate 37,984,042 of NW_022170249.1, forward strand.
ATGGCATTAATTAACAGCGCTTACCTAATTAAGCGTAATCAAACCTAAGTACTCATAAATCCAATCTGCAACTAGCTCCCTTGGACTTTTCTTCTCAAACGGCGCTATCGCTTTAACACTCTTATCGCAACATGCAGGCATACGGACGGGACTGCAAAACTTGTAAACAACTAGATTTGAACTCGTTTTATCCTTGATTTTACTTATTATGGGAATCTAAAACATCTTATAAATAATTAACGGCGCTGAAACCAAAGAATATTAATTGTCCCTCATCTTCGCCAGGACAACATCCTTCGGTGGTTACAAAAATATCGCGGTCTTTTTGCGTAACGACGCCCTAACCAATCGTTACATACAGGGTGGTCTTTGTAAACTGCAAACTAAATGGAGAAATTCCGGGTGCTTCGTTACACGTTCGCATTATGGCGACGAAGGAAAACAGACTAAACACATCATAAAGGCTTTGCAGTAATTATACCCTCCGGCAATACATTGTTAATTTTTCCGTCGTCCAATGAGAGAACGTCAAATTTCAAGTCAGCCCCTTAAGGCTCCTCTGTAGCCAATCCGCCATATTGGAAAAAATAGCTAAACGTTCTTATGAAATGCTGCTTTTGTAGTTGCGGTCTAACAAATTCTGGATAGTGGATATTCTTTGCAATGATGAAAAGAACGGCGGTACTTAAAAAAAGTTGAAATATCGGTCTTAGTTTTATAGGAAGATCGATGAATAGAAAAATCGATTTTCGTAAATAACAGCCGTTGTAATGGGAGTAGAAAAACGTACAGCACAAATTTGGAAATCCGACAGTATTTCCTACGGCGGTACTTAAAGCTATTATTTCCACCTATTGTGATAATGCATAGATTTTAAAAAATATGTATCGCGACCTTCCGAAAAAAATCAAAACGCTAACGTAAGGATAGGAAACTCAAATTGCACATAACTCCTGAGGCGACAACTCATTACTTGATAGGTAAAACAAAAGAAACTACCTGGAATTATCCTGCACATTGTTACGCCGTTCCTAATGATATGGATTAGATGAAAATACCTTTCTTTTGTTTCTCCGCTGCGGAAAATTCCATCCAATTGCGTATTACATTCATACAAACTTCGCCCCACAGTTTTTCTTTTAAATTTCGGTCACTATACTCTTTCAATTGCTTGTTGTAAAGAGCAGGTCTTTTTTCCACCTCGGTAATTATTCTTTGTGTGTCCAAGACAGTATCTGAACGATCATCCCTGGCGGACAATTCGTCGTCGGACATGTTTTAAAGCAGCAGCCAAGAAAAATTAATATGCAATGAATCGGCGTGGCACGTCGTTGAACACTGAATTGCTACTAAATAGTCGCAGGTGCGTGCACGTTCATTTCTCTTAATGCGACTTATTTTGCTTTGCGATAATCGCGTCGCTTCAAAAATAGAACTGGTCGCATCTTTTTAATCGCGGCGATTATTTAGTCGCATTTGTAATAAAAACTGTTGTTTCATTTTTGTGACTAAATAATCGTGCGACCGAAAATCGCATGTGCGCGCCTGGCCTTATGTGCGCGCCTGGCCTTAGTGTTTGTGTGTACCGGGCTCGGAGAACGCCGGTTAACAAGCAGGCTATGAGGAGCGCTGCCAAAATACCACTGGCTATGGTGAACGCAGTGGGGTGAGATTACTGCTGAGGAGCGAGTCGATCTGATCTTGCTTGTGTCGGTGCGTCGGGCTGGGTTGTTTTCACCCTGGTTTCAGCGTGAGCCTGTTGACTTTGGCTGTTGCAGCTGATTAAGGCTTCACTTTCTCTCCTTTAGTTCAGGATACTCCTGGGCCGCTTTTTGATGGTTTGTCGAGTACCAGCTATGCAGGCGACTGCTTTGATGTGGTCTGCGTCGGAGTTGTCAATGTCACTGTATGTTTTTCCGCCAGCTGTCTCACGTGGTCTCTCAAGGTGGAGATGGCTAGGTCCGCCCTTAGCGTCTCGTTCCGCACAAACGATGGTTCGCAAGGTCTTTGACTGTGCCGCTTCTAGTTTCCTGCTCTTGCTTGATTTCGGTCGCGCTTTTAAAGGCCGTCTGCGGCGTGGGAGTATGCTTCTTGTGGGAGAAAACAAGTTGCGTGGGAGTTGTCGCGCGCTTAAAGCGGGGGTGCCGGTGTCGGTGTCGGTTTTGCACGTGGTTGGTGCGTGTGCCACCACAGTACCTTTTCAATACGATAAATAATAACCACTGCTTTTTTTGTGATATTATTTAAAGAAATAAATTTAAATATCTTACCTGTGTGTGTCATTTTTGCGCGATTTCTGTCTTTCAGGAATTCCATACACTGGTAAGCGAACCAGTTGCTCTTGTACACTTCTTTAGTTCCATTACCTGATTTTAACACTGTCCCTTTCTTTCTTAACTTCCCGTGAAAAGTGAGAAATTAAATTTTTAATTTTCCTTTCAATTTCTCCCTTTGTTAAACCAAAACTCACAACAATTTCTAAAAAAGCGTCATGTCTTTTATTGCGATCTTTACATTCTTTCAATCTGCAATTCCATAAAACGGGCCGTTCCCGATACATGTCAATTAACGATACCACTTTCTCATTAGACCACTCCATTTTTCAATAATATGAGAAATAAATTAGTGGTATTACGGTCGGGAATGAATTGAGGTCGCTGGAGTGTAGGGTTGCCACCTGTCCTTATTTGGTAAGGACAGTCCTTATTTTACCTACTATGTCCTTCCGTCCTTATTTTCTCTTCAAACGTCCTTACACGCTAATTTATTGTTTTGTTTTGATATTTACGACCTTCGCGTCGCGTCGGTTGCGTTCGTTTAGTTGAAGCAATCCTCTCGGATCTTGCTTTTCGCGCTCACCGTCGCCGCCTCTTTTTTCTATTTTTAGATTTGAAAGGATAATTTATGCGATGTTTACGTGAGTCAGTTGCAGGTTGCACTCTAGTTCTCGTTTTTGCATTGCATTGTGTTGTTTTTTTTACTTAGCGTAGCGGTAGCTGTTATTATAATTTATATATAACAGCCAACAGGTAAGTGTTTAATGTTTAATTTAATACTAATCTAAAGTTAAAGCCAAAGTTAGTATTTAAGTATTAATTATTCCGCAATCATATAAACACGAAAACATTTAAATTTACGTTACGCTTAATTAACCCTTACCTGTTACCACTTTCAACTTTGCCAGAGTGTCGTATCATGAATCATGGTGAATAATTTCTATAAATTAATGTATTCAATTCAAACATGAACCAATCAACGTCAAATGCTTACTTATAATAAAAATGCAGTTTTGATACAGATTAATGAATTTATTTTTGCAAGCATCAAGAAAGAATGGATCATCCAGATTGGAGAAATCAGTGTGATGGGAAAGGGAAACCTACGCCTTTGGACCAGTTATCAACTGCCAGCAATTCCAGAGGGGATTTGGAGCATGAAGAGCAAGAGGTAGAAATAGAAATGTCAGATTTCGATTCTGTGGCTGAAACGGGACCAATAATGGTATGAAAATTAAAATATGTCAAATATTTTATAGTTAATAGATATAATTTTAGTCTGGTACTAGTCGACTTGATCCCCAAACCCCTCCCAAGACTAGAAATCTTAAACGACGTTGTTATTTCAATAAGGAATGGCGAAAGAAGTTTTCATGGATAAAACCAGCATCTAGTAACACTGATGCATATTGCAAAATTTGTTGCAACTCTTTTACAGTGAGTTTTATGGGAATATCGGCTGTTATCAAACACAGTCAAACCTCCTTGCATACGAAGAAATTATCCGCAGGAACAAGATCACAGCTTCTGGATAAATTTGTGGTAAAAAAAGACACAAAAGAGGAATTAAAAATTATTTTAGCCGAAATCTGTAAAATTTACCATACGGTAAAACATAATCAGTCTTACAATGGATTAGATTGTTGTATAAAGTTAGATAAAATTATTTATCCTGACTCAAGTATTACGTCAAAATTATCATGCGGACGAACCAAAAGCGAAATGATTGCAAAAAATGTTTTAGGTAAAAAAGCTTTAGATAATGTTATTGAATTGGTAAACAATCATGTACTCCGTCTCTTTTTTACTGTTCAATTAGATGCATCTAATAGAAAAAATATTAAATTGTTTCCAATTTCAATTCAAGTTTTTACCTTTAAAGACGGTTTGCAAAATTATTTGCTTCATTTTTGTGAAAATAGTGATGAATCCGCAGACGGAATGTTCATGATGGCAGACAACTGTATGAAAATGTTAAAGCTTGATTGGAACAATGTTTCTTGTTTAAGCGCTGATAATACAAACTCCAATTTTGGCAAACATCACAGTCTTTATACAAACATGACTGCTGTTAACAAGCATAAGGTAAAGCGAGGAGTTTGCGCGGTAGGAGTGATTGCGCGGATGTCAAACAGTGAAGAAAGAAAAGGAAAATCGACCCTATGTCCTAAGGTAGCGAATGCGCATTCTCTACATACACGCCATTGGAATTCGTGCGCCGAACGAAGCAAGTGGTTGTTTATTATGGACTCTGAGCTGTGGAAGGTGTGAAGGTTAAGTGCGTGAATTTTCAGACCAATTGCTTAGATTTTCCTAGGACATAATTTTGTGGAAGAGAATTGCTAACCAGGTAATTTCTGCACAAGCTCTATATGTATACTAGCGTGTCATGAGGTTTCAAGTTAATGTCAAACATTTTTGGCCTATCACGTGGCCGCGCAATCTCTCCTACCGAATTAGGAGAGTTTGCTCATTTCAAATTAGGAGAGATTGCGCGTGCTATATATTTAATACAGTGAGAGGAGAGTTTGCGCGACTCATTTTACTTATTAGGAGGCTAATATGATGTTCTTTTTCTTCTAACTAGATCAAAATGCCAAACGTTTATGTACGGAAGTCAAGTAAAGGGTCCTGGTCACAGGAGGATCTACAACAAGCTATCGGGGTCATCGAAAATGGGTTATCCATACGGTCAGCAGGCAAACAGTTCAAAATTCCCGAGTCCACCTTAAGAAATAGGTTAAAAAAGAATTCTTTTGAAAAGAAAGGGATGGGCCCAGAGGCACAACTAGGCATTGATGCCGAAAACAAATTGTCTCTGCACATAAAAAAACTTCAGGCCGTTGGATTCGCACCAACACAACGAGATGTAAGACACCTGGCGTTCAATTTAGCAACATCGTTGAATAAGAAACACACTTTCAATACGGAAACGAAGACAGCAGGAAAAGTTTGGTTTTCATCTTTTATGCGACGACATCCTGAGTTAAGTGTCCGAAAAGCTCAAGGAATAAGCAAAGCCAGGACAGAAGGAATGAATCGCGCTGAAATAAAAAATTATTTCACTCTTTTGACTGATATTCTAACCGAGAATGATCTTTTAGACAAACCAGCTTGCATATGGAATTGTGACGAAATTGGAGTTCAGCTAAATAACGAACCTGGTAAGGTTATTGCAGCTAAAGGTAGCAAGGATGTTCATGTTATCACGAGCGCGGAAAAGGGTGAAACAATTACCGTTCTAGCTTGCTGCAGTGCAGAAGGGCAATTTTTACCCCCTTACTGTATTTTTAAAGGAGTCTACGCAAAATCCCAACATTTGAAGAGCGCACCACCTGGAACAGTAATTAAAATGAACAAAAAAAGCGCTTATATTACCACTGAACTATTTATGGATTGGATGACGCAACATTTCATTCCCCGAAAACCGACAGGTAAAAATCTACTGGTACTTGATGGCCATGCTTCGCATATGAATAGCGCAGATATGCTTCAAATCGCCTCAGACAACGATATTATCATCGTTTGTTTACCGAGTCACACCACGCACTATTTGCAACCTTTAGACCGGGTTGTATTCAAACCTTTCAAAACCTATTTCAAAGACGCATGTGCAAAGATGGTTTCTACTCGTCGTGGTACGGGGAAAATTACAAGAGACGACTTCGGAGAACTTTTAAATTTAGCTTGGTCTCGTTCTGCTACTGTGCAACTCGCCACTTCTTCGTTTCGAGCAACAGGTATCTATCCTTTAAATATGGATGCTATTCCTGAACATGCATATTTGTTGTCGTGTGATCAAGATGCTCCTGTCACACCAGGAATCGGAACACCCGATCCCATATCTGCAACTGATCAAACTCCAGTCACTCCCCCAAGCGCAATTTCATCAGAAGTGTCATTCCTAGATGAAGTTAACTCCCAACCTTCAACTTCTAAAGCCCGTTCCCCTGTAAAAACTTCAAAAGGAAACTCGCAACCATTCTCCAAGACTTCACCTCAAAGTAAAATGGCGACTTCACCGAAATCTAAAATAACACCAAACAAAGCTTTAGCAACAATATCACCTATCCCTGCCAGTTTGGGGCAATCGAAAGTGAAAAGAAAGATAAGTGCAACAAATGTGACTTCTCCTGAATACATTTCTAGCAAACAAAAAAAAATTCAAGAAACGTTAAAAAAGAAAGAGGATCAAGAAAGAAAGAAACAAGTTGCGACGTCGAAGATCCAAAAAATACCAAAAGGTAAAAAAAGGTTAAAACGTGATTCTCCTCCATCAACCTCGTCTGGTGAAGAAAGTGACCTAATGGAACTTCTATCAGATACTGCCATTGAATCCGAGGACGAAGCATGTGTTGAGTGCTTGGAGATTTATGCACAAACAACTTCGAAATCGGACTGGATAAAATGCATGTCATGCAGTAGATGGTTGCACGAGTCCTGCACAATGTATGTCAACAAGTGCTATTACTGTGGCCGGAAAGAAATCCGACAAAAGAACTTAAAGAAGTGATTAACCTTTTGTTTTAAATTTAAAGTTTTGTTTGAGTTAGTAATTTTAGTTCGTTATTATGAAGATAGTATTTTAGTGTATTCAATAATTATAGTTAAGTATAAGTATGTAACCATTGTACTTATTCTGTTTAAAAAATGTCAACAAAATTTATTTTAAGCAGAAAAACTCAAATTTCTGCACACGCGCAGTCTCTCCTCACATCATGCGCAAACTAACCTACCTGGTTAAGAGAGATGGCGAAAAATCATTCTTTTTTCAAAATTTTGTTATTCCGAAAAAAAGAAAGTTCAAAAGTTTTAATAGTGAATTGTGTAAGCGCAACATAGCAAAGATTATATTACATTAGCTATTTGGTAAATTTTACAAAAATCTTAATTGTTATAAATTTTTTTCGAATTGTGCGCAAACTCTCCTCGCTTTACCTTATATTAAAAGGTAACTGTCATGCACACATTATTCATAATTGCGTTAAATATGCAATGGAGTCTTTAGGATTAGATGTTGAAAATTTAATACTAAAAATATATTCCCATTTTTCAATTTCTGCTAAACGCAGAGAAGAATTAAAATCATTTTACGATTTTGTAAATTGCGAATGGCGTGAATTAATTCGACACGTTGGAACTAGATGGCTTTCATTAAACCCATGTATTGAAAGAATTTTGCAAAGTTATTTAGCATTATGCAGTTATTTTTTGAGTTTAGAAAATTGTCCATTACACATTAAACGGTTACTAAAAATTGAAACAAACTCTGATAGTGTACCTGGTGAAATAGAAATTTATTTACTTTTTTGTAATCACATTTTAAACGTTTTCCAAGAAACTATTAAAGTACTAGAATGTAACGAAACCACATCTCTTGATATTTTTACGATTATGACGGAATTGAAAAAAAAAATTACATCAAGAATGGAAAATCGGTTTTACGGATTTGAAACAAAACAAAAATTAAAACAACTGAATAGTGAAATACAAACTAAATTACACGACGAATTTAATTTTTTTTTCAAAAGTCGCTTTATTATCTTGAAAATCATTTTGATTTTTCTCAAGAAAGTTGGCTAGCGGAAATTTCTCATCTAAATTTGAAAAGTGCGTTTCCCAAATATGAGGATTTTGAAAATATTGTTGAAAAAATAGCGAATCCAAATCTAGATGTAAATATGGATACATTATTTAATGAAGTTTCATTAATTTCTGAAAATTTCGTACTTATTTTACAAAGTCCAGATTTTTCTAACCTAAATACTGCTACTAAATGGAAAAAAATTTTTAATGAAGTAGGAATTGAGAATTCAAGAAATATATTTTCTATTGTGTCATTTCTTCTTAGCATACCTGCCAGTTCAGCATTTTCAGAGAGATGTTTCTCTGTTATGAATGTGAAATGGAGAGATGAAAGAAACAGGTGTTCTGTTGATTTAATTCGCGCAGAACTATTAATATATTTTAATTTTAAGTACAACTGCGAACAATTTTATGAATACGCCAAAAATGATAGTAACCTCTTAATAGCTGCTAAAGGAAACGAAAAATATACATTTAAATTTAAGTAAACATGAAAATAAAGTTTCAAAATTGTTTAATCATTATTTTATCCTTGCCCCCCCCCCCCGGGCCCCACCACAAAACTGCTTGTCCTTACTTCAATTTCGCAAAAGGTGGCATCCCTACTGGAGTGCCAATTGGCACGTCCTCACAACCGTCGGGTCGGAGTTTTTGCCAATTGGCACGAGCTGATAAGATGTCCACATCACTGTTGGCTTTGCATATATCGGTATAATGTGGACGCGGCTTTACAGGTACACCCACACCGACCAATGCTAAGACTCTATCGCCCTTCGCTGTGAGAACCACCCAATATAAGCGGCATTTGAAATTGGCATACTGTTTTCTGACGGTATTCTTAAGGGAATCCCATTTGCTACGAAGCATTTTTGCACATGACATTAAATTTCTCTTCTATTGTGACCCAGCCCTTTACTTTGGCTGATGATAAACTGTCGGTCTTTTTGCATTCTGAAATAGTTTTTATTCATATTTAAAGCAATAAATGTTCTCAAACATGTAGGTACATACTATACTATACTCTTGAATTCTTCAACTAAGCTATCTAGCACATCTACTTCATCAGATGTAAAATTATTGCACCTTTTTTTTACCCTCCCCACTTTCCATCAAGACCCGCGAACGGCGAAATCGACACATGTCAGCACAAACTGAACATTATATTTGTCAGTAGGTTCCATACGAAGGCGCAGAAGGGACATACTTGTTTCTTTTTCCGATCATTAAACGTCAACCACTTAATATTGCGTTTATAAACACGATATATATATATATACACACACACACACCGTAAGTGAAAGGATTTTCGTCTTGTTTTCTTTGAACAAAAGTGCTTAGGAATTTGGTGAAGACGATATCAAAACGAGATTTACCCCCTGGTACGGTAGGTGGAAGACGTTTGAGCCTTTTTTAAGATAGAGCGATTTTGAGCGGACGACGCTATTAGAACGGTTCGATTAATAGGTAAAGTAACAGGGTGGTTACAGCCTAATACAGTTTGGCATATAGATTCTAGCATAAACTAAAAAGATATGGGATTTGCATAAACGATGCCCATTGATGGTTTTTCTCGGCACATAATATGGTTACATGCAGATCGGACTTCTAGTAACCCTAAAGTGATAGCAGGGTTTCTGCAATTATGCGGTTAGGAGGATGTCCACACACAATTCGGGCTGATATGGGCACGGAGAATGGTACAGTAGAGGCAATACAAACTGTAAAAAGAAAACTGTAATTAACCTTTCACAAGACTAAGCGGTCTAAAAATCTTTAAATAAGTTGAGTAGGTAAGTAGTAAGTAAATCAGGTGACCTGAAACTCAGCAAGGGTTAATTTGGGAAAAGACCTTTCTATATCATTAACCCCTATGTATACACGGTGTCCATTTTTTGAGTGCCACTATGGGGATCTCACTTATCTTAAGAAATAGAAACTTGGTTAAATGGAGGCAAAGTTGCACATTTCCGTCACGTCGACGATGGTGTATTGTCACTTAGTGCCGACAGGGAGCCACGAAGTGAAGATCCCATATCTTCTTGCATTGACTCCGACTCTTACTGTCGGCGCAAAAAGTATGTGCACCCGAGTTTAAAAATTAATAAAAAAATAACCAGTTGACCTATTTTAATGGGAGGGGTATCAAATTAAAGCTCGTTTAATTTTGCGTTGATTAGGCCTAAAGGATATTTTTTCCATAAAATTTAACTACATTTAGAACGCATAACGTGCAAAAAATGCCCCTTTTTTGTGATATTTCTCGTTCCGGTCAAGTTTGGAGTCGAATAAAACGAAAACCACCCCATGAAATCGCTTCAAATTTTAGTATGCTATGCATTGAACATTTCTAAATAAGTAGTTAAAATTTTAGTACGAAAATCGAATTTTTATAGAGGCTAGAGCCATTTATGTAAGTTCCGATTTTATCAGAAACGGGAGGTCGCACGAACTTTTAAAGTACATCGATATCAGCGACTTATTGTCAATAAAACAATAGATGTACTTTTAAAACTATAATTTGATTAAGTTTGTCATAAACATTTTTTTATTTTTTGGAGTTTTTCGCTTTGCATGTCGCGTGTATCCAGATGCATGTGAAGGATGCGCGCGAACTCCCAGTCCATTAGAATGTTACTCGCCCATGCATCTTTCTTATACGAAAGTAGGCGATCATTTTTCACAAGGCTCAATGCCAAAAAAATGTTATCAACAAAAATTTGAAAATACCAGGCAAAATGTTTTGAGAAAGGAGAGTAAAACATTAATTATATGAGAAAGTTTAATTATACATAGGTAATAAACATTTTTCACAAATTATAATGGTCTTACAATCAATTTATAATTATATACATGGGCAGTGGAAATTACAATAAAATAAAAATACTAGCATTTCCTCAGCAAGTCTAAAAACTATCGTCTAAGGTTCCATCTAAATCTATCTCACTTTCTTCGGAATCAGAATCGCCGACGTTGATAATAAGGGGTTGCACTTCAATCATATCTTCAATTAAATGATCTTTCTCCCAATAATAGTTTTCAATTTTTTGGGCATGTTTAATGCAGCTTTTCCATAATTCGGGAGTTACTGACCTCAGTGTTTCTTGGCAAAGCTTCATCATTACATCCATGCTAATTCCATTTTTGGCCGCGTTTTCTTTATTAATTTTTGCTATGCGGTTTTTCACGTACGCCCATATCAATTCAATTGCGTTTAATTCACAATGCGCCACGGGTAACCATACTAATTGTACGTCTGGTCGAATTTCCTTGAGAATAATTTCTAACTTCTTTTGTGAAGTTGTAATGTACGAGTAGGGTAGTAGGGCTGGTTCTGGACCAGCCACCTGGTGGTGTCCTTGGAAAGTAGGTCAAGGTGACAGCCACCTGGTGGTGACCTTGGAAAGTAGGTCAAGGTGAGGTTCAAAGGTCGCCTGTCACGTGGCGGTGACCTTGGAAAGTAGGTCAAGGATGATGGCCACTGCCCCCCCCCAAGTGTCATATTTCAAATTCAAGGTTAACTTTTTGTGTGTCATATTTCATTTCCAAGGTCAAGTGTCATATTTCATTTTCTAAATCACTTTTTGTAGTGTAGTATTTAATTTTCAAGGTCAATTTTTTGGTTTCATATTTCCTTTCCAACAGTCTCTCCTATCCCCCTCCAATTGATTACCATGCTGAGGTTTCAGATTCAAGGATTCTCATTTATTATAAAATGTTTCTTTGTGAAGCTTTGAATTCATTAAGTAAAGTTTCATCATCACTACTAAACGTCTAAACATGAGCCACGTACACGTACGACGCATATCTCGAGGTGGCATGATTGGAAGGATTTCATCTCGAAAAGATATGAAGAGGAGAGTAGACAGTTTTTTATCTCGAGAAGATAGGAAGAGGAGACTGGAAACGTTAGTTCAACGTATTAGTGTTAAAGTTAGACTTGGAAGTATTTGTTACCAATCGAAAAATGGCTAAACTGATGATAAACGATGAAGTGACGCAAATCAACGTGAATTTGCCGATAGATAGTGAAATTCAAGAAAGAATGGGAAAACTAGCGATAAAGTAAAGTGCGTGTGGTGCTGGGGAAATAATAGTAATAATAATCATAATAATGTTAGATTTTTGTTTTGTTTTTTATTTGTGCTTTTCAGTTTATAGCTTGCTTATTTTAAAAATTAATTAGAAATTTGTTCGATATTATTGAATGGTTGAAATATATATCGTAATAAATGGACTCTTATAAATTGCCACTGTTGTTATTGTGTGTTTTTACTGAGCATGAAGATACGTGCAATAAAAAAAAAAGGGGTTGCCATTTTTATTTTAATACCTTAAGACGTAATTCAAATGTATGCTCTATTGTCTTAGATTCTATTGACTTTGAATTTGCATGATGGTTGAAATATATGGCAATAAATGATCTTTTAGTTATTCACTTCTATTCTTGTGTGTACACCTGTACCTGCAAGAGCAAATAGGTATCATGGAAACGCATGTTTTAGCATAGCAATTTACTAGGTTCTACCAAGTTAAGTGTCGTTGGATAAACCGAGCGCGACTTTCATCATACCGTTCAATTTCTTTATCACTTTCCATAGTAATCAATGTATTCCAATTGAAGTGACACTTTGAATGAATACAGAACACTCAGATCACGTTTTCAAATACACCAACTTGAATTCCCCTTTGCTGTCCCTGAAATGAAAGTGATGCGTGAGTGGAGATATGCACACTCTACTATGAATAATAAAAACAGTACAATTAATTATTTATTTAATATATACTTACTAGTATTATTATTCTACAAAAATATACAAGAACTTATTAAATATCTACCCTAAAATTACAAAAATTAAAATTAGCCTTAAAATTAACCGCGCACACCCACACACTCACACGTTTAAGTCATTTATTGCCCTTATAAATTCTTCGGCACCTCTGAGATTCGTACGTGCTACCTCCAAGTTGCCGTTCGTCTCAAATAGGTCGACCTGCAATTGGGCCGCCCTATTTGAGAGCATGGCTTCACTTTGTGTGTAGCACGCATGTAGCTCCTGCAGCCACTGCAGCGTGTTTTGTTTTAGCTCCCGCAGATTGGTTGGCGGGAGCATCATCATCTGCGGTGGCTGTGGTGGCTGCTGCTGCTGCTGTCTCGGCTGCGGCTGCTGTCTCAGCTGCTGCTGCTGCCGGCGTCCACTTGCAGTACGCCGATGTTGCTGCGATGGTGGTGGTGGCAGAAGCTGTTGAGGGGCCTGCACAGGTGGTTGCGTGGGTGGTGGTAGTGCCGGCTGCTGCTGCTGGCGTGACCTCACTTCTTGCACCCTTGCAGCTTTTTGAGGGGGGCCTGGGCGGCATTTGTCTCCTCCCGACGCAGCATATTTAAGTCTTTGCCGCCAAACTGCTGAGGTGGCCGCTGCACCACGGCGGCTGCTTCAGTTGGCGGCGTAATGCTATTAAAAATTAAATTACGTATTAGTAATGTTTGTGCAATAATGTAATCACAAAGCAAAGATACGATTTAATATGTACTTACTTTTCAAAAAGTGGCCCAAACTCGTCCTCAATGTCACTATCTGCCAGCGAAATTACGGGCGTTGGGGGTCGTGGTTCCGATGTTGTCGCTACACTCCTCGGCTGTTGCGATGCCTGCAGGAGAATATCCTGCAGGATGCTTATAGGTGGATTCGGAGCACCAGCGGAATTGTTGTTAGTTGATAGTTTCATTTTGTGGTAATTATTAACTTGTCACACTCGCGTAAGAACTGAATACTAAAAACGAAATGCTGCGCGTATATATGTCCATAGGTTTGCGAACGTTAGCAACGCGGGAGGAAATGATAAGGGTAATGAACTAGCACAAGCCGATGTGACCAGTTGACATAAGCAGAGAGCTGATGGGAAAATAAACTTGTGAAGTCAAGGGTTCCTCGTTTCTGCTAACGAGATCCGAGAATGACACTGATTAATATCTGAGACGTTCGAAATATTAGACGACAAGCGGATGTGGTCAACTCACATAAGCAAAGTTATTGAACTGTCACATTAGCAGGTGTATTAGACGATTGAAGGTCAAATATTTTAGATAATTAAATTGGGTGGTTTTCGGAAAACTAGATTTTGGGTGTCATATTTCATTTTCGAGACCACTTTTTTTTGGGGTGTCATATTTCATTTCCAAGGTCAAGTCATATTTCATTTTTGGGGTGTCATATTACATTTCCAAGGTCACCTGTTTTTTGGTCTCATATTTTATTTTCAAGGTCAAGTGTCATATTTCATTTTCAAGGTCACCCTGGTTTTTTTTGTGTCAAATTACATTTTCAAGGTCAACTTTTTTTCGGGCTCATATTTCATTCCCAAGGGTCATATTTCATTTTCAAGGTCACACTTTTCTTTGGGGTCTTATTTCATTTTCAAGAACACATTTTTTTGTCTCATGTTGCATTTGCTAGATACAGTGTCATATTTCCTTTTCAGGGTCACTTTTTTTTGGGGTGTCATGTTTCATTTTCAAGGTCAACTCGGTTTTTTTCTTCAAATTTCATTTGGTGTCAAATTACATTTTCAAGGTTAACTTTTTTTCGGACAAAAAAGTTAACCTTGGATATGAAATATGACACTTGACCTTGGAAATGAAATATGACACAAAAAGTTAACCTTGAATTTGAAATATGACACTTGGGGGGGCAGTGGCCATCATCCTTGACCTACTTTCCAAGGTCACCGCCACGTGACAGGCGACCTTTGAACCTCACCTTGATCCACTTTCCAAGGTCACCACCAGGTGGCTGTCACCTTCACCTACTTTCCAAGGTCACCACCAGGTGGCTGGTCCAGAACCGGCCCTACTACCCTACTAGTACGGTTTTCCTAAAGCGATAAGGGCACTTTTGGTTAAATATTTAAAATCAGTCGCAGACGACGGAAGTGGGACTTGTTTCCTTTCAATCCAAGCGATAATTTCACCCTTTTTCCATGCCATAGATGGGTTTTTTTGTAGAAGCTTCAATCATGGTATGATATGGGGCTTGATCTATAACAATTGCTGATTTCTGTGGAAGTGCTGCTACTACTTTGCGAAACCATTCCTCAAAATGTTGCGCATTCATTTCGTTGTGTTCATCGGACGTCCCTTTCTTATCCAAGAAACACAGTTCTCCTTCTTCCAAAAAACCATCTTCGCTTCCTATGTGCAAAATTATCACTCGTTTTCCTGCTCCAGATGGAGTTTTAAATCCACCACGCCATCCAAATATTTCTTGCAATTGGGATCTGTAATAATCGTAGTTGTTGTGGACTAACTCAATACCATCTACTACGTTCTCCTGCCATCCGTGAGTCATGGTGTGATGTTGGCTACACCAAGTTTCATCATTATAAAAATCTTGCATCCCTGTGCGCGTAACTGTTTAACTTTTCGTAAATACATGTGACGAGATATGCTATTTTCACAGATTCCATTAAGATAGGTTTCCTCTGAAGTTTTTTGAAACGGAATCCAAGTTGATGCACTATTTTTCGTAGAGTGTTGGCACACATTTCCGGAAAATAATTCAAGTTCTCTTCCAGTTTTTCCTTCAGGCTTTGTATGGTCGGAAATTATTTATTTATATAAAAACTGTGTAGATTGTCGAATAACTCCGCGAGTAAATTCATCAACATGGATGGATGGGCGCCCAATTTCTGTACGTTGTCTTTTAACGTTTTCGTTATTATCTGAACTGGAACCAACTGTTTTTACTGATCTTAGCGACACTCCAAGACACTCAGATACTTTACGATAAACTGGATAACGTTTATCACCACACTGTTCTCTTTCAGTTTTAAAAAACGCAATCGCACTTAAAATCATTGCAATTTCACATTGTGTAAAACATGGTCTGGGAGGCATTTTCGAATGCAGCTCGGATCACGATCTCAATTCAAAAGTGAAACGGTAATAGTAGGTACTGCTTACATTATATACTCCTACATTACACAAAACTTTTTGAACTTTCCAAAATAATTGCAAATTGATTATTATACCCCCTCATTAATATCATTTGAAAATATTTTCCCAAACAAACGTAAATTGCTTTAATTAAATTGTGGTTAATTGATCGTAAGACCATTATAATATCATCGGAAATTTGTGAAAAATGTGTATTACCTATGTATAATTAAACTTTCTCATATAATTAATGTTTTACTCTCCTTTCTCAAAACATTTTGCCTGGTATTTTCAAATTTTTGTTGATAACATTTTTTGGCATTGAGCCTTTTGAAAACTGATCGCCTACTTTCGTATAAGAAAGATGCATGGGCGAGTAACATTCTAATGGACTGCGAGTTCGCGCGCATCCTTCACGTGCATCTCGATACACGCGACATGCAAAGCGAAAAACTCCAAAAAATAAAAAAATGTTTATGACAAACTTAATCAAATTATAGTTTTAAAAGTACATCTATTGTTTTATTGACAATAAGTCGCTGATATCGATGTACTTTAAAAGTTCGTGCGACCTCCCGTTTCTGATAAAATCGGAACTTACATAAATGGCTCTAGCCTCTACAAAAATTCGATTTTCGTACTAAAATTTCAACTACTTATTTAGAAAGGTTCAATGCATAGCATACTAAAATTTGAAGCGTTCATGGGGTGGTTTTCGTTTTATTCGACTCCAAACTTGACCATAACGAGAAATATCACAAAAAAGGGATATTTTTTGCACTTTATGCGTTCTAAATGTAGTTAAATTTTATGGAAACAATATCCTTTAGGCCTAATCAACGCACAATTAAACGAGCTTTAATTTGATACCCCTCCCATTAAAATAGGTCAACTGGTTATTTTTTTATTAATCTTTAAACTCGGGTGCACATACTTTTTGCGCCGACAGTAGTTCTCGTCATTGTGATCATCTTCGTCCTGTGGCAAACCGGTGACTGGTCATCCAGACCTTCGTCACGATCATCTTTATCAGGAAAATTTCCTCCAGATTTCCTAGGAGTTAACTGATCTTTCAAAAATAAAAGGCTGCTGAAATACTTCCATTGTCCATGATAGTCAGGTACTGAGGCATCACTAAATTTCGCCTTTGGAATCGATGGCAGGGTAGTCCTAAATTTGTGGCGTAGACTTTTCCATTTATATTATTCCTAACTATAGCTGCTGAAAACAAGAAATTACGAGAATGGAAATGTTTAGACACACATATATTAATGATTGTATGTGTAACATTGCACAGTGTTCCCTCTATAATCTGGCACTTCACTCGTCCGGCCCAGCTAGTGATCCTGCGTTTTTATTCTGGTATTGCATTTTCATGTACAGAACCTTTTCTTCTCTCAAGTTTTAGTTTTAGCATTAAAACTTCAATTTGTAGTAATCATTAGCGTTAATTTCAATTTTTAGTCTAATTATTTTAACCAAATATGTGTGTGTGTGGGCTATAATAGTGTGCAATAATAAAGCGCTTATATTTACATCCTTTACAATAAATAACTAGTTCTGTCATTGAAATGCATTTTTTAGAACAAATTCCTGTAATCCGGCAGTACTCTGGCCCGATATCTGCCGGATTACCGAGAGACTACTACTACTAGACTGTATTTGTTGAAGAAAGTGGTTCCTCTGTCAAACATTTAGATTTGACACAAATTCAGCAAGAGGTAAATCATAGCTGTAAACTGTGGAAATTTTTAGTTTCTTATTGTCAATATTTGTACTTGAATTAAGTATTTGAAGCTATCCTACGTTTTCAATTTTTGTTATTTTCATGAAATTGATCTTTGATCAAAATCACCAAACCATTCAATAGAATGATGGTACTATTATAATATGTATTGTATATTACAAAATTATGACATTTTATTAAAATAAGTTACTTATATAGGTGATAAATCAATATTTGTACTTGTATTTGAAGCTATCCTACATTTACAATTTTTGTATTTCTATAGTACTTAACTACTGCTAACATTTTCCTTTGAACCCTTGTAGGTACACTCACAATTTACAAATGAAATAAAAAATCTGTTTTATTCACTCGACCCAACAGCCTAGAGGTGAAAGTCATTGCACAAAAAAATCCCAATGAGATATCAGTTAGCAAGCAATGAAAAAAGTAAAATCACCTTACAACAGATAAACAATACACACCTCCACAGAATAAATTATACCTTTCATGCTGGTTTTTACTTTTCCCTTCAAACTGGAAGGGTCGACGGTTGCATCAAAGTTCATGTGAAGTACTTCTACACACTTCTATATGACTTTTCCCAACGTTTAAGTTGTTGCACGTTGTCTTTAAAAAACTACCATAGTTAGGGATATTATGTGCTTTTCAGCCATACATTTTATGTAGCTTCAACTATTAAAACGTTCAAGCGGGTCAAATGAAAGAATTACAATTTTTAAAATGCTTTCAAAGGTTTTTGACTTTGAGGTAGCGACCATTTGCTCGTGGAGGGGTCGGAAGCAAAATCACCGTGTTGAAAATGTACAGTTAATTAAAGTCATGTCTGGTAAGAGAAACTGATTATACGCAAATTGATATTTTATGTTATTATTCTGTAGAAGCAGTTCGCGATTATTTCCCTCATGTAAAATACCAAGCAATTGAGCAAACTGGAATTGATTGGTTCCGTTCTGCTCAACAACGATTTTCTAGAAGAAAAAATGTTTAAATAGTTATGGTTTTATGTGTATATTTAATGTTCGAAGTACAGGGTTATTACAAAAGAATCATCGGGTTTTAAAAATATATATTTCTGGAGGTATTACAGATATAACAGTAAACGGCATGTCAATTGAAAGGTAAAATATTGTCACACTCTGGGGTTGTAGCTCGCATTTACAAGAGGTGTTGCGACTTTCAACCAGGATCACGGTCTCAACGAACACACATAACGACCATTTGTTTTATACATGCATTTGGTCAAGCAATGTAAAAAGAAGTGCCAAATTACATAAAGAAAGGTACTTACATTTCTAACATGATTCTCGTGTACCAATATCACTAACTATCTATAGCATATCCGTGCATCTCCCATTTATACCTTCGGATCTCACACGTCAATTCCTTCCTGTTAACACCCTAGATGACTGATGTTCCCGTTACTCACGAGGCCTTGTATAAACACAAAGTCTTGTTCGTGGTACATTATACAACATCAATTATCCAAGAAAGGAGGGAAGCTTTGGTGATAATCTTAAACTGATTCTACTTTACATAATTTCCTTAAGACTCACAGGATGCTGATCTAAGTTCTGACCTACATTTTCATCTGAAATATGAACTGAAATTTCTCTACGTGACAATATTAAAGATTTTAAGCATGTTATGTCACACGACATATGTCCAAACGATAGTCCAGTTCGGCCCATACACGCTGCAATTTGTATCGATTGATATTGTTAATAACAGTAGTAATGCGGTCCCGGAGTTGACCCAATGTTGGTGGCAGAGGTGGTATGTAAACCATATCTTTAATGTCACCCCACAGGTAAAAATCGCATGGTGTAAGGTCGGGAGACCTGGGAGGCCACGCGAACAATACCAAATCTTGTCCAGTACCTCGGCCAATCTAACGGTGAGGCAGTTCCTCGTTTAAATACCGACGCACCTCATTATGCCAGTGAGGCGGAGCTCCATCTTGTTGAATTGAAATATGAAGTTTTTAGAATCTTCTGTTAGTTGCGGAAATAACCACAACTGCAACATATCTAGGTAGGATGTACCGGTTACAGTGTTTTGTTATTATATCTGCAATACTCTCTGCAATATAAATGTTTAAAACTCGATGATTCTTTTGTAATAACCCTGTATATTTTCCTCTTATTTGTGTTATGTTATATGCATTGTATAAGTTTTGAATTTATATATATTTTGTAAGGTATATATTGTAGATCAGTAAATATTGTTCCTCTTTATGCTTTCTCACATTTGATTTATGTATTTTGTTGCTTTTATTTGTGTAATGTTATTTCTTGAAGTGTAGTAGAATTGTTCTTATTTATGTTTGTTCCGATATTTGAATTGTATTGTTTTTTTTATTTATAATATAATGTATTTTACAAATGTTTCCTTTATTCTTGCAGAAATGCAGCTACGTAAGAAGTATGCTTACGGGTAAAACAATAGTGATGAGGTTGTTACGTATCTTTACACACCCACACATGTTTATAACAATGATTAGGTATGTAACTAAAGTAAATATAATTCTGAAGCCTTTACGAAACTATTTACAAAGTACGTAGTTGCTACATCTCTCATTTACGTTACAAGTATAATTCCAAGTAGAGAATCCGATATGCAACATGGTGACGTACCAGTGATGTTGCTTATTCAAGTGGAGCAGGCGGATCTGGAGAAGAAAATATCCCAACTCCTTTCAAGAAAGCTTTGTTCTGGCCTTCTTCGGAAAACCAACCACCTACTAAAAATAACAGAAAACAAAGGGAAAAATTACCTGCTGTTGCATCTTCCTCAAACTGCCAAGAATATCACAAAAGGAAATTAGAGAAAAAAGAGACGGAGCAGAGAAAAAAAGAAGAGGGAAAATTGGCAAAAACAGCAAAATCTAGACAGAAAACCAGAAATGAAGATTGAGAAAGAAAATCATCCTCGATCGGAAACTGGCCAATACGATATTGGTGACTACGTGATCATCGAATACGATTCTGAATATTTTCCTGGTTTAGTTACAGACATGTATGAACAATCATATACTATCAAAGGTATGGCAAGGAGTGGTGGGAACTGGAAATGACCAAACGTCGATGATATTTTAAAGTACGATATTAAAGAAATCATATGCATAATTTTTACCGAGAGACTTGCAGAGCAATATGGGACGCATTGAACGAAGACGTGAACTTCCAGTTACTGCAGATTCGTGGCACAATAATATGAATGAGTTTTCACCATTGTGGCAATTCCCAAATTGTTATGGTGCCATTGACGAGGAGCACACGGTGTGTGATGCAAATTACAAATTTATATATGTCAATGTGGGAGCTTATGTCTCAGAAAGCGATGGGGGTATTTTTGGAAGATCATCACTGGGACCAAGTTTACAAAATAATACCCAAGCCATACCTACCGATGTTAGACTTCCTGGAACAGACATTTCATTCCATGGTTTCTTTGTAGGAGACGAAGCATTTCCTCTAAAGGAATATCTGTTACGGCCCTATAGTGGAAAATTCTTGTCCGAGGACAAACAGATTTTCAATTACAGGTTAAGCAGGGCTAGAAGATGTATCGAAAATACTTTGGGCACACTAGCAGCTAGGTGGAGAATATTTCGATGAACAATCCACGCCCATGCTGAGTCTGTTGACTGTATTGTGAAAGCCACAATCTGCCTGCATAATTTTATCTTAAAAAGTGACACTAAGAAAACCTGGTGTAACCGAAGGTACCTATTGTTCTCAATCTCTTATAGGCAACGAAAGGAATGGCGTACTCCAATCCGGAGAATGGAGGAATCTTGTGGATGAAGTTAACGCCCTGCGACCATTAGCCACCTTACGCAGTGTTAAGTGTACACTAAAATCCATTGTTAAATGTGAAATGTGGCAACATGTATTTAAGTAAATAAGTTAAGTTAGTAACAGTAAGAAAAAGCGTTGAAGTAGGAAGATGTAAGAAAATAGCGTAGTTGAAATTGTTCGTTGTATTTTAGTTCGTAGAGTTTAGTATGTTATGAAATAAATGTTATAAAAGGAGAGTGTTTTACGAAGGGTTAAAAGGAATCACACGGAAAGTCAAAACGCAGGAGATTTGCAACTCGAAATGCATTAAAAAGTGCGTTTTTTAACAGAGAAGTGATGAAGGATGTAATTTGAAAATGTACTTTTTTCTATTTTGATTTTTAAATGTTCTTATTAACGCACTGTTTTCCGCTCAAAACAGTGCGTTAAATGTGAGACCTATTAACACACCGTTTTTAAGTTGGTATTAAAGAGGAAAACCTAAATTCACTACCCTATTTGACATTCGATTGTATTTATTTACAAATTAGGGTTATGTTTTGATATACAGAAAGACAAGATTCCCTTTCTATTTGATTAAAAGCGAGACATGTAAGGCTGATAAAGTGTTAATCAAATTACAAGAAGAACAATATGAAAAACCACTTATTTACTTTCTCCCAAAACTCAAAAGGGAATTAAATATTACGGTATGCTCGTAAGAACAGAGATATCAACAATATGGGGCTTTGAGGTAAATTTTTACATTAATGATTAATGCCTCTTTTTGTAGCACGTTCAACATCTACGTGCAATCTGTGACCAATGATTACTAACTAGTACGAATAGTGTACCTATCTTCCAAAAAAGACCTACAGATTTCGAATGGGGAAAGGAGGACGAGGATACCTTCGGAACACATTAAACAATATTTTAAAGAAGCACCTTATTGCTTTTAGCACTTGTTCTGCGTTATTAATATCGTGAGCCTGATTTGTGTAGTATCGTTATGCTCCTAAGAGGAAGTGACAATCCGAAGCCGAACCCGTCGTAATGAGTGACACCTATCACGTAATAACAACCCACTAAGGACCGATCCGTTAGTGACCGTTAATGGCAAATCGCAAAAAGAAACCTTTGTTTTTCTTTTTATGTCAGTCACCAATATAAAGGTACGTTTACATCTGACAGTTCTTTCCGGAAATATATGTCGAGTGTCAGAGAGAAAATACCTTCGACTGTTTACATCTGACACAAATTGCTAGAAATTTATGTCATAGATCAGTATACGACAGTCCTCGAAAAGCTATACATACAGAAATGTTTAAAATAAATGTACGACCTGTCTACATTTAAATACAAATTATTGGGAACACTTCTGTCGTGGGTCATCATTTCAGACAGTTTATTTTTGAATAATGAAAGCATCTAAACGAAAAGTCGCGGCCTATTAAATTCTATGAAAAAGAAGAAAAAACGTTCTGTGTGGGTTCGAGAGTGGATTTGGAGACGTAATAATCTCGGTGCCCACACTCAATTAATGTCTGAACTCTGTATTGAAGATCCAGCACAGTTTTCAAATTTTTTAAGGATGAAACCTACTGATTTTGAAAAGCTTGTGTGTAAAATTGGACCCCTTATTTCAAAACAGGATACAAAATTCAGGAAAGCTATTAGTACAACAGAAAGACTTGCTTTAACTTTGCGATTTTTAGCTTCTGGTAAGTATAGGTGCCTACTATTATTATTAAATAAAGTAATTCTTTTTATTGAAAGTTTATTAATAATAAGTATATTGTTTATTATATTTTGTTACAGGTTATTCATACACCAGCCTACAATACCTATTCAGAATACCAAAATGTACAATAAGCCTCATTGTTCCTGAAGTGTGCAGAGCAATAATGTTAGCATTAAAAGAAGATTACATTAAGGTAATTGTTTAAGTAGATTATGAGTTATTACTTTCAGTTTCAGTTTGTATGTAAGATGCTAAGGCAGGGGTCGGCAACGCTGTGACCGCGGGCGCACGTGCGCCCGCGAGAACTTTTTGATGTGCCCACAACACACGAGCGCTCGTATCTTCGTATTCAGTAACAACTTGCCATTCGTGTTTCGTGATCAGTGCGCTACCTACCTACATAATTATTTGTAGTACTGGTTTGTTAATTTGTGCTTTTAACATGAGTAAAAGACCAAGGACTTACTATTTTAATAAAGAGTGGGAAGAACAGTTCTTCTTTATAGAGTTTAACGGAAAAAGTATTTGTTTATTATGCAACGCCAGTGTAGCAGTGCCTAAAAAAAGTAACATTGAAAGACACTTCAATACTGTGCATTCGTCGTGTAACAATAGTTTTCCCCCAAATACTGAAATCCGAAAGAAACGTGTCGGAGAATTGAAGACAAATCTGACAAAACAACAAAGTGTTTTCACCAGACCAGTTCAACTTTCGAAAAGTGCTACTATTGCATCTTTAAAGGTTTCTCATTTGTTGGCTAAAAAGAAAAAACCTTTTGTAGACGGAGAAATAATAAAGGAAGCCTTTTTAACGGCTGCTGATTCTGTTTTTGACAATTTTAAAAACAAAAGTGAAATTATTTCAGCTATTGAAGCGAGAAGAATAGAAGTTATCGCTACTGATATGAAATCGGAGTTGGAAAGTGATATTAAAAAGTGTGAGTTTTTTTCTCTTCAACTCGACGAGTCCACCGACATTACCGACATTGCACAGCTATGTGTTATTATTAAAATGGTATTTAATGATTTTACCACAAAAGAAGAATTTTTAAAGTTGTTGCCGCTGAAGGGTCGCACACAAGGAAAAGATATTTACGATGCATTTATAAACTTTGCAGAAGAAAGTCAATTGCCATTAAAAAAGTTGGCTGCCATAGCTACTGATGGTGCGCCTGCAATGATAGGCAATAGAAATGGCTTCGTTGCACTGTGTATGGCAAATGAGATGTTTCCTCGATTCGCTCATTATCACTATCATCCACCAAGAGGCATTGTGTGCCAAAACTCTTCGTTTCGAACCACAGAGTTGTATATAAGTAAATAGAGAGGCAGTACATACGACCTGCGCGTGGAAAAATAACTCCAACTACAGTGGCCGACTTTTAATGGCGGAGCCGTTGGGACTCATGCGCAGTGCGTGAAAGGAAATTAGCACGATTTTTGGGTGCATTCAGTTACATAATCACAAAACAAAACAGCAATAACTTTTCAGATGCTTCAGATTCATTTGTAAATAAACAAACGCTTTGGAGCAATAATTTAAGCATGCCCATTACATTATACTCTTTACCGCCATTTCAATGTTTAGTAGGTGACGATCTGTACATAAATAAAGGATATTTTAAAATGCTCCTAGAAAAGTGCAAGAAAAGATCAAATATATGGGTGGAAGGAAAACTCTTCGCAAGCAATTGTTGAAACTTGGTTTTCGATACAAGAAGTGTCGGGACAAACGTAGGTTGATAATGGAAAGAAGTGACATTGTAGTATGGCATCTCGTTATTTAAGAAGATTAAAAGAAAATGAACAACCTGAATGTGACAAGAAACCCGTTATATACTTGGACGAAACCTATATTCACTCATCGTACGGAGTGAGTAAATGCTAACAATCAGATGAAGTATCGGAAGTTTATAATAGGGCTGGTCAGAGGACATCGTAGTATGCTTGTAGTCGTTCTGGTTTTGTAGAGGATGTCGCACAGTAAATCGGGGGATTATTACGATGATATGAATCATATCAACTTTATGCAGTGGTTAGAGAAGCAGCTTATACCAAATTTACCAGCAAACTCACGCACCTCGTCAGGAAGTGATACGTTCTTAGTTAGAAGCAAATAACATTCCTACGAGAAATGAATTTATTGACAATCTACAATTTATTGTGAACACCGGCAGTTCCGATGATGATTAGTGGTCAAGTGACGATAATGAATGAAAAAAGTTAAAGGTTGTGTGTTAATTTAGTCGCGAGTATTATAATATTAATTTCAATGTGATTGTTTCAATAACTGTCCATATTTATTTACACAGCAGAAGTGCATCAGAATTGTAAATTGTGTTGAACATGAACATCTAACAATCTTAAATGTGTTTACGTTTTGTAGAAATAAAATTATTAATTTTACTGTTTCCCCTTGAAGTAATGCAACTCATATCGCGTGCCCACTTATTTATATTTAGTAGAGTCAAATTTTGCATGAGAATGTACAGTCTAAATTTCCAACGTCCTCGGACACGCCCTGTCAGGGACCTTCTGAGTGTGGTGCCACTGTACATACCCTCTGCCGATCCTCCATTTTTGAGATATTTGAGTTATTGGCATTTGCAGTTTGTCGACTTTGTGGCTACCTGTATTCAAACTGTGTTTTCGGCATTGCACACCTGAAATTTTGTCCCGCACCAAAATAAAATTTCAACTTATTTTATTCTTTCATTGCTTATTTTTATACTCACTGAGTGCATAAATAGATCTTTAAACTCGGTCGCACGACAAATATACGATTTCCTTTATACCAGAATCTCAAAAAATCTTTTCTCGATTCTGATGTTGTATGTTGTAAGCCCCTTACCAGCTTTGTATTGTAGTGTAGTCTACTGTATTAAAAGTTCTTAACGATTGTAATGTTTCTTATTTATTCAAGACACAGTGTTAACAACATCATTCACCACACACTGAATTTCTTTTCAATTTTTGTTGCAATGAGAAACCATATTATTCTCAAGCCGAACCTGCTTTAAGGATCATTTAATTTGAAGCCGGTTCTGTTGTCGATTACTGCGCACACTCACCAACGGCCTGCGCAAGGTTCAATTGGAGTCAATTTTTCGCTACAAGACTGTCTCTCTATTTACTTATATACAACTCTGTGTTTCGAACACGTCATGAAAATTGTCGTAAAGATAATAAACTCTATTAGGGCTGCTTCAATGCAACACCGTTTGTTTCGTCAGCTTTTGCAAGATGAAGATGTCGAGTATGCGGACTTGTTATTGCATACAGAAGTTCGATGGCTGAGCAGAGGCAAAGTGCTTGTACGCTTTCTCAGTTTAATAAACGAAATTAAACAGTTCTTGGCAACAAGAGGGGAAGATTATCCACAGTTGACTAATAACTCATGGCTTGCAGATTTGGGGTTTCTCACTGATTTAACAATAAAACTCAATGAACTAAATCTGGAAATGCAGGGGAAAAATCGTCATATTGCGAAGATGGTTGGATCAGTGAATACATTCAAAGCCAAACTGACTCTATGGAAATCTCATTTATTGAAAAATTCAACATCACACTTTCCAAATTTAAAGAAAGTTTTCGACGACCTCAATTTATGTGAAAAGGATATTAATACAATTTCCTTTGTGCCTCATTTAGATACACTTTTGGACGAATTTAATTCTCGTTTTCAACAATTTCATAATCTTGAGCCAATCTTGGAGTTCATAATTAACCCATTTGCAGAAGGTGATATTTCGCAAAAGATCAAAAACTATTTTGGCATAGAAAATTATGAGGAATTAGAGCTGGAAATAGTAACCATGAAGAACGACTTGAACCTGAAATCATACATGCGAGACGAAAACTTTTGGAATATCGTTGATTCAAATAAGTATCCTATTTTAAGAGGATTATCTCTTAAAATACACGCCTATAGTGCATCAACTTACACATGCGAATCTATATTTTCAACAATGAAGCACTTGAAATCAAAATATAGAAACAGAATGACAAATGTAAATTTGGACCATTGTATGAGGACAGGTACTTCAAATTATGAGCCGAATTTCATCAAGTTGTCGGAAGAAATGCAAGGTCAGGGATCACACTAACTAGCAAGTAGTACTTAATCTTTGTAACAACAGACTTATATTAACTGTATGTATTCCTGTTGTAATAAACATCTTGTTTTGTCCTTATGTAACATTTGATTTGCGTTCACCATTCATGCGCCCTTCATGAGTAAACTATTTTAGAATGAGCCCTTACGCTGGATAAGGTTACCGACCCCTGTGCTAAGGTGTCTGATGATTGTAATAAAGTTGTATAGTGTGCAGAATGTTCTGGAGACCCCACATATCCACGAACCGAAGCAACTGAATATGGATTGCTATAGCTGTGATGAGATGTGGGGCTTGATAGTAGCTCATCTTCTTCATTTATGCGCAGTATAACTTCCTGAAATTGTCTTTTCATTTTTTTACGTAAATATTCAGAAGAGAGACTTCTCATTTCGGATGCAACATATTTGCCAAAAACATCATAGACATCGTCTTCTTCGTACAATGCGTGTATAGCTTTTTGCATGATTAATTTATTTTTATCACAAACTTCAATTTTTCTCTTCTTCCTGGGATTAGGCTCATTATTTTGCGACTTAGGTGTGGCGTCAGATCGATTTTCTTCGGCAGACTGTTCCAATGTTATTATACCTTGGTTGTCAGATGGCGTGTTGTTTTCGGTTGCGTCCTAAAATATAATTAAAGTAATTAATTAAGTGAGGTATAACTTGTAACAAATCTTTTTTTTAATTTTTGTTGCAGGCACCGACTACATCAGATGATTGGCAAAGTGTTGCCAACAACTTTGAACAGAAATGGCACTTCCCTAAATGTTTGGGGGCTATTGACGGAAAACATGTTGTTATCCAAGCTCCGGAGAATAGCGGAAGTTATTATTTTTATAAAGGGCAGCATAGTATTGTTTTAATGGCAATTGTTGATGCCGCGTACAAATTCCTTGTCATCTCAGTTGGAGCCAATGGGAGAGTATCAGATGGTGGTGTTTTTAGAGCCAGTGGAGTTGCAGATTTCATTGAAACTGCGTCAGCAGGATTAGAAAAGACCCCTCTACCAGGAAGAACATTATGTGTACCACATGTTTTTGTAGCGGACGATGCATTCCCATTACAACCTCATATTATGAAGCCGTATTCATTTAATAGTAAAGGTTCCATGAGAATTTTTAACTACAGACTGTCTCGAGCAAGAAGAATAGTAGAAAACGCCTTTGGTATTATGTCAAGTGTATTTAGAGTGTTAAGGAAACCGCTTCTTCTTGCCCCAGAACGTGTAGAGTCTGTAGTTTTAGCTGCTTGCAGTTTACATAATTAGCTATTGTCTGATAAATATTCTGCAAATACCTACGCTCCTGAAGGTACCTTTAATAGAGAAAATTTGGAAACGGGAGAAATGATACAGGGAAAATGGCGACATGAAAATTCGGAGGCCGCAAGTCTACAACCACTGGTGCAGCAAGGCAGTAATAACTACTCAAGGAACGCTAAAGAAGTACGGGAAGAGTATAGGGAATATTTTGTAAGCAGCCAAGGGGAAGTTAATTGGCAATACAGACTAATGTAAAATGTAAAACGATTTTAAACTAAAATAAATAAATTTAACCGATAGACATTTTCACTTACTTTTTCAAAATTTCCTGTTGCTGTTTTGCACTCCGAGCTTCCTTGTAGAAATAACAACAAATTATAGTAGGGGCATTTAGACACATTCAGTTCGTCAGTGCCCTGGCCGGATTGTTTTTTTTTTTGCTTTTTTTAAATTCACTGTTAAATTGGTTTCGCAAGTTGTGAATTTTCCTTTGAATCTCTTCTATTGTCGTATTAAATTCTTCTGCCATTTCCTGGTAGGCATCTTGTTTCTTCACCCTGTTTTTATAAATGTTGCTTGTAACATCCCACAATACCGGTTTGCCCTGGTACATAATAATTAATTCCTCGATTTCGGCTTTTAACCACTCTTTTTTAACATCAGCCATATTTGCACGACACTAAATTTTATCGCCAGAAAAGTAGACGATCAACCAACTTTTGCAATATGTGTCGAAGGAGTTTGACCCTTAGACCATATAGTACATGAGTAAAGGAGCTGCACGGGTTCGAGCCCACTTTTGGTCGAAATTACATGTAATTTCCCATAAGGAATTCTAAGGTTCATTTGGGTGTTTTTGGAGCAGTTTGGATGTGCGCATGCGCGCCCCGCCCCTTTGCGCAGGCGTCTGCGCAGGCGTCATTTGGACGCCATCTTGGAATCCTCAAGTTCTTGGAATCCTCAAGTTCTTGGAATCCTCAAGTTCTTGGAATCCTCAAGTTCTTGGAATCCTCAAGTTCTTGGAATCCTCAAGTTCTTGGACGCCATCTTGGACGCCATCTTGGAATCCTCAAACTTCGACCCCTTCGTACCCTGAAAAATTTGTTAAATGGAACGGATTCGAACCGCCAACCATTGGATTACAAGTCCTATAGCATAACCACTGAGCTAATTAGACTTGTATGATATAATGCTTGGATAGTTGTATTTA
Organism: Photinus pyralis; assembly: GCF_008802855.1. Taxonomy (NCBI): domain Eukaryota; kingdom Metazoa; phylum Arthropoda; class Insecta; order Coleoptera; family Lampyridae; genus Photinus; species Photinus pyralis. The sequence continues at coordinate 38,013,695 of NW_022170249.1, forward strand.
TATCGAACCTCCTGAAAATTTTTTTAAATGGAACGGATTCGAACCGCCAACCATCGGATTACAAGTCCTATAGCATAACCACTAGGCTAACTAGACTTGTATGATATAATGCTTCGATAGTTGTATTTATAACGAACCTCTAAATATTATTAAATCATAGATATATTAAATGGTACGGAGGTGCCATCTATTGGCGTCGTAATGCATATAGAGGTATATTTTCAACCGACTCCCTCTATTAGATTGATGTGACATATAGGTATAGGGTAGGAAATTGTAATTTCAGGAGACAGGTGCGAGGACCCTCATTCTAACCTATAATTCCATCTCGGAGGTAGGTTCCCTATAACTAGAACAGGAGTGGGCAGGGAAAAAACCCGATAGGGGCTAGGGGCTATTTGGTGGCGTCAAAATGATACGCATCTAACGTATAGGAAACTGCAATTTTGACTTCTTGCGTTAGAAATTTACGAATAAAGTCGGCCGTGTATACATTTGTACAATAGCAAACATGTGAACTATCCAGTGGTTCAGGAGAGAGATGCAAGGGAGGAGAATTCTAACCTATCATTCCATCTCGGAGGTAGCTCCCCCATTTGAGAGACATACACAAGGGGGCCCCATTCTAACCTACAACCAGAACAGGGGCGGGGAGGGAAATAAAACAACAAAAACAAAATGTAGAGCGTTTTTATTTAGAGCTGAAATAGCGATTTGATACGGAGGCGCCATCTATTGGCGTCGTAATGCATATAGAGGTATATTTTCATCCGACTCCCTCTATTAGATTGATGCGACTAGGGTAGGAAATTGTAATTTCAGGAGACAGGTGCGAGGACCCTCATTCTTACCTATAATTCCATATCGGAGGTAGGTTCCCTATAACCAGAACAGGAGTGGGCAGGGAAAAAACAACAAACAAAATGTAGGGTGTTTTTATTTACAGCGGAAATAGTGATTTGAAGTTTATTATTACAATTAAAGCGCTTACTCTACTTACATAAAATTTGCGTCGAAGAGAGCCTCGACGTCAGCAACGCCCATTTTAATGACAGCATTGTTATTCATAATTGGAAATCCCCCGCTCCGTTCTACACATAGGTATATATAATTAAAACGTAATACATGGTGGTTTTATACCTCGCTGGGTTTATCCCGCCGAAAATAATAGTAGTTTCTTGTTCTACAAATATACGGTTAAAACGTATAGTTTACCTCGACTCCTCGCAAAAATGATTGCACATTTCTCGATCTAAAATAATAACTATTAAGTTGCGAAAGCAATAAGAGAACAGAGTTCGCAGATGTCATTAAAGCAATAAGAGAACAGAGTTCGCAGATGTCATTATTCTAATAATTTGTATGGAAAGTTTCAATCTTGCGATAGTGTTTATTTATAGCAGCGCGTGCTCGCGAATTTGATATGGTACTTTATCCCATTTCATTTCCACATCGACACCTATATACGGGTTTTATTGTGTATGAATGCGTAAAGTTCGAAAATCTCCCATAAAAACGGCGTGCATCCGCAATCCGATTTCAAAAAGTGCATGTGGGTATACACCTACTTAGACAGGCGCCTTCTTATATACCTCAGGTAAGCCTTTTTTCAATTTTTAGTTGCTTATAATTTACTTTTCTTAGGGATACGTGTCCTTGCGCGCATAATTTGCGGGACATTTTATTGTATTTATTCAGCGATTATTTTATATGGGCGTTTATAAGTAATAAGCTGACAGCAGAAAACATAGTCTACATCAGAGTTGGACCGTAAGTATCAAAATTATTTTGTAATAAAAGCCTACATTGATATCTTTTTTAGACGATATCAAACTCCAATGGAGGATTGACTTCATCATCATGGTTATTGGTTAAACGGCGTGCGGATTTATTATTATTATTAATATCTATACTTCACATTTATTGATCAGGAGTAGAGAATAATACAGTTGTGATAAATAAATGCGATAACATTGTGAAATATTATGTATTACATCAATTTGTTTGGTATTCAGTTAAATCAATTTTTCTCGGATCTACATTTATATAACGATAATATTGATTATAAGGTGAGCTTCTTAATTTAATATCTATAACACTTGTTTTACGGAAGAAATGATAACACCCTAATCACTACATCTTATTATTTTAGGTAAGGGCTTAGTCAGAATGGAGTGAATAAGTAAAACAAAACAAAATTTAATGCGGGTTTATTAGTTCTGGAAAAAAAAATTCATTGAAGTAAACATTATAATTGAAACGATAACACTTACATAAAACACCCAGTACGTGTTTTGTAGTTCCAGGTCCTTAAAGACCTGGAACCTCCGCCCCAGGAAGCTACCTTCCTCTATCTTTACGGAGTCAGGGATTACCCCCCGACCCCGTAAAATAGCAACATTTTCCTAAATAAGAGCTAATTAAAATACGGTATGATGCATGAAAAGTACTTACAGATCCATATTTTTGTTTGAGATATGTTCGGAGTTCTCGTTCTACAAATATATGGTTAAACGTGTGATAGATATGTGGCGTATTTACCATAGGCCGTCTGCAATGGGCCAAAGATGATGGCCGCACCTTGAGCTGAAAAATTACATACATTAAGTTTGATGAAAAATAGAAAAGGGGTCATTCTTACCCTCCATTTTCTTCGCAACTGACTATCGAACGGTTTCGAGGAGGAGTTTTATTTATTGCTATCCATTTAGATAGGAAACCTGTACAGATTGCACAGCTATGACAAACGATGTCATAGGAAGTTCGATACAAAGGGGTATGCAGATAAACATACAATAAAAATTTACATCCTTCACTCATTATATTCAATATCGCCATACCTTAGAACGTGATATTATATAGGTAAAACATTTGGTACATGCCGCTGATAGATTTGTATTATTATCGATCAAAGCATCCTATTAGTTTTGAAAATGCGTACGTTGCGGAGGGTTCCCGAAGTCTGAAGACCTTCAAAAATTAGTATGCTCGTAGGTAGTGTATTATTTTAGAAGGAGGTCTACTTTGAAGGTGATACGATAAACTTGAATACTTTTCGTTTCATTGACCAATTCCATATACCTTTTGAGTATTACCTCGACCTATTCAAAAGCCGGCTGTTTCACTACATCGACTATCGTTATGCCCTGGAGATGAGTAGATTTTAAAATTTGCTATAACTAAAGTTTAACGATACCTATATATTCTATTTACTCACGAGCTGCCGCCATTGATAATTTCGTAAAGCGTAGCTTAAGATTACGACTCAAGGACACCTATATAGTTGCATTGTTTTAATAGGAAAAGCATAAATTCTTTCTAGAAATTTTCGGGACATGATAGTTAGACTTGAGGATATAGGTGCAAGACTAACAGGAAACCGTTAGAACTTGTAGGCGTTTAAGTCAAAGGTGTCATATTGATAACAATAGAACCGAAGAAGCGCGTTATCTATAAAATTGCATTGGATGATGTGACCGCTTTATACTGAATAAATATTTGAATAGTAGGTATTTGCGTAAAAGCGCTCCGGATTTACCGAAAGAGCTTGCAATATTTATAATGGAAAGCAGATGGCTTACAACGTCAAGCTACCTGGCTAATCCATAACCATCGCGGAATTAAATGGGAGCATGGTCATACGCCATCCTACATGTTTCCAATTATACTTCGCCAGTTAATATGCGGAGCCCCTTTTTGCGTCCTTAACGATAAACAGATAATTCGCAATCCTTTTCGATTTATAAATATAAATAGTCGAAACTTTGACTTATTGAATAAAACACATTGTTATGCATTTACAATGTATTATTTTCGTAAACATATTTATTATGAAAGGAAAATTGAAAGGAAATGCATTATCAAAGTTCAATTGATATCATGTATTGCTACAGTAAACCGACTGTACTGTCTCCGTTACGCTTTAAAACTTGTCTCGGATTGGTGTGTTCCTTTTCTAACTCTTGTTCAGCTCGAAGTGTCCCGCATTATAGTTCTCCTAATGATCCTCAAGGTATATAGGAATACCAACCTTTAGCGACTTTAACAGTTTCGTAGAATAATTTGAAGTGTAGTCTCTTGCAAATTATCAGCCTCACTATAAATGTTTTCTATACCAAATCTCTACGGAGAACTTAGCCCTTTGTTACATATACGACCTTAGGTAATCTATATGTAGGGGAAATTTGCAATGTTTTAACCCAAATAGGTCCCACTATTTTCTTTATTATCTCAGGTAAAATATACTGTTCAAACCAGCCAGTCGTATGATCGTATCCAATTTCATCACTTTCATATTCAAATTTCCCGCCGTTCTTGTTTTCCCAAACAATCTTCACTTTAAGCGTTGAGTGAAGGATCTAGGTAGAGTGGTAATGCCTATATGAAAAGCGGTCATCCTTTCCGATCTTTTACTAAGGTAGTCCCTTCTCTATTGCACATCGCGTCTCTGCCCCTCCGAGTCCACGTTTTGCAACACCGACAGCTAACGCCACCGACAATTTCGACGGCGCTTTCCTTCTTTACAATTTACAAGTATTCAGTATTTTCGCCCAGCCGCCCTCTCCAACGAAATCAGTCTTTACTCTTTAGCGTAACTCCAATTGCAACTATCGAAAACCGTTGTAACACACGTAAACAAAATGAGTCATTCTATTTTCATGCAATTGTATACCTGCAAAATATCAGTCCCTTATCATAATTATTGGATCAGATACCTAATTAAGAGCAGTTCTAAAAGCAGCAGGTACGTACGGACGAAATTCAAAAAAGTATACCTACCTAATCACAAAGAAAAGTATCTCATATCATTTATGTTTATGTATTTTGCGATTGTGCGAGTAAAGTAGGTATTATTTAGAAATTTAAAGAAACTTATCCCATCACTATGTTTATTGCTGATGTAGCAATTTGCATAAACGCAAATATGATTTGCAACACTCATCCTACAATTTTAGCACACTACCGACTTATTCCGATAACGCTAGGTATAGGTACTCTCTCGCAATTAACGTGACAATTTGAAAAAAAGACGGTACCTACTGAATTTTATAATGATAAGTACCTGTGTACCATTTATTTTATGTGTTTCTCTTTATCATAACCGGGAAGGTCAAAGACAACTTGTTTAATTGGCGAATCTGCTGGTAACTTTATCTAGCTATTCTGCTATCATGATTAAAGGCTTGCTTTTGATGCGGCCGTTTGTTTTATATAGAATATACCTAAATATAAAATGTGCATTATAATACTTTTAAATAATATGTTTCGGTCACCGTAAACATACTGTTTCGATCATCGATCACAAATTAATTTTACAAGGGCCACATGCAGCCTCTGATACGGACCTACCGTAACCGTATATTTCGCCTGTTGCCCTCGCTTTGCTCAACGCTGCTGTGCGCAAATTTAATAAAGCGATAATGTAATTGTAAGGTTAATATTGTGGTAGCGAAAATATGAAAATAAAATAATGCAATCCGGATCTGGATCGCCGACTTGGTTGTTGCCGTCGGGATCTGAGATCACTCTTGGCCGCCTATATCTCAAACCCCACGTTCACTATACTTTTAACATAAGCATTGCCTCTCTACCTAGATCCTTCACTCAACGCTTTAAGTTTATCAAGAATTTGCAGTATTCTGCGTCGACATCTATCATCTTCACACATATACAGTTCTTTTCCGAATAATCTGCACAACACCTCTTTAATTTCTTTTCGCTCGGTAACGTAGACAGGGTCAGGTTGAGGCTTTTTGGGAGGATTTTTAATCGAATCCTCGAGAATTTGCAGCATCATGTTAAAGATTCGTTCTTCTCTCTCCCCATAATTTTCCTGATAGCATTGTTGACAACAAGTTTCAAAGTCATAGCACTTTATCCCCTTTCTGTCTTTTCTTAAAGTACTTCCAACGCGGTATCCTTCTTTTTCGCAGCAAATTTCACATTTTTCCTTTAGCTCAGGTCGACAGTCGCTACAGTTACAAGGTCTTCCCCAATTACACGCTTTAGACATCGTTGAAGGGCTGCTCTTCTCGACAACACAACACCAAATGGCTTCTGTCCTCTGTTCTGAACCCCTTTATGTCTTTACGGAAAAGCGAGCTATGGGAATTAAAAGGATCACACCTCCTTTAGGTCAGTTAGCAAACCCCGCTGGAACAGTTGGCAAAGCCGTTAGATCAGATAGGTAGAGCCCTTGGATCAGATGAAAAAGCCGTTGGACCGCTTTTGAACTGCTTTGAACCGTTTTTTGTACCGATATGAACCGCTTTCGAACTGCTTTAGAACTGCTTTGAACCGATATTGGACCGCTTTGAACCGCCTCTGAACCGATGTTGACCCGCTATTGAACAGCTTTCGAACTGCTTTGAACCGCTTCTGAACCGCTTTCGAACTGCTTTGAACCGCTTTCGAACTGCTTTGAACCGCTTTCGAACTGCTTTGAACCGCCTCTGAACTGCTTTGAACCGCCTCTGAACTGCTTTGAACCGCTTCTGAACCGCTTTCGAACTGCTTTGAACCGGTTTCGAACCGCCTCTGAACCGCTTTCGAACTGCTTTGAACCGCTTCTGAACCGCTTTCGAACTGCTTTGAACCGCCTCTGAACCGATGTTGATCCGCTATTGAACAGCTTTGAACCGGTTTGGTACCGATATGAACAGACAACCCGTTGACAAGCTGATGACAAACCACCTGGACTAGTTGACATACCCGTTGGACCTGGTAGGCAAGGTCATTGTATTAGTTAGCAAGATGGCTGATTCCTAGAGGACAAACCTGCCGGTAAGGAGGCTAAGGTTCTTAAATCACATCATGCTGTTTCCCTCTCCACTACGCTATTGATTCATACCGATCTATAAGTTTTTTCCCATAATTTAGTTTAACTACAAGAGTGAAGGCGATAACATGTGTAATTGTTGGTTCTGTTCGTCATTGGATGCTACTGCATCATCATCATTACCATCATATAGTTATTTAGAAGAGGAATTAGCTGAAATTTATCGTCAAGCGGCAAAGGAAACGTTAATTGGTGCTGTACGATACGTTCTCAGTGATAGTAAGGATATTGAAATAGGTTATAGCACTTGTTTTCATCAGGAACCTGTTTTACGCCTCTCTTGCAAGAGCGAGGGTTGCGGCGTCATATTGACTGTTGAAGATTGGAACAATCTTTTGAAATGGCAGCCCTATACCGAAATACAGCTATATCTATCAAAGAAAACAGAAAAATGTTGGTCTGCTGAAGACCTCATCTATGAAGACGTCAACTATGAAGATTACTATGAACCATTAAGTGACACTTTAGGCTTACTTTATAACTGGAAATTTACCGATGATTCAGATAAAATTATAACCACCATCGATATTCGACAATTTAATCAATCGTGCTGCATGCATAGAACCGAGATTGAGGAGTTGTTCAACATGAAATATGCAATAAACTCAAGACTACAACAGCTAGGGTCCTATAACTTCGCTACCTTTTACCAGATATTTATCAATAAAATGGTTGACTTGAAAAGAAGTAATAAGGAGACCGCGCCTATCGCTGATGTATACGAAGATGCTAGATACTTAATTAATCAGCTGTGCATAGAAGTATATTACAGAAAAATGTGTTTAGAAGAAATATTACATTACAATCCCTCAATTATTGTTAATGATGTAATGGCAAAGCTTCAGTATGTATAATAAAATTATAAGTTATAGATCGATGTCATTTTATTATCAAATTTCCTACTCTAACGGGGTTCCAGTCGTCAAGTGTGATAAAACAGGAAAAACCTGCCGAAAGTTTAAAATTATACTTCGATGCCATTTTATTATCAAATTTCCTACTCTAACGGGTTTCAGTCGTCAAGTGCGATAAAAACAGGAAAACCTCATTAAAAATAGCTACACAAGGTTTGATGATTGGGAGAGCGGATGCTGTAATTCTATTTATCTGCGCCTGTAGGATAACTCTCACTTATCCCGGTCATTTTAAGTGGGATAAGAACTTAATTACCACACTCAGTGGGATAGGAACTTCATTACCACACTCAGTGGGATAAGCCCTTGTCAAAACAATGTATGGTCAAAAATCAACTATCAAGATTATATATTGTAAACATTAACGTCTGATGGAAGAGTTCCAGACTCACTCATGACATAAGCAAAGAAATCAGAAGCAAAATTTTTGACGTACAAATTTTCTTGACGTTAGGATTTATGGCGCCGAAAACTGCTAACTATGCTACTTCGATTGAAATTTAAAAAATGCATCAAATTTATTTTTCGTTTTTAGCAGTAGAAGAACAGTCGCAGATAAAAAGTTGTATTTAATACTTGGGCTAACGGCCATTAACATACTCATGCTCTCACAATAGCTCGGGCTAACGCCCTCGTATGCGCAATTGTCGCATTCGTAAGTTAATGAGGCCGTTATCCCACTGATTAAATAAATAACTATTATTCATTCTTCTAGAAAAAAATGTGATTGGGAGCGGGATGCTGCTTCCGTTATGGTTCTAGAAAAATGATGATAATTATAGAATTGTTTGTTCTAGAATCTTCTGCGCGGAAGCATAAATGCAAGGTTCTTAAAATAAAAGTGAATGAGTTGCTTTTTGATAAGAAACAGTCCGAATGCTGCTTCCGTTATTACATACCTACCCATATAAATATAGATGTGGAGTGATATACGTCTTCAGTTCAGAAGATGACGAATATACGATTATTTCGAGGTAAAGAAGCAGTTAAGGAGATAAAGCGTTTAAAGATAGATGATGTTTTTCTCTATCAGTGGTACATCGATCAGGGCGTCTACTGCTACATTAGGTACCTGAATTCGAAACCTGCAGCATTTGCGCTAATATCAAGAATGAACTTCGATCCTCTAGATATTCATAAAAATCTTAAGATGCTGAATTACGTCTATACTTTACCGGAGTATCGAAGAAGAGGATATGCCGCCGAACTTGTGACTCACATCATTGGCGTTACTGAATTTTCAGCATTTTGTTCCAACGAGGAGTCCGAAAAATTGTTTGAAAAATGCAATTGCACAAATCACGGTATAGTAAATAACGCCGTAATGTTTAGATACCCTTAATAAAACACGTTTTGCATAAATTGTTTTTATTCCTAATATACCTATAAATAGATTAATGACCTATAAATAGAATTTGCTTATACCAACCTATATAACTTTCGCAACTCCCTATACATTTATTATCGAATTTATCGTAACGTTGAGTGGTATCATTGAATAAAAACACTATTTTTATTCAATGGTGGTATCTAGGAGGAGTTCGCTATATATGCGATACATTATTCAGATTTTTCCCATTCCAATTCGATCATTCGTTGAGATCAGTCGTATTGTATCTGTTGGTGCGAATTTATTAGTCGTATTTTATCTGTTAGTGTGTATTTTCTTAAACGTATTATATCTATAGGTGAGTTTTGTTATTAATATTGCTTTTATTATTTAGTATTTTGGGCTTTTAGACGTGCAAGATGTTTACCGATTTAGTAAAACAGATTGCAAGTATTTTAAGTGTGCTTAGAACTAAGTATAGTGGCAAAACCGTGAGGCAAGGGATAATTAAGTGTGATAAGGCTAGACGTAGAATTCAAGATTCGATGCGTAGGTCATTATCCATAGGTGAAAGGCAACATCTTGAGGCTTGTTTACGTAATATTAAATCGATGCGTAAACACTTTAAATTAGAACAAAGGAGAGGCTTGGGTATTGTAGCAGTACAGAATTTAAATTTTTCGTTTTAAAGTAAACATTAGTAAAAGTTGAAACGACTGGTCAATTATTTCGAATCACCATGTGTATACCTAATTATTTAAATAGCGCGCCATTGTAAAAAGAAAATGGTTGAAAGATGTTGGTAAAGTAGATTGCGAAAAGAAGGTAGATTATTGGCGTCCCGATTTTGGGTAGCACGCTAGAAATTGTGCCGGTAATTCATTTAAATTACCAGTTTAAACAGTGAATCAGTTTAAATCAATTACGTACAACAACATCGCGTAGATAAAAAAAAGTGTGGTGTTGTATTGTGGGCGTTCGATAACGTAAATTCCAAGGCTAAAGCACGTGGATGTAACCTGCAGCGAGGAAGCTACTTAAAATACCACTCTGAAAGCCGAGATCGTCGATCAATACGTGAGCAAGGTATTTTCCTGTTTTGGCAAATTTTATTACCTTCGCAATTGAACCTGCATTATTCCGAGTTCGAGCTACCCATTTGTTTTGGAGTATGATGAGTTGCCTATCTGCCAGCCGAAGATCGAACAAATAATTATCGATAGCGGCTTCGCCGGAGAAGAACAACTGATTTATTCAGGTATGAAGGTTTACATAATTAATTCTGTACAGAATTTAATGGCCAATTAAAATACAAACGTTATTTAAACATCCACCACAATTAAGTGGAATCGGAAACGTTTTGCCGCGTTCATATTATCGGACCTTAATCGTGTTCGTTGTGTTTATTATCGGACCAGATTATTTACTTGCGTTTGCATTCGTAGCATGAAATTATTGCTGCGTGAGATATCCCGCCTTCGTTGTAATAGTTGATAAGGACCGTATTATTCAGTTTTACCCGTTAGTGGTAACGCACATTTAAATATTTGCATTCGTATTTTAGATTATTGTTATTATTAGGAGCTTTTGTCGTTTTATTTATAGGACAGTATTACATCTTGAAATATTTTCATACGAGTTACTTGCTCGTAACGATTGAGAATTTACTGTTTGATTTCCATTTGTGTACTAATAATTTATGAGTTTTCATGTTGTATAGGGTGTTGCATTATTGCATTATTATATGTAGACCATTCGTTTCCATTGAAGCATTAATAAATTTTGTATTTTGTCCGATGTTGTGTTAATGAGAAACGTAGATTCCGTACGCTCAATTTTGAAGCAGGGAAAGTCACTACCGCTTTATGTAGGTAAAGACATCCCGATCATAAGTCAATTCTTGTCATTTAGTAATGCTAGCCGGCGCATAACCATAGAACCCATTACACATATACAGTGCATGTTCACAAAGGCATACAATTATACCCACAGAGTCAAGAATATACAAGGTAAGTCTCCGACAAAACCAAAGAGTATAGCGATTGAGGAGAAGTGTGGCGGGAATTCAAATTTAAACCGAAGGAACCACCACAGTATATCTTTGAATAAAGGAACCTCCACTTCGGCTTTTAGTAATAGAAAAGAAACCGCAAAAGATCGCGTGCATTGGGATGACTCCATTTCGGCTTTTAGCAATAGAATACGAACTGGAGTTATCACTAATCTTAAACATAAAGACCCCGGCAACTTCTTAATGGATTGTAAGACCATCTTCAAAAGCCGAATTCATAACGCGTTGAAGCAAGATGAGGCTGTGAAAATAAATGCGATTTTTTGCGGGGAATTTGTGATTACTCAAGGTGAAAAGATGCTTAATGAGTATAAGTACTTTACAACATCAAATGCGGCAATATATAGGGATACTAACATAGATGAGTGGTTTAAGGAGAAGGTTGAGAAACCAATAATGAAGAAATTATCGGAATTTCAAGAACGTGATAGTGGTTGGGCCCTTAAGGCTGTTATCAATTTAGGGGTTAATATTAACAAATTCACACCTCAACTTGGCTCTTCATATATTCAGCTACCTTCACAAATTCAATCAAAAAAGTCATGCGTTAACGTTAAGAATGATGATGATGCCTGTTTTGCGTGGGCGGTGGTTCCGGCGTTGTATCCTGTTGATAAAAATCCCCACAGAATGTCTAAATACCCTCACTACTCTTCCGTGCTCAAGCTTAAAGGGATCCAGTTTCCGATGACTATGCGACAAATTCCGAACTTTGAAAAACAAAACAACATCTCCATTAACGTGTATATTCTGAAGCAGGAGAAAAAAGACCAGTTTAATACGTTGCCTACCTACCTAACGAAGGAAAAGAGGGATAAACATGTGAACCTGCTTTTAGTGCAAGACTGCTACGAACAATCGACCAAGTTCCATTATGTTTGGATAAAAAATCTTTCACGGCTAGTATCGAAGCAGTTAAGCAAAGAAAAAAGGCAAAAGTATATTTGCGATAGATGTCTACATTTTTACCGTTCTGAAGATAAATTACATAAGCATATTAAGGATTGCATACAAAAGAATGATACAGCCATCAAGATGCCTACAGAGGAAAAAAAGATGTTGAAGTTTAAAAATTTTAAAAATAAAATAAAAGCCCCCTTTGTCGTATATGCAGATCTCGAGAGCGTTCTGAAACCTAGCACAAAAAAGACTGCATACCAACAACATATTCCAGCAGCTGTGGGATACTACTTCAAGTGCTCATACGATTAATCTCTTTCGTTCTACAACAGCTACCGCGGTGAAGACTGTATGCGATGGTTTGCTGACGAGATGAATAAGCTTGCGGAAGATGTCTACGGTGTTTCTTTGCCCCTACAAGATGCATATGACACCACAGCAGGAACTTGAATTTCAAGCAGCAACGCACTGCCATATTTGTGAACAGTCATTTAAATCTGGTCAAAAGAAAGTTCGAGATCACAATCACCTTATCCCGGAGAACAACTTCCGCGGAGCGGCATGTGAGGGATGCAACGTCAACTACCAGGACACTCATACAATTCCGGTGGTGTTCCACAACTTGAGTGGATATGATGCTCACTTTGTTGTAACAGATATTGCCACTAGAATGGACGGCAAGATCGACTTGCTCCCTATAACCAAGGAGAAATATATTTCTTTTACCAAACACATCAACGAGTCACGCATATGCTTTAGATTTATAGACAGCTTCCGGTTTATGGCATCATCGTTAGATAAATTATCATCAGCTCTAACGAACTTTCCTAATCTAAAGTCACAATTCTCTACACTACCTGAAGATCAATTTAATATTTTAACTAAAAAGGGTATTATGCCGTATGATTACTTCGACTCGTTCGACCGTTTCGATGAGCTGTGTCTGCCTCCTCAAGATGCGTTTTACAATAAATTGGAAGATAAGCCCTGTCCCAGAAGAATGTATCGTAGAGCTCAGGAGGTGTGGAGCAGATTTAACTGCAGCAACTTGGGTCAATATGTTGACTTGTACATGAAGACTGATATTCTACTCCTTGCAGATGTCTTTGAACAGTTTAGATCAAGCTGTATTAGCACTTATGATTTAGATCCGGCCCACTATTTTACACTACCAGGCTTTACTTGGGATGCCATGTTGAAATACACGCGACAAGAGCTGGAACTCCTTACCGACCAGGATATGTTTCTCTTTGTCGAGCGGGGTATTCGTGGAGGGTTAAGTCAAGTCTGCTCTAAAAGAAGAGCTCATGCAAACAACAAATATATGTCCAAATATGATTCAACGAAACCGGATGTCTATCTAATGTACAACGATATCAATAACCAGTATGGCTGGAGTATGAGTCAATATCTTCCATATGGAGGCTTTGAATGGGTAGACTCCAACATCGATATCACTACGATTCCGGATGATGCAGATGAAGGCTACATTCTAGAAGTTGATTTGGAGTATCCACAGCATTTGCATGACGCTCACACGGATTTACCGTTCTGTGCATTACACATCAACCCGAAGACTATGAAACCGCCAACTGAAGCTGCGGAAATTTCAAAACTCATGGCGACCTTAAATAATAAAGAAAAATACGTCATCCACTATCGAGCCTTGAAGCAAGCATTAGCCCATGGTCTAATTCTCTCCAAAGTACATAGGGTACTCAAATTTAAACAGTCCCCTTGGCTAAAGTCCTACATTGACCTTAATACAGAACTAAGAAAAAAAGCCAAAAAAGAAGAACTTGTTTAAGTTGATGAATAACGCAGTCTTTGGGAAGACTATGGAAAATGTCAGAAAACGGGTTAATATCAAATTACTATCCCAATGGAAAGGACGTTACGGCGCAGAATCATACATTGCGAAACCGGAATTTAAATCTTGCGCCATTTTTAACGAAAACTTGGTAGCTGTAGAATTGAATAAGCTTGAAATTTATTTAAATAAGCCTATATACGTTGGCCAAGCCATTCTTGATCTAGCCAAGACGACCATCTACAGCTTCCATTATGACTACATGATGGATAGATTTGGAGATAACTGTACTGTTCTTTACACAGATACGGACAGCTTAATTTACGAAATTCGTGAACAAGACCCTTATATGGCTATAAAAAGCGACTGTTTTAAATATTACGATACTAGCGATTATGACCCCAATAACCCATATGGCATACCCCTTGTAAATAAGAAAGTGTTGGGCATGATGAAAGATGAAAATAATGGACAGATAATGACCGATTATGTAGGATTACGATCGAAACTGTACACCACTAAAGTATTATCCACTAAGGACGATTTAATAAAACTACAACAGAAATTGGAAGCGGAGGAGTATGATGAGGATGAAATTGCTACGATTATTAAAAATTATGGTTTGACTAAGAAGGCAAAGGGGATAAAGAAAAGTGTAGTAGAAACTAAAATTACCTTTGATGATTATGTGGAGTGTCTGGAGACCTATAAGCGCAAAACTACATCTCAAAATTTGATTCGTACGGATAAACATCAAGTTTATTCCATAACGCAGTCGAAAATTGCTCTAAGTCCTGAGGATGATAAGAGATACCTGATTCCTGACTCATTTAACACTCTACCGTGGGGCCATTATGCTATCAATAAGCCTCAAGATGTTGAACAGATGGAAGTTGATTAAGGTTGTGATTTTTGATGAATTAGTTACAAATTGTCAAAATCCTAGGAAATTTGTATACAAATTAGGATATTATTTTAGGAATATTCTTAGACTAAAGGTTATTAGCAAACTACCCCTGTATAAAGCTAAAAATAGTAAATTCTTGTATAAATTTAAGATTTCATTGTTGCGCAAGCAGTACTATTAAAAAGGTAGGCCTATTAGTTATTTTTTATACACCCTGTGTAGAGAAATATCTAATGGGGAATCCTATAACGAGACCGTAAACATCTCCAATAAATTGCATTATTTCTAGTGTGAATTTATTGCCTCCTGGGTGGTCATGGAAAGAGGTGTATCTACCCAATAATAATTTAACTAAAGCTATACAAGGTAGATCGATAATTCGGTAACTTGTTCCTCTTCTAGAATATACGCAGCTAAATGTCCATTTTACTATTTAACGATTACGTAATATTATGATTTTGTTTATAATTGCACTTGTTTCAAGACATGGAAGATGTAGAAGCTTTTGTTGACGTTGTGTTAGAAAGTGTGCCTGTAATTGATGGACATCGGCAGAGAGTCGCCATTGTGCAAGAAGAAGTAATTCAGTTGCCGCCTACCGTGGTGGAATTTAACTTTGTCCCTGCCGGTGAAGGAAGCTCCAAATTAATATATCGCTATCAGCCTCGATCTCTGCAAACATTAAGCGGAGCTGCGGTATTGAATAAGTTTAAATATCGTTCGTTTGTACCGGAAAATATATACGGTTACATCTACATGCCCAAGAGAATCCTGTATTTCTTAAAGAAATTATGGCGAGCAAGACAACTGAAAATTATATGGAGAACAGAAATACATGAAGCACTAACCAACAAGGAAATATGTAACATAACCTCAATTCGAACGTTAAAAAGCCGCTATCCTACTACGTTAATTGCAGGAATTAATAATACTAGCATCGTCCGTCACACTTATACGCGCCAATATTACGAGGGTTCTGCTGCTCCTGATGAGTCTACTGAAATGTCACATCCTTGGATAACACCTTATGTACCGGCATCATCATCATACTCGTCCCTCAATGGTGACGAAGAAGAAGAAGAAAAAGAAGAACAAGAAGTAGAATTTCGATCCATCGAAATGGATAAACGTGAAAATGAACAGGATTATAAAATTAGGATTGATCGGTTGATTAGCAGAATTCAAATGGACCAGTGGAGTCTTCATTTTTATCCGGAATTAGAATTAGAACACTTACCATATCATAACTATTATCGCAACATAAATGTGGATCCTCGAAAAATTGATTTAACAGAATATACTACTTATCAGGTAAATTGTGATTGGAATGAGTGAAATATCTATAGCTTTATTTGTAATCTAATTTTTTCGATGTATGTGAACCTTAATAAAGAAAAAAATACGCCGCCGACGAGGACCTTTATTATAAATATTTAAAATACATAAAATTTTGCACATTAATGATTTTAATTATGAGACGCACCTTCTGCATTAGTTTTTTGAAGGACGAGGAGGACGACTGATGTCAACGATTTTGATTGTAGCAGTTCCTTTGACGAGGTGATTGGTATCTTCTGCGAAAAAAAAATGCAAACAGGTCGCAAACTTTTTTTAAACTTACGGTCCTACACGCACAAATGCTACTCCCCTTCCTGAGGGTTCTGAATTCGTAAAAACCCATATATAGTAATCCCCAAAAAAAGGGGGTCTATAAATAGTAGAATGTCGCGCCTCTCATCATAAACCAGATTATGTGCACACGGGCACATGATCGTGTACCCCTAAAACTAATAATTGCAAACAGTTTAAAAAATTATTAAAACACTTACGTTTGGCACATACTCTCGAATTTCGTTTAACAACCACTCACACTTTGAAATATTGGTCCTCGTCGGCGCCGATGTCATTTTGCTGCTCGTACACACATTGAGAACAAATGATGCGATAAAGTGGTATTTATAATGTGGAACCATTTTTGCGTCCTTAACGATAAACAGATAATTCGCATCCTTTCGATTTATAAATACCTATTATCCAAACGGATGGATAGTTCAAATGTTTGCTATCTAAATGTACATTATAAACGGCCGACTTTATTCGTAAATTTCTAACGCAAGAAGTCAAAATTGCAGTTTCCTATACGTTAGATGCGTATCATTTTGACGCCACCAAATAGCCCCTAGCCCCTATCGGGTTTTTTCCCTGCCCACTCCTGTTCTGGTTATAGGGAACCTACCTCCGAGATGGAATTATAGGTTAGAATGAGGGTCCTCGCACCTGTCTCCTGAAATTACAATTTCCTACCCTATACCTATATGTCACATCAATCTAATAGAGGGAGTCGGTTGAAAATATACCTCTATATGCATTACGACGCCAATAGATGGCACCTCCGTACCATTTAATATATCTATGATTTAATAATATTTAGAGGTTCGTTATAAATACAACTATCGAAGCATTATATCATACAAGTCTAGTTAGCCTAGTGGTTATGCTATAGGACTTGTAATCCGATGGTTGGCGGTTCGAATCCGTTCCATTTAAAAAAATTTTCAGGAGGTTCGATATAAATACAACTATCCAAGCATTATATCATACAAGTCTAATTAGCTCAGTGGTTATGCTATAGGACTTGTAATCCAATGGTTGGCGGTTCGAATCCGTTCCATTTAACAAATTTTTCAGGGTACGAAGGGGTCGAAGTTTGAGGATTCCAAGATGGCGTCCAAGATGGCGTCCAAGAACTTGAGGATTCCAAGAACTTGAGGATTCCAAGAACTTGAGGATTCCAAGAACTTGAGGATTCCAAGAACTTGAGGATTCCAAGAACTTGAGGATTCCAAGATGGCGTCCAAATGACGCCTGCGCAGACGCCTGCGCAAAGGGGCGGGGCGCGCATGCGCACATCCAAACTGCTCCAAAAACACCCAAATGAACCTTAGAATTCCTTATGGGAAATTACATGTAATTTCGACCAAAAGTGGGCTCGAACCCGTGCAGCTCCTTTACTTACATGGACTGCTATTCGCCCTATGCTTTCAATACAAAATGGATGGTCACGGATAGAGGGCACTGTAGTCGTGGGTATGTGAATCTCAGGGTAAACTAAAGTCGTGTAAACACCACTAGGATCGCTTAAAGAGCAGCTTTATAGTACCCGCGTAGTACGGGAAGCTTTAAATGCTCTTCATTATTTGCTATACGTCCACAAATAAGAATAAGTTTGCTTTTTTTGGGATATCTAGGCGATTAATTAATTGACGTTTGTTAATTTATAGGTTGACAGTCTGAAATCGTGTCTCATCGGACAACTTCGGACAGACTCGTTTACCCTGAAACTCACATACCCAGGCGATGTCCTTGACCATATTTTAGTTACAATTAGCAGTCCATGTACTATATGGTCTAAGGTTTGACCTTCCAACTAAACAGCGTTTACACCTACTGATAATAAGTGTCGACACAAATAGCTGACAGTTGAAATAAATATCTCTGACATAAATTGTTTTCCGTTTACATTAGTCACAATTTCTGTCAGACACAAATATCATGCAATATATATCAGGTCTAAACGTACCTTAAGTAGAAGCAGTGTCATATGGGCGAAATCTGTTAGCTTTGTCGTTAATCGACAGTGACACGATTGAATTTCACATAACTTATATAAAAGGACGAAGGGCTGTATTGTGCCTTTATGAATTGTTTCATAGTTAATGTACTAATTTCTGAAGTTTATTAATTAAAACAAAACTGATGAGACTGTATTTAAATCATATTTAAATAAGAGAAATATTTGGGACGTCGTACTGCCAACTTAATACAACCTGCACTAATACAACTTCTATATCAAAATTTCCTAGTTACAAAAAGTTACTATAACATCATTTTGATAAAAATTTTTGGAAAATATCTTCTCAATAGAAAAAAATAGTATAAGAAACTTGTTTCATAAGACGTCCCATCGCACTCGTTCATTAGAAAACTCGCCGCAAGCGGCTCGTTTTCTAAACTTGAACTCGTGCGTTAAACGCGCCACTTATGAAACTTGTTTCTTAATATACTATTACGTGCGCGTTATTTATATCACATCGTCAAATTGATAATCATTCCCCTTTTAAGGCAGTTCTTACTGCGCCGGCTACATTTACAGGTTTTACCACGTGCTTGCCTGCACAATTCGGTTTGTATCAGGAAGCCTGTGCGTGTGGACGGCAACACGTTACCTCGCACAAACTGGAAAGTGCGGCTGTGAGGAAACGAAATTAAGGGTGAGGAAATAATCCGCCAAACCAGTAAATAAGATTTCCTCCAGATATTTCCACTTAATTTCGCCCCTCCTAATCGTCTTCCCCACCAGATCTCCAAGATATATATACCTGTGTTCGTCCAGGGTTTGTAACTTTTGCTTCTACCTTTACCGGTGCTTTTCCTAGTAACCAGCTTTATTTACCTGTCATTTATTACTATATAATTTGTACGCTTAACCGTCGTGCCATTACCTGTAAAACCTTTGTTAACCTGCACCCCTGTGTTGAGTGTGTTGCCGTTAGCCCTAGGGGGTAAATCGTAATTAGCCTTTGAGGTGAGTGAGTGTTTAGTATCAGTAAAACAACAATCTTTCAACCCTTTATTACAACGTGCAAGCCGTTACCTCGATTACTCTTACCGGTTCCAATTCCCCGAGTAATTCCAGTTCCTAGGTGTACTCCCTAGCGAACGGGTTACTCCAACCAGTATTCCTCCAGTTACCAGCTACTCTCCGTACGTTCCTACATGTCCGTGACTTCAATACAAAATCGGAGCGTGCCTCCTGGTTTTAAACGAAGTACACCTCCGTAGTATCGCCCCGTCCTGCCTAAACCGGGGGCCCATTGCTCCCGTCTACGTTAACCATAAGGGGCTGAAAGCCTTCACGTGAAAGTTTAGTTGTTTCATTTCTAACACTCACCCCGTCGGTTCTGTTGGTTACCCCGTTCGGGTGGCGCAGCCCTCAATCCGTATCTGTTTGTCTTTCCCCGTATCAATTAATCTGTTAAATTCTAGCCAGCACTGCACGTGGAAATTATTAAACTACCGTCAGACACGAAACGGCCTTGACAGCGAACCAGCCGAGACGCTGGGGCCCACTCACCGCCGACAGAGGGCAGAAACGCTCCCGGATAAATACGAGGACGGATCCGAAAATATTTTGTATTATTTTATTTTTGTATATAGTTGATTTGTTTCGCCAATACACGTTTAATTTTCATTGCTCGCCATTATTTCCCGACGCTACCCGAGGCTGTGGGCAAAAGCCGGATCAGACCCAGAGTTGCTCACACGGCTTGCGTAAACTTCGATTTGCCAAATATTTGGTTTGTGCAAACTCAGTTTGCACGGTATAATTTGAGCATGTGGACACGGCGCAGTCCGGGCTTGAGCCGTGTTCTCAGTTCCCTAGCGTGTAGCAGTTGTGCTTAGGTATCTGGTGCTCAGTGTTTTCAACATGTCTGATGTAAGAAGTTATTCAAAGCCATTCCTTTCTAATTTTATACAATTATATAAAGAATTGCCATGTCTGTGGCAGAGAAAATCAAAAGAGTATTGGGATCGCAAAATTGGCGGAAAAATTGAGAGGTTAGTAGTTTACTGCATTAACTGGATCTTGGTTGTAGAATTATTATAGGTAAAAGTGGATGCAAACCTGGATTTAGTCACAAAGAAAATCAACTCATTGCGTAGTTCTTATCGAAAGGAAAAGAAAAAGGTAGCTGATTCACTGAAGTCAGGTGCCGGCACAGAGGAGGTTTATAGTCCAACGCTGTGGTACTATGACCTATTTAAATTTCTCGATGACCAAGAAACACCTCGAGCGCCAGTGTCAAATTTTGAGGATGCACAAGAATCACAGGTATAGACAGAAACACTGCTTCGCCATTGCATTTATTTAAAAAAAGAAAATAATATTACATACGAATGTGTCTCACATAATCATCTTTTGTTTTTAAAAGCGAAAACGCTTCTCTGGTTAATTTAAGTAAATCGCTACTGATGAACATTTTTGAAACAGTGGGCTCACTGATAGTTACCTTTTTACAAAATATCCAAATAAGGCGGTTTCATCAAAAATATAACAAACACATATAATTATCTAAATATCTAAATAATCTAAATAAATATCTAAAACAAATGAAAAAAGAATAGTGTTTGCTTCTTTTAATGTTCGGATGCAATTAAATAATTTGTTTACTATCATTAGTTTAGAGAAAAAATCTTTACATTGCAATTGATATTGTCAGTATAAACCCCTTAATTTGAAAGTTAAGTTTTTGCGATGTCAACACCTTAATTATTGTCAAAGAGATCGTTTTTATTTATATTTTTAACCACATAACACATTTCAGTCGGTGTTGATGTAACATAAGAATAGATGAGCCGATATTCCAGTTTATGCAACAAAAATTCCGTTCTGTTTTCATTCATCTACAAGAAATGCAAATTGCAAAACCAAGCTTTTATCAATCTTTTACAATTCGTGCACAAATAAATAAGACAAAATCCCTATTATTGTTTTAGGATGTGCATTTATGCCAGATGGTAGCCATTGTACTTCATCAAGTACAATAAGTGTTGCTAATAGTGCTGACGGGTCAACAAGTTCTAATCTCAGTATCATTTCGGATGAATTTATAATAGTACCTACGGAAAACAGAACAATTTCATTTTATGAAGCGGAAAACATATGGACGCAAGATTATGAGAAGCAGTTTTCAGAGTTCGACCTTGAAAACACTTTTACATGCAGTACCACATGGTGGGAAAATTCGGTTTTTATTCCGAAAACAAGCGATTGACAGAGCCTAAACGAGGTAACTTGACATAAGTGGAAGACTTTGCTACCCTAATAAGGACGTATTTATTTATGTTCACTTTTAAACAGAGAATTTGACTCAAAACCACCCAGAATCACATTCTTCGAATGATACAAGCAATCTATCAATCACCTCAAACTCGTACCATTCTCTCAGATTGGTCCCAATATCTTAAATGGAGCTTCTAGTCGCAAAAGTCGACATTAAGGTTTTGGGGATTAATAAAATCGCAAGCATCACGTTAACTTTCAACATTGACCTCTTCAATAGCTCGCACAATTTTCGTAGAACTATGCCATAGGCACCATGTAAAAATATTATGGGATCTTTGTCGCTTAAATTGACAATAATTCCAGTAAGAATTATACCTTGAAAAGAGGAATTTAGGGGATACCATACGAGATTAGGGAAATGGGAGGTAGTAGCACCATCGGTTGCGGTAGCATAACTCCACAACCCTCTTTTACGTAGCTGGCCTTTGTAAAAGCAACCGTCGAAACGCTGAAGATTTGTGGAGAACGAATGGATTTGGCATAGATATGTTTCGTCTCACAATGTCACTTCAGAGGTTTCGCTTTTTACTGAGATGAATACACAGTAAAAAATATTTTGTCATATGGCCATTAGCCACAACTTATAGAAATTGTTAATTATTTGAATGGCATATTGTAGAAATATTGTTGTTAAGTAAGCATTACATGACTACGTGTAGTGTCATTTATGAATTTTGGTGCTTTGACATTATATTTGGTCACATCTCACGTAACATTTATAGCACGATTCTCTTTCAAGTGTATGTAAGTGAACCAATAAACATTGTAAAAACGTAAATGAGATAAGAACAAATTACCGAAAAGTTATTGGTAATGTGTGTTTATAGAAATGTGTGTTGACAAAAAGTTATTGCAACTTGCCACTTCAAGTTGCCATTTTGCCATTAAGAAATGCTACTTTTACATCAACTGCGATTGAAATGTTCTATCACACATTGTCGATTGTACAATGAAAAACTGCCACACTTTCTGCTAGAGTTGACAACATTCGTATTATATATCACTATTGTGCATTATACTTTTATTAATATAACTCTCTAACTTGTTAAATTGCCACTGGGATAATGGTGACATAGCATTCGCTGTAGAAAAATGAAACAATCTTCAGTTCTTTATATAAATGGTTCGTATTCGTATATACAACATTCAATCGCACAGATTTGACTTAAAAAGTGTAGTGTAGTGTATTACATGTGCAAATAAAAAAATGGTAAGTTGTATATTGATTTATAGAATGTGTAATGTATTAAATAAAATAAGTTATCTTTGTAATAACAATGTTAAATGTTAATGTAAGTACTAAGCGTCGTAATGTAACGGAGCTTCACGTAAGTAAATGGAATTGGCAATATACTGCTGAATAAATTTCAATATTATTTGTAACATACAGAATGATCACATCACGTTCACGGTTTTCAACTATTAAGTTAACTGAATTGAGTAGGTACCTTAGTCCAATACTGCATACTATCAATCGAGACTAGAGTATAAAATATTATTCAACTTTACATTTTCTTTTTAAATATTTTTCAATCCATGTGTAAACAAAAATGATATTCATGGGTATGTGTTTGGGTAACAATCATTGATATTGACATAGTGGACTATGATATTCTGTCGAATTGATCTAGGAGACTATGCTCCAAAAATTTGCATAGGTATACGGTTGTTCAGATTAAATTTTCAATTGTGCGAAATTTCTATGACATTTCTCGTGAACTGTTAGTTAGTGGTAAGAAGCTTAAAAATGAAAATTACTCGTAAAAATTGTACTTATATATGCTTATATACCTAGACAAATTTTAAAAATGTTTCTTCGTTGGTACTTCATATAGATTTAATTACAAGCCAACCTTCTATATCAAGTACTAGCCTGTCCAATATTATCCACATATATTTTTTTGTTCTATGTTTATTATTTACTGCTAAATCAATGTTTTTCCACCAAAGTTATACTATTTGGTAATATTACGTTTTTAGACTTCTCCACACCCCTCTACATCAGGCGTTCAGGATACAACTACTAATATTCCTACTCAATATTTTGTACGTATGAAATACAAAAATCGCATGGTGACTCTATCTTCTAACTCATATGACACCATAGCTCTTGAAGGTTAGTACCTATGATTATTTTTTAGTCCGCGCGTGTTATTTCTGACATTTCTGAATTTTACATTTATAACATGTTTAGATGTGCATTTTAGAAAACATTCTTTGTAGAATTAAAACTTGGAATACTTTTAAAATTTTTTTAGTTTGTATGCGCTATAATTTCACTTTTTTAAAATATTTTTTATGATTACGTCTTACAAAACAAATCCGTCACTTTACAATAATTGTAGTAGTAGTAAGCACTAATGTAGCACGAACGAGTATACTTTCTTAGGATTAAGATAATTTTTTGTAAGTCATTTGGTTTATTTTAAATAGCCTTAGATATTCTTCAAATTTATTGTACGTACATGTGTTTTTTTGTTAAGCATTTTTTTAAATAGCTAAAATAGATAATAAAAATGATGTGTTTATTTGGACTTTGTTATTTTATGGTAATTTCTTCAGTGGATAACAAATTCACCAAATTGTATTGTTTATCGAATATATGCAATATATAATTTGATGTGGATTTAATTGGAACATAATTATTTTAAAAAGATACACTTTTTCATTAGATATAATAGTAGGTATAACAAAGGGGTCAAAATTTCAATTTGGTTAAACAAAGACTAATTCGTTTTGCAAATAATCACAATTAACCGAAAATTAATTAAATTGTCATAACTATTCAAATACATGTAATTGAAAATTCATTAGCAAATAATGTGCAAAACGTGCAATTTGACAATGTTTATAGTGGCAAGCAACAAATACCAAAATGCCATCATAACAAATCAATTTAGTGAATTGACACTATTATTCTGTCACAATAACATATTGGTTTAGTCATCCTTACTGTTCCTTGGTGGAAAAATTCTACTTCGTATTAGGCATAATATGAATTTTATAATGTCTATGTAACAACAACGTGATAGGGCACTTCCATCCTTTGTTCGGTAATGCAACAATTCAATACTGTTACAGTGAATTTTCATACGCAGTAATATAGCAATAACTAGAGCGTTATTCAAATAAAATAATGTGGTAAATTACTACTATATATGGGTACAGTTCCACCTTCGTTTTGTAATACTTACCTTTAATGGTTGGCGTATTGCCACTCCAATTTATATATTTCACCATTTCATAAAGCTTCTAATAACACAAATAAGTAGAGTGCATTCAATATTTTTTTGCAATTGCTGTCATAAGCTTATGTTAAAATAACTTTTTATTTGCAGTGATATTACAAAGAGTATTTGTAAAATTAACATTTCATTTATTTCAACTTTACCTAAAGTAAACCACTTAAATTAGTGCCAAATTTGCAAAGAAATAATGGAGACCTGTGGGAACAACTTTTTTTTTCTAATTTGCCACTTAATTTCTTACTGTGTAAGATTTGACGACGTTCTTACTCGACAAGAAAGACGTGTTATCGACAAACTGGCTCCAATTCGAGAGATCCTTGACTTATTCATAAAAAACTGTAAGGAAGGTTATCATCTTTCCGCATTTACAACTGTGGATGAAATGCTTCCCGCGTTTAGGGGCCGCTGTAGTTTCCGCCAATATATACCCTCGAAACCAAACAAATACGGTTTAAAAATGTTGGCACTTTGTGACGCTAAAATGTTTTGTACTAGTGCATTTGAGGTATACGTAGGCCAACAGCCTGATGGAACCTGTAGACAAACAACACGGTGATACACGTAAAGGTGAAAGATAAAGTGCATAAGGTGTTAAAGATCATGGACTTAACTAAAGTAAACTGATTCAGCCCACTCCTGCAAGTTGTCATGATTCTTCTTATTGGGATTGTTGAACTTTTCTTTTTTTTGTATTCATTAATATATATTTAAGTTTTTTGGGAAATATCGATTTAATTTTTCATTAATAATTAACTTTTATTTTTTTTATAGCTACATTACCTATTACACCTGAATTAAAATGGATTTATTAAATGATTTCTTATCGGAAGTTAATTACAATAGCAATAGTACAATGATTTGTAACTTAAGTACATACGTTTGGTAAGGAGAAAAATCAAATTTCTGTTTATCATGTCAATATTAGAAGTGTTAACAAAAATTTTGACGAGTTGTTATTGCAGCTTGATGGGTTACAAACACAATTTGACGTCCATCATTTTAACAGAAACGTGGAATTGCTTGGACTCCTTGGAGATATTTGCTTTGCCGGATTATAATCTGTATTATAATAACAGTAAGTATAATCAAAATGATGGAGTTATAGCTTATATCAGAAGCTCAATTAGACACACGATTCATGTAACAGAAGGTAAGCTAGGTATCAAATTTTTGACATAGATGGCGCTGTAAATAATTTGTCTTTTGGAGTTACAGCTATATGCCGCCCGCCATCCTACAATGATTTAGAATTTTTATCGGATCTTGAGCGTATTTTACCTAAGTTTAATAATGATATTAAGATATTAGTTGGAGACACCAATAGATATTAATTTGATACATATTAACAATAACATTACTAATTCGTACCTAAGTTTACTTAGTGAATTTGGTTACCTAACGTACCTAAACAAACCTACACGAGTAACGACAACCTCATCCTCTTGCTTGGACCATGTCTTTGTTAAATGCAGCATAGATATGGTAAAACATGTGCATCATGTGATATTAGAATCTTCCATTACGGATCACTATCCTATAATACTGATAATTAAAAGGAATGAACCAAACCAGCATGAACCAATTACAAATAATTTTGAAATAAAAGTAAAGCTTGACATTACTAAATTTCAATCGTTGGTGCGTGGTGATAGTTGGGAAGAAATCCTGTATTCACAAGATGTTAATTATGCATCCCAATTGTTTATAGGAAAGCTGAAATTGTATATGGAAAATTCTCAATATACCCAACGTATAACCTGTAAATTAAGAAAGCTTAAACCTTGGATGACTACCCATACAGCACACGTCATTTCAGATATGTTTCAGAAACCTGTCAATCCTTCATTTAGCGTACATTGCATTAGCAACGTTGCGGATATCTTACCGAAACGTGTAATTGTTATATTTCTAACAAACGTATCCAAATATTTCGGCAACATGTCAAAAACAACAATAAAAAAATTATGTAATTTTTCGTCATTACTCTGTCGAAGTACAAAAAATTAATATAATTTTGAACATGTCTCTAGTTTATATTCAAAGCTCGTTCAGTGCCGAAGTGATCGTGTAACATTTTTGTTTGAAAAGATCAAGTTCAAGATACGTAGGTTCGTACATCTTCGTTTCGTATCGCGTGAATTAGTGATTTTAGTTTTTTACAGTCTGCACTTCTGAAATTATTGACATCAATATAACCTTAAAAAAGTAGCTATCCAAAAAAGCAATTAATGCACGTGTAGGTGGTCTGTGATGCACGTTAATGAAGCTTGAAGCAAAGTGTACGTGTATTTGGATTTTGGAATATTTATAGAGGTTATTTGCGGAAGCTAACTGCCCATAACAACAAATCGAGCAAGTTTTGGTGGTAAGTGTATTTTATTTAGTTATTACCTATAAGTTAGATAAATAACGAGTAGCGTGTGTTTATACAAATTAAAAATGGAGGATGGGCTATTATTATTTCTATCACGGAAACATGCAAGTCATATTGTAGACATTTGAATCTTCTAACAGTGTTTATAGTTTTAGATACCATTATTCTAAAATGAGTCGAAAAACCAAATTGAAAACTAACCTTTCTTTGTCTACCCAACATACACGAAGATTAATTATGAAACAAACACGTTCTGATTTAAATCGCATACAATCTTCGGATCACAGTGGTCAATTGTCTACAAAGAACGAAGTTTTTGAAAGTAGCAGTTCTACCAATCATTTTTACTCAAGTACATTTGATACTGAAGACTTACAATTGCATCAAAGCGAGCATCAAAGTAACTGTGATAATACCTCGAATAATACATTAACATCAGAAGTGTGTGACAACCCCGTAAATTCACCTTGTACTTCTGGTGAAAATATTGATGAGTTGCCGGAAGATTTGTATAACGAACTATTCCAAGCTCGATTTGAAGAGCCATTATTTCATATTGATGAACCTTTTAATGAGCCCACATTGGAAGCAAAAACCAATAACCCCGATTGTAAAAGTGATACTGCTAAAGTCAAGCTAGCAAACTGGGCATTGAACTACAACATCAATCAAAATGCATTTTCAGCATTATTAAAAATTTTAAATGAAACCTTTGATTGTAAATTACCCATTGATGCAAGAACCTTGCTGAAAACGCCACGTAAAAGTGCAATCTGTAAATTTTCTACTGGAAATTATGTCCACTTAGGCTTAAACCGAGCATTAAAAAATATTACTGAGGGTATAGTTGGAGATGTAGTCAATATTAAGCTTCTGATTAATATAGATGGCTTGCCCCTTTCTCGCTCATCAACTGCATGCTTGTGGCCAATATTGTGCTCGGAAAATGTAACCAAAAAGGTCTTTGTGGTAGGGTTGTTTCATGGCTATGAAAAACCGCAATCCTCTAGTGAATTCCTAAAACAGTTTGTAGAGGAAGCAGTGGATTACGTCACAAATGGCTTTTATGCCAATGGAAAAAAATATAACATTATTGTTGCCGGACTCATTTGTGATGCTCCAGCAAAATCATTTGTTTTAAACGTCAAGGGTCATACCGGATATAGTAGCTGTACCAAGTGCACAATAGAGGGAACTTTTTTGAACAACAGAGTGTGCTTTCCACAAACTTCTAACGCCCGTTTAAGACACGTTGATGACTATTTTCAAAATGGGGATGATGAATTTTATTTATCTAAAACTGTGCTACTAGAAATACCTAATTTCAAACCAGTAAGCGGAGTGCCATTAGATTATATGCATTTAGTGTGCTTAGGTGTTGTCAGAAAGCTGCTGTTATTTTGGATAGAGGGTAAACCACAATCTGGTGTGAAATTATCATCCCGTACACTTCAGGAAATTTCAAAAGTCATTCTGTCATGTAAGAAACTTGTACCACTGGAAATTTCTAGAAAACCTAGATCATTGTCAGATATACACCATTGGAAAGCAACTGAATTACGAAATTTTCTTTTATATATAGGTCCTGTAGCATTAAAATCCAAATTGAATAGAGATGTTTATCTAAATTTTCTTACATTGCATGTTGCAATAAGAATCCTTTGCTGCCCTGCTTCTATTTTGAGAGAAGAAAATATCGAATATGCTGAAAATCTATTAAAACATTTTATTAAATCCTTCGAGCTCATTTATGGTACTCATAATATTTCTCATAATGTCCATAATTTGTCTCACCTTAGTGGGGATGTTAGAACCTTCGGAGCACTAGATGAATTTAGTGCATTTAGGTTTGAAAATTTTATGTCAACCATTAAAAGCCATATCCGAAAAAATGAGAAACCTCTTCAACAAATAGCTCGTCGGTTCAATGAAATTGAAAATTTAAATTTTTCAAGCAATAACAGATCATCAAATAAATCAAGCCTGTATAAAATTAAGAATTGCTTCCTAGATCTTTCCAATATGAAAGATTGTTGTGTATTGTTGGACAACGAGAATATTGTACATATTAAACAAATACAAGATGACACGATAACAGGATATTTATTTACAAAAGAAGGAAATTTGTACACATCTCCGTGCAAATCAGAATGTTTAAATATTTTCCTTTTATCTACAAGTTTTACAAGGGTGTCTTCTTCAATAAATTCTGTAAAAGCAAAACTATGGATATTGCCGTATAAAGGCGATTCATATGTTGGAGTTCCAATTTTACACTCGATTGATTAGATAGGATACTAGCATAAGAATAAGTAATAATGTTTATACCTATAACACTGTAATATTAAGGTAGGTTATTGAAGTGCATATAATTATGTAAATTATTTTTATTACAGGCAATTAATTAATATGAATTATAGTATAATTCAATTTGAAGATGGTGTGGAAGTAGTACCAGACAAATGGTTGGTTGGAGAAAACATGTGTTACTGGCCACCAATGAATTCTGATAAATTAACTCTACATAAATTGGTTTTGTCCAAAGCAAACGTTGAGAAAAATTGGGTCCAATACAAAATTTTAAAAATATTTTGTCATGCCGATAAGTGTTAGGTTAGGTACGTTTAAATGTGATTGTTAAATTAATAGAGTCATGTTATAATGCAGATACTTACCAAAGAGCCGTCCAGAAATTGAAGCTAGCCTTGGAAATGTCTGATATAGATACATCTGATGAATCACTCAAAAAAACAAGGCATTCACGACACCACAAGGTAGCTGATGAATTTGATGAATCTGATGTAGATCACTTCACTCCAAGCTTCATTCCAAACGAAAGAAAAAAGGAAAAAAAACGACGCCCATCTCCTTTAGATTCGGATGAAGATGATGTAGAAGCATGTCCAGAAATGTCATCAAAACTCCCACCATTCCCTTCTTCTGCAAATTTTACCCTTGTGGAAAATAGGAAAAACAATACAGCTGATGATGAAATATTGCCAATACGAAATTCTGTTCCGCAACAATGCATGTCAATGTCAAGGGCTAGTACTCCTTCTTCGGTTACAAATACCCGTGTTTCTATCAGAGGTATACAGTTAATTATTGTATTTTACCCTTAACATGAAGTTATTTTTAGGGACGGATGAAATATTAATGAAATTAAACACACTTCTTTCCATAACAAAAATTATAGAAAACAGGTTAACTCTAATTGAGCGGAGTGTTTCTAATCTACAAGGTGAGGGAAATGCAAAAGCACCGTCTTCAAGTTGCATGGAAGCAAAAGAATTTAACAAAATGTTTCCGTTAACAAGTGAAGTAGATTTATTGAATTTTGAGGAGAACCTAAAAGACGATACATTTTTTAATAAAATGGTAAGTAGAAGCTTTTATATTCTACATATATTACAGGGATTATTTGTAGATTGCAACATTATGTACAGTTGGGGGTACCGATGTGCAGAGCATAACTGTTAACATATTAAAAAAAATTCTTAGTAATTCCCTTGCAAATTTATTCTCATTACATGGTAAGAAGAAAAAGAAGATTTTCAAAAGTTTAAATACATGTAATTTAATTGTGGATACTGTACGTAAACAGAAAACTGGAACAACAGAGGTGGAAATCCTAGCAATAATTGGAAGTTGGCTACCTCAATCCAATTTGCGTTTATCACGCGAACAAAGGTAAATTTCAGTTGAATATATCCAACATCATTGTAACAAGGCATTTAGTTTTTTTGATTTTGATATGTGCATTTTGTGCATAAAAATATTCCTACAATTTGATTGCTACCTTCAACAGTATTACTACTTAATTTTTTTAAAGATTGCATTTGTGTTCAATTAACATTATTTGTTAAATTCAGACTGCGGTGTGCATTCATCAGAATTTGTAACCAATGCAATTTTTGTGGTTAATAAGTCCAAATGTCTATTTAATATTTATGAAACGCTGTAGATGTCAGAATTAACTTTGTTAATTTATTCAACCTTCTTAAACATTGTGTTCTTCTCTTTCAGGAAACAAAAAGGATTGGAGCAAGACAACGAATGAATCAATTCCGTTAATGTTCCCAATTTTTATATACTTAAGTACATATATTTTATAATATGTATTAGTATAGAAGGTACATTTTTGTATTTTCTCAATATATGAATATTTCTATTTTGTGTCTAATATATTTCTTAAATGTTTCATGTGTATGTTTCAGAAGCGTAACAAAACATATGAGAAATATTTGCTATGCATGTTTCTGAAATGTTGCATGTTATATTACATTGCAAGAACATTTTGCCATTTATAAATATTTCAACCATGTTTCAGATATCTTTCCAAATATTTCAGAAATATATGATATCTTACAAAGAAATCTATCTGCAATATTATAGAAACAATACCGTGCTGTATGGGTAACGGTCTTTTGACTTCATTGAGGATTAGGGACAAACTGAGTAAAATGTTGTTGCGCAATCCTCATAACAATGATTTATTTAAGTATTACAAGTATTATAGAAATTTTCTTACAAAACAAAATTATTACAAAAACAGACTTCACCAAGGCAATGGTTGGTAATTTAAAAAAGACGTGGGATGTCACTAATGAGATGACTAACGGTTTCAAATCTAGAAGGCCTTTGGGGAACATTAAGGGCATATTTGGGGAGATAATTACTGATGATGCGTGTAAAGCAAACTTTTTTAATACTTACTATAGAGATGTAGCGGTTACTATGGCCGAAAACATTGATCGTTACCCGGCTGAGAGAGTGATGCTAAATTCTGCCAACATAAACCCCAACACAATTTATTTATCACCAGTTACTGAAGTGGAGATAGAAAACCATATCCGTAAATTACACAACTCTTACTCCCCGGGAATTGATGGATTATCAAACTCTATTATTAAAAAAGTTGGTCCTATAATAAGCAAACCTATTGGTCATATTATCAACTTCTGTTTTAAAACAGGCAAATTTCCTGGAGTTTTTAAGAATTCTTTAATTATCCCAATTTTTAAAAATGGTGAACTGAGTAACGTGAGCAACTACCGTCCTATCGCATTGACAAGTAGCATCAGTAAAATTATTGAAAAGTGTCTTAAAACTAGGTTAATAGATTTCATTAATAAGCTTAAAATTCTATCGGAATTCCAATTTGGTTTTAGGAAAAATGTAAGTACCAGCGATGCAATTTATGAATTGACATCAACTCTGTACCCAGCGCCGGATTAAGCTAAAATGCGCCCAGGGGCATTTTCATAGACGCGCCCTACACGCACACCCATCTCCCAACTCACCTAACCATGCATAGTACCTTTATAAAAAAATTAATACAGCGAAAATATTTAAATTTATATTTCTTTGCACGTTTATTGTGATAGGGGAGTAATAAACAAGTTATCAATTACACAATCACAAGATCGTAAATTTTTATTGAAAACATCACAAATCATCCAAAATCATACATTAAACTACTTTTCTCTTTTTGTTTGACAAAAATCTTTCTATTATCACATCAGTATCTAAACTAGTCATTATTTCACTTTCTATAGATAGTAAGGACAAATTAGTAGTTTTATCTTGACTCATGCTATTTCTTAAGTAATTTTTTATCCGTTTAAGGACCGAGAACGATCTTTCGGCAGTGACATTCGTGCAGGGCAAAGTTAATAAAATTCTTAAAGCGACGTCAATATTAGGAAACGTCGCAACTAAGTTTTCTTTCCTAATGAGGGGCAACATATCAAAGATATTAACAGCACTAGAATCAACGCAAACAGATTGAATAAAATATTTAAAATGAACACACTCTTCTGGAAAATTACTATCCAAATCGGATTTGTAAATATCAAGTAATTTGGCAGACATTTCCCGGATAGATGAATCCGTGAGCGTGGTTAAATTTTTTAGGAAATCAAACGGAGCAGTGACACCATTGTATGCTTTCTTTCTTTTATCCAGTTCCGAGACAAGTTTATCGATTATAACATAATAAACATTATACAGCATATGTTCTTTACCTGTGAAAACGATTTCATTCATTTTGGATTCATCTGGACGGGATTTTCTCATCTTGGGCCTTTTTGTGTCCGCTTCATAGATGCAATCTCCGCACAAAGCTTCAGCATTTTTCTCAAACATTTCGAAACTTTCAATATTTCTGAGTGAGGTTATATATTTTATCAAAGAGTCATATAAATTTAGTACTGTTGTAATATTTAATATTTCTTTTTGCAGCGTTTTATTGGTACTGTTAATTTTAGTTAGCAATTCGTCCCAAAAGCAAATCATAAAACAGGTTTCAAACTTCTTTAAATTTTTTAATATTCCAGATGCTTGTACTCCCACTCGAGGATTGTGACCGTTATCGCCATTTATGATCTCCAAAGCTTTAATAATTTCGTGAAATCCTTCATGCAGAGCCTTGCTAGCATCAGCTCGAGCAGACCATCTTGTAGTTGAGAGTTGCTTTGGCACATTCTTAGGATTATCTTTATTTTCGCGAAGACAGTTTTTCAAAATCGTCCACCGTGCTGTCGAAGAAGAAAAAAAAACATAAACTTCGGTGACCACCATAAAAAAATTAACAGCAAATGAGCACGATTCGGCAGCACTTGTACCAACCAAATTTAAAGAATGGGCTGCACAGGGCATGAAGAATACCAAATCGTTCAACTCTTTTATGCGTGCTTGTAGTCCACTATATGGACCAGACATATTGGCCGCATTATCGTATGACTGGCCTCTACAGTCCTTGATATCCAGAGAAAATGAATTTAAAGTTTCCAATGCAGCTTTCTCCATTTCGGCAGCTTTATGACCAACGTTCCCTAGAAATGTTAAGAAGCGTTCTACGATCGTGCCAGATTCCGAAATATACCGTACTACAAAGCTTAGCTGGTCGGTGTGTGAAACGTCCGGAGTGGAATCAATGATAATGGAATAATACTTTGACAATTTTATTTCTGATACAATTTTTTCCTGCACCATTGTGGTTAGAAGGTCGATAATTTCGTTGCATATGGTTTTCGATATGTATGAGACGTTACCTCTTCCCTTATTACTTTTGGATTCTAGATGTGTCTTTAGAAAAGGGTCAAATTTTGACAATAGTTCCAATGCAGATAAAAAATTTCCACTACTGCTTTCGCCTAACTTTTCAACAGTGCCACGTAATGCTAAGCCTTGTTTCGTCAAAAACTTGATAACTTCCACAATCCTTTGTAACACGTTTTTCCAATATTGCCTTTCTTCTGAATATTGCTTTTCAACAGCACTATCCACCCTACTCGATAAAGTAGCGCGACTTACATATACTTTTACACTGTGTCTGTGCTCTTCACAACGTTCGTGTTCACCAAGCCTTTCTGCGTGTTTCCAGTCATTCCAGCCATTTACATAAAACGAGTCTCGCGAAGTACTAAATAATGTGCAATGCAAACAAAAAACTTTATAAATGGAGGCGGAGTAAAGTAACCAGTCTCGACGAATTGTTTCTCCATTAATATGTTTTGTAAAAAATAAATCTTTTGAAGCGTATCTAGCCGTTGTAGAATATTGCCGTTTCGATTTCTTAAAGTCAAAGTAATCTAAATTTTGTTTTGGTGGGTGTCGCAATATTCCTTCTATGAATTCATTATTATTTAATTTTAAATTCCATGTAGCCGGATCATTTACTACTATAGTACTATTTTCTAATACGGTTTCATACGGAAATATGTTTTCGGAACTCTCAGTTTCAGAATCATTTTTTGTATGATCTTGATCCGCTGCGAAATACCCATGCTAAGTATAATAAACAAATAGGAAAAAGACATACCTTTTAAATGAGTTTGATCTACACCAACTTCGACTACATTATCAGGATTATTAGCAGCAGCATCATCTCCCAGGATGGCTGCTGTAGATGTTGAATTTGAAGGAGCCCCTGCATCCTCGTTTGAAAAGAAAGCACTTAATGTAGGCACTTTAACAAGAAATTTTTCTAATTTATCACGTTTGTCTTTTGCAAGTTTACGCCGTTTAGCACCACTCATATTATGCAAACTCATTTCGCTAGCCGTTGATTTAGCTCGGATTATATGTCTATAAATTTAGAACTTTTAGAACCAAATTATAATTCCACGACTGTACCGGTACGCGTTAAAACTTTAAAAGAACGAAAAGGACGAATTGGTTGCCTTGCCATGTAGAGTGATGTGATGTAGGACTTATAAAATAATTCTAACTCGCTGTGTAAGAAGAAAATCGAATGTTTTGCTGATTTCGTCGGTCATTTTCAAAACAAAGGCGCATTCATTAGCGTCTGGCGACATTTGATACATAATACGTGTTATTTTTTATAAATGTGTCATGTATGTGTGCTGAGCGTGCGAGACTAGTCAGTACTTCAGTAGCCAGGTTTAAATTTCAAGTTTAATGTTTAATAAGAATTGAAAATTGATATGACTGATATGAGGCATTTAAATGTTTATTAGCTACCTAATATAGTTAACACTATTTGTTCCAATCCAAATGTTGCGCCCCTTTTCAAAATGCGCCCTGGGGCAAGTGCCCCATTGTTAATCCGGCGCTGTCTGTACCGTCATTTAGACCAAAATAAAAAAAACTGTAGCTGTGTTTCTAGATATGGCGAAAGCCTTCGATACTGTTTCCCATCCCATTTTGTGTCAGAAGCTAAATGCCAATGAGTTAATCGAATCATATTTGTTAGGTAGAAAACAAAGAGTCATGGTAAATAAGGTTATTAGTGACGAGGTACATGTTAAAATGGGAATTCCTCAGGGAACGGTTTTAGGCCCAATTCTCTTTTTGATATATATCAACGACCTGGTTAAATTAAATATTGGGGCTAGAATTGTATCCTTTGCTGACGATACAGTTTTGGTCTTTGATGCGGTAAATGATGAGACATTACGCTTAAAAATGGAATATGGCATGGCCCACGTCAAGCACCAACTAAACTCTGATTTGTTGTCTCTTAATTTAAAGAAAACTTATTTTGTGTATTTTTCATTAATAAATCGCCAAGTTCCTTTCAATAACGTTTTGATTCATTCATTTAGTTGTTTAAATCAAAACTACCTAAATTGTATATGTGATCACAACATAATGGCAGCTTCTGAGGTTAAGTACTTAGGTATCCGAATTGACTGTAACTTACGATGGAAAGCCCATGTGGACAATGTAACTAAACGAATAAGATTGTTAACGTACAAAATTAAATTACTTAAACCAATATTACCTGACAAGGATGTATTTTGAAAATATCGGAATTCATGAAAGGTGGTATAAAACTCATATACATCAATGGTACTCTTTAACAAATTAAAAGTATAAAGAAGTTTTGATGAAATAAATTTCTACGTCATGAATTGACGTTATCAATATTGAACAAACAAGTAAATAAAACAAAAAATAAATGTCATGTCCGGTAAGTAGGCAAACGAGGTGAGGTGTCCATGTTAAGCACCAACACGTTTGACATACGAGTTAATGTAACTCGTGATTATGTCAGGAATGTATAATCCTGTTGACATAAGAAGGTCGCAATTAGCGAAAACTGGTCCGTTTTCGTCGTAAAACTCTTCGTGAACAAAGCGTAGGAAGCCATCTGATGGCTGTGGGGCGTTAAGTACGGCTCTGGTTGAGCCAAGGTTATTCGCCTCCTCCTTCGCCACGAAGTGTAGTGGCTGCCCTTGGTCCTCAGATTGACGAGGAAAGTCGACCATACAGTATCTGTCGGAACACATTTCTATGAAACGTTTGAAGTTCGACAGTATGTTTGCGTCGAGCGCATACCAATTAGCGGGATTGGCAGCTGGGGCAGGGGGTAAGACACGAAGTATTGTATACCGTTTATTGGACAAAAGTATGGTCCTAACGCGTATAACAATTCACCGATGGGCTGTGGGATCTTCAGCATCCTTGTGATGGGTAGGATGTTAGCTGGTCTCGCGCCATTCTGGATCTCAGATAGATCTTGGAGCCTCTTTAAGAGGAGTGACCTACACATACGAAGAAAATCGTCTTGTGTTATAGGGGCCTGGAGTATTCCTCCGAGTGTAACCTCTAAAATTTGGTAGGTACGTTCAAAGATCCTCGTGAGCTGGGCGGGGTTTACTCTAAGAGTAATTCTTCGCCTTGTCGCGTTCATACGTCCAAAGTGCAGTCGCATCTCGGGGTTTTCCAGAGGGCGTGGCACTAGGGCGCTCCTTGCACCGTAGCCTTGAGGAGCGGCGTGGGCATTCACCTCCTGTTGAGGTTCCTGGTCTGCCATCTTCTGTCTCAAGTTCGGGACAGGGGGTCTGTGATGTCGGGGAGTGATCGGTGTGCTTGAAGCACAGGTCGAGAATCCCGGATCGGGGTGTGTCTGCTTCGGGTGGTGGTCTCTCCGAAAGAATCTTTCGGATTTCAGTCACACGTTCTCTCTGTGTCACCCAATGGTGTGAGTTTGCAGAGGTAAAACAACGTTTTGTGGAATCAATCGTTGGAAAAGCGCCTTGAGAAAGGCGATTAACAATGATGGCAATGACAATATTAAGAGCGCAGTAGCGTCAAAATAATGCTGATATGCACAGTGTTGCAAGCGTAAAGTTAAAATTGAGAAATCTGGATTTCATCCGAATTTTAAATGTGGTATATTACGCTACAGTACAGTCGGTTATTATGTACGGCATTTTAGGATGGGGTGCAGTAGCAGATTGTTATTTGCATCAATTAGAAATTTTACAGAAACGGATTATTAAAATACTTATGGGTAAAGACTATCGCTACCCTACCAATCTTCTGTTCGCTGAATCGGGATTATTAACGATTCGACAATTGTATCTGCAAAAGATTGCTACTTTTACTTTTGAGCGCAAAGATACATATAAAGTGCTTGCCCATGAACATTATACTAGAAGCAAAACGTTAATAATTCCTAAAACGAGTACTTCGCATGCCCATCATCATGCATTATACTTGGGTGTTAAGCTCTATAATAAAATGCCTATCTATTTAAAAAATTGCGAGACCCTACATGCTTTTAAGTAAAGTTTTAAGGATTGGCTATTAGGAGTAGAATTGGATTTTTACTCCAAGCAAACGTGATCTATATTTTTGTTTTGTTCTTTTTTTTTGTATTAGTGTACTTACATGTAATATACTCGATTACCCATCACGCACGAGCCTTGGCTTATGTGATTGTTGCCAATTTTTTCATTATATCAATAAATAATTATATTATGCTAAATAAATACAAATACAAATACCCTACAAAGTTTCCAACTCGGCAATGGAAGTAGTGCTAAGGCTATGTCATCACATTTATGGCTCTGGAAGGAATGTGACAATGGACAATTGGTTCACGTCCATACCACTTGTGCAAAATTTGTTGAAGAATCATAGACTTACAGTTATTGGAACCATTAGAAAAAATAAAAAGGAACTACCTTTAGAGTTTTCCAAACCGTGTAAACGTCCTGAACGAACTAGTATATTTGGGTATTCTAATGAATGCATAGTATTGCGTTATACTCGCATACCAAAACAAAATAAAAATGTTTTACTAGTATCTACCCTACATTATGATTATAAGATCAAATGAACTTACCTGTGAAATTTGATCATAATTATATGAAGGTCTCGACCGAGAAGATCAAAGTGGTAGTCTCTCTCTTTCCTGCTTGAACCACGCGATTTAAAAACAAAAAGCGGGGGAACGCGTCCTCTCTCCCAGGGTACACACGCTTTATATTCACTTATGCAAAGGAAAACAATTGTCGCTTCCTAGGGTGTGGGATGGGTGGGAGTGATCTTCTCGGTCGAGACCTTCATATAATTATGATCAAATTTCACAGGTAAGTTCATTTGATCTTATAATTATATTTCATGTCTCGACCTTCGAAGATCAAAGTGGTAGTTGTTTAAAGTTTATAAGACAATTGTTTTAACTTTTGTGTGCAAAATTGTGTTCATAAGCTTATGTCCGAAATAATCGCTACATATACAAGAACACATGAGAAAACGTTTATTAAGTGTGATAATAAGATTCCACAACGAAAAATCCTACCCTAATTAACCAAAGACAATATCGCTAGTTTTATAACTAAAACTAAACTTAGTATCTACGATAAGTAAAAGGTTACATTTGCGATGACAAAACGGTTTTTGCAAATCTATCGTTATTATCTAAAGGTCTGTCGTAAAATTTTGAGAATGTGGTGGAGATTGGTGACCAGCCCGCCACTTTTTTAATTAGCTCTAAAGGAACTCCTTGTCTTTTAGCTAAAGATGTGGATGCATGTCTTATGCTATATGGTGTATATTTACAATTTATTCCACTTTTTTCAAATATTATTTTTACCCATCTACTTAAAGACTGAGTCGTTACTGCTTTATGTGGTGGTTTGAAAGAAATAAAGAGTTGATTTTCTTTTCCTCTAAGAACTTTTGTTCGTGCTATATAATTTTTTAAGGTTCCTGCCACACATAAATTTGGATTTTCATTAAAATACGGTAACACTAAAATGGGTTGTACTTTCTTTGGTCCAGAAGTTTTAATACGATCTGTAATGTAAATGGTAGCACCTTGATCTGAAAACTTTATATTATCTAATTTGATATGGTAGCATGTTTGTAATCTGTGTCCTGTGCACAGTAATATCAGGGTTATTAACTTTGATGATAACATTTCTAAGGAGATACTGTCGTTGGGATGTAGTGTTTGCAAATGCTCGAGAACTATCTTTGGGTCCCATGTGTCATTATATTTAGGTTTACTTGGCCTTAGATTATGAATTCCTTTCATAAATCTTTTCAGATTCTCGTGTTCTCCAAGTGTGTTTCCTGTAATGAGTGATATAGCCGATCTAGCTGTGTTAATAGAAGTGTATGAACTATTATTATGAAACATGTTTGTTAAAAACTCTATGATCATGTTAACCTTGTTGTTAAATGGAGTTGTCTTCTGTGCACAACAAAAAGATACCCAGTTTTTCCAATGTACTGAATATTGGTTTATGGTAGCTGTACTTAGTGATGAAATCATAATGTTAATTGAAGGTTTTGGTATTTTCCTGTTTTCGAAAATCTTGCTGACAAAGTTGCGGCCAGTAGTGTAGTTGATTTTGCCAATGGGTGAATCGTCCGATTGGAAAAATGAAAAGAATTAGTATCTGCTTCAAGATACATTGGAGCTGTCTCAAGTAGAGATTGAAATAATGGGAACCATGCTTGTGTTGGCCAAAGTGGGACTACCACAATGCCTCTTGCTTTTTCCTTTTTTATTTTTTGCAATATTCTAATAATAACTCTATTTGAGAATTGGGGAAATGTATAGAAAAATATTTTTTCCCATGAAATGGTAAAAGCATCAGTTGTAATTGTTACAAAATTAACACATTTATTATTTGATTTGCTTGCAAACAAATCGATTTCTGGTGTTCCTAATTTATCAACAATTGCTTCAAAAGCCCAATCTGCTAACATAAACTCTATATTTGGGTTTTCTCTTCTAGATTCACGATCAGCGGTAACATTGTCTGCTGATTTAATGTATACAGCCTTTATAAAAATGTGTCTTTGTTTACACCAAAGCCACATTTCACGAGTTAATTTGTTTAAATGGGGATATTGAATGCTTCCCATTTTGTTTATATATGCCACCGCCGTTGTGTTATCAATTCTTAATAGACAATTACAAAATTTAAAATTTTTAGCAAACTTTTTCAGTCCATGAAAGGCTGCCAAAAGTTCTAAATAATTTATGTGATGAGAAAGTTCTTTTTCCGACCAAAACCCGTGAACAGTCTTATTATTAGAAACAGCTCCCCAGCCTGACCTAGAGGCGTCTGAAAAAATCTCTAACTTGTATTCCGTATCTCTTATATGATTATACCCAACCGAAATGTTTTTTGACCACCACAGAAGATCAATTTTCACCTCTTTAGTTAAAGACATTGTTTTATCAAAGTTGTAATTATTTCCTTTTAAGGCAAGGAATTTTTCCCTTTCTAATCTTTTAGTAAAAAGCCAAGAGTAACGTATAGCTGGACAAATTGATATTAGTGTTCCTACAAGCGTACGAATCTTACATTGCTTCTTACTAACAAATAAGGAAATTAACTTCTTCAAATTTTGCTTCTTACTATCTGGAATATAAATAGTCATATTTGACGAATTAAAAACAAATCCTAGAAAGGTACATTTTGTTTTAGGAATGATATCGCTCTTGCTAAAATTTATTACAGACCCTAAACTTTCGAGTAAAGCAGACGTTAATTTAAAATTCGATAAGCACTCTCCAGAAGAACTACCTAACAATAAAAAGTCATCTAAATAGACTACAGACAATAAATTTTGTAGTCTTAATTTTGCCAACACTGGTTTTAACAGTTTCGTAAAAACATATGGAGCTGTACACAGTCCAAATGGGAGGCAATTAAATTCAAAAAGTTCATCGTCAAAAACAAATCTTACATATTTTTTACTTTCAGTGGCCAAAGGTATGAGAAAATAAGTTTTCTCCAAGTCTAGTTTGATAAAATGATCCCCTTCGTTAATCAAATTTAATAGCCACGTGAAGTTGGCCCCGCCCAGTGAAAATATTTGAACAAAATTATAGGTACGGTTAGTGCTACGTTAGTGCTGTTTAGTGCTGCAAGGGTAACGTTAGTGCTGCTATACAAAACGAAAAAAATAAAAAAAATCGGGGGGGGGCCAACTTCACACTCAACTTCGCCTTATCGAAATAATGTAGGTATCCTCGGTTAGTGCTACGTTAGTGCTGTTTAGTGCTGCAAGGGTAACGTTAGTGCTGCTATACAAAACGAAAAAAATCAAAAAAATCGGGGTGGGGCCAACTTCACACTCAACTTTGCCTTATCGAAATAATGTAGGCTTCCACGGTTAGTGCTACTTTAGTGCTGCTCTACTAACAAAAAAAAACTTTTGCCAACCTCTGTTAAATTTGACTAACGTATAACTTCCATGGAGATAATTGTCAGTACAATTGTTTCCATGGAGATTAACTGTCAGTTAAATTTAACAGAGGTTGGTAAAAGTGGCCCTTAATTGAATAATATGTTTGTCTTGGGTTAGACTACGTTAGGAATTTTGAGTTTTCAGTTAGTTCAAGGTTCAACACTGCTTTATAAGTGTTAGCTTCAACTGACCGTTTTCGAGAAAAATAAAAAAAAACGAGAATTTTCACCTTTGACCTTGAATAACTTTTTTTAGCACACACGGGTGCTGTGCGAAGTCGAGCTTTCACGCAACTACGCCACGCGAGCCGCGGCGAGTGAGTTTGTACTCATTTACTAAATGGAAAAGGTGAAAAAATTAGGGTAAACTACACTGATATAATTTTACGCTAACCTTGGTGTCAGCGAAGAATGTTAAATTATCTAAAGTTGTAGGTACTGCTATGCATAACGAGGAAAAACACAATACAAAAAATATTTTATATTGTATACAACAGAGCATGCGGTGTAACAGTTCTATTTTGGTTAATTACAAGAGATCCTGCTTGACAATCGTCATATAACTCCCATTCTATAATATAATATAATATAATATAATATATATTTCATCTTTTTGGCCATTTAAGTACATGGATAAGACAAGTCAAATTGTAAACAGACAAACAAACATTAAGATTTATGACAAACAGGTAATGATGAAACTATCACAGTAAGAATATATATATAAATTTACGACTCTCTTACAAAATGCAGTGTAATGACCTATTTCGGTACCGTTCATAGGAGAAATGAAGTTCCAAACACACTTTAATTGAAATGTGCAATCAAATAATGTAATAGACAAAGGAATATCTTTTAAAGACATTTCAATCAACGTGGTTTCTCCATTTAGGGTAGGAATATCAACAACTACGTGTCCGAACTTTCCCATTTCCCTTACGTACGGTTTACTACAACATTTTTTCTTATTTTCTATATCTCGTAGAGGAGTTTCAATTGCAAGTGATAAATTTGCAACACATTCAGAAAAAATATTGCTGTCAACCGTAACGTAAAAGAAATGTCTACTGTTAGTATCAGAAGAACAACAATTTTTTGTTTCTGTGTACGTTGGTTGCATTACTTTTGAAATGATGTAAGTAATGTTACAATTTCAATCTACATGTACGACACCTGTATATAAAATACATTGATCAAAAATGTCTTTAAGGATTTTGCAACGAGATGCGTACGTACCGACGTTTACTTTATTGTGAGACACGTTCTTAACAATAACATTAAAGTCACTAGTGTGTTCATCAAAAAGAGTTTTAAAATGTTCACTATCACAATAGGCTGTTGCCAAACCCTGCACTACACTATCAAAGGCGCACGTGTTTGTTACGGAATAGGATATTCCACCGACACGAATACTTTTTAGGTCAAAACTGTTGCCATTTTTTAGAAACCCGCACTTTATAGTTTTACAGAACGATTTAGGGTTATCTTTGAATGTAGTGTTTAATGCAGGTGTTAAATACACTGCTTTAATTTTAGATTTGTGGGATCCTTTGCCTTTCCAGTTTTCCGTAGCGTGGAGTTCTTCACTGTTTGGCGATAAAGATCGTGTTGACATCTTCATCGGAAGCGGGCTGCTTTTTGCGCTGCTTATAATCATTGATCCTTCATTCAATTGAATGTGTGTCAACAAAAACTGGTCCACAGTAGAAAGTCCTTTGGTGAAGAGTTGATTTTTGAGTTCTCCAAAGTAACTTTCTACAGATGCACTACTAGCACTAAGCTTACCATATTGAAAGTACGGTTGCATTATGGCTGTCCATAGTGGTAACTTGGTGCATAAGTCGCAAAATGGTTTTACTAAGGAGGGTAAATAGTGAAGATTGTCGTGATCTCCACAGTCTTCCAACGTCTCGGCAACGTTCATGCGTAATACATTTACCCACTCAGGAAAACTATCTACGATCTCATCACACAGGTCATGCACGATATCAATACCTTCTTCGTCTTCCGACTTGTCAAAGGCTTCTGCAAATTTTGATACATTATATTCCACAGTTTGTGATTCTTTCAACCATCTCTTCTTAATCTCGCAAAGAGTTAAATTATTCGTATCTTTTGACACCCCTTCCGTCTCACTTTGGCATATTAAGAGCACACATTTAATAATTTCTTCAGCTTTGTTAAAGTCAGTACAAAATACCAACTGCCCAACAGCACGTATATATAAATCGCGGTGTCGTTTTGTTTTTCCTTGAAAACATTTCCATTTCCTCACAAAGT
Source organism: Photinus pyralis (assembly GCF_008802855.1). Classification (NCBI taxonomy): domain Eukaryota; kingdom Metazoa; phylum Arthropoda; class Insecta; order Coleoptera; family Lampyridae; genus Photinus; species Photinus pyralis. The sequence goes on from NW_022170249.1 coordinate 38,058,246, forward strand.
TAATTAAATGCGCAACATCTGTACGTATGTAGCACTCAGGCAGCTGTTGTGTACGACCAAACACAACACTGAAACAGTTATTTAGGTATTCATGAATAGTAGTTGATGTCGTAAATGCATTGGAGATTCCGCTTAATAATGCTGAAGAAAAATCTGAGACGCACTGTTTTGGAACTTTAGCCCCAGAACGTATCCATTCCTTTAACCAGTAGCTAACAAATGCTGTATTATTCTTCTCAGATAACATTTGAACTACGGGAATTTGAGTTTCACTTGAACCTTCTTGCAAATGAATAACTCCGCAATATAAAAATATGTGTCCTGATTTATTATTTCCTGGCCGGTCCAACTTTCTTATTAGACTCCCTGTTGCGTCGATTGATATTTGTGAAGTCGAAACCGTCTCGCAATACTTGTTATAAACTCTTAATTGATTAATTGACCAATAAAATACATGAAATTTGTCTAGACCAATATCCCTTATGCAGTTGCTATACGCTTCACTGTATTTCATTAGCAAAACTGCGCGTATGGGGTTTACATCTAATTTTTGACTCTCTTGGTATTCACTTTTCGCCTTTCGTAGAACCGATTCGGATGGAAAATGTTTAGGTTCGTTTTCATACAGTTCCATATCATGTTCAGATATCTGCATCTTACGATAATAGCTTACAGACACCTTGTTTTCTGCTAAATGCTTTGAAACTGCCTGTCTTGTTTCGCCAGCAAAGTGACGTTTCTTGTTTGAATGTTGCACATTTGTATTTCCAGTGATAAAACATTCAATCAAAACATCTTGATCTGGAATTGGTATTTCTTGTATTTTACCTACGATCATTGCGTTGCACTCTTTGCAATTTGCCCAAAAGGTAACGTAAGTATCAAAAGTTTCTCTTATAGCAACTTTAGATCGCTTAAACATTAATCTACATGGTAAATTTTTCTTTTTGTAAATAGCATCGTTTATAACATCGGTCCATATCCCCGGTTTTAAAGTTCCATATTTTTTTGTTTTATTTATTCTTGTCTTATCGGTCCTGTTATACTCTGATACTATCGGTTTTATAAGTTTCCACTTCGCTGATGATATTTTTACCACAAACTTCAACCCATGTTTTTGTTGATCATCTTCTACGTCGTTGTCGCTATCAGTTGCACTTTGTTCGCCCAATTTATCTTGTTCTTGATCTATATTTGGTGCTTCTACTGCACATTTATATTCTTTCTTTGCAAATGTATAAATGGCCTTTGTTGTCATTGGTATAGCATGGAGCGATTGTATTTGTTGCCATACACCATCACTGGGAACAGGAATCTCGTGGAGAAAAATACTTTCGTAAGTTTCAAGCACTTCGCGTAAGTACTCCTTTGGAACAGTGCTTTTTCGGGGCATTGTTTATATAAGAACCTAAAAAACAGTCAACTACTTCAACCAAGCTGCTAACAAACAAAATGGTTTATTCCTTAAGTGTAGCAAAACTGGACTATTTGCAGAAGCTAATGCATTTATTGCAAAAAACTGTTCGACTATATCGTCAAAGTAAACTTTAGGTTTATACAGAGTCATAATTTTAAAAGCTTAATCGTTTGTGTAGAGTTATAGTTTGTGCTTTAATTGTGGTGGTTGCAAGTCTTTGCAAAATTGTGCGGTAATAAGGTAAGCAAAAAATAATTATGTCAGATATAACAGTGCCGAAAATAGGTTGATAACAGAGTGATTTCATTGTGTAAGCATCTCAGTAATTCACCCAGTGATGCGCACTTTAAGTATAATTTAAATTAATGAGTTGTATACAATTACTTACCGATTATTTGAACATTAAGATCGAATGTAAAGTGTATATATGAACGTTATATAGAAGACCTCAACTAATACAACACTTCAGAACAAATGCTTTGCAGTTTTAGCGCTGAGAAGCAAAACTGTAATAACAGGAAGTTGCATCCATAGTGTATAACATTTTTATGGTGTAGAACAATGTTGCCGAATAGAAAGGACGTGACAATTTGTGCAGAAAAGGGATTAAAACATTCAGTTTTACAACCACCAGAACTGGTACTCTTAAAGGTGAAGTATTGAAAAAAATCTGCAAAACAGGCAAGTATAGTATGTAGTATGCACATAGTAACTGTTAGTGTAATTACACAAAATATGTTGTAAAATCTCATTCAATATCCAACCTACAAGAAGTTAGGTATATAAACTTACGCTGATCTGTCGTTATAACAATAATTACGTTATGATTCATGAACTCAAGGTGACATAATATAATAACTTAATGAATTTATATCAAAGCAAATGCATCTCATATTCGCATATAAGGACTAGGGGAGTATGTAGTTAACAAAAATGAAGAAGTTTGTCTTAGCTTAGTCTTAGCGCTTATCGGCTTATAAATAGCTTACAAAAGTACTTTTTTAAGTTCATTAAACATAATATTTTTAGGTATAATTATCGCAAACAAAACGGCTAATTTAATGCTGTGTTGCAGTTAATTTATAGTCCGGTCAAAATAGACATTTCAAATAAGAAAAACTCCGACATAGCTAAATATTTGTGGAGACCATGGGTACGCCAGTCCCCATAGATCCCGTGTGTGCTAAAAAAAGTTATTCAAGGTCAAAGGTGAAAATTCTCGTTTTTTTTTATTTTTCTCGAAAACGGTCAGTTGAAGCTAACACTTATAAAGCAGTGTTGAACCTTGAACTAACTGAAAACTCAAAATTCCTAACGTAGTCTAACCCAAGACAAACATATTATTCAATTAAGGGCCACTTTTACCAACCTCTGTTAAATTTAACTGACAGTTAATCTCCATGGAAACAATTGTACTGACAATTATCTCCATGGAAGTTATACGTTAGTCAAATTTAACAGAGGTTGGCAAAAGTTTTTTTTTGTTAGTAGAGCAGCACTAAAGTAGCACTAACCGTGGAAGCCTACATTATTTCGATAAGGCAAAGTTGAGTGTGAAGTTGGCCCCACCCCGATTTTTTTTATTTTTTTCGTTTTGTATAGCAGCACTAACGTTTCCCTTGCAGCACTAAACAGCACTAACGTAGCACTAACCGAGGATACCTACATTATTTCGATAAGGCGAAGTTGAGTGTGAAGTTGGCCCCACCCCGATTTTTTTTATTTTTTTCGTTTTGTATAGCAGCACTAACGTTACCCTTGCAGCACTAAACAGCACTAACGTAGCACTAACCGAGGATACCTACATTATTTCGATAAGGCGAAGTTGAGTGTGAAGTTGGCCCCACCCCGATTTTTTTTATTTTTTTCGTTTTGTATAGCAGCACTAACGTTACCCTTGCAGCACTAAACAGCACTAACGTAGCACTAACCGAGGATACCTACATTATTTCGATAAGGCGAAGTTGACTGTGAAGTTGGCCCCACCCCGATTTTTTTTATTTTTTTCGTTTTGTATAGCAGCACTAACGTTACCCTTGCAGCACTAAACAGCACTAACGTAGCACTAACCGTACCTATAATTTTGTTCAAATATTTTCACTGGGCGGGGCCAACTTCACGTGGCTAAATTTAATGCCGTTTTATAGTCTTCTAGCTTAAAGTGGTCATTATTGATATATGAATTTAAATGTTTTAAATTTAATATAAACCTAAACGAACCATCTGGTTTAGGTGTTAGAAAAAATGGTGAAATAAACTGGCCCTGCAGGGGCGAGCATTTCGACACCGCTCCCAAAGATAACATTTCGTAAATGCAAACGTGAAGCTTTGATTTTTGTTGAGTAGACCAATTTGGTACTTTAAAAGGACATGATTGTTTAATATTTCCAAATAAAGGAATTTTATACCCATTTAACCAAGACAAAATCCGTTTGTCATTAGTAATATTTTGCCAGTTACCTATAAAATGTTTCAGTCTACCAGCAAAAGGTAAATTTACCTCATTTTCTAATAAAATCTGCTCCTGCGTTGATAAGTCTGTCTTGTCTTGTCTTGGTTTTTCTCTCGTACAAATGGATGTCTGCTGCCCATTTTCTTTTGAGGAAAGGCCATTTTTCGGAGATCCCGATATCTCTCGGTTTGAGAAGCAACCCTGGTTCTCATTGGTCCAGCCTGGGGAAAGCTTCTCTGAGAATTCGCAGCTGGACCCTTCCAGTTTAAATGTTTTGTTTTATCTCTCACCTTGGGGGGTTTTTGAAGGTCAGATTTCGATTTCTGAACTTCTTTGGCACATTTTATATCCTCTATCAGAGTACTGCCAAATAAGAGGTTGTCGGACACTGAATTTTGAAGAGTGTCTTTAAGTTTCTCGTTCAGTAGGTTTGAAACTAAAGATCGTCGAATATTTGTTTGTACAAAAATTTGGTTCGATAACAGCCGTGATGAATTGCTAATATTCTCCGCCATAAACATTCTTGATTCTACTGGAATGTTGTCGGAGGTTAAAATCTTGTTAAGAACCTTCGCGTTAGCAATCCATGCAGCGCATAGTTGTTTCTGGTTATTAAGCAAGCGAGAGTCCCTAGCCACAGCTGCCTCAGAAATTGTGGCTTTTATTTCGGGGTTAAGTACTGGCGGTTTAATAAATACACAATTTTCCGGAAAAGGATATTTAGTAACCAGGTCGTTAATTATCTCTTCGTTTAATCCAGATTTTATAAGGTCTTCCCATCTTTGAACCAATTCGGGGTGAATCGCCTCACCGACATCCGAAATTGTGCAAGATTTTTCTCCCAGTAGAGATAATAATTGAGGATCAACGTTTTCTTGATCATTCGAAATTAATTCCGTATGGAAATTTTCCCCATGATCATGAACAGAATCCTCTAAAGCAAAAGACCAAAATTAGAGCCAAACTTAAAGCATTAAAAGGTAGTGATTCAATCACATAATTTACGAGTGTGCGTGTATCACGTACGTAACCTCGAAAAAGGAAAATTCCTTTTATAACAAAATTATTGTGATTCAATCACATAATTTCGTATATGCAACCAGAATGGTGCAAAAGCAACAAGGTTAATAGGTTCCACGAACCCTCTGATAACTGTTTCAAACAATATCAGGCCCGTTCTAAATATAGAACTGCAGCATCGCCTAACTTCAGCAAGGCGATCAGTCGAAGGCGTGCATGTATAGGTTAGGTTACTCAGTAACCGCCTGCACAAACAAAATTACCTTGATCTGATGAATCGGAGGCCATAACTAGAACTCGTTTCCTCTTTTTCACCTGACCTTCTAAAATCTTGAGACGCTTCTTAAGTTGTTTGAAGTCTTCCTCGTTTTTTCTTTTATGTTTTCCCATATTGCACACAAAACAAGCGCGACTGGTTCGCAGCGCACGAAAAAGAGAAGTGAATATAAAGCGTGTGTACCCTGGGAGAGAGGACGCGTTCCCCCGCTTTTTGTTTTTAAATCGCGTGGTTCAAGCAGGATAGAGAGAGACTACCACTTTGATCTTCGAAGGTCGAGACATGAAATATAATGACGAAATTGATAAGAACAGTGGGAATTTGAAGAAGCCAGCAAATTTAACTGAATATAACAGTACCAAAGGAGGGGTAGATACTGTAGATAAACTGTGGCCGATGGTTATTTTTTATCAAATTTCAATTTCAACTATTGCTGGCATCAAATCTATGGTGATATATTCCGCCAATAATCCTGAAAAGGCAGTGTTGACAAGACGATTTCTTGAGGATTTAGCAAATAACCTAATGCGCCCACACTTGGAAGTGAGAGCAACCATGTCTAATCTACCAAGAAGTCTTAAGGTCTGTTTAGAAGAACTATGCGGCGTTCAACCTGTAGGTTCCGCTCAAAATGTGATTGGCAGAGGTAAGTATTGAGACCGCACCAAGAACCGAAAAACGTGATTTTCTTGTTTCAACTGTGCATCATATATGTGCTTATAACAACTGAGGAGCGTCTATTCAAAACCAGACATGTCCAGTAAAACTAGTTTTGAGAAAATCACGAAAAACTATTGTAGCCGTGTTTTTAATAGTATATTAAGATACAAGTGTATAATCAAGTCTTTAAAGCACGCGCAACGCGTTTAAGGGCACGACGCAAGTGCTTTAAAGACCAATTATACACGTGTATCTTATAGTATTTTTTATTATACCTGCAGTATAATTTAAAAATAGGAAATACAATGAAATCATATTGACGTTATACTCGAATATACACTCAGAAAAATTTATACGTAAAATTAATAAAAAAAATAGATACGTTTAACAAAAATTTTATCTCTATTTGGTAGATGAAAGGTTTTGTTACTCTTACAAAAAGTATTTTATTAATAACTTTTTCAAAGCATTATCATAATAGTAACAACATTTTCATTAACGGCCGACAAAAATTTTATTACCTGTAATGTGCTACTTTGTAGTAATAATTATAAAACTCCTAATGTATGATGTATAGAGTTTATTGTCCTAATAATATTGAACTTTGTCAGAATAACAAAAATGTATTGTTACCAACATGCCTTATATTTGTTGTCATAGTAACTACATATTATTGCCGTGATTATTATAATTGTTATGGTAATTATTATTTTATTAAATGTAACCTACTACTTTGTAGTAGTTATAATACTCCTAATGTATGCTGTATAGAGTTTATTGTTCTAATAATGTTGAACTTTATCAGAATAACGAAAATGTCTTGTTCCCATCATGCCTTAAATTTGTTGTCATGAGAGCTGGGCAGTGTTCGATGATGTAAATACTTTTTTGTATTCAAATACTTTAAAAGTATTCAAATACTTTGTAATTAAATACTTTTAGGAAAGCAGTATTTGTAGTTGAAACTCAAATACTTTTATAAATATTTAATATTCGAATACTTTTTAAAGTATTCAAAGGAAAGTATTCAAATACTATTAAAAGAATTTAAATATTTTATAATGTTCGAAACGTATAGTACTTGAATATTTTTGAAAGTATTCGAATACTTTTCAAAGTATTGGAATACATTGTAAAGTATGTAAATATTTATGAAAGGATTTGAATACTCTTCAAAGTATTTAATATTTAGTATTTGCTCGTGTTGTGTGCAAAGAATTTAGTATTGCGCCCAGCTCTGGGTCATAACAATTAAATATAATTATTGTGATTATTATGACTGTTCTGATAATTGTTATTATTGTTGTCTTCTTCTCCTTCTTCTTATATTGTTATTATTATTACTATTATTATATAGTGTTTGACGTTAATCATAATCGACTGTATTGTTACATTAAAATAATACTTATTTTAATACTTATTTTAATGTACATATTGTATGCGATATTGACCTCTTCGTATATGAAACGCTGTCGTCAATATGAAAAGAGTTTCCACTGGATGGATAATTTACCTATACTAGAAAAAAATAATGCACACTTTACTATTATTGTTACTGTTCTGGTTTTATTGCTGTTCAATAAAAAAAACGCATTTCTAATTTACGGCTTTATTTTCTTAAAAAATAACACATGTATGTTAAAAAACATAATCTTTAAGGGGTGACTGATCCGAAACAAAATGTTTATACTAATCATCAAGAAAAATCATAATGGAAGTAGGCTGTGCCGTTTTGATAAAAAACTGTTGGAAATAAAAATGTCATTCTCAAAATACTAAAACATCATACTAAAATTTTTCAGCCTACTGTAATTGTAATATTTCTCAAAGTTATTGTAACTTATTTCCTAAGCATTTGTTGTGTAAACTAATTCACAACTTTGTTAAGTTCTTTGAGAAACATTGTAAGTTTTGGTATAACGGCGTCATGGGCCGTTTGTATATTATAAAAATATATTTGAATAAATTGCCACACGATTAGAGATTCTTGAGGATATTTAAAATCAAAAACATGAAATACCTTAAAGCAACAATCTAAAGCGGGCACGATATTCACAAAGTAATACTTTACATTATCAAAAAGTACAATTACTTGTTTCGCCTGATAAAACTCATTTTCATGTAGTACTGCTATTAATGGTTGTACCGGTTGGTTCATGCTTTTTTTGCTCAGTAGTTTTGATTCAATTTCCAACACACTTTTTCCAAAAACTATAAAGGAATCTTGCGAATCACCAATGGTAAATTTTTGTACCGTTGATTTATTTTCGGTTTTCGTAACTTTCTTTGAGGTTGGTGTCAAAGCTGCATGTAGCAAAAATAGTATCACAATTGCCTTTTCGTCTAAAAGAACATGAATTAACAAATGATTATGCAACTTGGCTAAGCGTACCATCCGAATGCTGTTCCAACACAAATTTTTGAAGAATACATTTACATCTTTTATCTTTTACTATGGGCATTAGGTAGTCAAAAATCTTGCGCGAGAATATTTCCCATTTAGTAAATAATGATTCTGCATTGGAATAAAGATATTCGAAATCCAGATCAACCTAAAATTACGCGTTTTCGCTATTAATTAAAAAATTCAAATGTGCTTGCCAAATTTCAAAACATGGTGGCTATTTAAGATATAGAACACAAATTATACTTCGCCATTTGACAACATATTATGTCAGAACATATTATATTTCTTTAAATTCGGCTGAAGACCAGGAAAAGCTTAACAGGGATTGTTGTAAATTCTATCCTTTCAGAATGATCAATTAGCTGGCAAAACCTGTTACTAATAGTGTAATTAGTTAATGTGTAACAGTGGAAAATCAATTTTATGTAGATAAAAACTATATGGATACTTTTACCATTTGTTTATATACTGCATATACAGTGTGTACTGGCCAAATGGAATAAATTCGATATTAAATGGGGTCGTGGGTCGAAAACTAACTCAGATACCTCGATTCGTATTTTCTTCAATCAAGGGTGTTTCATTTAAAATAAGACAGTTGGTATTGGAAACTGTTATATGACACAGTGGGTATAAAGATTTTTTTGCAAAAAATGGGCACCTAAAAATACGAATCGATGTGTCCAAACGTTTTGGAACACTCCCCCGTTTTTTTTAAATTTTATTCCGAAATAAAATTAGTTTATATTGAAAAAAGTCTTACTAGTGTATATCCCAAGGGTCTTTTAAAAGCCGGCCACTCGTTTAGGAAGCTTACTATACTGGATTCTTGATTTTCTAACAACATTTTTCTCCTATAATTTTGAACAGACTTCCACATGACGACCAGCTGTTCCCAACGTTCTCCTTCCTGCACGTACTTTAATTTTTCTTTGATGGTTACACAATTTTCCTCGGCCGCTGGTAGCTCTGAAATATTTCATTTTAATTAAATTGTTACTATTCACATTATTCACGAAATACCTTCAATATTCCGGTGTTTAATACTTGAACGTAGTTTTACTTTTTTCCCTAACAATCCACTATCCGTCAATCTTCTCACTTGATTATAATATTTAGAAAGTAACTTTCCTTTCGGGGCTTTCCCTGTTTGGGGAGCAAAATAATATTCCTAAAAATTATTTTGTAATACACAATAAATAAATAAATAAAAGATACCGGTGTTTCTTCGGGAAATAATTTATTTATTTGGATACTAATAGTTTTAGCAGCAGATACATTCAGTTTTTGGTTTTGTTGTATAAAATAATCAACGATTTTGTCCACAACTGTTTGTTTTTGTGACATCGGTATTTCTCTTACTCCTCCATCTATAAGTTTTAAAATGGTTTTTCCCTCGGCGTAGTTTTGAAGAATTTTTTCCACGTTAATCTGAAGTAACAATATGTTAAACTATTTACTACAAAATACGACTTACTATTTCTGGAACAGAATCCAAAAGACCACCAAACGTATGTTCCTTTTCATTGGTACTATGACCATAGTCTTCTCTTTGGATGCCTAAATTTACTTTCTGTGCAGCACCAGCTGTGTTTTGATGGGATTCTTTCCACTTTGAAATATTTTGTTCTAACTTAATCCTTAGCCCCAATGGAACACTATTTAATAACTCATTGATGTGATGAGGCTGGGCGTGTTTTAATGCAGTCAAATCTATTTGGTTTTCTAGAATAAAAATGTTTTTAGAAAATTAACCGCGAGTACCATGCATTAAATACTAGGTAGGTACTTACCGATAAAACAAGGTCGCAAACTTTCCAGCTGCCATTGTCTTAATAGATCGTCCACCTCAGGATCTAAAGTGTCAGAAGATTGAATTTCATCAAGGTTTAAAATTACCTTGTTATGATTTGGTTCGTTTGATCCATATTCCGTACTACAAGAAGCTGGTGGAACATTTTCCAAAAGGGAATCGCTGAGAAGAGTGTCACCGCCGATTAGATTATTATAAAGGTACCTTTGTTCATCGTCATTAAGTATTTCACTGACTGATGAATCCATTGTTAAAAACTACTTTTGAAACACTACACACGTTACACTAAGTCTTATTTTACTCCTACGTCTATACAACAATATACCTACTAACAATGTAAAGAAAAACTACACTTTACCTAGAAGGACTTTGCAATAAACCAAATATATTGTACTACGTCATAAAGCCGCTACATAGCAAATAGCAGCCGCGGTTGAATTTTGTAAACTGAGACGGAGCCGGGGTTTGTAATAAAATCAACCAAGTCCGCTATTTGTGATGTATTGGCCGTGTGTCCTTCAATATTTAACATCCTTAGCAAAAAAATTGATTAAGAAAAATATTCTTTAAGACGAACATAGCTTTTGCCATCGGCTAACTGGCAACAGGTTAAAGGTGGTCCAGATAATGAGTTGATATTCATAATTTTTAAATCCTTCTCACCCATTACCATATAAGCATCATAATGAGCATTGTAGTTCACTTCTAATTCCTTACAAATAATATACACTTTGTTAGTGTTTGTGTCAGACACAAATTCTTTTATTTGTTCCAACACTACATTGCCGCAATAGCTGGAAAAAAAATCATCCGTACGGTAAACGAAACCTTTGTAACAAATTTCAGAATAACATAGAATGGTATCTTTATCTAGGGTTTGATAAATAAAATCCAAATAATTTGACTTGCTCGGAGATTTATCAAATATAATGGAGACTTGCTCTGTGGTTGATGAATGTAAAAAAAGATGCGCAAATTTCAATTCATATTTTTTTGCTATTGACAATGGCAAGTTAACCCTTGAATTTATAACGTGAGCATATGTTTTAAGTTCGCGATGTTTTGACTCAAATCTGAAACACCAATATTGTCTCGGTGGTCCAGAATTTTTTATAATCATAGGGTAGTGGAGTAAAAAGTGGTGCTTTGGTTTCAAAGTGTCCTTAAACAATGACACGTAACTAGAAAGGTTCTTTTGAATTAAAACCCGCAATAAGGCAATTCTTTCATCAGAAATACTGTGGGCTAGCAAAATGTCAACAATCTGTAAAAAATCTAATAGAAAATCCCAAACTGGGTCTTGATGAGGTACGAATTCACCGATTATAAATGTAAAATAATGCAAAAAGGTCATCATTTCGCTAGCCGACATTTTAAGACGTTGGTTTTGTAAGTGAACAGCATTAATTGGTTGTGAAATATTACCGACATCGTAGCGACCGTAGTTTATAAGCTGTTTTCTTTGATTTAGTTGCTCCAAATTAAAAATTTTGAGTTTATTTATGTAGTAATTAATAATATGACAAAGATTGTAATGGCAAATTCCTTCAAACAAATCGTGCATGATATCCACAGCAAAATTTGTTGTTACATGGAAGGATGGTATATTATTGAAAATAGATTTTTGTTGTACGCCGTATTCCAAGTTTTCAATAGAGGATTTAAAATTTAAGTCATATTGCTCAGGTTTTCGCATTAATGCCGGGTCCTCTTTACACGCAACTTGGCACTGTTTTTTGTGCATTTTACAAAACCTGCAATAATAGTTACTTGAAAAAGATTTAGCAAAAGGAGGCTATTTAAGCCTAAATTATCTCCCAGGACTAAACCTAACATAAAATACACCTTTATATCTTTCCCTGACAAATTGATAGTAATGCCGTCTCTTTCTAGGATAATGATTTCATCTACAAGAGTTTTTAAACATTCGTTATTACCAAAAGACTTTACATGCGCACTTTCAATTAGACCGGCTAAAAAAATGTTTTCCAGCTTAGAATTGTTAAAAAAAATTGGAAATGAATAGTATAAGGCTGTTATAGGAGAGCAATGACTTCCTAAGGGATTGTTAACTTCAAAATCATCGGCGTATAAAAAATACGGAATAGCTACCGCATCGTTTGAAACATGCTTTACTTTTTCGGGCCAAAGCTTTCCCTGTATGAAACTAGTAATTGTATTATCGTTGCTACATTTAATGTTACTTATGCAATCCAAGGTTTTTTGCAAATTATTATGTTCAGAAAATATTTTTTTCATTTGGAACGTTAGTGGCATTTTTATTCCACAAACCTTTTTTTCAGCGTACACGGCTTCTCCTTGCCTAAATGTTGGTATTACACGATTATCGATGGTGTACTGCAGTACATCACCGGCTAAATTATTTTTATATAACCACATATTCAACTTGTAATCGGTATTACAAAACTGAAAAGGATTTTTTAAACGC
>NW_022170249.1:38070840-38124027 GCF_008802855.1 Photinus pyralis
ATAATTACACGATCAAACGAACTCACCTGTGAAGTTCGATCGTAATTATATGAGACATCCAATCCGAAGACATTTATAGAATACTAAGTAGTTCGCCTCGCTCGAACTCCAGCCACGAGTTTAAAAGTACTTATATAATTTAAAAAGAAAAACTTTTTACCCCCAATTACCCTAAACGGTCTCCGCCACTGTCGTGATGTCAGTCCCCGTTAGGAATGAGTATCTAACCTCATTTAGTTCAAAGATAAATCAACTGGTAAACCCTTCGAAAATGTGCTGGAAAACGACAGGAGTGGGGGGGTGGGTTTGAATGTCTTCGGATTGGATGTCTCATATAATTACGATCGAACTTCACAGGTGAGTTCGTTTGATCGTGTAATTATAATTCGACATCCAATCCGAAGACATTTATAGAATACTAAGTAGATGTTTAGAGACAGTGGTTTTCCACATGAACCCAGATAAAAAACAAATAACAGTCGAAGGGTACTATCACTATCATATAATTCAAAAAAGAAAACTAAAAGCTATGGTGAAACAATAATCTTAAATGAAATATCCACATAATGTCAACATCTGACTGACATAAGTGTTATTCTCTATAATAGAAGATGTATTATATATACATTATAATGATAATATGGCTTTTGATAGTGTGCCAACCTGAGAAATAGGTCTGTTATAAAACTGACAGAAGGTTTTCGAGTTTGTTGACCACCCCGCTGTTTGCCGAATTACTTCTAATGGTACACCTAAATCAAAGGCTTTAGATGTCGAAGCATGGCGAGTGGAGTGAGCCTTAAAGATTCTCGTATCTATACCTGCTTCTTCCAACGTATCCTTCACCCATCTACTAAGGGACTGCTTGCTTGCAGTGCGGTACGGTTTCTTATAGGTTAAAAATAGGAAGTCTCTAACTGACGTGCGCCTTCCCTTGGTAGCAGTCAAATATTGTTTTAGAGCTGTAGCGACACTAAGCTTTGGGTTTTCTGTAAAGTATGGAAGGTGTAGACACGGTTGGGTTCTACCTATCCCTGATGTCTTGATCTTATCTTCAATCAAAATTTGAAATCCGTTTCCCGATTCTATAATATTCTCTATTCGAATTAACGAAAAAGTTTGTATTCGGTGAGCAGTTGTAAGTGCTAAAAGAGTTATTAGCTTCTCGGACAATGCTTTTAACGAATCCATTGCGAGCCGCTCCAAGTACGCTAAAACTACTTGTGGGTCCCACACTACATTGTATCTGGGTCTTGACGGTCGAAGTTTTGCTATACCCTTTAAAAATCTGCATAAGACTGGATGAATCGACAAATCTGTTGACGTGATCAGCGATAGTGCTGAGCGATGAGAATTAAATGTTCCGTAGGCATTTTCTTCCGTATCAAAAAGATGTTGTAAAAAACTCATCACTAAAGATGGTGTGCCCTCATACGGATTCACCCCCCTATCTGCACAGAAAGGTAACCAGCGTTTGTACGTTGCTCCATATTGTTTGACAGTTGCTTCGGACAGTGACTTAAGGATAGTTTCCACAACGTTATTCGGTAAGGACATCAACTTGAACGCCTCCCTGATAGTCTGGCTGCCAACAAAGAGAGCTTGTCCGCCAACGGGTGAGGTGATGGACTGTGAGGTAAAAACAACAAGTCATTAGTAGGCTTCAAATAAATAGGGTCTTGTACTAATAAATTCGAAAAAATTGGGAACCAAGGTTGATTTTCCCAATTTGGAACAATAAGAATGCCCTCGGCCTTATCATTAATTATTTTTTGTATTACTCTTAAAATTAGAGCAAAGGTGGGGAACGCATAGAAGTAAGAACCCTCCCAAGACCTCGTAAAAGCATCAATGTAAAGAGCCTGTGGGTCTTGAAACCAAGACACATAAACGTCACATTTATGATTATCTTTGGAAGCGAAGAGATCAATGTCAGGGACTCCCAGTCTTCGTGTCACAAGATCAAACGCCTCTGCTGACAGGCACCACTCTGTGTCTGACGGTAAGCTTCTTGATTCCAGATCAGCTTCCCAGTTTTCTTTAGAGCTTATATAGGAAGCCAACAGCCACAGGTCCTTTCCCTCACACCACTTCCAAAGTTTCTTTGCTAAAGCAGACAAGGCTGGGTGTTGCACACTACCCATTCTATTGACATAAGATACTGCAGTAGTATTATCACACCTTAGTAAAATGTTACTGTGAGAGATGGAACCCGCAAAATGTTTGACCCCAAAAAAGATTGCCAAGAGTTCCAAAAAATTAATGTGAAATAATTTTTCCTCAGCAGTCCACCACCCTCGAATCTTGTTATTCCCACAACAAGCCCCCCAACCTGTCAGTGAAGCGTCTGTAAAAATTTCTAACTCAAACTGATCTTTAATAATATCATTATAAGCTAAGTCGATTGACTTTAACCACCATTCAAAATCTGGTTTAAGCTCTAAAGGGAGAGTAACTGAAGCAGAGTAACACAAGTTATTTTTAACCAGAGCTAAAAACTTATGTCGCTCAAAAAGTTTGGTGTACATCCACCCATACTTAACTCCCTGGCAAACTGAAATCAAGTAGCCTATGTACTGAGCTAGATCACGTATTTTGCAACGTCGTTTATTTAAGAAATACCTAGTTCGCCTTTTTATAAGCTCTTTTTTCTCTGCAGGTACTGAAATTCTAAGCTGTTTAGAATCAAGGATGAAACCTAGAAACCTAACGTAATTGTTAGGGGTTAAATGACTCTTTTCAAAGTTGATTGTAAAACCGAGGGACTGCAAGAATTCTACTGTAAAAATGGTGGACTTCTGACAACCTTCCAATGTAGAATCCACAATTAGCAGGTCGTCTAAGTAACATACACATGTGATATTCCTGGTTCGCAACCAATGAGTTACTGGTTTCATCAACTTAGTAAAGACATAAGGCGCTGATGACAAACCAAAGGGTAAACACGTAAACTGGTTCAAGACATTGTCATACTCAAACCTTAAAAACTTTCTATGATCTGGGTGGATATTTACGTGGAAATAAGCATCTTTCAGGTCAATTAAAGTAAAGAAACAATCCTTTTTAATGAGTCTCAATGCAGTGCGAATGTCTTCCATTTTAAAATGAGGCACTTCTAAATACGTATTTAAATACTTAAGATTTAAAATAAAACGTTTTTGTCCATTTGGTTTGTCTACTAAAAAAATATTAGAGATGTATTGACCCTGGCAAGGCGAGCATTTAGATATTGCTCCTTGGTTCAACAACTTGTTGATTTCATATGAGAATGCCTTCCTTTCTGCTAAAGAGAGAGCTTTAATTTTAGGGAAAGTAAATTGTACAGGTGAAGAAGAAAAGGGGAGGCTGTAACCCTTAATCCATTGAAGAATGACCAGGTTATCAGTTATCTGACACCACCTATTGGCAAAAATAGCCAATCTACCAGCTAATGGGCTTACCTGCTGAAGGTTCTCTAGCGCCTGTACTTTCCCTGTCTCTGGGACGGGTGGCCTCGAGATGGTTTCGCTTGTCCCCTGGGACGAACCGGGCCGTAACGGTTTAAAGACCGAGATTCTGCTCTAGAGATACCACGAGTGGTAGTGGAAGTCTTTCTGAATGTAGTGCCTCTCCCCTTCCCAAAAGGCTGTGATAAGCTGGAAGTGGGTGCAAGCTTAAGATCTTTCCCCGCCAGCTGCAGATTTTTTGCTTCCTTAATGCTCTCAGACAGATCAGTTCCAAAAAGGAATTCATTTGGCACTGACTTTGCCAAAATATCCTTAACATTTTTATTTAACGTTGGCAAAATTAACTTGCGCCTACAGTCCGTAATAGAGTGTAAAATATTTACCAGAACTCTACTAGAATCCCCCAACGGAGATAAGAGCTGATTCCGAAATTCTCTCGAAACATCTGTAGAGTTAAGGAGCAGTGTCATGGACTTGCCCATTGCACAGAGAGCTGTGGCTATTTCAGAATGAATTTCGGCATTAAACGAATCCCGAGCCAACCTATCATTAAGAAGAATGGCTGCAATCTCTGGGTTCAACTTGGGCGGGAGAAGATGCACACAGTTATCAGGGTTGGAATATTGCTTCTTGAGGACTTCAACACTGTCCTTTGCCAGACCATTGGCAATAATATGGTTCCAACGTCTGGGCTGTGACTGCGATTTCGGATAGATCCTCTAAAGAGAGGTCGTCTTGTAAAACCAGAACACTTCCATCATCCCGAATATCGTCAACGTTTGATCTAGTAGTCACTCCCTCTAACAAGTTTAAATCTACAGAAGGCTCACCTACAGGCACTTTTGGTGGAGACATAGGGTCGTGATGACGACCTGCCTCTGGCGAGTGCAAAACTCTCTCGCCTGAAGAGGGAGAGCTAATGCGCATTCTAGGATAACAGCTAGGCGAGCGTGAACGACTAGAAGCTGGTGAAATGCTCGTCATCCTCAACGAATATGTCTGATCTGTTTTACTTAATGAAGCAAACTTATCTCGAGGTTGATGATCCGGAAAACATCGTCGAGATCTAGATCGGGAGCGCCTGCTTGACGAGGGACGTGAAGCGTCGCCCGGAGAGTGAGAATGTTCTCGTCTGCCTTTGTGTTGGTAGTTCGCCAATTTTCTTTCCAAACGGTGCAACCGTTTCAATAAATTTCCGGCCTTAAGAGGCTCAGTATCACTACCCCTGCTACGAGAACGTCGTCTCTTAGACTTTCCCATTTTCAATTGAAAGAAAAAACCTGTAGATTAAAGAACAAAGGATCTAAACGCGGCGAGCACGAGGAGACGAATGAGGTTAGATACTCATTCCTAACGGGGACTGACATCACGACAGTGGCGGAGACCGTTTAGGGTAATTGGGGGTAAAAAGTTTTTCTTTTTAAATTATATAAGTACTTTTAAACTCGTGGCTGGAGTTCGAGCGAGGCGAACTACTTAGTATTCTATAAATGTCTTCGGATTGGATGTCGAATTATAATGGCGGACAAACCAAAAAACATGGATATTACCTAAACGAAAATGGAATGGAACCGTTCGTTGATCGTCAGTCGAGTCGGCTGTCCTTCGTGTGTAAATTACGTGTTGACGTTCTTCCAACTCCGAATTAATTACTCATTTGCTTTAATACGTTTATTGATGAAGCATTGAAGCAACGCAGGTAACAACTGAAGCTTAGAAAAAGTCCTCTTCCTTAAAATAGGTAAGCTTATATACTATTTAAGAGATAATTATTGGAATGAAAAGATAAAGTTTGATAATTACTTATTTAACAGTTTTCGTAAGATATCTAAATATGATTAACAATGATTTCAAAAGATAAAGTACGGAAAAAGTGCAATTATGCGGAACACCGTTATTTATCACACTTATATAACATTTGGCGAAAAAAGATTAGATGCGAGAAAAGTGCAACTTAGAGGTTCTTCTAGTTTTATCAATGTGGAATGGGATCCCTCCAGTGGCGTATGCGTGATTAGGGGTGCTGGCATATATAACTTCGTCCTCGTTCATGATTGGCTTTTCAAATTGAATTATAGTTGTAGCCGGTCAAAGTTTGAAATTTTAATTAGCGTTGTTTCTATAGACACTTTATTACATTCTATACCAATTCAAGAATTATAAAGGTAGGTTTTACTATACAATTTAAAAACGTCCAGAGAACGTTCCCTGTATCTTAACAGACATGAGACTTATAATGAACGTTCGCAAGACATTTGCCTCAGTTCGTCCCTGGGACAACCTTTAAAATACGTCCTTTGAACGTTCATTTAAAGTCCCGGGACGTTGGGGCATTATTTGGCTATAAAATAAACGTTCGCCGAACGTTTGGTGCTGTCTGGGTAGGTAATACACATTTTTCACAAATTTCCGATGATATTATAATGGTCTTACGATCAATTAACCACAATTTAATTAAAGCAATTTACGTTTGTTTGGGAAAATATTTTCAAATGATATTAATGAGGGGGTATAATAATCAATTTGCAATTATTTTGGAAAGTTCAAAAAGTTTTGTGTAATGTAGGAGTATATAATGTAAGCAGTACCTACTATTACCGTTTCACTTTTGAATTGAGATCGTGATCCGAGCTGCATTCGAAAATGCCTCCCAGACCATGTTTTACACAATGTGAAATTGCAATGATTTTAAGTGCGATTGCGTTTTTTAAAACTGAAAGAGAACAGTGTGGTGATAAACGTTATCCAGTTTATCGTAAAGTATCTGAGTGTCTTGGAGTGTCGCTAAGATCAGTAAAAACAGTTGGTTCCAGTTCAGATAATAACGAAAACGTTAAAAGACAACGTACAGAAATTGGGCGCCCATCCATCCATGTTGATGAATTTACTCGCGGAGTTATTCGACAATCTACACAGTTTTTATATAAATAAATAATTTCCGACCATACAAAGCCTGAAGGAAAAACTGGAAGAGAACTTGAATTATTTTCCGGAAATGTGTGCCAACACTCTACGAAAAATAGTGCATATGCAATTCATCTGCGACTGATTTTAAATATTTAACCAAAAGTGCCCTTATCGCTTTAGGAAAACCGTACTAGTAGGGTAGTAGGGCCGGTTCTGGACCAGCCACCTGGTGGTGACCTTGGAAAGTAGGTGAAGGTGACAGCCACCTGGTGGTGACCTTGGAAAGTGGATCAAGGTGAGGTTCAAAGGTCGCCTGTCACGTGGCGGTGACCTTGGAAAGTAGGTCAAGGATGATGGCCACTGCCCCCCCAAGTGTCATATTTCAAATTCAAGGTTAACTTTTTGTGTCATATTTCATTTCCAAGGTCAAGTGTCATATTTCATATCCAAGGTTAACTTTTTTGTCCGAAAAAAAGTTAACCTTGAAAATGTAATTTGACACCAAATGAAATTTGAAGAAAAAAACCGAGTTGACCTTGAAAATGAAACATGACACCCCAAAAAAAAGTGACCCTGAAAAGGAAATATGACACTGTATCTAGCAAATGCAACATGAGACAAAAAAATGTGTTCTTGAAAATGAAATAAGACCCCAAAGAAAAGTGTGACCTTGAAAATGAAATATGACCCTTGGGAATGAAATATGAGCCCGAAAAAAAGTTGACCTTGAAAATGTAATTTGACACAAAAAAAACCAGGGTGACCTTGAAAATGAAATATGACACTTGACCTTGAAAATAAAATATGAGACCAAAAAACAGGTGACCTTGGAAATGTAATATGACACCCCAAAAATGAAATATGACTTGACCTTGGAAATGAAATATGACACCCCAAAAAAAAGTGGTCTCGAAAATGAAATATGACACCCAAAATCTAGTTTTCCGAAAACCACCCAATTTAATTATCTAAAATATTTGACCTTCAATCGTCTAATACACCTGCTAATGTGACAGTTCAATAACTTTGCTTATGTGAGTTGACCACATCCGCTTGTCGTCTAATATTTCGAACGTCTCAGATATTAATCAGTGTCATTCTCGGATCTCGTTAGCAGAAACGAGGAACCCTTGACTTCACAAGTTTATTTTCCCATCAGCTCTCTGCTTATGTCAACTGGTCACATCGGCTTGTGCTAGTTCATTACCCTTATCATTTCCTCCCGCGTTGCTAACGTTCGCAAACCTATGGACATATATACGCGCAGCATTTCGTTTTTAGTATTCAGTTCTTACGCGAGTGTGACAAGTTAATAATTACCACAAAATGAAACTATCAACTAACAACAATTCCGCTGGTGCTCCGAATCCACCTATAAGCATCCTGCAGGATATTCTCCTGCAGGCATCGCAACAGCCGAGGAGTGTAGCGACAACATCGGAACCACGACCCCCAACGCCCGTAATTTCGCTGGCAGATAGTGACATTGAGGACGAGTTTGGGCCACTTTTTGAAAAGTAAGTACATATTAAATCGTATCTTTGCTTTGTGATTACATTATTGCACAAACATTACTAATACGTAATTTAATTTTTAATAGCATTACGCCGCCAACTGAAGCAGCCGCCGTGGTGCAGCGGCCACCTCAGCAGTTTGGCGGCAAAGACTTAAATATGCTGCGTCGGGAGGAGACAAATGCCGCCCAGGCCCCCCTCAAAAAGCTGCAAGGGTGCAAGAAGTGAGGTCACGCCAGCAGCAGCAGCCGGCACTACCACCACCCACGCAACCACCTGTGCAGGCCCCTCAACAGCTTCTGCCACCACCACCATCGCAGCAACATCGGCGTACTGCAAGTGGACGCCGGCAGCAGCAGCAGCTGAGACAGCAGCCGCAGCCGAGACAGCAGCAGCAGCAGCCACCACAGCCACCGCAGATGATGATGCTCCCGCCAACCAATCTGCGGGAGCTAAAACAAAACACGCTGCAGTGGCTGCAGGAGCTACATGCGTGCTACACACAAAGTGAAGCCATGCTCTCAAATAGGGCGGCCCAATTGCAGGTCGACCTATTTGAGACGAACGGCAACTTGGAGGTAGCACGTACGAATCTCAGAGGTGCCGAAGAATTTATAAGGGCAATAAATGACTTAAACGTGTGAGTGTGTGGGTGTGCGCGGTTAATTTTAAGGCTAATTTTAATTTTTGTAATTTTAGGGTAGATATTTAATAAGTTCTTGTATATTTTTGTAGAATAATAATACTAGTAAGTATATATTAAATAAATAATTAATTGTACTGTTTTTATTATTCATAGTAGAGTGTGCATATCTCCACTCACGCATCACTTTCATTTCAGGGACAGCAAAGGGGAATTCAAGTTGGTGTATTTGAAAACGTGATCTGAGTGTTCTGTATTCATTCAAAGTGTCACTTCAATTGGAATACATTGATTACTATGGAAAGTGATAAAGAAATTGAACGGTATGATGAAAGTCGCGCTCGGTTTATCCAACGACACTTAACTTGGTAGAACCTAGTAAATTGCTATGCTAAAACATGCGTTTCCATGATACCTATTTGCTCTTGCAGGTACAGGTGTACACACAAGAATAGAAGTGAATAACTAAAAGATCATTTATTGCCATATATTTCAACCATCATGCAAATTCAAAGTCAATAGAATCTAAGACAATAGAGCATACATTTGAATTACGTCTTAAGGTATTAAAATAAAAATGGCAACTCCTTTTTTTTTTTATTGCACGTATCTTCATGCTCAGTAAAAACACACAATAACAACAGTGGCAATTTATAAGAGTCCATTTATTACGATATATATTTCAACCATTCAATAATATCGAACAAATTTCTAATTAATTTTTAAAATAAGCAAGCTATAAACTGAAAAGCACAAATAAAAAACAAAACAAAAATCTAACATTATTATGATTATTATTACTATTATTTCCCCAGCACCACACGCACTTTACTTTATCGCTAGTTTTCCCATTCTTTCTTGAATTTCACTATCTATCGGCAAATTCACGTTGATTTGCGTCACTTCATCGTTTATCATCAGTTTAGCCATTTTTCGATTGGTAACAAATACTTCCAAGTCTAACTTTAACACTAATACGTTGAACTAACGTTTCCAGTCTCCTCTTCCTATCTTCTCGAGATAAAAAACTGTCTACTCTCCTCTTCATATCTTTTCGAGATGAAATCCTTCCAATCATGCCACCTCGAGATATGCGTCGTACGTGTACGTGGCTCATGTTTAGACGTTTAGTAGTGATGATGAAACTTTACTTAATGAATTCAAAGCTTCACAAAGAAACATTTTATAATAAATGAGAATCCTTGAATCTGAAACCTCAGCATGGTAATCAATTGGAGGGGGATAGGAGAGACTGTTGGAAAGGAAATATGAAACCAAAAAATTGACCTTGAAAATTAAATACTACACTACAAAAAGTGATTTAGAAAATGAAATATGACACTTGACCTTGGAAATGAAATATGACACACAAAAAGTTAACCTTGAATTTGAAATATGACACTTGGGGGGGGGGGCAGTGGCCATCATCCTTGACCTACTTTCCAAGGTCACCGCCACGTGACAGGCGACCTTTGAACCTCACCTTGACCTACTTTCCAAGGTCACCACCAGGTGGCTGTCACCTTGACCTACTTTCCAAGGACACCACCAGGTGGCTGGTCCAGAACCAGCCCTACTACCCTACTCGTACATTACAACTTCACAAAAGAAGTTAGAAATTATTCTCAAGGAAATTCGACCAGACGTACAATTAGTATGGTTACCCGTGGCGCATTGTGAATTAAACGCAATTGAATTGATATGGGCGTACGTGAAAAACCGCATAGCAAAAATTAATAAAGAAAACGCGGCCAAAAATGGAATTAGCATGGATGTAATGATGAAGCTTTGCCAAGAAACACTGAGGTCAGTAACTCCCGAATTATGGAAAAGCTGCATTAAACATGCCCAAAAAATTGAAAACTATTATTGGGAGAAAGATCATTTAATTGAAGATATGATTGAAGTGCAACCCCTTATTATCAACGTCGGCGATTCTGATTCCGAAGAAAGTGAGATAGATTTAGATGGAACCTTAGACGATAGTTTTTAGACTTGCTGAGGAAATGCTAGTATTTTTATTTTATTGTAATTTCCACTGCCCATGTATATAATTATAAATTGATTGTAAGACCATTATAATTTGTGAAAAATGTTTATTACCTATGTATAATTAAACTTTCTCATATAATTAATGTTTTACTCTCCTTTCTCAAAACATTTTGCCTGGTATTTTCAAATTTTTGTTGATAACATTTTTTTGGCATTGAGCCTTGTGAAAAATGATCGCCTACTTTCGTATAAGAAAGATGCATGGGCGAGTAACATTCTAATGGACTGGGAGTTCGCGCGCATCCTTCACATGCATCTGGATACACGCGACATGCAAAGCGAAAAACTCCAAAAAATAAAAAAATGTTTATGACAAACTTAATCAAATTATAGTTTTAAAAGTACATCTATTGTTTTATTGACAATAAGTCGCTGATATCGATGTACTTTAAAAGTTCGTGCGACCTCCCGTTTCTGATAAAATCGGAACTTACATAAATGGCTCTAGCCTCTATAAAAATTCGATTTTCGTACTAAAATTTTAACTACTTATTTAGAAATGTTCAATGCATAGCATACTAAAATTTGAAGCGATTTCATGGGGTGGTTTTCGTTTTATTCGACTCCAAACTTGACCGGAACGAGAAATATCACAAAAAAGGGGCATTTTTTGCACGTTATGCGTTCTAAATGTAGTTAAATTTTATGGAAAAAATATCCTTTAGGCCTAATCAACGCAAAATTAAACGAGCTTTAATTTGATACCCCTCCCATTAAAATAGGTCAACTGGTTATTTTTTTATTAATTTTTAAACTCGGGTGCACATACTTTTTGCGCCGACAGTAAGAGTCGGAGTCAATGCAAGAAGATATGGGATCTTCACTTCGTGGCTCCCTGTCGGCACTAAGTGACAATACACCATCGTCGACGTGACGGAAATGTGCAACTTTGCCTCCATTTAACCAAGTTTCTATTTCTTAAGATAAGTGAGATCCCCATAGTGGCACTCAAAAAATGGACACCGTGTATACATAGGGGTTAATGATATAGAAAGGTCTTTTCCCAAATTAACCCTTGCTGAGTTTCAGGTCACCTGATTTACTTACTACTTACCTACTCAACTTATTTAAAGATTTTTAGACCGCTTAGTCTTGTGAAAGGTTAATTACAGTTTTCTTTTTACAGTTTGTATTGCCTCTACTGTACCATTCTCCGTGCCCATATCAGCCCGAATTGTGTGTGGACATCCTCCTAACCGCATAATTGCAGAAACCCTGCTATCACTTTAGGGTTACTAGAAGTCCGATCTGCATGTAACCATATTATGTGCCGAGAAAAACCATCAATGGGCATCGTTTATGCAAATCCCATATCTTTTTAGTTTATGCTAGAATCTATATGCCAAACTGTATTAGGCTGTAACCACCCTGTTACTTTACCTATTAATCGAACCGTTCTAATAGCGTCGTCCGCTCAAAATCGCTCTATCTTAAAAAAGGCTCAAACGTCTTCCACCTACCGTACCAGGGGGTAAATCTCGTTTTGATATCGTCTTCACCAAATTCCTAAGCACTTTTGTTCAAAGAAAACAAGACGAAAATCCTTTCACTTACGGTGTGTGTGTGTGTTGTGTGGTGTGTGTGTGTGTGTGTCTATATATATATATATAATATATATATATATATATATATATATATATATATATATATATATACACACACACACACACACAATACGTTGTCACTTCAAAAATAGGCACGCACAATTCGAAGTCACTTCATATACGACGTTGTCACTTCAAGAATGTGAAGTGACAACGTTTTGCGTTGTTTTCGCGCCATGACGTCACTAAACACCATTATCCGACATTTGCCGAAACCGAAGTTTGAAGTCACATCGCCAACTTGGTACCAAAAAAAATCTTTTTTAGTTGTGGCGTATATCGAAGTCGCCACTGTCGTATATATGATAAATTACGGACCACACGAAATCACTTCAACGCGTATTTAGCGAAATTTTCCGTGAAGTCACTTCATCGAGAGTAGGACATTTGACAACGACGCATTTATTCTCAAACCGTTAGCGTGAAGTGAAGACGTGCACATTTTTACGTTCTTTTTTATACATTTGGTCTTTGAAAACATGAATTCCAGAACGAAGAAAATTTTTCACAAAGCAATGGTAAGTTTTTGAGATGTCAGCTATCTAATTTTAAGTTTTTGGTTATATTTTGTTTCATGTCTTTTAATTTTAATTTTAAGGTGGGCGTTGAGTAGTGGTCGAGTTCTCTCATTTAAATGGGAAATCTCGCCTGCAAAAAAATGAGCAAATTTTTCGAAAACCTCAAGGTATCTTAATACATGATACACCATTTGCAAGAGGAGAGTCTGTAGGAGATCTTAAGGTAACTTGCGGTTCATTTTGAGTTTGGTTTGAAATAGGTAAATAATTGTGGTCAAAGAATCGCGTAAAAAAATTTTATGTTTGCTTATTATAAGACATTGTTTACATTATGTGTCTATTAATTAGCCTTATTATCATCTACATAATCTCTTCTTTCAAGTGATAAATCGTTTTATTGAAATAGATAAAGCAATTAGAAGGCTCATGTGGTGCTGGCGCGATTTCCATTTAAATGTACAAGTCCTACCACTTACTCATTTTACATAAACAAATTTTAAAAGAAGCTATATTATTCACGCTTTGTCTAACCGGATAGGTCTTTTGTTGTCTTAATCCCTTAGCCTTTTTTCACACTTAGGTACCCATTTATGGCCGCACTTTGTCCATCTGTTCGTCTATTTTTCAATGTACTTTTTAGCGCATTTTTCAAAGAAAAAAAAATGCGCTATTACGGGCGTTTTTCCGTCCGTCCGTCCAAGAGAAGGCCGAGATCTCAGCACTGGAAAGTGCTAGAAAACTCGTTAATGTCTCGTTTGATAGATAGTAGTATCCGATTAGTGCAGCAAAAAATGAGTTTGCCAAAAAACATCGAGATGATGCGCAAATTTGATAAAAAGTATCATGTATTCACTAATTTCACTATGGAAACGGCAAAACGCACTGGTTCGATGGGCCCAAACTAAATTTTGTGCTGTTCCGATGTTGGTCATCATTTGGAACAACTATATTTATTTACCATATATGCATGCGCAATGCTAACTTTTTTTTTATTAATGAACGTATTTTAATATAATTTTGTGTATAGTTACCTGGAATAAAATCAAAATTAATGCCGTTAACAAAAATTTCAAATGCGCATGCGCAATGCAAACTTTTTTATTTATTAAGGTACTTCAATGATATTTTGGATGTAGGCACCTGAAATAAAAGCAAAATTAATGCCGCTAAAAAAATTGAAATGCGCATGCCCATTGCTAACTTTTTTATTTATTAAGGTACTTCAATGATATTTTGTCTATAGGCACCTCGATTAAAAGCAAAATTAATGTCGTTAACAAAAATTTGAAATGCGCATGAGCATTGCTATCTTTTTATCTGCCGGGGCAAGGTACCAAACCACGTATGAAAAATGCGCTATCGTTGTTGGTACATGTGCGGAAACTTTACCACTTGTTTTAATTTCATTTTTATCTTTTAACCATCTTCATACCTACTTACCCACTTGTTAATGGTATTGATTGTTTGTTCATTAACTTCACTTGTTTTTTTAGGGAATTTCTAAGCAATATTTACCACCGGCTAGGAATACTGACAAAATGGAAATAACTAGAGTAAGTTGATATTATTTTGTTAAGCGGTTGGTGTAGTATTCGCGCTAACTCCCTTAAGGTGGATTTATATGTGCGGAAACTTTACCACTTGTTTTAATTTCATTTTTATCTTTTAACCATCTTCATACCTACTTACCCACTTGTTAATGGTATTGATTGTTTGTTCATTAACTTCACTTGTTTTTTTAGGGAATTTCTAAGCAATATTTACCACCGGCTAGGAATACTGACAAAATGGATATAACTAGAGTAAGTTGATATTATTTTGTTAAGCGGTTGGTGTAGTATTCGCGCTAACTCCCTTAAGGTGGATTTATAGCTATCCGTTTGTACGTCTCCGTTGGTCCGTTAACCAATAAGGAGACAGTAAAATTTTAAATTTAAAAATTTACTGTCTCCTTATTGGGTAACGGACCAACGGTGACGTACAAACGGATAGCTATAAACCCACCTTTAGCGTATTAACTGTTTTCACAACAATTTTGTCTAAATTGCACATTGTCAGTTTTCTGACAATGTGAGTGACTGTAACACCTACGTGTGGGTTTTGAACAATTTTTTATTAAAAACTTGTTGTTATTGTAGGATTGGATCGAAAATAGTTTTCATTTAGATGCTGCTGTTCCTTTAGAACCACCTAAAAATACACAAACAACAAATGATAATAAAAGTAATTCTTCTCCAGAATTAGGAGCTGACGTTAATATACCTGAAATCAATGACGAAATTCGCATACAAAGTGGCTGTTGTGAACTCAAAAGCTGTGATTGCAGTCTTATATCCGGAACACCTAGCAATACCCTAACTAGTGAGGTAATGAATATATATCGTATAAAATACCAGTTATTTCAATTAAAAATTAATTACCTAAAGCATTCATCGCCATTTTGCATTGACCGGCGTCGAAGTAAGACAAATAAAATATCTCCAATACTTACTGGTGATATAGATAAATCCGATACTATAAATCCTAGTTTTGGAACAAACAATATTGTTGATACAAACCTCGATACTAACACAGGAACCGAATTTGATGTGAGTATATACAATTAATTTGTATGTTAGCCCAGGAACATTGCAAAAGTTTGAAGGTGCATCCGAACAGGAGAGGGGATAAGCTTAAAATTGCAATACAGTGTTCTGATGCAGTACAGAATATAGAGAAAAAACTCCCCGAAAATCCAAGTGGAGTTTCATGATAAGGTTCAAATTAGGACATTTCTTTTTTTTTATTTAAATATTTTTCACTAAAACTGACTCCTGATAACAAAATTACTAAAATGTCATAATTTAAAGCTTATTTGGCTTATCTCCTTTCATGTCCGAGTTTCAACCTATTATTCCTGGACTAAAGAAAAATATTCCAATTCGACGTATTGAGAAGTTTACTCTTAAACTGCTTTAAGATTTTGCTTGGTTTATCCCAATGTCACTCAATGCAAAACAATATAACTCCAAACACTGATCATTTTAACTACATTTCTGGAGATTCTATTTTGGTAACGAACAATATAGTCGATATTAACACAGGAACGGAATATGATGTAAGTATGTGCTATGCACATTTTTTTTTTGGTATAATTTTTTAAATTGGACGCATTTAGATGTTTACTCTTAAATTGATTTTCTTTAAGACTTTATCTGCCTCTTTGCAATTGCACCCAATAGAAAACAATATAAACACAAACACTGATCAGCATAAATATATTTCTGGAGATTCCGATGATAGCCGAGATAGAGACTACGTGTGTGAAAGTGATTTGACGTCAGAAAGCTCCCAGTCTTCTGCTACCAAGGATTCCGAAAACGAAGTTATAGACATAATGGAAACTGAAAAAGAAAATTTTATTCCTAGAAAATCTAAGGAAAAAATAAAGGATAAAGCGAAAAGTAAAAACGATCATTTTTCCAATACAGAAGCGCAAAGTCGAGTGTTCAACATTGATGAACTAATAAAACAAGTCAGTGGCATTTTTTTCTATTTAATAGATTTACTTTTTAATTTTATGTAGATAAATCTTCAATTTTACAATTTTTATTTTCAGAAAAGAAATGTCAATGACAAAAAGCAAGTTTTATGTAAATATTGCAAATGCAAAATTGCCACAAAAAATTTCGCAAGGCATTTGGAATCGCACCATAGAGATGAAAACGAAGTCAAAAAGATGTTACAGTATCCTCGCAAAAGTAAAGAAAGGAGACAAGCTTTCAGTTTGTTTAGGAATCATACTAACTTTGATCAGTATATTGAAGGCGTGATTTGTCCATATCGCGAAACAATAAAAAAAAATTCTTTGACATATTACCCTTGCATATACTGCAAAGGAGTTTTTCAAAAAGAGTATCTAAAACGCCACTCGAAGTTATGTGTTATGCAAAACAGTAGAAAAGAGTTATCTAGCAATGGACGAAATTATTATATTACTAACTCCCAAACTGCAATTGCGTGTGCCATGGATACCACAAACGTAATCTCAAGATTAAATGTAAAGGAACTGGTAAGTATTACTTATTGCATTGCAAAACTGAATATATAGGAATCCTTTTTAACCTTCTTACATAATTTTTCATACTTGCGTGCATTTTTCAAAAAAAATTTTAAAAATAGCTATTGTGCACTCTTTGTCAATTCGTCTATCCCTCAATCTACTTTCTTTATGGAAACGCCTTTAGATCTTAACCCCTTAGCTTTTATTTATTAAGTACTTATACTCACCCATTTGCAAAATTAAAAAAGTAAGTGTCTATTTATTCCCCAATCTATTTTTTTAGGTATTTTCTATCATGAAAGGAGATGAGATATCCTTAGTAGCAAAGAAAGATCTTCTTATCGCCAATTTTGGAGAATCGTATCTAAAAAAACATAAAAGGGAACGCAAAGAGTATGCTTGCAGCTCTAGGATGCGTGAACTTTCGCGTCTACTAATTGCGTATCGGGAAATTGTTAACGATTCTAAATGCTGTTTAAAAGATATTTTAAAACCAAAAAATTTCGATCATTTTTTGGCAGCTACGAGAAAAATTACTGGGTATAACCCAACAAATAAATTATTCAAAGCTCCAAGCCTTGCCATGCATTTAGGAACATATTTAAAAGACATATGTGACGAATGTACTCATCTCGTATTAAAGGAAAGCCCTGGATTTACTTGCCAATCAGAAAGCGAAACCGAACTGTTATTACAAGAAATTAAAAAATTTAAAAAGCTACTAATATCAAGATGGAACACTGAAATTTCGAGTTTGGCAAATAAAGATTTGCAAGAAAAAAAATGGAATAAACCGCTTCTTGTGCCGCTAGTCAATGATATAAAGATATTTAGAGAAGAAGTACTGAAAATGGCAGAAGATTGCGTTAAAAAGTTTGTAAATCATATCGATGACATACATACGTATAAACTATTAGTTCAATGTTCCCTGTCACTTTTAATACTTTTTAATCGCAGACGTATTGGTGATGTACAGTATCTGAAAATACAAGATTATATGAGACAAAATAAATCTAGTATGAAA
Source organism: Photinus pyralis (assembly GCF_008802855.1). Taxonomy (NCBI): domain Eukaryota; kingdom Metazoa; phylum Arthropoda; class Insecta; order Coleoptera; family Lampyridae; genus Photinus; species Photinus pyralis. The sequence goes on from NW_022170249.1 coordinate 38,088,591, forward strand.
GATTTTGAATCTGCCCTAACAGAATCAGAAAAGGCTTTGACAGCTAAGTATAGACGAATAGTAAATAGTGGCAAAGGTTCAAGGCAAGTTGTAATATTATTGCCGGAAACATTAGAAAAATATATTAACGTATTATTAGAACACCGTAAAAAATACATGTTGGAGAAAAATGAGTATGTTTTTGCGATACCACAGAGCAAAATTAAGTGGGGTCAGGGGGACGTTGCAATAAGATACCTTTGTAGCAAAATTAAATTAGAGTATCCCGAAGCAATTTCTAGTAACAAATTAAGAAAACACATTGCCACGGTCACACAAATATTAAATCTGTCAAAAGAAGATATTGCTCAGTTTTCCAAATTTATGGGTCACACGGAAAAAACGCATGCCGATTTCTATGAGTAAGTGGACATTTAAAATTTGTTGTATTGTATTATATACTTACCGTATGTAGACTGCCAGTGGACATATACCAAACTGCCAAAGTTTCAAAGTTGCTACTTATGATGGAAAAAGGATCCTTACCTACAGAATTTAAGGGAAAAACATTATCTCAGATCGAATTTGACGAAAATACAGAATACGCTGAAGAAAATGTTGAAGGTAACAAAATGTTTAGCAACATTCTTTCAGTGCAATTTTTATAACTTTTTAGAACGTGCCATGCCAAGAAAAGAAAGTATTGGTTCTACATCCGCTGCTACGGATTTTATTGATGAGGGAGAGAAATCAAAAAAAGACATTGCTTCCACGTCCACTGCTTCGGACTTCATTGACGAGGGAGCGACACCAAAAAAAGATCTAGCTCCCAGATCTATTAATTTACATCATAATCGAACTTGCAGTGTTCAAGGTGATCATACATTTTATTATTAGATAGTACTATCAAAAAAGATTCCGTGTCAGTGACGCGGTACTGTGTAGTACATTTAACAACGTAACAGCATTGATTTTGAATAGGTATTCCTTATTATGTAACAAATCATACAATTTCTTACAAACAAGGTATTTTTTGGTTTTGAATTTTTATAAAATTGACTTTTAGATTTGGACTCTGATACAGATGAGCAAGAACCAAAAAAACAAAAAATACAAAAAAAGAGTAAGGTTTCCTTTTTAATGAATTCAAACTTTTAAGGTGCATTTTTTTAGGTTGGACCGCACATGAAATAAATCAGGTATCAAAAACGTTCGGAAATTTTATTAAAAAGAAAATCTATCCACCCCAACAACAAATCTTAGATTTCATTAAGAAGATGGGTAGTAAAAGATCTCCAGCGCAAGTGAAATCCAAATTGCAACATTTAATAAAAACAACTACTTAAAAACTATCTTGTTTTTGGTTAAGTTTTATAATCACTGCACTTATATAATATATAGTATGTCCAAAAGATCGTGTTAAGCATGGGGATCTCGGAAACGGTAAAAGATACAGATTCGGTTAAATGGGAGAAAATGTTTAGCACAAAAATATTGGTTAACCGGTACATTAACAGTTTAAAAAATTTTATTCGTTTGGGCCCCATAGCGGAAAAACTAATATTTTCCGTTTTCATCTTTTCCCTGTAACTTTTTTATTTGAAGAGATACCTTCAAAATTATCTCAACCATGGTATCGTTAGAAAGGAAATTGAGAGCACTTTCGATTGATGCCATAGCCGCCTATTATTTACATTTAAAAAAATATAAGTTTGGGTTATAACACCGAAACTTGGAAAGGTATTGAAAATCTAATAAATTATTATTAATCTGCGTAAAAAAGTGCCTTAATAATGCCAAAGAATTTTGAAGGTATCTCTTCAAATAAAAAAGTTACAGGGAAAAGATGAAAACGGAAAATATTAGTTTTTCCGCTAGGGGGCCCAAACGAATAAAATTTTTTAAACTGTTAATGTACCGGTTAACCAATATTTTTGTGCTAAACATTTTCTCCTATTTAACCGAATCTGTATCTTTTACCGTTTCCGAGATCCCCATGCTTAACACGATCTTTTGAACACACTGTATATACAATAATAGACGTAGGTACATGCATGTAATATTTTGATACTTTAAATATATTTCTTATTAGAAATTGCTTTGTATTATTAATACCGATTAAATTAGTGAGACATAACAATATGCAACGCCTTTTGGTGGAATGCGGTGGATATCAAATGTTCCGGGAATAACTGCATCTGGAAATGAGAGATGTTAGATAAGAAAGTTCAGTAATATACAAAGAAAGTACTTACCTTTCTAGATAGAGTTAACCTAAAATACAAAATTTTGTTTTATTATGACCATGATTTCGACGCCCTAAAATCAAAACAAAAACAAAATAAGCGTTAATTTTTGCTTCATACATTTTCAATGTTTCATTGAAAATGTTTCGAGGGAATGAATTAAATAAGTTAGCTTACATAATGATAAAATACATTAGATAACTTCAGTTAACTACAATGCTGTCATCATCAGCAAACAATATGGTTTTGTGGATTTTGGCTAATAATAATAGTAATATAATGTAATCATAGAAGAATATGAGCCAACCGCATATATCAGAAATGGGAGATTAATCGTACCTTCCGACTTCACAAATGATGCAACACTGCATTGAAGTGACTTCGTCCGACAAGTAACTAACAAAATTATATATCCCGTGAAGTAAACAACGCATTTAAAGTTTAAAACTTTATAAATACGATTTTTTTTGCAAAAATTGCTTTCCCCTCTCTGAAATTTGGATTACATGGGGTCCCCTCAACAGAGAAATGCAAAGATATATTAAATAAAATTCACAAGTAGTGAGTGAAGTCGGGTCGTCATATGTTTTAACTGTGAAGTGACAGCGAATTACCTTATACATATATATATTTATATATATATAAATATATATATATGCCTACGTATCGTACTCGCCTCCGTATGTACATATACGTTGGGAGTATCCGCCTCCAAAACCGGAGGCGAGAACGTAATTCCGGAGGCGAGTAGGAACCCCCATGTATATCAAATTCAATTGCAAGAATGGACCGTTAGGAGGCGCCTCGCAAAATTTTAGATGGAGGCGAGTTCGTACCATACACACGTAGCCTGATACTGTGAAGTTGAAACGTTGACCGGTAGAGGGCAGTTCAATTTTATACACATATACAGCAATTAGTTAAGTGTATGCAGTACTAGCCTCCATCCATTCATACACCCATCTTACCTCCGAAATATGGCAACATCGCGAGGAGGTTAATGAGTTAGGTCTGCGTTGTGTTTGTATGTAAGTGTAATAACTTAACCAATTTTTACCGCAGGCAACGCTTATGTCCTCACTTTTATGTTCGTCGATTTGCAAGAATCATCGGGACAATTATTGGAAAAGAATGTTTTAGGGTTAAACTATGTATAAAAAAATTGAGAACACTCTTGTACTCTCCCAGTTTGAAAGACAAAACATTCCTTTTTCTACTCGTTTATTTAATTAATCAATGAGTATGAAACCTACGGTGATCTGGTTTGTCATATTGTTTAGTTACCAAAAGAAGTTACTAAATACGGATTTTCAAAAATATCCAATGAATTTTACTTTATTAACAAAGTGTTAATTTTCGAGATTACTTTTTTTACATTTTTCCATAAAAAACAATAACATTTGAAAATGAGCGTTCCGGACCAGCTGTATCTTATAGAAAATTTTATTCTAAACAAGTTCATTTCTATTCATTTTTTCCTCAGAGCAATAGTTAACGAGATATTCGAAGTCAAATGTGAAAAAACACCAAATTTTCCCATTTTTCTTCGTTTTTTGTTTATAGCAATATGTTCCGGGCGTTTCCGGGCAGGGGAACTATAATTTTCCGATTCAGTGGATTTTTTTACATAAACGCTTGGTTTCGTTCAGTGAAATGACAACATCCAGTTTATACTACTTTTAGAGCTAATTTGACTGGACTATAATGATAATTAAAATTAACTCAACAAAATTTTTGTAGGTAATTTTTGTTAGGTCAAAGGAATGCAAAACAAAACAGATTTTAATTAACGGTAAGGCTGATACTACATTTTGTTGATGTATAGCTCCATTAATTGTTTGTGAAGATTATGCAGTAGAATAAATAAATTGACATCGTATATTTTTTCTAAAGGTGGTCAATTTCGAATCTGACGATGAATGTTTATTCAAAATCGATCTCCGTTGATTATGAACCGAATTGCGTAAAATTTAAAAATGGGCATAGCTTTAGCCATATTATATTATACCTATGCAATGTCATGTTATAGCCATGACTAGGAGCTCGTTTTCTACCGATGTTTTAAAAACAATATTCTTTATTTCGGTAGTACAATATTTATTGATGGAAACTTACTACAATGTATACTGTAACTTCTTATCAGAATGTTTATTTTGAGTGGAACATAATTCAACTTTATGAACATCTTAGACGGTTGCTTTCCCGTATAAAGATAACCTGCCCATTGGGTGATTAAACAACGCGCAGGTGGCATGCGCATTTCACAAAGCTATATTTCATAATTTCTTATAACTAGTTAGTCTGTCATAATGGAGTTTGAAGTTACTCTACAAATAATTTATCATTTGTGGGCAATTTTTGTTACGGCCCTCTTAATCTGTAGCACGGGCATGCTATTGTACATCCTTCTGCAAAATAAGAAAAAAGCCGCCCGCGACAGACGACGAAGAAGTGGAAATAATTTAGCAGATATAGGTGGGTATAGGAGATCATCATTTGCAGTGGTAAGTACCGACAGATTTGGCGATTAAAACTAAAATTACATATTTTGTTCTTTTGAATGCAGGATGATGTGGAACTTGGAATCCAAGAACCGAAAAATTCTGTCGTTGTGGATGCAGATGAATTTAAATTATTTGATTTATCTATTACATCTACGTCATAAACTGATACCAGGTATATTGGATTAATAATAAATACTGATACTTATATATATATATTATTAATGCCGTTTCATTAAGTTACGCTCAGTGCCAATGCCAACAATAAAGTGAATATTTACAAACACACCCTTACGTTTAAACCTACATCGGAATGTGGCAACTAGGGAATGCAATACCGTGATCGCGGGATCCCGAAATACCGGGATCCCGCAGCATTTTTGCGAGATTAATCCCGCACATAAATTGAGCGGGATCCCGCGGGATTTGCAGGATTGAGGAATTTGTTGACCAAGGGGACACGTCCGTGAAGTTGGCCTACAATAATTATAGCAGTAACATACATGCAGTGATTAAGTAAACGTAAAAGGCTCTAATAAATTAGTCACTGTTCTTCAAACAATTCTATAATTTTCATATTAAAATGTACGATGGTACTTATCGCGAGCGCTTGAGAAAAGTGCTCGTGAGCGAAAAAACGCTCGCGAGCGGCGCTTAATCCTTCAGAGCTTGAGGGCGGTTAAAAGCGCTCACGAGCGAAGGAAAATGCTCATGAGCACGAGCACCGAGCACTTTAAGTAAACGCTCCAGTATCGAGTACCAAGCGGCCGTTCCAAAAAGTGCTCGAGGGCGTTTCATTCGTACCAAAAGTGAACTATTGTAAGTCGGAAGATAAGTCCAGAAACAGGCCATTTTATAACGTATACTGCGTACTGAAACAAGTACCCAGCATGTTTATCGAGGGTACTGTAGACTATTTCCGAGGGCAACTCCAAAGGATTATAGTAGGTAAATATTGAAAAACGCATTAAATTAGATGTAAGAATGTGGTACAATATTGACAACAGTAGCATTTCCATTGTAGATAACTTTATTGGTCACAATTGAAACACTGCCCAATTAAGTATTTCAATTATGTCAATCAACTGAACACGTACCTACAACTGGCTTACAGTGTTTCATAGATGACTCGATCCATTCTAAAAATACCATAACCCGTCCGGCAAATATGTAAAGATATATCTCTGTCTCAACTAATATTAAAACGGTAGGCTGTTCTAAGTACCATCATACATTTTAATATGAAAATTAGAGAATTGTTTGAAGATCAGTGACTAATTTATTAGCGCCTTTTACGTTTACCTAACCACTGCATGTATGTTACTGCTACAATTGTAGAGTGGTTCATAAGCCAATTTTAGCCCCACCACTGTTAATTGTTCATTTAACATTTTTTAAAAAGATGCATATTGCGATGAAAAATAATAAAATGACAGTAAAGTTCACGCGCCCACAGACGAAATGACCTGCAACATATGATTTTGGGTCAGACGCACCGTGAAGTCAGTTCCCCCATTTGGAATTTTTAAAAAAGACATATACGGAAATGCAAACAAACTATGAAAATAGTTAAACAAACGTAAACAAACGATAAACAAACGACCTGCATTGATAAACAAACAAAATTATGATTTTGGGCGAGCCACCGTGAAGTTAGCTCGCCCATTTTGAATTTTTAAAAAAGACATATACGGAAATGCAAACAAACTATGAAAATAGTTAAACAAACGATGTGCATACAATAGTATATTGAAAGACAAGTGTTACAATGCGACCTATTGTAATACGACTATCTTGTGGCACGAGTGGCGACGCGAAGCGTAGCCACGAGTGTCCGCAAGATAGGAGTATTACAATAAAGCATTGTAACACGTGTTTTTCATACTATTTTTTCTATTTCGGTGCTTTAATTTAATTAAAAATAGTATATTAAGATACAAGTGTATAATCAAATCTTTAAAGCACGCGCAACGAGTTTAAGGGCACGACGCAAAGCGGAGTGCCTTTAACGTTGCAAGTGCTTTAAAGACCAATTATACACGTGTTTCGGCCGAAAACAGTACAAAATCATCATTGTGACACCGAAATAGAAAAATAATATTAATATGAACAATGGGCGGTGCCAACTTCACGGACGTCAAGGGGACGACTCTGTTTACTTTGTTAATGAAATGCATAACGGAGAAGTTATTTTTTAAATAATATTGACTATTGTTAAATTTTTTTTGTTAAAAATGTACTATGATTTAGAGGCACTTTAGAAGTTCATCTTTTTGTGCTTTACAGGTGAGGTTTTTTTGAGCTCTAAGTTAAGCTGAAGGTACTTTTTTGTTAAATATTGTGATAATTAGCGATTTATTTTAATACAGAAGTTAACCGCAGAGAATTGCTTATTTGCCAATTTATTTAAAGTTTTGCGGGATCCCGCGGGATCAACATCTAACAATCCCGCAAATATCGGGATTGAGATTTTGCTGCCGGATTGCATTCCCTAGTGGCAACCCAGATGTTACATAACTCAAGCGGTACTTTTAAGGGTTCAAAGTCAGTCCAGGAAATGGGCAGCAACCCATTAACTAACAACTACTTGCTTTTCTAAGAATGAATACAAAGAAGGTAGGTAGGATTTTGTATTATATCCAATAAGGTAGGTACCGTCTTTTTCAAGGTCAAATTGTACAACAAAACATCTACCGGGTGGTGCACGGTAAGTAGGAACATACCAAGGGATGTTAGGGGAAATTAGGGAGGGAAATTAGTTTTATACAATATCCTGCCCTCCTGTACATTTTACAGAAAAAACTGTAGAGTTTAAAGTTGTTCAGAATTAAAAGGTGCATACAAAACTGTTTTTACATGTTTGATTTAATTTAATTTAAGTTAGATTGGCGCTAATAAACTTCAAACATTGGCATTTAACGCATTTTTCATAAAACAACAATAGTCATGGCTATTGCTACTAATAACAGAAATGTTGAAACTTATTTTTAAATTTGCGGATATACCAAAAGCTTAATAAAACATGTAAAAACAGTTTTGTATGCACCTTTTAATTCTGAAAAACTACAGTTTTTTTTCTGTAAAATGTACAGGAGGGCAGGTTATTGCATAAAACTAATTTCCCATGTTAAATCCCTTGGTATGATCCTATACTTACCGTGCATCACCCTGTATACGAACTGGATTCACTGGAACTACTTTCGCATTGAACTTGAATAGATACGCGTACGGTTTTTCAATATATTCTTTTGGTTTATTGGGGTTTTTGTTTTACTTTTTATCTATACGAAAGGGCTCTTTGAAGGTAGGAGGTATGTAAAAAAATAAATAATTATTTCTTTTCAGAGAAATTCTTTGCCAACAATGTACTCATGAACTTCGTTTATAATATCCATTGTTGTATAAAATAAGTAAGCAGTTTCAGTTTGTATATTGATGAGTATTATGAGTCACAATAAACAGATTAATAATATTCACATTAAGTACGTATGACCAGAGTTGGACTGGGTCAAGCATAGAGTGACCCAGTTAGTTTACTGACCCGGTGACTCAGTGACCCAGTTTGACCCTGTGGCACAGCTTGACCCGGTGAACCAGCTTTACCCGGTGACCCATCTTGACCCGGCGGCCCAGTTTAAACCGTTGACCCATAGGTCTTAAGGTTAATTTGTATTCAAATTTATAGCATTCGGTTTGTATTGGTATTTACATTTTGGCATCCAAAACAATTTCAAGTAACTTTTAATTAAAAAAAAAACTTCCTCAATAATATTCGCCAACAAGCACGTAGCCGAATTTCATTCAAGAGAACTAATACCTAAAAAATCAATAGCATTTGTTTATAGTTTTGTAGTCAAGTAGTCAATGAAAGTATTTAGAGAAAAGATTTATTTGGATTAAGCTAACTAGTAGAAGAAAATTAAATGTGAATGAACACCAGTAAGCAACTGGTAAGCCCTGAAGCAAAGAAATTAAGGAGGGAATTGTTCAGAAATAACATTACTATAATACAATTCGGGACATGGAATAGTATTTTACATTATTAGCCAGGTAAGTGAGTTTTTACTGGCGATAGGAGAAGTTGATTGGCGAGCCTGTCATCTCCTAGAGCCAGTAAAAACTATTACCTGGCGTATAATGTACAATATTTTATTTGTTACTCATTTGTAAACGTAAATAATTAGTTCTTAAATTGATCTCGAAGAAATGTCTAAAATATCATATTATCGATGTAACAGAGACTTCGCATTAATTCTGGCCAATGAAATTACTAGATTACTAACTTGTAAAATTTTTACAAGTCAGCTGTCAGTTTTACATCAGTAGCGTTTAAAGATGACGTTTACCCGTTTGCGTTTTGTCTTGTTAATCAACGTTTACAACTGAGTAACAAATAAAGTTTTTTACGGCAGTATTAAAGCAAACATCACAGAAATGGCAGTTGTCAAGTAATCGAGTATTATTTTCAACAAACCAGCATTAAGTTTAATTTATTTCATAATCTGTACACTTGAACCGAGGTCACTGACTTAACTGCGTTATTCGATCAAACTAGGTTACTGGGTCAAATTGGGTCCCCGGGTGAAATTGGGTCGCTGGGTCTAACTGAAGAGAGTATGACGTGACCCAGTCCAACTCTGCGTATGACAGTAGTACTTATCTATATGAGTTGTAAACTAAAGTTTTAATTTGTACCCAATCCTTATCTTTAAGCAACCCATGGAGTTTCTTTAGCTTCTCGCACTCTTCTTTTTTCGGAGCTTTCTTTGATTTTATATGTCCTTTAAAATACTGCGTGACAACTGATTTTTGTTCAGCACTCCAGCGACCACGTCCACCACCTAAAAGACGTCGTTAGCTAGAATAAGTACTTTTAATAGAAATTTTTGTTACTTTTTTTTGAAGTGCTCTCAATTGCAATATTATTTTCCTTACGAGGTGATGTATTACTCAACAGATTTTCTTCTAATAGAACGTCTTTAGTAGTAGGCACTGCTTCATCTTCAGAGTCAGAATTCCCAAGTTCTGCCAACTCTGTGTCAGGATCGATTTGTATTTCGTCCAGTGATTTTCCTTTATATTTTTTGCCAGTACCTTTGTCCATCATGATAAGAAGTTTAGAAATTTTTGCTGTTTGATAGACATCTTGTGGTAATCTGTAAACACGTACGATAATATGGTATAGGTCTATTAAAAACCAGTGTTGAAAGCAATAGCGTACATGAGCAATACCACACAGGTGTGAAAGGTTGCGATCAAGAGAATCATTTTTCCTACGACTCCCAGTAAGAAACCAAGTGATATTCTCAACTAGTGAACGAAATGCATAATTTTCATGTCATTACATTACATTACATTGATGAGCAACAAAATTTTGATTCAGAGAAGGACGTGGAAATTTTAGGTCATGTCTAATATTACTTTTAAGTAGGTAGGTATTACCACTATGGTATTACCTACGTGTGCAGTAAAACTGCCGTCACTTAAAATGACCGACACGTTAGTATATCTTCCTCAGGGCCAACTCTGAATCAAAATTTTGTTGCGCACTCGATATGATATTTTAAGGGAGCGGTAGGAAAAACCGTTGAATGACTTACTTGTAAAACTCATTGTGGGTTTTTTCTGTGTGACCCATGAATTGAGCAAACTGCTCGGTTTCTTCTTTGTTCATGTTTAGTATTTGCATCACCGTTGCTATTTGTTTACGCAATTTATTGGAGGAAATGTGCTGAGGTTGCTCTAACTTGGCTTTCAATGCAAATTTTCTGATCGCAGTATCAGCCCTTACCCACTTTAGGGAATCAGGGCAACAGAACAGGTATGGATTTTTGTCGGGAACGTAATTAGTTTTATTCCGTGTATCTATGATTAAATCAATGTACTCCCGAATTTGTATAGGAAACAAAATAACTACTGCCCTACTGCCTTTTCCACCTGTTACTATCCTTTTATAATGTTTGGTTAGAACCTTTTCAGACTCGGAGAGCGCGCTAATGCATTCTTCCTGATTTATGGTGCTAAAATTGGATGTGTAATTCTGCAATGTAGCATACTGCACGTCACCAATGCGCCTTCTATTGTAAAGAACTGTTAGCGCTAGGGAAGCTTCCACAAGCTCTTTAAAGGCTTTCACATTATTTGAGTTTTCTCTTAGCGTAGCAACCGAGCGATTAGCAACAGTTATAAGGAATTCCTTAAACTTTAATATGTCACGAGTTAAAGGTAAAATTGTTGGTTTTTCCCATTTTTTCTCATTCAGGTTTTTGATAGCAAGACTGGCAATTTCTGTAGTCCATTGACTATTAATTAAATCTTTAAATCTTTTTATTTCTTTAATTTTTTTTTCTTTATCGTTACATTTCACGGAAGCATCTTCTTTTAATAATAATCGGATTAGTATCTCACTTGATTGTTTCAATGAAGTTCCTATGTGTGTAGACAGACTAGGAGCACGATACATTTTAGTAACTGGATCATAACCTCCCAGTTTTTTGGCACATTCAATCACAGTATCAAAGAAAACTGGGTTAAGGGTATCCATTAGACTACAACTACTATTGTTAGTAATCTCCCTAAATTGTATCAAAAATCTCGCGAGTTCGCGTATTTTATTAGAACAAACTGTAGCCATCTGTTGCCTCTTATGTTTTTTTAAATAATTTTCCCCAAATTGGGCGATTAATACGTCAGTCTTTGCTACCAAAGATATTTCGTCCACTTTCATTATATTAAAAACTTCTTCTACTACCCTAAGTTTTTGAATATTTGAATTTCTTTGTAATGAACACGCGATTAAGGTTTGAGATTTTGCTAGATGCTTCTTGCGTCCTAAACCATCAGTAATCCCTTTAATTACACATTTTCTAGTATGACGGCTTAGGTAAGTTTTTGCAAATACACCTTTGCAATGTGAACATGGATAGTATTCCAAAGACTTACTAATATTTCCTCTATATACAGGTAGAACGTTTCCTCTTAAAAATTCGTCAAAATGCCCAGAATTTCGCAGTAACGTAATTATTGTCTTTCTTTCCTGACTTCTCTTTGGAAAACTGAGGAACTCTATAACTTCCTTGCATTCTGCGTGATTCCTTTGTAAGTGACGCTCAAAGTTTGTAACGGATTCGTTACAAAACTTGCAATATGTCTTTTTCTTTTTCCACCGCAGTTTATGCAATGTGGCCTATGGAAAGAGAAAAATTACCAAAGGATGTACTTCAGAAAATTCTAAAATTACCTTTACTGACTGTGAGTTGGAAGGGACTTCTAAGTCCTGAGGGAACACCTCACTTATTGGTTGAAATGAATTTTCATCACTCTTTTCGAGTTTATCGCCTGGCCTTGAATTTGGCTATAACGAGTATAAAATTGAATTCGAACTATCGGAGATAGGTTAGATTAAGGATGGCGACACAAAATTCGTAGTAATTAGTAGCAAAGGAAAATTAAATATATTTAAAACGATAGGAAAACTACCTTTTTGAGTTGTACATCGGAAATTATATGAATTGCACGGGCTGATGAAGCATTAGATACTGTTTGTAATGAACTTGATTCATCGGCATTGGATGCATGTTCCTCTTGTTGCTAAAAAAACAGATGCATGAATGTGAGATTTAAACCATACAGTATTAGCTATCACAGAAATCATCGAGCCTTCGCCTTCAACATGATGTTGCTGGGGGACCACTTTGCGGTTTCTTTAATACCTAATTCTTTGATTATCCTAGTATGCAGTATCTATTTTTTGGTTGGAAACAAATTCGCAAATAAAATAAAAGGAAATGAAAATTTGCGTGTGTGACATCGCGTTTTAAGGTGCCATTTTCTTGCAGGTATCTGTAATATCTTGAGTGTAGACTCACGCTTTACGGTACTCCCCTCTTAATAATGACACTGATTATACCGTATCCGCCAAAATAAACATTACTGAAACTGAATCATCTGATGCAATTGCCGCCGATAGCATCATGTCATCAAAAACTACCTAATCTCAAATGAAATACATCAACACGAATACGCCACAACAATAACAATAGATCCGATACAACTGAATACCGAACGATCCTCAAGATCTTCACACATACATCATTTTTACAATAAGGGGTTGATTCTGTCCAACCAGATCGGCACTAGTTTGCATGCGCAAAACAAATTTTTAGATTCGGCACTAGTTTTACATTTATTCGAGGTGCCTACATACAAAATTTCATCTAAATATCTTAACAAAAAAACGACTGTGCATGCCCAAAACAATTTTTTTGATTCGGCTCTAGTTTTACTTTTATTTGAGGTGCCTACATACAAAATTTCATGCAATTCGGTTCACAACTAACGGAGATGTAAAAAAATCGGATTGCGCATGCGCAAAACAAATTTTTTGATTCGGCACTAGTTTTACTTTTATTCGAGGTGCCTACCTACATACAAAATTTCCATTAAATATCATAACAAATGAAAAAATTGGGATTGCGGCAATATAAAAGTTGTAATGCGCATGCGCAATATTTTTTTGCATCTGCATAGTTGCCTGAAGTTTAAGAAATCAACACAGAAATCCGGACATTCATATTAGGCCAGTAAATGAACGTGGAATACGGCGATACTGTATTATTTTCCGCGTCTCCACCGAATCGCATGAAAATTTGAATTTAGGTTCTATAGTCTATTTCTTATTACTGTTCCGATATGTAATTAGCCCCACTAAATGCAGCGTTAACTTTTTTTACCTCACGTTGTCGATTTAATATAAATAATTCTCTCAAACAAACTGCGATGCGCTATTGTTGACGTGCAGAATAAGAATGAACAAAGTACGCATCCGAAACGGTTAATCGATTCTAGATCGTACTGCTTATTTCAAATAATATTAATTGAACTGAATTTCGCTTGGATCCAGTTTTTCTTTACAGCAATGTTGTTTACGCCTACTCGTTGCCATGCCATGCAAGCGAAATTCACTTCAATAAACATTCTTTAACGTAAGCGATACGAGCTAAAATCGCTTAACCGTTGCGATACCTTACGTTCATTCTTATTCTGCACGTCAACAATAACGCGTTGCAGTTTGTTTGAGAGAATTATTTATATTAAATCGACGACGTGAAGAAAAAAAAGTTAACGCTGCAGTTAGTGGGGTTAATTACATATCGGAATAGCAATAACGGATGGACTATACTTACCATCCACTTCAAAGTTGAACTTGAGTCCAGGGTTGCTTTTACTTGGGGGGTGAATGCCACCCCTTCTCGGGGGGAAAAAGATACGTTCAAAATAAGTCCGGAAATTGATAAATTGAGTAATTCTAAGCAACTTTTGTTCTATAGAGTTTTTTCAGTAAGTCAATAGTATTAGAGTTATTTGCAAGTGAAAATGTTCATTATTCAACAAAAAAAACCACGTTTTCAGACGGTTTTTCACAAACAACTCTAAAAGTAAGTATTGTATCGAATAAAGTATTCTTAGCAAAAATATAGCTTATAAAAAAACAAACAAAATGGTCTATATATGAAGTCTGTAGACCCAGTAAAAACAAAGTTGTAGCTCATGAAAAGTAGGTTCTCATTCGTCAAATTCCAAACCGAGTACTTCAACGTGAAATAACCAAAAAATGAAGCACTTTTCGAGGAAAACTTATGAATACTTTTTTAAAGTGTTTGAAAAAACCTTTCATTTTGTTTTTAAGAAAAGTTCCTAGCATCAAAACTAAGTGAGTTACGCTCAAAATAAAGTTAGTCCTTTTTTTTTGGTAAAAAAAATTGAGGAAATCACCCCCTAATTAGCACCCTAATTGTAATTAAGCGTTACCGCTTTACAGTTTACTTTATTTATGTATGGTTGATATGATCTGTAAGATTGACCGGAGCAAAGTGGTTAGTTTTGAAAAAAATGTAGTTTTGAGGTAAAAAAAAATTTTGAAATTTTGAAAAATTGCCTTTTTTTGCCAAATAATTATTAGTGTATTAGTTTAGTTTACTACAGTAGGCAATTTTTCAAAATTTCAAAATTTTTTTTACCTCAAAACGACATTTTTTTCAAAACTAACCACTTTGCTCCGGTGAAACTGATCATTTTCACTCGCAAATAACTCTAATACTATTGACTTAGTGAAAAAACTCTATAGAACAAAAGTTGCTTAGAATTACTCAATTTATCAATTTCCGGATTTATTTTGAACGTATTTTCCCCCCCGAGAAGGGGTGGCATTCACTCCCCAAGTAAAAGCAACCCTGGACTCAAGTTCACCTTTGAAGTAGAGAGTAAGAGGAACCTAAATCCAAATTTTGAAGCAAATCCGTCGAGGCGCGAAAAATTACAAGGCAAAACGGTCATTTACTGGCCTATATGTTCTTTGTAACAAGAGTTATAAGAGAAACCCTTTTTGGAGGTTTGGCCAGTTTTTGGGCGGTAACTTTTTGGTCCGTTAGTCTACGTAGCCAATACCGACCTTTCATACAGGGTGACAATTTGAAAACTTACCACCCCCCATATCTTAGTAAATAAACGAGATATTTAAAAAAATCAAAATCCGTTTCGGTAATTCGGAGGGGGAATCACAATGACATAGTTGGCGACGCACCCCCTCCAACCCCCTGCGCCCCAGCCACCCCAACTTTTAAATCTTAAATAGTGACCCCCCATGTGTGATACGTCGTTGGAAAGCTCTGAAAAAATGCTTTCCAACCATACCAAATAGCATTACATTTAGGTTAGTAATTATCGTGCAAATCAAAAAATAAACATGGAAAATCGTATTTAACTTGAACTTCCAAAGCCGACTCGATAGCAACTCATTTTTGATCGCCAGTTATAATCTATCCTCAAACTCTTGTCGAACCTTTTCAAATGTTGGTTTTGCAATATTTTGACATTCTTGAATTATTCTCTGTCTTAGTTCGTCTATGTTCGCCGGTTGCGTTTTAAATACGACAGATTTCAAATGTATCATATTAGTTTATTTTTTGATTTGCACGATAATTACTAACCTAAATGTAATGCTATTTGGTATGGTTGGAAAGCATTTTTTCAGAGCTTTCCAACGACGTATCACACATGGGGGGTCACTATTTAAGATTTAAAAGTTGGGGTGGCTGGGGCGCAGGGGGTTGGAGGGGGTGCGTCGCCAACTATGTCATTGTGATTCCCCCTGCGAATTACCGAAACGGATTTTGATTTTTTTAAATATCTCGTTTGTTTACTAAGATATGGGGGGTGGTAAGTTTTCAAATTGTCACCCTGTATATTCCGAAGAACATGTGTATCAATTTGCAAAGCGATCGGACGTTTCTACACAAAGTTATCGTGCACACGGACAGACAGACGGACGGACAGACAGACGGACAGACAGACAGCAATACAAAATTGTAAACGATCTAGAGGATCGTTAATAAAAAGTCGGTACAGCTGATCAAGAAGGCAACTACAGTTATCAATAGTATGATTTGATTAAATAACTCTACGATCCCGGCGTTATATACAAAATTAAGTGTGGTAAATGGCAGGGGTCACTCTCAATTGAATCGATAATTTAACAATATCTATAATTAATAATAGATCCCTATTATAGAGTAACTCTACTTATAATATTAAGTGCAGCATATACGTATAATGTATAAATAAACGTACTTGATTTTCAGAAACATTCAACCACTGGAATACCTTATCATGATTGTCTGCATTACCTATTACAGGCTCTTGCATAGGTATTGTAACAGATCGTATCGATCGTAATGAGGAAGAGGATGCTGAGGATGAACTATCATCGCTTACATCTTTCTGAAATAAACATAAAGCATGTAACAAAATGAATAAATTATTCATCTAGTTTTTACCGTATGGTCGTAAGTAGGATCAACATATGAATCAGTCACAATTGATGATAAATCCGAAAAAGAATAGTCTATAGAAGGCGCAATACTTGAACCTAAATGTGTTCAAAGAAATAGTTTTTTGTAACTGCAGGTATTTACCTCATTCTTACCGGATAAATTTGTAGGTTTCTCGCTCGGGACCTTTGGATCCTGTGTCGCTAATAACACCAGTCTCCTTCCCCGAGTTAATTGTTTCTCTAAACTGCAAAAAATTGAAGTAAATTAATTCATGAGAGGTTTGCTATTGCAGTTAACTTTATCAACACGTTCTCCCTGTTTCACTAGCATTAGTATTTTTTCAAGAAACTCCGATTGCGCTACCGGTGTAAAAAGAGCGACCAAAATTTCCGAATGTACCCGAAGTGAAAATAGGCCTTTCCAAACAAGTTTTTTTCTTTTGTTCATTTTCTATGAAATACTGAAACAATTCTAATTACAATTCAATAGATAACCCTCCCTTCAAGCAGAAATGGGAGCCAAAGAAGCGGTTGAAGAAGCCGCCTCTCATCATATCTCCAAAACGGCACATACTGTCACGATCAAATTTTCGTGGTTTGTTAATGATAATTCGAGAATAGATAATCAATAAAAATACCCAGGTTCACAAAGGGGCGACTATTTCAACCCCCTGGACGGAAGTGCACCTGGGAATCTTTGTTGGTTATTTATTCTCAAATGATCATTAACCAAATACGTAAAATTTCATCGTGATAGTATATGTTTAAGAGATATGATGAGAGACTTGGTTCTTCAACCCCTTCATTGGGTCACATTTCTGCTTGAAGGGAGGGTTTTCTATTTAATTGGTATTAGAATTGCTTCAGTATTTAGTGGATAACTAGATCGTTCCGGAGCTCGCTTCGCTCGCTCCGACCGATCACAACGTTTTACGACCAACGCCGTTTTTGTATCACCCGCCGAAATGGGAGATTTGGTGCGAAACGGATATTTAATTTTTGGCGCTTATAAGACTTCGACTAAGCATATTACATTTTTGTCCCTTGTCAAAAGGGGTTTGCAAAACTGTAATGTCAAATTCATATTTTGACGCTTCGGTTTAAAAATGGCGTTTTGGGCATGCATTTTATTTGTTTTTGTTAGAGGGACCTAACCTTCAAAATTTCGTTCAATATAATAAGAAAGTTGAGTTTTGCGCATGCGCAGGACGATTTCTTAAAAATGAATTTAATTTGCATTTGTTAGAAGGACCTACTACCCAAATTTCGTGGAAATCGTTCCATAAATAATTATTATAATGTCGGGAACTGCTTGTTATCTTCTTGTAATTACAATAAAAAATAATAAACAAAGGCAAAAAGATTGCATGGGCAGCCTTATTTTCACTACGGGCTATTGCGCTTAGCTGTTTTGACCTACCCCAGACTATAGCGGTACAACAGCGCAATTTCAAATAATCTCCAATCTCATATTTAAAGATATTTCATTTATTTTTAAAAATATTTGAATAACACCAAAAATAGAAGTTCTTTATACGAAAATATTATATTGGACTATGTTATTAGCATTTTCTATATTGCGCGGTTTTATAGTTATAGCAAACTTGCACTGGCAAACTTGCACTGTCGTTTTTATTTTTGAAAAAAAATTCAAGCGTTAGAAAATATATAAATGTTCTAATTCAAAAAGTGCGGGTTTCTACAATAATTCGAAAACCGTATAATATAAAAAAAAGCGAAATAAAATAAATGAAATATTTCGAAAAAAAACAAATTTGGCAATTTTTACTTTCCGGCTACATACAAAGTATGTATAAAGGAAAGTCTGTGTTGTAATCGCGATAAATTTTCGATAGGCCGATATTGCGTTTTCTGGACGTTTTGAATGATATTTCGAGAACAGAGAAAATTCTTGTATTTCCGTTTTCCGTATTTGATACCCTAGAAATGACGAACATTTCAAAATCCATTATTTATGTAATAATTTCATTGCAAAAAGTCAAAGGGCATTATCTAGATACCCAAGAAAACAATGTATTGTACGATAACGAAAATTTGCGGAAAGGGATATAAATATAGTGAAATGCACTAAGGGCTAGTGGTACAAAGGCCAGTTAAATCTCGCTTAAAATTAACCAGTGGTATAAGGTATAAGATTGATTGAAGTTTGACGTTTTGTCAAATTTCAACCCATCATATATCTCAATCCACTGCATTAATCCAAACGAGGTTTAAACTGCCTTTGTACAACCGGCTCCAAGTGTGGTTCAGAGATGACTAGAGAATGTGGAAGCGTAAATTTTCGATTTTAATAACCGCATGCATTTCAGTAAAAAAATCTCAAAATTGCTGCTTCTAATAATTTAATTCAGGAAAACATCACAACGCCATTATCTCAATTCTGTAGAGGTAAATTTGCCAATTTTCAAAATTACATATGGACTATAGAGATGTTTGAAAGTTCCAAATTTTCATAGATGGGTCAAGTCGGAAAGACGTACTACATTTTCTATGTGGTTTATTAGTAATGATTAATTGGTCGTTTAAATTTCCAAGTTTCTTTACCTACTAATTCTACAAAAAATCAAGTACGTACTTGCCAAAATAAATAGTACCAAAGTATAGACCGGTGTGAGAACTACAACAAAGGATATTACTTACCCTTTTTTCAGTAACTATACACGGTGAGCCTTTAAATAATGTAAATCACATTCAATACTATTTATATTAGCGAATACTGCAGTACATATTTGACATTTTCTTGAAAAACCTATGTAAAGTACGATACTTACCCGTTCATTTTTATAACACACTATCGTACAAATACACCTTACAGGCTTACACCCACTTTGCGCGGGAAAACTAAGTGAAATAGCTTGCCCTCTTGATTGTACTGATGGTCGCACGCACTGTTATGCTGAACGAATATGATCTTTCTGGAAACTGGAAAGCGGGCCCCCTTCCGCCAACGCTTAGTTAAGTAGTGGTAAAAA
Source organism: Photinus pyralis (assembly GCF_008802855.1). Lineage (NCBI taxonomy): Eukaryota > Metazoa > Arthropoda > Insecta > Coleoptera > Lampyridae > Photinus > Photinus pyralis. The sequence continues at coordinate 38,108,140 of NW_022170249.1, forward strand.
TTGACATTGCGGAGGCTGATACTCCGCACACATACAGCAATTTTTATACAATGGAGGTGAATGTAACCGTTATTATAATTTTGTATTGCTGCTGTATGTCTGTCTGTTTGTCTGTCCATGTGCAACATAACTTTGTTTAGAAGCGTCCAATCGCTTTGAAAATTGGTACACATGTTCTTAACCCCCTTCCGCCACCGCTTAGTTCAGTAGTGGTAAAAATGGACATTGCGGAGGCTGATACTCCACACACATACAGCAATTTTTATACAATGGAGGTGAATGTAACCGTTATTATAATTTTGTATTGCTGCTGTATGTCTGTCTGTTTGTCTGTCCATGTGCAACATAACTTTGTTTAGAAGCGTCCAATCGCTTTGAAAATTGGTACACATGTTCTTAACCCCCTTCCGCCACCGCTTAGTTCAGTAGTGGTAAAAATGGACATTGCGGAGGCTGATACTCCACACACATACAGCAATTTTTATACAATGGAGGTGAATGTAACCGTTATTATAATTTTGTATTGCTGCTGTATGTCTGTCTGTCTGTCTGTCCATGTGCAACATAACTTTGTTTAGAAGCGTCCAATCACTTTGAAAATTGGTACACATGTTCTTAAGGATATAAGAAAGGTGGGAATTAATATTGCAAAATACTACAAATTTATACGCAGAGGTGAAAGTTTACGTAGACTGTCGCTATCCTATGCAAAAATGCGCTTGGATTCTGACCCCACGCCTGAATTGTAAAGAGGGGTATTTTATATAAAAACAAGGGAAATCGCTAATTAAATGGGAGCTAATTGTTGGTCAGAACTCATTAGTAAGATGCGACAAATCTACTGTAAACTCACCTTTCATTAGAAACGCATAAGGGTTAACATGGCAGCATTCAGTCTGACTGGTCGTCTTCCGCGCTCAAGGGTCATGTAAACAAATATCGCGACTGCTTAACCGCGATCCTCACCAATTAATTAAGTATCTCACCGGGGGGCGTTGGCCCCAAGCTGGCACTAAGCTCTCCTGGATCTTCGAACACTCCGGTTGGCGATTGGGGTTGAATGCGTCGTTGGAGATGGCTTCCTGAAGGGTTAAGATGGAGCTCATACCTATTTGGGAAAAGGTTACCCCGCGCGCACGTGTATTATTTAGGATACACATCCCGACTTGGCCCTCTCACTAGGACCCTCGGCCAATAGATCAGTAACGTCGATCTATGTCACATTGCCCTACCTGGGAACGACATCCACGTCGAGCTCACCCCCGAACTTAACAATGAGGCCTTTATGTTTCGTATTGGGTCGACAGCATGATCTACTCGAGCGAGTTGATCACTCAGCGGTATAATCAACGGGAGCTAGCCGCGGGACCGCGTCATAGGCACATGCACATAATGCACTCTAAAAGCCTAGGAATATATCCGAATATCTGCCAGGGGTTTTACCATAGCCCAACAACAATGCACGACCAGCACGATGGCCTGCATAATACACTCACCACCTACTCGTAGGAGACACTCACCACCTGCACGTGGGACACACTCACATTAAAGGGCTATTACGCCAAACTCACTAATACGTCCGATGCTCTACTTAGCATCCATGATACGATCGTGATCAGAGCGCGTACGCAACTTAACTCCCTTAACACGATCCCTTAAGACCCTTGCACCCATATGTGCAGAATCGCGCATACTTGACCAGTCAGCTTGCCACATTTATCAAATAGGGGTTGCGTTGACATTTTACTTTTTCGTTATTAAGGACTACCCTAAAATATGGTTCTTACAGGAGATATATTTATAAAAAATCTTTTTTCGTAAAACATATATTAAACAAGTAAAAAGGTTTTCGCCCTAAGGCGAGTAACTTCAGCCCATTTTCCATAAATTGATCAATACTTCCCCCTCGACTTCCCCAAAGGCCATACCTATGTGCGCTATGGTTTTCATTACTAGAGGCATATATGGTTAAAATTTTAAAGAAATATCTTCATAAATAAGGAAGTTGACACTTACTGCGCAGTTGATATTGCGCGTTCTGCGCATGCACTTATTAATCTGATATTTACAATATGCAATACGTTTGCTTTTACTATAAGAATCTTGGGTTAAAATTTCAAAGAAATATCTCCATAAATAAGAAAGTTGGCATTGCGCAATCTGCGCATGCGCACATCTGATTTTTACTATATGCGATATATTTGCCTTTACTACAAGTATCTGTGATTAAAATTTCAACAAAATATATTAATAAATAAAAAAGTTAACATTGCGCAGCCTGCCATTTCAATCGTCAAGATTTTCCTTGACTCAGGGTGCCAGAGCGATACGCTACCGAATGCAAAAAGAACGACCTAAATATCTTGAAAACTGTAGGAGTAGTTAAGGCTTCGGACAGATGGACAGACGGACGGGCAGCGAAAGTGGCTCCAATAGCGCACCCAACTTCGTTGGAAAATGCGCTAAAAAGTTTTCCATATGGCGCCAACCTAAGTAGGCACATTGTACATACAAAGGATATTTCCTAAGTCTACTTTAACACGTTCGTTACGGAATTTTATTCCCTTACAAAAAAGCCTCAGCGACCACCAAAAATGTGCCAATTCAAAGAACCCTATTCAATAAAATTGTTTAACTTAAAAGGTTGTATCTGATTTACATTAAACTAAATTACGCTCTTGAGTACTTTTAGTCGATGATAACAGCTGAGGCCCCCCTTAGTGGCTGTAAATATAAACTTGGCAAGGTTCAACTGAAACGGGACCTTTCTAATAGTACTTGTAACATTTAAAAATGAACTTTTACTACAAGCGTAGTTTATTAGTTATTTTTTGCATTATTAAGCAACCAAAAAACGCCAGTCGACAATGTCACAATTCACAAAAATTTAATTCCATAAAATTGTTTAACTTAACAAGTTGAATCTGGTTTACAATAAACCAAATTTCATTTTTGAATATTTATAGTCGATATCAGCTGGCCTCCCTCGTAGTGGCTGTAAATATCAAGTTAACTAGGTTCAATTCAAACGTGACATTTTTAATAGCGTTTCTGGCATTTAAAAATGAATTTTTAAGACACGCGTACACTTTTATTTTTTTGCATTATTGAGCAACCAATGAGCGACTGTCGAAAGTGTGACATTTCAGAAAATTTAAATCAATAAAATTGTTCAACTTAAAATCTTGCATCTGGTTTACAATAAACCAAATTTCACTTTTGAATATTTATAGTCGATTATGTCAGCTGGCCCCCCTTGTGACTGTAAGTATCAATTTGACGAAGTTGTGTTGAACCGTTACCTTTATAATAAGATTTCTAGCAGTTAAAAATGAATGTATGCAAGCGTCCATTTTTATTATTTTTTGCATTATTGCGCAACCAAATAGACCTTCGAAAAAGCGATCACAAAAAAAAAGTCTATTTAATAAATTTGTTTAACTTGAAAATTACATTACATTACTCCAAACTTCAATTTTGATTATTTATGAAGAGAGATTTTGGTTTGTAATCTTTTGAGATCTGCAATTATAATTATTGCAATTCTCTTATTACTACCATGAATCTAATAAGCATAAGTATAGGTACGTAATAAGGTATTTGGTATTGATTTTAATTTACACAATTTAATAGCTTTAAGGCTTGTCAGTGGTAATTTCATAATCATTTCTGTTCCAATTTTATCAAGAACTTGAGTTCATTGCTTATGGCCGTATGCACCGACAAATTTAAGGGGGGCTTAATCGTTGTCATGGATTTTAAGCTAGGATTAGACTTAAGCCCCGGTTAAATTTGTCGGTGCATACGGCCATTAGGTAGTTGTAACTAAAAACAGTACACTTTTCACACCTAAGTGCTTAGCACAGCAATATTCGGACACCCGGACGTCTTGCAACACTGTTGGAGGCCAGTACTACGCACGGATATAGTAATTTTTATACAGCGGAGGCGACTGTAACCGTTCATATGTCGGAGGCCGGCTACATTTATGAGTGTAGCAATATATATACAAAATTTATTTAAAGAATTTTGTTTCCCCTCGTTAGGAAATCCTATTTTGCTTCTATCAATTATACGTAATCTTCATGATATACTTTAAAATACGCAATGGAACATGTGGAGGCCTGGGCGCCCTATACATGTACGGAGGCGAGTAAGATACATAGGCCCGTATATATATATATATATATATATATATATATATATATATATAAGCAAGAACTAAAACATGCTGCGGAGGGAGGATGCAGTCTTCAGCCAAGAGAGCCGAGACATCCTCCGCCCATTACACACAACTGCACTCTATGCAGCAGCCCATTCAACACCAGCTGCGTCAGGTCCAACACCACCACCAGCATCCTCAACAGCAACAGTCCCAGAACCAACCGCACCAGCCTCAGCATCAACAGCAGTCCAGCACCAGCCCCAACCCCCCTACTGTTAACGTCTTCATCTTTCTTTGGGCCTCCAACATCGCCACATCAAATTTCAGCTCTTTGAACTTCTGTTAAAAGCATATTTTCGTCTTTCCAGTTTTTTAATCAGACTATGACCTTCACTTCTAGTTTCTGATGGTTGGTCAGCATCTTCTGTAATTGATTTCAAACCTGTTAAAATTTGCTTATAACCACTATGTAACGCACACACAGCATCAGCACGTGCGGCCCATCTGGTATCAGAGAGTGATTTCAGGACTTTACTCGCACCCAAACATTCAGGAAGTATACTCCACCGATACGTAGAATTAGCAAAAAAGGTATATAACTTTTGAACAAGCTGAAAATTGTTGCGCTTTGAACACATCCTGCAGCATGAACACCGAAGTAGAGAAGACACAGCACCCCCCACCCCTACTCTGACGTCACGTGCTGCTCTGTGATTGGTCGCACCATTTTGTGGCGGGCGATTTGAATTTTTGAATTGACAGTGGTGCCGCCATCTAGTGACAATTGCTAGAGGTACAAGAATTGAAAGTGTAGATTTCTGTAAAAATTGCAGATTCCTGTAATTTTTCGCTGGTGTCGGTAATTTGGTGGTGTAGTTTCCTGTAATTTTCAGTTGGGGCAATCATTTAGGTCACTGTAAATTTGAGCTGTAAAAATGTAGTTTCCTGTAATTTTTCGCCCGGTCTGTATGAATTTGTTCTGTAGCTTTGATTATAAAATAAATAGATTTACGGTTCTTAGGGACATGTCGGATCAGTTAATTTTTAGTTAGTGGACATGAACACCAGGCGGCCATAACCATGAACTCGTATATCGTGCTTTTTTGTACAGAAATCTACTCGCTAGATGAAATAAACTAACGCTTTGTAGTTATGCTATTTGCATATACATGCATCTGTAAGTTGGTTTGCATCATTGGTAGTTGATACACGTACCTACATACGTCATGTTCAAAGTTCAAAGTCGTAAATAACGAAATCGGAGACATCGTTTATTTCTTTCTTTTGGGTTAGATATTTACAAATTTACCTATTATTTTCAATCCTGGAAACCCGACAGATTAAAAGATTATAATGTAGGATTTGTGTAAAAAGCTTTGAATATAGTATATAATCAAAGGTAAAAAGTACGCCACATGGACGAATTAATTTTTCAATCATTTACGGCACCAGTTATTTAATTTATAAGCTTTGAATATAAGTATCCCATTTTCTGAATTTCTATATTTATTTCGTTTTCCTGAAAATTTAGAATGCAAATTCTAAAATCAAATAATAGTTATTTATGTATTAAGGGCATAATAGTGATGTTTATATTCTCGAGGGCGACGAGTTAAAAAGCTCGAGGGCCTATGGCCCGAGAGCTTTTTAGTCGCCCGAGAGTATAAACATCAGTTTATGCCCGTGGTACATACACAATTTTATGTTTTACAAATAGTTTTCTTCGTCAAAATTCGTTTACAAAATAATTCATTATGTTTGATCGAGTATGCGTGGTTCGAATTTGTTAATGTGATTGAAACCATCCAAACGTCAAACGTAATTTTAAATAATTCAATTCATCGTGAAATTTTATCGTGCGTTTTTTTACAATGATTTTATCCTTGGCATCCAAAGGAGCCATAAACAAATCGTTGGGAGCACCGGAACCACTGTGGCCGTTGAACTTGGAAAAGGTAAAAAAACTAAAGTACCAAAAACCACAATATTATTTAATAAACACCGTACGCGTTTCTACAGCAAGACTGTCATCATCAGCGAACAACTGAACAAACAAGAAAATGGAAAAAAAGGCCAACGTGTTTCATTCCTCCGGCACCCCTGACTACAGGGATACCGGAGGCGGGCTGCTCAGGGCTTCCTGGCCCTCTTCAGCCAGAGAACGGGATTGTAAGGATGGGTAAAGTTAGGGATGGGAACGGAAGGAACGGAGTTAGGGTGCTGAGGGGGAGAGTACTGCTCCAGCATTCGCCTCGTAGATTTCAACATAATGCTAGCATTATGCGAAGCTACGTATGTCTGAGGAAAACCCCCTGACAAAACCCCAGACAGAGCAGTCGGCAGCAGGATTCGAACCCACAACCTTCCGAATAGCATCGGTGAGCGCATCCACTGCGCCGAACAAACAAGACAAATACAACCCTATTTATACCGATATTACAAGTGAAAGTGAAAGTTTACGAGCTCTGATTGGCTGAGAGGACCTCCTTCATCATTATTATTTTATTAGGAGGCGTTTGTTTTTTCGAATCTCTAAACTTTCATAACAATCTAATTCACTTTTACTATTTACTGGCTACAGATCGTTACTTGATCTTTGTTAGAGAACTGTTTTATGTAAAATTCATCGTGATACACAGTGTATGCAAGGTGTTTGGTTTTTGTATACGATCTTAAACTACATTTTTTCATAACGACCACCATATACAATTTAAAGTTTTGGACAATACCGTTCCTACAATTGATATGAATTAAGGTGTCCCAACAATAACGTCGGATTGAATTTTAAAGAAAAAAACATTTCTTTTTTTAATTAAGCAAATATTTAAAAGGGATCAAACATTTTAAACATTATTTATTAGTTATTTTGTTTATCTTGCAATTTGGGGTTTACTTTTTTGATAGCATGTAGTCTTTACATTTCCTAATAATTTTTAGTTTTAAAACATGTTTAAAAATAAATTCTTTGTGATCTTGGCAACCAGTTTCAAATAAGTTTACGTCTAGTGATTTCGTCATTTCGTATAAGGTTTGAAGTAAATTTGTTTTGTGTCTTAAGTGGTCAAAATTATTTTCAAAAATTAAAAGTACTTGATAAATAAGTTCTGCAAACTGGCTTGTTGGCACAAAAAGACCTTTAGCCTCACTGATAGTTAAAATGTCTCCATATTGTCTTGCAAAGATATTAAAATTTTGTTTATAGTCCAACACCTCACTATAATTGATTAAATTGTGTTTGCAATCAGGACAATTATATTTTTTTAGGAACACTCTAATTAAATATCCACAAACATAATGCACAGCGCAAGATTCTATTGAAAATTCGTTAATTTTTTCACCCACTTTTGGTAAATCTGTAAATCTTCAACATTTTCTATTTCTTCTACGATGTTCACTTCACTTTCATCGGAATGTGCAGATGAAGATGGTGTCTGGGTGTATAGTACGGGTTTTTCTATTTTCAGAATCTCCAAATCATCAGCGCAGTTACAGTTCACTGCTGGCTTGATCAAATCATTTATAATGCTTTGATTCGAAATCCGGTTCTGCATTGCATTGTACCCACCTCTTTGACGAATGGTAGAAAAAAAATTTTCCAGTATATCTTGGTTTAGATTGTATGTCATTATATATATATTCTCATTTTGGGATTTCTCACTCTTAAACAACGTAAGGATGCCAGCAATTGTCTGTATCATTCCATCGAAACAATAGGGTCTTTTCATCCCGTGTTGGAATTTTTCTAATTTTTTTAAAGTGTCAATTCCACTATAAAGAGTATTAAGTACCACCGAATGATTTTTATGAAGAGCGCGATTATGCGGATTCGCACTAAACAGCTTCCTACTGTTCAAGGAATCGAACAATTGTTCATGAACATACAAAAATCTGCGGTCGAGCCTGCATTTGAACTCTTCAATTCTCCTGTTTCTACAGCTGTTTTTATAGCATGTGACACTGTTCTACTAAATACCTGGGCCGCTAACTTTACACTCATTTTTTGAAAGTTATTTGGAAAGAGGTGGATATGGGATAACTTGGGCACCAAGCGTACCGTACTGTCTTTTTTAGAGTCTAACAGGTAAACGTTTCTTATAATTTCGCTTGATATGACAGCACCATCCAAATTCAATTCACTATTAAATAAGTTATTACGAAAATTTTTTAACAAGTGGGGAGCATCAAATAACCCGAAGATATTGCGTTGTCGCACCGTAAAGTAGGGACTCTCTGATGATACTCCTAAAAGTTTGTACGCTTTTTGATTGGACATCCCTTGATCACAAACTGAAGCCACAGGCACTAATCCGGAGTTCAAGCAATTCTCAATAACATAAATTAAAATGTCTTTGATTTCTTGGCCGCTCAATCCATTTTTTGAAACGTAATATGCAAGAGGCATTATAGTGTTTCAGAAACACTATACAGAGTGTTTTTTTGGGAGCTTTAGTTAAACGATTCTGAGAAAGTAAAATAGGTAGGTTTTTAACAATTTGTTACTCCGAAGGCCGAATCGATGTAAAATATTTTTAAAATGGACGCACTTCCGGAAATAACTTTTAAAAACGTTAAGTTGGCCCCCCCACTTTTTGAAAATTTGTCACGGCTTAACCGTAATGGCGCTAGCTTTAATTCAAGTGGCGCAATTGAGCGCATAACCAAATGGGGGGCTACGTTCACTTGCCCCCCCCCCAAATGTTTTTTCGGATTTCTAAAAAACGATAATGGCGCAAGAGTTATTATCGGTGGCGCATATGAGCGCATAACGAGCGCATTCGTTTCAAAATAATACGACTATCAAATCTCTCAGTGGGGGGGCCAAGTTAACGGACCCAAAATATTCAAAATAGAGATACCAATTTCCAGACAGCTAGCTATTTTACATAATGCATTTTCTGATTATTACAAAAACATATAATTAATTTTGTCACCAATTTGATTGAAAGAAGTATAACATGGTTAGGCAAAAGAATGAAAACTGTCTGATATCTTGATAAACATATATCCAATTAAAACAATGTGCTTGATACCGCATTCTGATATCTTTAGAAACTTTTTCGTGTCTGTGATTATTCAGAAAAAATAATGAAAACAATGTTCGGTACAGTTAGCTAAATGAAAGTAAAATCTTTAAAATGGGCCAGTAGACCCTCGGTTTATTTAGGTACCTACTTAATTCTTTGTTTTGCATTAGTTTTAAATTTAGGATGTTCTACCATTAGTTAACGATTTGTATAACAAAAGAGATTTCAGTAAAGGTGTCGAGTTTTATTTTTGTCGTACTTTTACTAAAACAAACTAACATAAAGAGCGATTATTTTAACAAAAATTTAGTTAAAATTGGTTCAGAAATAAAGCAGGGTGCGAAAAGTTCGCCCATGCTATAGGTATAAGCGCTATCCAATGTTTAATCTCTGGTGCGGAGCATCTTCGTTCTTCAAACAATTCACCCGTAATGTAACAAATCCCTAATAACTTAACTTATTACATAAAGTACCTATACATTTTTGTATTTTCATACATAATACCATAAGTAGTCGAAGTATTGTCGAATATTGCGTAACTAGCATGAGTGGAGCAGCAGCTCAAAAATAATCTACAAATACTTCGACTACGAATGGTATTCGGAGGACTATTCAATGAATCAAAAGAAAAATTAAGCATAATTACCCACGCGAATGTATTTCCATGACAACAATAAACGTCAAAATAAATTATGGAAGTTGCTTTTCATTTTGCTATTGATTCTATTCGAACTTTTGTGCTCCAAGCTAATTCGTTATGAGTGATTAAATTAAAAGATGTGGTGATAAGTCGGTTGTCGAAATTGATTAACAAACTAAGAAGAATGTTCCGGTTAATACGACAAAATTTCGCGTCATTTCACTGGTGGAAGTTTGACAAATGTCATTGAATAATCGCATTGAATTGTCGCTGAAATACCACACGTGAAATTATCGCTGAAATACCACACGTGCAATTATCGTAGGTAATTGCACAAGTGCATCAAAATTACCGATAATTTTTTTTGAAAGCATGTTGTCTAAAAACTGCATGAGTTTATTTTCATATTTTGGCGAAAGAGCCCGACACCGAAGGTGGAGGGCTCTTTTAACAAAATATGAAAATGACCGAATGCAGTTTTTTACTGACAACATGCTTGATGGATAAGAATTTTTCTCAGCTCAACCTCGCAACCAAAGTTAAATAAGTAAATAACAAAAAGCGCATTTCCACATTAATAGTCCGTATTGGAACAAAAATAGTTACTCAAAGGTGAGACAAAGATAGAAGATGAAATAAATTTGCTTTTACCTTTGATTTCAAAGCTTTGCTAATATCCAGAAAATAAATTTCTTACTTACAGTCTACATCTAATGCTTTATAGGTGACGCTACTAGCGAATGTTACAGTTTTCAATAATAAGGAATGAGTTTAAATTATTAACCACATATTTAAGTAAAAATGAGTATATAGGCAACACACCTAACACCCGCATCGTGATGCATACAATCGGTACTTCTTTAGTAGTCTATATTCAAAGTTCTGTACTACAGGGTGGGGCACGGGAAACTCCCACATTTCAAAAGGTTGTTAAAAAAAACTAATCGAGATAATGAAACAAGAATTTATTTATCAAAAAGATTACCTCATGTAGTTTTTTCAAACTACGTTTTAAAAATAATATCGTCTAAATGATGGCCTTGCCGGGCAATACAGATATTGAGCCTTTCGTGGAAGTTTCGCATGACTTTCTCAAGTGTGGTGGAGGTTATCTGGGCGATTTCTCCCTCGATTGCGGTTTTGAGGTCTTCCAGGGTCCTTGGACGATGTTTGAAAACCTCGGCCTTGAGGTAACCCCATAGATAAAAATCACAAGGGCTTAAATCGGGGGGAGCGCGGGGGCCACTGAATGGGCTCATGCAAGGAGACCACCTGCCCGGGGAACATCTCCTGGAGAATAGCGCGTGAACGACGGGCTGTGTGTGCTGTAGCACCATCTTGTTGGAACCAGAAGCTCTCACGTTCATGTTCCTCACCGAATTCTTCGATTTTTGGCCTCAAAAAATTCTCAAGCATGTCACAGTACCGATCAGAGTTCACAGTAATCGTGACACCACCCTCCTCAAAAAAATAAGGCCCAATGATGCCTACAGACGACAGTGCACACCAAACTGTGACCTTGGGGCTGTGAAGGGGTCTTTGGTGAAGCTCTCGAGGGTTCTCAGCTGCCCAATAACGGCAGTTTTGCTTATTCACACACCCTGACAGATGAAAATGAGCTTCATCGCTAGTCCACAAAACCGCAGTGGGAGGCACTTGTTGAAGGATCGCCTCACAACATTCCACACGTCGCCCCCAGTCTGTTGGGGACAATTCCTGGGCAACCATGATCTTGTAGGGGTGCAAATTGAGGTCAGTATGCAAAATCCGCCTCACTGTTCTCGCCGAAATCTGAAGAGCAGAAGCATGTTTTCTCGCAGAACGCGTAGGACTCTGTTCGATCGACGCCCTCACTCGAGCAATGTTTTCAGGGGTTCTAACGGTGACAGCTGTGCCTTTCTTCTTTGAATTTAGCGCAGATCCTGTTGCTCTAAACTTTTGCACCCAAGACAAAATTGTTTTCCGGTCGGGAACACTAGCAGACGACGACAAACTGTACCTTGTACGGAATGCCCTCAAAGTAGCAGTTACAGATTCACCATTTTTGAAAAAAGTCTCGATAATGAACGCACGCTGCTCACCTGACCACGGCATGGTAACGACTGAAAACTACATCACTCACCGCTCCGAACGAGACCTACCCCACTCCTCTACAACCGCCCATATCCCAACAGCAGTTTTTTTTAATGTGGGAAGTTCCCGTGCCCCACCCTGTATAAAGGGAGGGAGCCCCGGCTGTGACAATGTTTCGATAAAATAAAAGATGTAATGTTTTGAATATATATTTATATCTGTAATAGCTATTTTATAAAGTGTAGAACTGCGGCGTGATTGAATAACAATGGCACGCATTCTATCAATGTCTGCGATGCGACGGACCAGGTTTTCGGCGAGAGGTGTAACATTATTGTAAATACTTATTACAATGCTGTATTCGATACGCAGTCTAATGGTGAGGCTGACCTCGAAGCCAAAACCCTCATTGACAGCCTCCAATACTTCTTCGTAGGTGTTTTGTAGCTGATGGTATCGTCGACTGAAATCATTGTACTGGTTCATGTATATTCGTCGTTGATCTGTAAATTCTGCGACGTGTTCTCCGAATTGGGCAGCATCGTGTAACATTCGATGTAGGTTGAGCTCGAAGGTGCGTAGCTCACACTCAAGCACGGTATCTAACACCATGGACACCGGTGTGCAGTGTGTGTGATTTCCCAAAATCCCTAACAGACGTCGAGACCTCCCTGAAACCGGTCCTAGTTTTACGATGTCATCGAAATCGAAAGACTTTAAGTTCGAGACTAGGACCAAGTCGGGGCCCGGTGTGGTACTCTCTATCAGAGTGTTGTCTTCATCCAATGCCGCTACTAGGATGTTGAGGATTCTGATCTCTGATTGTATTTTATTCATTTTTAAGCTAGCAAAGAAATAGTCACTTGTTAGATATGACGAAAATAAAAACAAGTTGTTTTATAACTTACGTTATGGTCGTGGTACTATGGGTATTGATGTCGGCTCTGATATATACGTGCGACAGAGTTGATAGACGGTATCTTCTATAATTTATTGAAGGTACGAATCCTTTTTATATAGGGTTTAGCGAATCATTACATACTCATTAACGAGTACTGTGAGGAGTTCGGCCACGATTGGAATATTCACACGTCATTAATGGTCTATTAAGTTTCTAATTAATGAGCACTGTGACTTCAGTGTAATCCCTAAACAATTAAGATAACGGACTACGCAAACGAATGTACAGCATATCGTATGTATAAGTTCAGTTTTTAATAAGCATTCACTATTGTTTTCAGAATGCAATGCTTTATATGAGTTCCTATTCAAAAAGAATGATTTTTTTGAAAAATGAGACTACAAGTATCAATACTTTGAATTTGGATTTCCATATGCTACAAATGAATATAAAATCGTTATTCATCATTTGGGGTCGACCTTATACAGAAAGATACAATTGGAATATAGACCCGATCAAAAATTTGCACGGAAGATTATTGTGTACGCGTGTTGTAACGGTTTATTTTCTTACCCTTAAGGCCTATTAAGTCTTCGAAATACTTTATTTCATTTTCTACTCTTCTTTCCCTACAATTCGAATTCAAATTTAGTAACTTTCTCATCTCTTTATTGTTATTACCTGTAGCTGATAACAATTTCCTTTTCCCGTATACTCTTATCAACTTTCACTTTTCCTGTAGACATCTTGTTGACAGTGGTGCCGCCATCTAGTGGCAATTGCTAGAGGTACAAGAATTGAAAGTGTAGATTTCTGTAAAAATTGCAGATTCCTGTAATTTTTCGCTGGTGTCGGTAATTTGGTGGTGTAGTTTCCTGTAATTTTCAGTTGGTAGTAGGTCACTGTAAATTTGAAAATGTAGATTCCTGTAATTTTTTGCGCATGGTCACTTTTTATCACCAGTGTATAGGATGTTTGCTCGAAGTGTATACATGGTGAAATTTTGTTGCGGCACCACAACGCCTTGTTTCAAAATAAAACATGATTGATTGATTTTTGGATATATGTTTATATTATAGATAATTAGGTACTTTATAAACTAAGGAGATTACTATATTTAAAAATAAAATCAGGCCGCAAGGTGTCGATGCTGGCATTGAGTTGAGTCCACGTTGATACTGTGCCCATAACGGTGTCGTACTCGTTTATTAATTTTTCGTACTCTGGCCTTAATCGGTCGCGGTCACCTAGATCAAAACCTAGACCCTCCTCGACAGACTCCATCAGATCGTTGTACACATCCATAACCCGTTCATACTGTCGGCTGAAGGTGAAACACTCTGTTAGATATTGGAGCCGAACTTCGGCGGCTTCTTTAACAGCCTTTTTTAATGTTGTTGACTCTGATAGTAGATCTTGTGCTGGTCGAGAGCAGAGGGATTCAATGTTTCTAAATTGGCGATCATATTTAGATCCCAACCTGGCGTACTCTCTTGTATTATTGTGTTTTGTCGCTCCAGTTCCTGGACCAATATGTTGAGACGGACCATTTCATTATTAATTTTATTCATTTTTAAGCTAAAAAAGCCATACGTATTTTAGTATAATGAAAATAAAAATAAACTGATTTATAACTTACGTACTGCTACGTTCGATTACACACGTACTGATGTGATGAGGGTGTACTTGCTGGAGCTAGTTCTGTTCGGAGATCTGGATTTTTTATAATTTTACTGGAAAGTAGAGTCCATTTATACAGGGTGACAATTTGAAAACTTACCACCCCCCATATCTTAGTAAATAAACGAGATATTTAAAAAAATCAAAATCCGTTTCGGTAATTCGGAGGGGAATCACAATGACATAGTTGGCGACGCACCCCCTCCAACCCCCTGCGCCCCAGCCACCCCAACTTTTAAATCTTAAATAGTGACCCCCCATGTGCGATATGTCGTTGGAAAGCTCTGAAAAAATGCTTTCCAACCATACCAAATAGCATTACATTTAGGTTAGTAATTATCGTGCAAATCAAAAAATAAACTAATATAATACATTTGAAATCTGTCGTATTTAAAACGCAACCGGCGAACATAGACGAACTAAGACAGAGAATAATTCAAGAATGTCGAAATATTGCAAAACCAATATTTGAAAAGGTTCGACAAGAGTTTGAGAATAGATTATAACTGGCGATCAAAAATGAGTTGCTGTCGAGTCGGCTTTGAAAGTTCAAGTGAAATACGATTTTCCATGTTTATTTTTTGATTTGCACGATAATTACTAACCTAAATGTAATGCTATTTGGTATGGTTGGAAAGCATTTTTTCAGAGCTTTCCAACGACGTATCACACATGGGGAGTCACTATTTAAGATTTAAAAGTTGGGGTGGCTAGGGCGCAGGGGGTGTGCGTCGCCAACTATGTCATTGTGATTCCGCTTCCGAATTACCGAAACGGATTTTGATTTTTTTAAATATCTCGTTTATTTACTAAGATATGGGGGGTGGTAAGTTTTCAAATTGTCACCCTGTATACGTTTTCGTGGGTCATTATGTACCTAATTAACGAATACTGTGACGAATTCGTACTTAATTACAATTAACAATTAAGTGTAAGAACTTCAGAAACTTTCAAATACTTTATGTAATTATATATGACAATTGATAATGATACATATTATTGCAGGTATGCAAAAAACAATACAAATATTTTCAGCTGTTGAAGAACAATATGATTGTTCTCTTTCCTATGGGTCCTAAGCTACGAAAGAGGAACGAACGTGTTTTCAATTGAATTGACTTTTTTAAAATATTTATAAAACCGTTCCGAGTCTTTAGACTCTCCGGTTACCATACTTAGTATTGATGGTATTCATTTTTAATATCATGTAAGCGTCAAAACCTTGCGTTTGTTAAATGATTTGCAGTAGGTCTTCTGTTTTAAGTTGTTGAGATTCATGATGCTATTGATGGTCACTTGTTACAAGGGTTACATCGGTACAGATCACTGAGAACAACTGACTGCAAAAATAAAACCACTGTTTTAGTTATGGTCACGCACTTTTTTATATCGGTCGCCTACTACA
>NW_022170249.1:38124127-38162967 GCF_008802855.1 Photinus pyralis
AGACTTACTAATATTTCCTCTATATACAGGTAGAACGTTTCCTCTTAAAAATTCGTCAAAATGCCCAGAATTTCGCAGTAACGTAATTATTGTCTTTCTTTCCTGACTTCTCTTTGGAAAACTGAGGAACTCTATAACTTCCTTGCATTCTGCGTGATTCCTTTGTAAGTGACGCTCAAAGTTTGTAACGGATTCGTTACAAAACTTGCAATATGTCTTTTTCTTTTTCCACCGCAGTTTATGCAATGTGGCCTATGGAAAGAGAAAAATTACCAAAGGATGTACTTCAGAAAATTCTAAAATTACCTTTACTGACTGTGAGTTGGAAGGGACTTCTAAGTCCTGAGGGAACACCTCACTTATTGGTTGAAATGAATTTTCATCACTCTTTTCGAGTTTATCGCCTGGCCTTGAATTTGGCTATAACGAGTATAAAATTGAATTCGAACTATCGGAGATAGGTTAGATTAAGGATGGCGACACAAAATTCGTAGTAATTAGTAGCAAAGGAAAATTAAATATATTTAAAACGATAGGAAAACTACCTTTTTGAGTTGTACATCGGAAATTATATGAATTGCACGGGCTGATGAAGCATTAGATACTGTTTGTAATGAACTTGATTCATCGGCATTGGATGCATGTTCCTCTTGTTGCTAAAAAAACAGATGCATGAATGTGAGATTTAAACCATACAGTATTAGCTATCACAGAAATCATCGAGCCTTCGCCTTCAACATGATGTTGCTGGGGGACCACTTTGCGGTTTCTTTAATACCTAATTCTTTGATTATCCTAGTATGCAGTATCTATTTTTTGGTTGGAAACAAATTCGCAAATAAAATAAAAGGAAATGAAAATTTGCGTGTGTGACATCGCGTTTTAAGGTGCCATTTTCTTGCAGGTATCTGTAATATCTTGAGTGTAGACTCACGCTTTACGGTACTCCCCTCTTAATAATGACACTGATTATACCGTATCCGCCAAAATAAACATTACTGAAACTGAATCATCTGATGCAATTGCCGCCGATAGCATCATGTCATCAAAAACTACCTAATCTCAAATGAAATACATCAACACGAATACGCCACAACAATAACAATAGATCCGATACAACTGAATACCGAACGATCCTCAAGATCTTCACACATACATCATTTTTACAATAAGGGGTTGATTCTGTCCAACCAGATCGGCACTAGTTTGCATGCGCAAAACAAATTTTTAGATTCGGCACTAGTTTTACATTTATTCGAGGTGCCTACATACAAAATTTCATCTAAATATCTTAACAAAAAAACGACTGTGCATGCCCAAAACAATTTTTTTGATTCGGCTCTAGTTTTACTTTTATTTGAGGTGCCTACATACAAAATTTCATGCAATTCGGTTCACAACTAACGGAGATGTAAAAAAATCGGATTGCGCATGCGCAAAACAAATTTTTTGATTCGGCACTAGTTTTACTTTTATTCGAGGTGCCTACCTACATACAAAATTTCCATTAAATATCATAACAAATGAAAAAATTGGGATTGCGGCAATATAAAAGTTGTAATGCGCATGCGCAATATTTTTTTGCATCTGCATAGTTGCCTGAAGTTTAAGAAATCAACACAGAAATCCGGACATTCATATTAGGCCAGTAAATGAACGTGGAATACGGCGATACTGTATTATTTTCCGCGTCTCCACCGAATCGCATGAAAATTTGAATTTAGGTTCTATAGTCTATTTCTTATTACTGTTCCGATATGTAATTAGCCCCACTAAATGCAGCGTTAACTTTTTTTACCTCACGTTGTCGATTTAATATAAATAATTCTCTCAAACAAACTGCGATGCGCTATTGTTGACGTGCAGAATAAGAATGAACAAAGTACGCATCCGAAACGGTTAATCGATTCTAGATCGTACTGCTTATTTCAAATAATATTAATTGAACTGAATTTCGCTTGGATCCAGTTTTTCTTTACAGCAATGTTGTTTACGCCTACTCGTTGCCATGCCATGCAAGCGAAATTCACTTCAATAAACATTCTTTAACGTAAGCGATACGAGCTAAAATCGCTTAACCGTTGCGATACCTTACGTTCATTCTTATTCTGCACGTCAACAATAACGCGTTGCAGTTTGTTTGAGAGAATTATTTATATTAAATCGACGACGTGAAGAAAAAAAAGTTAACGCTGCAGTTAGTGGGGTTAATTACATATCGGAATAGCAATAACGGATGGACTATACTTACCATCCACTTCAAAGTTGAACTTGAGTCCAGGGTTGCTTTTACTTGGGGGGTGAATGCCACCCCTTCTCGGGGGGAAAAAGATACGTTCAAAATAAGTCCGGAAATTGATAAATTGAGTAATTCTAAGCAACTTTTGTTCTATAGAGTTTTTTCAGTAAGTCAATAGTATTAGAGTTATTTGCAAGTGAAAATGTTCATTATTCAACAAAAAAAACCACGTTTTCAGACGGTTTTTCACAAACAACTCTAAAAGTAAGTATTGTATCGAATAAAGTATTCTTAGCAAAAATATAGCTTATAAAAAAACAAACAAAATGGTCTATATATGAAGTCTGTAGACCCAGTAAAAACAAAGTTGTAGCTCATGAAAAGTAGGTTCTCATTCGTCAAATTCCAAACCGAGTACTTCAACGTGAAATAACCAAAAAATGAAGCACTTTTCGAGGAAAACTTATGAATACTTTTTTAAAGTGTTTGAAAAAACCTTTCATTTTGTTTTTAAGAAAAGTTCCTAGCATCAAAACTAAGTGAGTTACGCTCAAAATAAAGTTAGTCCTTTTTTTTTTGGTAAAAAAAATTGAGGAAATCACCCCCTAATTAGCACCCTAATTGTAATTAAGCGTTACCGCTTTACAGTTTACTTTATTTATGTATGGTTGATATGATCTGTAAGATTGACCGGAGCAAAGTGGTTAGTTTTGAAAAAAATGTAGTTTTGAGGTAAAAAAAAATTTTGAAATTTTGAAAAATTGTTTTTTTTTGCCAAATAATTATTAGTGTATTAGTTTAGTTTACTACAGTAGGCAATTTTTCAAAATTTTTTTTACCTCAAAACGACATTTTTTTCAAAACTAACCACTTTGCTCCGGTGAAACTGATCATTTTCACTCGCAAATAACTCTAATACTATTGACTTAGTGAAAAAACTCTATAGAACAAAAGTTGCTTAGAATTACTCAATTTATCAATTTCCGGATTTATTTTGAACGTATTTTCCCCCCCGAGAAGGGGTGGCATTCACTCCCCAAGTAAAAGCAACCCTGGACTCAAGTTCACCTTTGAAGTAGAGAGTAAGAGGAACCTAAATCCAAATTTTGAAGCAAATCCGTCGAGGCGCGAAAAATTACAAGGCAAAACGGTCATTTACTGGCCTATATGTTCTTTGTAACAAGAGTTATAAGAGAAACCCTTTTTGGAGGTTTGGCCAGTTTTTGGGCGGTAACTTTTTGGTCCGTTAGTCTACGTAGCCAATACCGACCTTTCATACAGGGTGACAATTTGAAAACTTACCACCCCCCATATCTTAGTAAATAAACGAGATATTTAAAAAAATCAAAATCCGTTTCGGTAATTCGCAGGGGGAATCACAATGACATAGTTGGCGACGCACCCCCTCCATCCCCCTGCGCCCCAGCCACCCCAACTTTTAAATCTTAAATAGTGACCCCCCATGTGTGATACGTCGTTGGAAAGCTCTGAAAAAATGCTTTCCAACCATATCAAATAGCATTACATTTAGGTTAGTAATTATCGTGCAAATCAAAAAATAAACATGGAAAATCGTATTTAACTTGAACTTCCAAAGCCGACTCGATAGCAACTCATTTTTGATCGCCAGTTATAATCTATCCTCAAACTCTTGTCGAACCTTTTCAAATGTTGGTTTTGCAATATTTTGACATTCTTGAATTATTCTCTGTCTTAGTTCGTCTATGTTCGCCGGTTGCGTTATAAATACGACAGATTTCAAATGTATCATATTAGTTTATTTTTTGATTTGCACGATAATTACTAACCTAAATGTAATGCTATTTGGTATGGTTGGAAAGCATTTTTTCAGAGCTTTCCAACGACGTACACACATGGGGGGTCACTATTTAAGATTTAAAAGTTGGGGTGGCTGGGGCGCAGGGGGTTGGAGGGGGTGCGTCGCCAACTATGTCATTGTGATTCCCCCTGCGAATTACCGAAACGGATTTTGATTTTTTTAATATCTCGTTTGTTTACTAAGATGTGGGGGGTGGTAAGTTTTCAAATTGTCACCCTGTATATTCCGAAGAACATGTGTATCAATTTGCAAAGCGATCGGACGTTTCTACACAAAGTTATCGTGCACACGGACAGACAGACGGACGGACAGACAGACGGACAGACAGACAGCAATACAAAATTGTAAACGATCTAGAGGATCGTTAATAAAAAGTCGGTACAGCTGATCAAGAAGGCAACTACAGTTATCAATAGTATGATTTGATTAAATAACTCTACGATCCCGGCGTTATATACAAAATTAAGTGTGGTAAATGGCAGGGGTCACTCTCAATTGAATCGATAATTTAACAATATCTATAATTAATAATAGATCCCTATTATAGAGTAACTCTACTTATAATATTAAGTGCAGCATATACGTATAATGTATAAATAAACGTACTTGATTTTCAGAAACATTCAACCACTGGAATACCTTATCATGATTGTCTGCATTACCTATTACAGGCTCTTGCATAGGTATTGTAACAGATCGTATCGATCGTAATGAGGAAGAGGGTGCTGAGGATGAACTATCATCGCTTACATCTTTCTGAAATAAACATAAAGCATGTAACAAAATGAATAAATTATTCATCTAGTTTTTACCGTATGGTCGTAAGTAGGATCAACATATGAATCAGTCACAATTGATGATAAATCCGAAAAAGAATAGTCTATAGAAGGCGCAATACTTGAACCTAAATGTGTTCAAAGAAATAGTTTTTTGTAACTGCAGGTATTTACCTCATTCTTACCGGATAAATTTGTAGGTTTCTCGCTCGGGACCTTTGGATCCTGTGTCGCTAATAACACCAGTCTCCTTCCCCGAGTTAATTGTTTCTCTAAACTGCAAAAAATTGAAGTAAATTAATTCATGAGAGGTTTGCTATTGCAGTTAACTTTATCAACACGTTCTCCCTGTTTCACTAGCATTAGTATTTTTTCAAGAAACTCCGATTGCGCTACCGGTGTAAAAAGAGCGACCAAAATTTCCGAATGTACCCGAAGTGAAAATAGGCCTTTCCAAACAAGTTTTTTTCTTTTGTTCATTTTCTATGAAATACTGAAACAATTCTAATTACAATTCAATAGATAACCCTCCCTTCAAGCAGAAATGGGAGCCAAAGAAGCGGTTGAAGAAGCCGCCTCTCATCATATCTCCAAAACGGCACATACTGTCACGATCAAATTTTCGTGGTTTGTTAATGATAATTCGAGAATAGATAATCAATAAAAATACCCAGGTTCACAAAGGGGCGACTATTTCAACCCCCTGGACGGAAGTGCACCTGGGAATCTTTGTTGGTTATTTATTCTCAAATGATCATTAACCAAATACGTAAAATTTCATCGTGATAGTATATGTTTAAGAGATATGATGAGAGACTTGGTTCTTCAACCCCTTCATTGGGTCACATTTCTGCTTGAAGGGAGGGTTTTCTATTTAATTGGTATTAGAATTGCTTCAGTATTTAGTGGATAACTAGATCGTTCCGGAGCTCGCTTCGCTCGCTCCGACCGATCACAACGTTTTACGACCAACGCCGTTTTTGTATCACCCGCCGAAATGGGAGATTTGGTGCGAAACGGATATTTAATTTTTGGCGCTTATAAGACTTCGACTAAGCATATTACATTTTTGTCCCTTGTCAAAAGGGGTTTGCAAAACTGTAATGTCAAATTCATATTTTGACGCTTCGGTTTAAAAATGGCGTTTTGGGCATGCATTTTATTTGTTTTTGTTAGAGGGACCTAACCTTCAAAATTTCGTTCAATATAATAAGAAAGTTGAGTTTTGCGCATGCGCAGGACGATTTCTTAAAAATGAATTTAATTTGCATTTGTTAGAAGGACCTACTACCCAAATTTCGTGGAAATCGTTCCATAAATAATTATTATAATGTCGGGAACTGCTTGTTATCTTCTTGTAATTACAATAAAAAATAATAAACAAAGGCAAAAAGATTGCATGGGCAGCCTTATTTTCACTACGGGCTATTGCGCTTAGCTGTTTTGACCTACCCCAGACTATAGCGGTACAACAGCGCAATTTCAAATAATCTCCAATCTCATATTTAAAGATATTTCATTTATTTTTAAAAATATTTGAATAACACCAAAAATAGAAGTTCTTTATACGAAAATATTATATTGGACTATGTTATTAGCATTTTCTATATTGCGCGGTTTTCTAGTTATAGCAAACTTGCACTGTCGTTTTTATTTTTGAAAAAAAATTCAAGCGTTAGAAAATATATAAATGTTCTAATTCAAAAAGTGCGGGTTTCTACAATAATTCGAAAACCGTATAATATAAAAAAAAGCGAAATAAAATAAATGAAATATTTCGAAAAAAAACAAATTTGGCAATTTTTACTTTCCGGCTACATACAAAGTATGTATAAAGGAAAGTCTGTGTTGTAATCGCGATAAATTTTCGATAGGCCGATATTGCGTTTTCTGGACGTTTTGAATGATATTTCGAGAACAGAGAAAATTCTTGTATTTCCGTTTTCCGTATTTGATACCCTAGAAATGACGAACATTTCAAAATCCATTATTTATGTAATAATTTCATTGCAAAAAGTCAAAGGGCATTATCTAGATACCCAAGAAAACAATGTATTGTACGATAACGAAAATTTGCGGAAAGGGATATAAATATAGTGAAATGCACTAAGGGCTAGTGGTACAAAGGCCAGTTAAATCTCGCTTAAAATTAACCAGTGGTATAAGGTATAAGATTGATTGAAGTTTGACGTTTTGTCAAATTTCAACCCATCATATATCTCAATCCACTGCATTAATCCAAACGAGGTTTAAACTGCCTTTGTACAACCGGCTCCAAGTGTGGTTCAGAGATGACTAGAGAATGTGGAAGCGTAAATTTTCGATTTTAATAACCGCATGCATTTCAGTAAAAAAATCTCAAAATTGCTGCTTCTAATAATTTAATTCAGGAAAACATCACAACGCCATTATCTCAATTCTGTAGAGGTAAATTTGCCAATTTTCAAAATTACATATGGACTATAGAGATGTTTGAAAGTTCCAAATTTTCATAGATGGGTCAAGTCGGAAAGACGTACTACATTTTCTATGTGGTTTATTAGTAATGATTAATTGGTCGTTTAAATTTCCAAGTTTCTTTACCTACTAATTCTACAAAAAATCAAGTACGTACTTGCCAAAATAAATAGTACCAAAGTATAGACCGGTGTGAGAACTACAACAAAGGATATTACTTACCCTTTTTTCAGTAACTATACACGGTGAGCCTTTAAATAATGTAAATCACATTCAATACTATTTATATTAGCGAATACTGCAGTACTTAGCACATATTTGACATTTTCTTGAAAAACCTATGTAAAGTACGATACTTACCCGTGCATTTTTATAACACACTATCGTACAAATACACCTTACAGGCTTACACCCACTTTGCGCGGGAAAACTAAGTGAAATAGCTTGCCCTCTTGATTGTACTGATGGTCGCACGCACTGTTATGCTGAACGAATATGATCTTTCTGGAAACTGGAAAGCGGGCCCCCTTCCGCCAACGCTTAGTTAAGTAGTGGTAAAAATTGACATTGCGGAGGCTGATACTCCGCACACATACAGCAATTTTTATACAATGGAGGTGAATGTAACCGTTATTATAATTTTGTATTGCTGCTGTATGTCTGTCTGTTTGTCTGTCCATGTGCAACATAACTTTGTTTAGAAGCGTCCAATCGCTTTGAAAATTGGTACACATGTTCTTAACCCCCTTCCGCCACCGCTTAGTTCAGTAGTGGTAAAAATGGACATTGCGGAGGCTGATACTCCACACACATACAGCAATTTTTATACAATGGAGGTGAATGTAACCGTTATTATAATTTTGTATTGCTGCTGTATGTCTGTCTGTTTGTCTGTCCATGTGCAACATAACTTTGTTTAGAAGCGTCCAATCGCTTTGAAAATTGGTACACATGTTCTTAACCCCCTTCCGCCACCGCTTAGTTCAGTAGTGGTAAAAATGGACATTGCGGAGGCTGATACTCCACACACATACAGCAATTTTTATACAATGGAGGTGAATGTAACCGTTATTATAATTTTGTATTGCTGCTGTATGTCTGTCTGTCTGTCTGTCCATGTGCAACATAACTTTGTTTAGAAGCGTCCAATCACTTTGAAAATTGGTACACATGTTCTTAAGGATATAAGAAAGGTGGGAATTAATATTGCAAAATACTACAAATTTATACGCAGAGGTGAAAGTTTACGTAGACTGTCGCTATCCTATGCAAAAATGCGCTTGGATTCTGACCCCACGCCTGAATTGTAAAGAGGGGTATTTTATATAAAAACAAGGGAAATCGCTAATTAAATGGGAGCTAATTGTTGGTCAGAACTCATTAGTAAGATGCGACAAATCTACTGTAAACTCACCTTTCATTAGAAACGCATAAGGGTTAACATGGCAGCATTCAGTCTGACTGGTCGTCTTCCGCGCTCAAGGGTCATGTAAACAAATATCGCGACTGCTTAACCGCGATCCTCACCAATTAATTAAGTAACTCACCGGGGGGCGTTGGCCCCAAGCTGGCACTAAGCTCTCCTGGATCTTCGAACACTCCGGTTGGCGATTGGGGTTGAATGCGTCGTTGGAGATGGCTTCCTGAAGGGTTAAGATGGAGCTCATACCTATTTGGGAAAAGGTTACCCCGCGCGCACGTGTATTATTTAGGATACACATCCCGACTTGGCCCTCTCACTAGGACCCTCGGCCAATAGATCAGTAACGTCGATCTATGTCACATTGCCCTACCTGGGAACGACATCCACGTCGAGCTCACCCCCGAACTTAACAATGAGGCCTTTATGTTTCGTATTGGGTCGACAGCATGATCTACTCGAGCGAGTTGATCACTCAGCGGTATAATCAACGGGAGCTAGCCGCGGGACCGCGTCATAGGCACATGCACATAATGCACTCTAAAAGCCTAGGAATATATCCGAATATCTGCCAGGGGTTTTACCATAGCCCAACAACAATGCACGACCAGCACGATGGCCTGCATAATACACTCACCACCTACTCGTAGGAGACACTCACCACCTGCACGTGGGACACACTCACATTAAAGGGCTATTACGCCAAACTCACTAATACGTCCGATGCTCTACTTAGCATCCATGATACGATCGTGATCAGAGCGCGTACGCAACTTAACTCCCTTAACACGATCCCTTAAGACCCTTGCACCCATATGTGCAGAATCGCGCATACTTGACCAGTCAGCTTGCCACATTTATCAAATAGGGGTTGCGTTGACATTTTACTTTTTCGTTATTAAGGACTACCCTAAAATATGGTTCTTACAGGAGATATATTTATAAAAAATCTTTTTTCGTAAAACATATATTAAACAAGTAAAAAGGTTTTCGCCCTAAGGCGAGTAACTTCAGCCCATTTTCCATAAATTGATCAATACTTCCCCCTCGACTTCCCCAAAGGCCATACCTATGTGCGCTATGGTTTTCATTACTAGAGGCATATATGGTTAAAATTTTAAAGAAATATCTTCATAAATAAGGAAGTTGACACTTACTGCGCAGTTGATATTGCGCGTTCTGCGCATGCACTTATTAATCTGATATTTACAATATGCAATACGTTTGCTTTTACTATAAGAATCTTGGGTTAAAATTTCAAAGAAATATCTCCATAAATAAGAAAGTTGGCATTGCGCAATCTGCGCATGCGCACATCTGATTTTTACTATATGCGATATATTTGCCTTTACTACAAGTATCTGTGATTAAAATTTCAACAAAATATATTAATAAATAAAAAAGTTAACATTGCGCAGCCTGCCATTTCAATCGTCAAGATTTTCCTTGACTCAGGGTGCCAGAGCGATACGCTACCGAATGCAAAAAGAACGACCTAAATATCTTGAAAACTGTAGGAGTAGTTAAGGCTTCGGACAGATGGACAGACGGACGGGCAGCGAAAGTGGCTCCAATAGCGCACCCAACTTCGTTGGAAAATGCGCTAAAAAGTTTTCCATATGGCGCCAACCTAAGTAGGCACATTGTACATACAAAGGATATTTCCTAAGTCTACTTTAACACGTTCGTTACGGAATTTTATTCCCTTACAAAAAAGCCTCAGCGACCACCAAAAATGTGCCAATTCAAAGAACCCTATTCAATAAAATTGTTTAACTTAAAAGGTTGTATCTGATTTACATTAAACTAAATTACGCTCTTGAGTACTTTTAGTCGATGATAACAGCTGAGGCCCCCCTTAGTGGCTGTAAATATAAACTTGGCAAGGTTCAACTGAAACGGGACCTTTCTAATAGTACTTGTAACATTTAAAAATGAACTTTTACTACAAGCGTAGTTTATTAGTTATTTTTTGCATTATTAAGCAACCAAAAAACGCCAGTCGACAATGTCACAATTCACAAAAATTTAATTCCATAAAATTGTTTAACTTAACAAGTTGAATCTGGTTTACAATAAACCAAATTTCATTTTTGAATATTTATAGTCGATATCAGCTGGCCTCCCTCGTAGTGGCTGTAAATATCAAGTTAACTAGGTTCAATTCAAACGTGACATTTTTAATAGCGTTTCTGGCATTTAAAAATGAATTTTTAAGACACGCGTACACTTTTATTTTTTTGCATTATTGAGTAACCAATGAGCGACTGTCGAAAGTGTGACATTTCAGAAAATTTAAATCAATAAAATTGTTCAACTTAAAATCTTGCATCTGGTTTACAATAAACCAAATTTCACTTTTGAATATTTATAGTCGATGATGTCAGCTGGCCCCCCTTGTGACTGTAAGTATCAATTTGACGAAGTTGTGTTGAACCGTTACCTTTATAATAAGATTTCTAGCAGTTAAAAATGAATGTATGCAAGCGTCCATTTTTATTATTTTTTGCATTATTGCGCAACCAAATAGACCTTCGAAAAAGCGATCACAAAAAAAAAGTCTATTTAATAAATTTGTTTAACTTGAAAATTACATTACATTACTCCAAACTTCAATTTTGATTATTTATGAAGAGAGATTTTGGTTTGTAATCTTTTGAGATCTGCAACTATAATTATTGCAATTCTCTTATTACTACCATGAATCTAATAAGCATAAGTATAGGTACGTAATAAGGTATTTGGTATTGATTTTAATTTACACAATTTAATAGCTTTAAGGCTTGTCAGTGGTAATTTCATAATCATTTCTGTTCCAATTTTATCAAGAACTTGAGTTCATTGCTTATGGCCGTATGCACCGACAAATTTAAGGGGGGCTTAATCGTTGTCATGGATTTTAAGCTAGGATTAGACTTAAGCCCCGGTTAAATTTGTCGGTGCATACGGCCATTAGGTAGTTGTAACTAAAAACAGTACACTTTTCACACCTAAGTGCTTAGCACAGCAATATTCGGACACCCGGACGTCTTGCAACACTGTTGGAGGCCAGTACTACGCACGGATATAGTAATTTTTATACAGCGGAGGCGACTGTAACCGTTCATATGTCGGAGGCCGGCTACATTTATGAGTGTAGCAATATATATACAAAATTTATTTAAAGAATTTTGTTTCCCCTCGTTAGGAAATCCTATTTTGCTTCTATCAATTATACGTAATCTTCATGATATACTTTAAAATACGCAATGGAACATGTGGAGGCCTGGGCGCCCTATACATGTACGGAGGCGAGTAAGATACATAGGCCCGTATATATATATATATATATATATATATATATATATATGTATGGCAGGCCTTTTAAGCTGTAACAGTGCTGCATACTTCATTCTACCTCACTTCAGAATAGCAATATTCCTTACTCTTCTCTCACACCACATAGGTTGGTAGGCGTTTGTTGGTCGAATTGCTGGCGTCTGGCCTCTACAGCACAACACAACATCTGCTACATAACCTATACGTACAATATACAAATAAATAACATTATCTATGCGTATTTTTTTGTGTTCAAAATGGATGTTTTTAGATTAAAATATAGTAATAAGGGTGGTAAAGTTAGTGACAACTTTCAGAGTAAATGGAAGAAATTTAAGAATAGCGGAGCATACAGTAGATATCTAAATAAGAGCATGCCATCTGTTCAAGGTTGTTCTAGTTCTAACACTTCCCATACTACCAGTGGAAGTACTGAAACCAAGGAGGAAGGAACTATTCAAAACACTACGCCTGTTGAGACGTATGATCGGAATCAAGAAGTATTTTTAAACAAAAATAATATCGACTTTGCTGAACATATTGAAATATTCTCTGATAGTAGCGATTCAGACTCAAATTCAGATGAATGTGGTACAAATAATAATAGCGATGTGATTGGCGTGGTTTGTGGTGCCCAGTCAAACTTACGCAATTGGGCGAGTGCTCATAACATTACACACGTCGCCTTAAAGGATTTGTTATGCCTTCTAAAGATGCCACAGTTTGGTTTAAACCATTTACCAAGTGATCCTGGAATCTAGAACCTAGAACAATTATCGCCATTTCGTGTGAAACCGATTTGAACTGATGACTCAATTTTGCGAAGTTCGTTGACCTACGATTGATTCCTCCGAAACGCAAGTACCTAAATAACAAGACGTGTGGAGTTGGTACTGTGTAAATCGTTCGTATGTATTTGTATACCCAGTTACCGATTAGGTACGTTTAGTTTTGTCGTTACAGAAGTTTAGATTAACGATAATATAATCTACGATCGACATCATAGTTGTGTTACTCCCAGAGTTGGACTGGGTCAAGCATAGAGTGACCCGGTGACCCAGTTAGTTTACTGACCCAGTTGACCCGGTGACCCAGCTTGACCCGGTGACCCACCTTGACCCGGTGACCCACCTTGACCCGGTGACCCAGCTTGACCCAGTCACCCATCTTGACCCAGCTTTACTCAGTGACCCGTCTTGACCCGGTGGCCCAGTAATTAAATTATTGTTAGGTATCATCCAAAACAATTTCAAGTAACTTTTAATTTAAAAAAAACTTCCTCAATAATATTCGCCAACAAGCACGTAGCCCAATTTCATTCAAGAGAACTAATACCTAAAAAAATCAAATGCATTTGTTTATAGTTTGTAGTCAAGTAGTCAATGAAAGTATTTAGAGAAAAGATTTATTTGAATTAAGCTAACTAGTAGAAAAAAATTAAATGTGAATGAACACCTGTAAGCAAACTGGTAAGCCCTGAAGCAAAGAAACGAAGGAGGGAACTGTTTAGAAATAACATTATTCTAATACAATTCGGGACATTGAAAGTTTTTTACGGCAGTATTAAAGCAAACATCACATAAATGGCAGTTGTCAAGCAATCGAGTATTATTTTCAACAAACCAGCATTTCATTTATTTCATAATCTGTACACTTGAACCGAGGGCATTGACTTAACTGCGTTATTCGATCAAACTAGGTTACTGGGTCGAATTGGGTCTCCGGGTGAAATTGGGTCGCTGGGTCAAACTGGGTCAAGTTGGGTCACTGGGTCAAACTGGGTCTAACTGAAAAGAGTATGACGTGACCCAGCGACCCAGTTTAATTTAGTGACCCAGGTGACCCATTTGACCCAGTGACCCAGTCCAACTCTGGTTACTCCGATACTTATATTTGTTAGTTTACTGTATTTTATCCTTCATATTAACTACTTTTGCTTGTGATCTAGTTGCTGAGACTTTGTCCGAAGTAAATTTCTACAATTTTAATTAACGTTATATATTTTGCTCTGACGAACTTGCTCGTGTAATTTTCTTTCATTTTAATTGATAAGATTGCTTTGTCATTGAAGAGATATTCAGTTATTTGTACATTTTATAGTATTTTTTTTCCCTTAAGACTTCATGTCACTTTTTGATATCTCATACCGATTGTAAAAACCAAACCCTTAGTCAAACCAAATTTTGTTTTGTCGTAAAGCCATTTGAATTTTTGATTCTTTTTAGTATTGATTGCAATTCTACGTATAAGAATAACCCTTCGTGTCTTTCGTTAACCATTGCTTATGCGATATATTGTGCAACGCGAATCATTACCTTTCTTATATTTTTTGTTTGTGTGTCTGTCTGTTTACAGATTTGCAGTTTCGCGTCCTCTGAGCTCAGAAGGTTGCGACCGGAGTTCAAGGTAAATTTAGTTGTTTTCGTCGTTTTCCCCTTTTAACGTTTGATTACATTTTGGTTTTTGATACTAACGAGTTGTGATTATTACTTTGTTTGAAAGTCACTTAATGATTATAGCTCCGTTGTTTCTGCGGAAGCCCCTTTTGGATAAATACTTTCCCCGGCTACGTGTTGGCTTCTCATTTGTTTTTATTAGAGATTATTTTAAATTCCCATTTTGACATACCAGATCTACATATTACAGTGTCAGATTTGTGATATTTTGAGATCATTGTATTAAAGTATTAAACCACCCGCATTTATGACATCAAATTTTCTTTATGTTTTTCCCCATAATTGTGCATTCCTTTGAGTTTAGTAAGACGATAACAAGGATTTCTTTGTCTGCCTTGTTTATCCCTTTACTAAGTATTCCTTTCTCTCTCTAGATTTGTCAAAGACTAAGTGGCGCCTATCCGGATTACTTTTACTGTTTCCTTCCCTTTTTGGTTTATTTGTGTTTGTATAGAACCCCATATTCACCCCGACCCACCTCTACTTTACCTGAGCTTGCCGTGTGCTTATCTAAGGTAATTTTGTCACGTTGACCCAAAATGAACGTAACAATCTATTTGTAATGATAACAGTTCATTTTGTAATTTCAAGTGTTCGTTTTGAAGCGTTATTGTTTGCAGCTGTTGGTGTATTTCCATTTTTCTGTTATCCACCTTTCTCAGTAGTTCCATTTTTAACTTTTGCCGCCATCAGCGATATTTTTTGTTGTGCAACCGATGAAGATGCCTCAGAGGTCTCTATACGGCCTACCACAAGCTCATTAGTAATAAGAGAATATGTAAATCACTCTTACAAGCATCACTGTCACCTCCTTCGATAGACAAATTAATGATGGCTTTTATTTTTTCAAAAAATTTTGTTAGAAAATCTGATCATAGCTTGAGCAGGACCGCCATCAGTACCATACATTTGCTGCCACTGTTGAGCAAAATACTTCCTAGCCTCTTTCTTTAAAGTATTGCACTTCGTAGTCGTAGGTAACTGCTGTGCAGTTTTTTGGTCCATCACGGCACAATTAAATTCATTTGCAATTTTAGACCAAATTGCATCCCAAACATGGGAAACACTTACTACATATACAATTACTACATATTCAAATTTACCTTCTCCCTCCAAGTAATAACGTCAGTCTTCTTGCATTCTACCTTATGCTTATACTTGAAAACTATATCTACACGGTGTCCATTTTTCGAGTGCCACTATGGGGATCTCATTTATCTTAAGAGATAGAAAGTTGGTTAAATGGGGGCAAAGTTGCCAATTTTCGTGCTGAATAAGAATCTGAAAAGACATTTCAAATATCTATATAGTTTTGAAGATATCTCAAAAAAACAAAAATTTCTGATTTTCGTTTTTATTTTTTTTTATGATAAACTAATCGTAGTAGACATTTCTAATTAACACATATTAGTCGGACACTTTTTAATGGAGATTTCAAATATGGCATCCTGTTTTTAATAATTCTCCAGATAACGGAGAAACACGTGGCAACTTTAGTTTTTCTTATGGGCGCCATTTTGAATTTTCACATTTTGAGATTACGTCTTTTTTTCTCTTTACAACGATATATCACACATGGTGGTTCAGTATCACATGAGAATGCTTTGGAAAAACAAAACGTTCTTTTATTGTGAACAAAAGGTTGACTTATTTCATGTAGTGTCATTTAGGTTGTTTTGCGAAAATGCCTTTTTCAAGTGCAGATCAAAGAGATATGATCCAAATTTACTACACTTCTCATCGAAATGCCCACATGACTGCTGCAACATACTTGCAGCGTTATCCAGAGGGGCAACAACCTAGTTTGAGGTATTTTTCTTTGCTGCATAAAAACTTGGGCGAATATGGTTCTTTTAAAAGATGTAGAATTGTAGACAGCAATATGGTGATAGGCCCAATTAATATGAGCAGGCAATTTTGCAAGCGGTTGAGATGAAAATCGAATTTCTACTTCTCTGACAACGCTGCAACCAGACAGATGGATCAAACTGTCAAACTTTTGTTGACAACAAAAGAACGTTTTGTTTTTCCAAAGCACTCTTCTCAAATAATTAAAAATTGTATTTTGAGGAAAAATGTGATACTGAACCACTATGTGTGATATATCGTTGTAAAGAGAAAAAAAGATGTAATCCCAAAATGTCAAAATTCAATATGGCGCCCATAAGAAAAACTAAAGTTGCCACGTGTTTCTCCGTCATCTTGAACCTAATTAAAAACAGGATGCCATATTTGAAATCTCCATTAAAAAGTGTCCGAATAATGTGCTAATTAGAAATGTCTACTACGACTAGTTTATCATAAAAAAATTAAAAACGAAAATCAAAAATTTTCGTTTTTTTGTGATATCTTCAAAACTATTGAAGATATTTGAAATGTCTTTTAAGATTCTTATTCAGCACGAAAATTGGCAACTTTGCCCCCATTTAACCAACTTTCTATCTCTTAAAATAAGTGAGATCCCCATAGTGGCACTCAAAAAATGGACACCGTGTATAAGCGTCCGTACATCTATATCTGTAAACGCAATTCTTTTTTTGGACATCTATAAATATCGTTTCTGTACTATTATTTGAAGTTTAATGCTTGAATCTTACCTTAAACGATTTATATAACTTCACAAACAAACATAAACTGACGGTTGAATTCGCTAATCCGTACTTCGAGTGCCGTTTGAGCCAACTGACAGTTCAATTGTCAGAGCTAAATCGGCGATCATGCAACATAATTTTTCACTCAACCGCCCGCCGCCGGTTCAATTTCAATCTTCAGTCAACACAACTACACTTTATACAACCGGCCCTAACCCATTTATGTAGTCTTGATTGCGTTCGTAAAACATAAATATATTAGGACTCACGCTTGACCAGAAACTTACCTTTAAATCCCACATAAATAAAATTAAAAATAAAACAACAAACATACTAAATCTATTAAAAACATTATCCAATCGTGAATGGGGAGCTGACACTGAAAGCCTGCTAAGAATATATCGGACTCTGATTAGACCTATTATTGATTATAGATCAATCATATACGCATGTGCGAAACCGACAACACTGAAAAAATTGGACCCTGTACATCATTCAGGAATACGTATTGCTTTAGGAGCATTCCGTACGACACCTATAGATCGCCTTTTATGCGAAGCGTCGGAACCATCACTTCAAACTAGAAGAATGATACTTTCTACTCGATATTACATCAAAAGGTTCAACGACCAAGAACATTTTTCTCATAATAACATCTACAGCAACAGATACTATCACAAGTACCTAAACAATGCATCCTTATCCCAACCATTCCACATCCGAATAAAAAGCATGTTAACAATAACCAAAAAACCATCAGAAATCACTACAAACGATAAACCTCGAATCCCTCCTTGGACATATGACATACCGGAAATAAACCTCTCCTTACTAAACTTTCCAAAACAACAATTTAATAACCAAATAATAAAAACCCAGTTTTTGGAAATACTGTCTAAATACACCGGTCAAGAAGTCTACACCGACGCAACCAAATTAAAAAACGAGGTAGGAGTAGCAATTATTCTGCCGGATCAAGAGATATTATACAAAATTAACGAAGCATCGGTTTACACTGGAGAACTGAAAGCTATAAAAACTGCACTCGTCCAATCCCAAATGCAAAACATTGAAAGTATAACCATAATCACCGACTCGCTATCATCAATACAATCCATACAAAAACTATATTCTGACAACCCCATCGTCCAAGACATACAAACAATAATAACTGAGAGACAACTGGACAACTATATAACAACGATTATATGGGTTCCATCGCACAAAGGAATAACCGGAAATGAAAAAGCGGATCAACGGGCAAGGGAAGCTGTCATAAATCCACATCAAATCATAACAGAATGTACTATACCAGACCTACAAAACATCCAAAAAACGCAAATTCTAGACAAATGGCAAAACGCATAGTCCCTCATAACACAAAAACTAAAAACAATAAAACCAAACATAAAGAAGTGGACCACTCAACAAACATCCAACAGAAAATGCCAGGTAGCGACCACAAGACTGCGGCTAGGACACACGGCTATAACGCACAACTATTTAATGAAGAAATTATTACCACCTATATGTGACGAATGCAACACGGAATTAACTGTTCAACACCACTTCGTGTCTAGAGATACCAATTCTACTTTGGCTTTCGAGCTTCCGCATGCGCAATGAGCTTCCGCGGTCATTTCAATTGTTATATACGGTTAATTTGTAGTATTGGAATTTATTTTATTGATTATTACATCGTTCCAAGGCTGAACATTCAAATTCTGTCCAGTCCCAATCTGGCGAGGTTAGAAATATATAAGACGATTTTAAACAAACAATGAAGACTTCCCTGGTTTGAATTAATCGTCTCGCTTTCCACAAGCTCCTCAGTGATTTCAACTGACTGGAAATGAAGTAAAAACCGAACCTACCGAACCGAAACTGTATTATCTAACCGAAATCGCGTTTAACTGAAAAAAAAATCATGCTGTAGGTATTTGCTTTGCACGAATACGATATCCGGCCGGTCAATGAGCTGACAGTGTGCGAGTGTGTGGTAATAACTAGAAATGAATAAAACTCCTATCCTACAAATCAGAACAAGCAACAGAAGAAGAGTGTAAGCAATGAAAATAAAAACTTTATTGTAATTTAACGTTAAGTTCAACTGAGTTGTAACAGATTTATTGCTATTTGATTGATCTCTTCTGTACCTGGATTTGATAAACCCACAGTTTCCTTCTTGGTCTTTTTCTTCGTTTTAAAAAGCCGTCTCTGCTGTTTAATGTTTTTGTTGTGGTGTACTTTGGAGCTTGCTCCCATTGAATGTTGAAGATCACGACTTTGTTGCAACCGTATTGCATGTAATGTTGGCTTGATTGGGCCCACTAGTTTCTTCAGAGCAGATATTTCCTCTCTTGTTGAAATTTTGTCGATATCATGGATTAGTTCCATTACCTCCATTTTTAATTTCTCTTTTTCGTCATAGAGATTTTCTTCTGAAATTGATGTATTTTGCGAAATAGCGGCAAGTATTTTCTGCTCTTCCTCTACTTTACTGGAAATACCGTCATCAATTTGAAGAATACTGGCATTTGGAACTATAAACATTTCAATATCACAAGATGTCTTAGATGTGTGCTAATTTACCTGGCCCTTGTGTAATATTTCCGACTTCGAGCTCTTTTCTGTCATTAAGGAATCTGCAGACTAGGTGTACATGTTTGCACATATTCCACTTAACAGAGGAATCTATGCACGAGCAGGAATATTGGTGAATGCATGCATGGCATTGTTGACACACCAATTTGCAAGTACAGTTAATTTTTCTCGCTTCCACTTTATACAAATCTTGACATAAAGCTGAAGGTACCTCCCACCCCTCCTCTGTCACCATTACCAGCTTTAGATCCATGCCTTCACTCGTTTTGTGCCTAGCTCGTAAATCCTTAAGTTTACTGGAAATTTTGCCTTTATTTAAAGTAATCAGTCTTTCAAATAATTTGTCTCGCACGAACTTCATCAGGGCATTTATAGCTTTATCAAGCCTCTTGACTACCTTTCCATTTAAATAAATATATTTAATAGTCTCGTGCATCCGCTCGATATGCATATTTGTGTTTAGTCCGCTATGCAAGCGATGGCAATATGCCCAAGCTTCGACATTTTCGGTATAATACCTTTTGAAGTACTGACCAAATTCGCATGTGTCTGCATCATTTACTAACGCTCTTAAAAAATTGTCTATCATTTGGGTGAACGCATTTTGGTCTAGTTCTTGCAGAATTGTCCTAAGTTGTTTGTAGACCATAACCTGAGGTGAATAACAATAGTATATTGAAAGACAAGTGTTACAATGCGACCTATTGTAATACGACTATCTTGTGGCACGAGTGGCGACGCGAAGCGTAGCCACGAGTGTCCGCAAGATAGGAGTATTACAATAAAGCATTGTAACACGCGTTTTTCATACTATTTTTTCTATTTCGGTGCTTTAATTTAATTAAAAAAAATCATTATCAGAAACTATAGGGAACATTAGAACTAACATGTTTTATGTTGGGAACACTTTTTATGCCGTTAAGTTTTAGGTTGGCAGCGTAGTAAGACTGGCATTTTGAAGTTCAAACATGGAAGTACCCAACGAAATACCTCCTTGTACTAACTAGTAACTGCCAACTTAAGAGATGAGTTACCAAAAAAAAACGACTATAATCACTGTCTTTGTACAACTGTTTTCGGCCGAAAACAGTTGTACAAAATCATCATTGTGACACCGAAATAGAAAATTATTTATACTTATACATAGTTAGGTACTTACCTGTTTTTCTTTGGAATGAATTTTGTTTAGATTCTTACGCCAAGAGCGGTCTACATGCCATGTGCAGTAAATTCTGTAAAACAAAAAGAAATAAATGTTTATAATTATACACTGTAATGTAAACCTTAAATACCTAAAATCTGCAGGTTTCATAACACGTATCCATGCATTATAGAATGTTTTTTCCATGTCTGACATAAAGACTCGTGGTTTTATTTGTCTCTTCATTTTCTCTTTAATACATGAAAAAAATAAAACCAAAATCTCCACATCTGATCGATTGCTAAACAAAAATGCGCAAGGGAACCCTTCTCGTAAATCATCCAGAACTAGGAGTGTGTGCAGCTGAAAGTCATAAGGATTGAGGCCATGAGTGCCATCTAAGCATATGCAATCATCAGCAAACTTTTCAAGTACTTATTTCTAGTTGGCCCATATTCATAATAATCAAAATGAAATCTTCTTTTTTCAAATTTTGATGTTCCAATAAGGAAATATCCTGAGGTTTATAAAACAACACACATCCACTACTCTCGACCTCTTTGACCCACGATTCTATGCTGACGGCATCATTTGTATGTCTTATAGCTTCATTGTTCAAATTCAAAGTTTGCTGTATATTATGCAAATCCTTTTTCGTTAAAAGATGAGTTCGATCCAGTTCTGAATTGCAAATAGAATCTCTAACTTCATCCAAAATTACCTGGAATGGAATTTTTGATGCTATTTTCAGAGCAAAATTCTCTCTTTCCTTTGTTGTTAAAGTCAAGTGCCTTAGATTATCTGATGTGTGTCCTGCATGCGTGCTGGTGTATTCTACAAAGCAAGTTCCTGATACATGACATACGGTGAGTTTTATTCCAGCAGGACAAAACCCATCTATTTTTTTTGTCCCTTGTGTTTTTATATGCCTTATTCCCTTTCCTTTTCGTTTATAATATCCAGATCGATGACAAACATATTTTAAAATTTTATTTTTCTCAGTACTGTACCACCCATGTTCACTTATAAAAAGAGAACAAGTTGCTTTTTCTTCTTGTACTTTCCAAAATGTGAAGGCGTCCATGTTAGCAAATTCCATGGATTTGGTGCTAATGGATATAACATGAATATTTTGAAAATGTTGATATAACTGGTGTCTGAAATAGTCTGAGAACCCGCAAATACTGCATTTTAAAGATTTTCGTCTGCTAGAACTACTTTCTGAGTGATGACCTTTGTTGTGACTGTTTAAATTTTTCAAATGACTAAAATGTTTTTTACACTTATCGCACTCATGTGTATACTTCTTGGCTTTCGTCAACTCTGCTTCTCTATCTGTAATAGTTAGAAGTACAGTTAATTCAGTTATTTTTATATAATCACAAAGGTAGTAGGTTAAAGAAAAAAAATTAGCCATAAAATACCTGGATGGAATCGCTTTACATGTTGTACCAAATTTGAGTACTTCACAAAACTTTTCTCGCATCCATTGCAAACTGCGGCTGATTTGTACGTTTTGTATGGTGCTAATTTAGTTAATTGATCTGAAAATAAGTTTCAGACAGATAAATATTAAATAGACGTCTAATATGGAATGGAAAGTCAAAATGTAAAGTAACGTACCTATACTACTGTCAGCTAAAGTAAAATAAAGCAAGACTACTTACCAGGATGGAACTTTTTTACATGCGCCCTTAAATTACTTTGTTTGCTAAATGTGACTTTGCATATTTCACAAACCGCAACCATTTCCAACAATAGTTTACAATGAAAACAGGTAGTGTACACGCAACCGCTCAATCAAATTTTTAACGTTTACTCGGTTAAACAACTTACAAATAACCGTACCTGCAGTAAAACGGACACAGCAACTGATTGCGCATGCGGAAGCTCCAAAGCCAAAGTAGAATTGGTATCTCTAGACACGAGTTTCAACACCTAATAATCGATTGCAAGAAATATGAAGTAGCTAGACAGACATACAACCTCCCAGGAACACTACAACAGGCGCTTAATCCGGAAGGACCGCCATCGAGAACATCAGTAAATACCTACAACAAATAAACCTATTTAAAAATATATAATGTGATAGTGTGTCTGTAATATTATAGGTGCCAATGACCTTGGTAGTCGAGGTACCTCCCAATAAATATATATTAAAAAAAAAAAAAAATTAGCTTTGTGAATAAAGAATGTATTTTTCTTAAGCGATCGATTTCGGTTTATAGTATATATATATATATATATATATATATATATATATATATATAAACAATATATAAACAATAAAAAATATTCGTGGTTCTTTTATACATTCTTTATTCATAAAAGCAGAACTAGAAAATGGAGATAGCTTTGATTGACATTTCGTCGAAACATAACAGGCAATATTTGTTTTGTTCTTGAAAACTGTCAAGCTTTGTTTTTAATATTTCATAAAATTCGGGGTTTTCTAATCCTGGTCCTATTTCAACTGCTCCAATGTCCTTTAGCAATGTGTTTGGCGAGGGAAGAAAATATTTATGCATTAAATATTTTTTAAAAACGCGGAGACCCGAAAAATATATTGACAAGCATGCAATTTTGCAATCTTTATTATAACGTATTCCCTTTGCTTTTTTATTCGCTTGTGCTACTTGCATATTAGCCTTTGAGCAGGCGCGCCAAGTTTTATATCACGAGCGGGCGCGTTTCGTACAAGCATATTTGATGATATTTTATTGATAGTAAACATACATAATAAAAATACGAATCCTAAAATATTATCTTACATACTGTACCGTACAAGGGGGCTTCGATAACAAAGAATTTGATTGTAAGTGGACTGTAATTATGAATTACTTCCAAGGCCTTGTTTATGCTGGGAATGAAAGAATATAGACACATAAATAAACGCGTTTATTATCAAAAATACAAAGTAAATGAATTTCTATTGAATATGGTTGACGTAGGCACGACGGCTACTAGAATATGGTAAAGTTACGAAGGGATAATGCAAACAAAGGAACTTACGTTTGTTTCAAAGTCCATTAACAACGAAGACGATGTTGCAATGGCGAAGATTGCTCTTTTCTACGAAGTGTCGAATTTGTCGATGTTGTTACAACGAAATCTTCTTATGTGCGGTGCTTTGACGTTCTGCTTGTTAACAATGATGTTACGAACTGCACGGCGACATCTTGACTTGTTGTGGATCGATCGAGATCTATATACGAACGACGAAGGCTAATTCGGCCATTGATGGAACGGCGAATTCTCAACGTTGTTGAGTCGATTGCTTCTCGGCGAAAAATGGGACGAATACTGTGCGACGAGTACACAAATTGCGCTTCTGCGGCTCATGGCTCGGATATTTTATTCTAGTTTGGGGACGCAACACATATTATTATGCCTACTGTATTCATTATAACAATCATTTCTTTTACTATTACCCATCCAAAAAAGAAAAATCAAAATCAAAAACTACGTAACTAAAATCACCTTTAATGTGATTGGGAATCATCTTCTTTCTGGCACTGATTGCATACAACCGCAGTCTTGGAGTGACGTTTACATGTAAATCCATTGCAACGGTGGCATTTTATAGAGGCTGATGTTCGTTTCTTCTCTGCCACACATGAACGACATGTGCCACGTTTTGGCGCTTGCCGTTCTTCGTGTATTTTTTCTGCAGGTGGTCCATAGTTTGAATTTAGGAATGCACGTATATCGGAGGGTAGCATGGGGAGACTTGCTCTGAAAATCAGGTGTTCCTTCATAAGAGTCAAAGCCATATTTTTCAAAAATATTCCCCGAAACTTTGGCGAATCCCTTGGTTTGGCAAACGAATGTAGAACGTGTGCATTTATTTCAGCGATATTCATGAAACTGTAAAAAATAACGCAAGGGCATCTTCTTGTGATTCGAGACACCGAATACGAGGCACACATTTTGTCTACAGTGTCGACGCCACCTTTTGTTGCATTGTAGTCCATGATTACTTGAGGCTTATTGGTAGTGGGATCAATTTCATCTGCATTGTATAAAGTTGAGAGAAGGAGTACACCTTTATTTTTTTTAGGAACGTGGGAAGTAATCATTTTGTTTTCTTGGAATCCAAATAAAGTTGACTGAACTGCTCGATGTTTATTTGGCAAGAACTTTGGAGGAATCTTCTTTTTGTTCTTCTTCATAGTTCCTATGGACGTAACATTTTGTTCGAGTAAATAGTTCGAGAGGGGAACACTTGTATAATAATTATCGGTTGTCAAATTTCTGTTGGAATTTGCTATTGGTGCAACAAGCCGTTTGACGACGTCAAAAGGAGAGTTTAATGAAACGAAAGGCCCCTCGGGTTGCCGACCGCAATAAAATTCAAGATTGGAGGTATACAAAAATTTAGCATCGCACAAGGCGTACATCTTTATTCCATATTTAGCAGGTTTGCTGGGAATATATTGAATCCACCTGCATCGGCCCCTAAAGGGATATAACATTTCGTCAATAACGACATACTCGCCGAGACTGAAGCTTGCCATCATGGAAAGGCTGATGATTTTGAAAAATGCGTCAATTTCGTTGACTATATCTTTGGCA
The DNA here is from genome assembly GCF_008802855.1 of Photinus pyralis. Taxonomy (NCBI): domain Eukaryota; kingdom Metazoa; phylum Arthropoda; class Insecta; order Coleoptera; family Lampyridae; genus Photinus; species Photinus pyralis. Next base: position 38,149,545 of record NW_022170249.1, read on the forward strand.
CATGCTTTTAGACCCGCAGGCTCTTTGACAATATAAATTTTTTTGGTTTTTGAACACTTACCGTAGCTCGATGTTCGCCATTTGGTTATACGGTCTTTTCCGGTGTAACAATTGTCTGTAGAATTTTCTGTCTCTGAATCACCGTCTGAAGCGCCTTGCTCCAGTCACTATCCGAATGTGTCATTGGGTCAATATTTTCGTCACTACTTGGATTATCTTCATCAAAGTCTTCATCCTCACTTTTTGGTTCTTCAAACATTTTTCGTACAATTTGTTCGAGTTCATTTTGAGTGAGGGGCGCATTGGAATTCATTGTGATTCTAGTAGAAATCAAAAATAAAATTAGTATGTGCATTAGACTAGAATGACACAAAATGCCCTAATTACAAATAAAAAGGGTAAAAATTACGCAATACTTACAATTTACATCAACAGGCGCGCATTGTAACCTTTACGACAGACGTCTGATCACATTGAAGACTTCACAAACACTACTTAAATAAGTCGCCCCTAGTTCAAAATAGTGTTTACATCATCATAACTATGTCTTTGATGAAGGGGGTGGGCATGGAATATGCTGCATAGGCACGTTTTTAATCCCATGTTTACACAATTGTAAAATTTACGATAGCGCGCCCGCTCGAAGGTTAATAAACTTAGCAGTGTCTACCGAATTGTAAAATTTCAATGTCAGAGACATATATTGGTCGAGAGATATATTATCTAATTTATTCTCTAATTGATTTTCAAGTACCTGAACTTTCTGTCGCAAATATTTGTTTTCCGCGTTTAAGGACTTTATGTTCTTCCTGTACTTTTTCTTCCTTGGAGTATCTGAACTTAAAAGGACCGATATTTGGCTAAATGTTGGAGACATCAGGACTAGTTACATCCATAGGATTGTTCTCAATTTGAACCACGGTTTCGGACTGGGTGTCAACTGTAGGTACTGGTCGGGTCGGCTTCAAAAATAAATCGTTTTAAATCTTTCAATAACTATCATAATTTTGTATGGCAATAGATTGGCATTTTCAGCGATTTACTGTCAAATGTAAATAATAATTTACCCCATCTTTTACCCACTGTAAACGTCAAATAATTTTACGCAGTGACACCACAGCTTACTTACTTACTATCAAGCTGTGCTGACACGCTGCTATTACCCAGTGAAATCATGATTATGGTCCCGGATAGTTTGTATGTGTACCTACACTAATACAATAAATACCTACCATAGATACAGTTTCTGATGATGATGGTCATCCGGACTTCCAGAAGTACCTTCAAGAGACGGAAATAGAGTTGGTAATGCAGTAGGCAACAATCGTGTATGAAGATGACTTGTAAACATTCTTTCCCCAAAGTGGTTTTCGCATGGCCGCGGAAGCTTTTATATAGGTCGGATAGTTTTTCCTAGCTCTGTAAAAATAGAAGAAAAAAACGTGAATAAAAATAAACCTCTAAAGCGGCAAAGCATGTTATCGGTGTTCCACCCTACAGGGTCTTTGGATTTGACCAATTTTCAATGGTCTTGTTACATGTGGTATATAGGTCAACTGTGCAAAGTTTGAACCGAAGCGTTTGGCAGTTATCGTGTTCACGGACGAACAGACGAGCGATCGCCTTCGACCTTGCATCGCTTTACTCTGTCGCTTAATAAATAAAAATTATAAATTGTATTACTTACCGATTAGGATCCTTCGGAAAACGATAGAATCTCTTCTTCGAGTTATACCCTTTAATATAACAGTTTCGCACTGCACAAACATGGCCCGATTTTTTCTCACTCATTGCATTGCACTGCAACGCGTTAGAAAATCAAACAATCAAAAAGAATACCACACAACGTAAAAGTTAACTGTGACACAACTATGACTGCTATGCTGAACGAATAATGATAACGCAGGCAAAACACGAAGGGTTTTTATATACACGGAGAAAAATGTATGTTAAAGGTAACTAAAAATATAATAATAGCTATCAAAAAATATAATACGTATAGGGACAGCTATAAAGAATTATAAAATTTATCATATACATATTGTTGCAAGTGTATAGCTAGTTTTACTTCATACTGTTTTAACTCATACAAAAAAAACTGTATGTAACGGCAACCATCTCATATGCATGCTTTTGTAATACGGGAGTAGTTGAATTAACATCTCCGCTTTGTATTAATAAGTATCTACCTAAAATATTATTTGTGTATATGTTAAATGTAAAATCATTGTATCGTATAATGTATATTTATGTTGTATGTTACTTTTATATATTATGCTTGACGTGCCACAAACACATTTACCAGATATGTAACGTGGTAAATAATAATAAATGAAAATGAAATGAAATAACTTAGATTATTGCAAATAATATACACACATATTGGTTTCGAATATATAAAATTATAAGTTCAAAAATCATGATATATTTTCAACAATAAGGTATAATAATCAATATAATACAGTTTTGTTGTACTTATATTGCCATATTGTATTGGCTATAAAACTGTATCATAGTTTTTAATATAACAAGTATTAAATTTGATAATCTGTATATAGCTGTAGTAAGAACCCTAATATACAGACATATTGGTTTCGAATATATAAAACTATAAGTTTAAAAATCATAATATTATATTTGCAACAATGAGATATAGTTATCAATATAATACAGTCTTGTTGTACCTATTCAGTCATATTGTATAGGCTATAAAAAGGTAGTATATGAAATATTTGTAATTGAAATATAGCATTTAAAATACATTTGTATTATAAATACGGTATTTGAATTACTGTATTCCAAATCAATCAAGTACTTAAAATGCAACTGTATTTAGTATTTCACAAACGTTATAGTATCGTAAACACGTATTTAAAATATATTTTATACTCGGCCTTTTGCAGTTTAAATAAACTTACTTTTTTAGTGAAACTTCATTTTTTATTTTATATTGTTTAAAAAGAATAATCAATAGCCTGCATAACTCGAACTCTCAAACACATGGAATCACACAAAAAATTAAAATAATTGAACGCGTTGGTTCCGGTTTTTCAATCAATACCCTGTATGCATAATTCGAAACATTGTTTTTTGTAAATATAACTTTATCAATTTTTATACAGGAAATTATGATTACCTGCAAAAACGACAAAAGTAGTTAGAACTAAAACTTTGTGAAAATCCAAGAATGGTATTTAAACCGAGATTGTCTCCTTGAATTAATAACTTAAAAAATATATTGATTTCCAAACCGTTTATGGGAATTGTTATTCCGTTATTCTCTAAAAAAATTATTTCTTCAACAAGCTTAGAAAATATTACTTTTGATCCAAATTTACTTAAATCCGTTGAATGAAAGAGCATAGCTAAGAATACATTAGTCAACTCTGATTGGTATTTGAATGGAACTATTGGAATACTATAGTATACAGCCCCTAATTTATGGATACCGGAATGAGAACCAAGTGCGTTTCCAACTTCAAATTCATCAAAATATACTAACAAAAGAAGAATAATTTTATTATTATTCAATGTTTTTGATTTCCAAAGTTCTCCTTACACCACGTTAGATAAAACGGCGTGAGAAGAACAAAAGCTGTTAAAATTATTTAAACACGAATTATAAACACCATTCAATTCAAAAAAATTTTTTAACATACTACGCATTGAGACAAACTGATATGTTAAGTTTTTTTATCGCATAATTTCTTGGGAATTCAGTTGCATATGTTGACCGACTACGACTTCTTGTGGTTTTATAAATTTTCCAGTTTCTTCTAAAAATTTAAAACGCATATGTTCTGAGTTTAAATTTTCAAACATTTTTTCTAAAGCAGTACACATGTTAATAACAGTGTCCTTTTGACAGTTAGATTCAAGTTCATGTCGTATTATGGACACAGGAAGCAAGAAGAAATCGCGGAAATCATCTATCATATTTTATAAGATTAATTTCATACAATATGGGTTTAACAATTTTTAAGTATAACAAGTTCGTATCATCATGGAGCATTTCATTCATTAACCTAGCTTTATAACATTTCTCAGATTTAATGACTAAGTTGAAATGTGTCTTTAACTCAAGCCAATGTTCTAGCAAAGTATTCACCACATTATATCTAGCCAACCACCTCGTAGGTGACATATGAACAAATTGATGATATCACTCATGTAGATATCGTTAGTCATCAAAATGTTCCCAAGAGATCCTCCCTCGTCCAGTTTTTGTTATGTTGTCTTTTACAGTGGTGTACGTCTTCTTCAGATTCCTCCATTTTCTATCTAAAATTTCTTCACTGACGTTATGACCTTTTTTTCTCAAACTCTGTGTCCAAATGAATGTAGCATAACTGTGTAAGTAAATTACGGAGCTTTATTATAAAATAAGTATACTACATACCCACAATTGAACTGTTCTCAGCACACACAATCAGGAATCCCCTCACAATCTGGTTTTGAACTAGTAGTCGCCTTCCCTATAATAATAAAGTGATTAAATGTAACTTTTCACGTAGAATTTAAATTATTTGTTAACATTAACATTTTAAGGTTATGACCAATTTCATTAAAGCGTAGAAGCAAATTACACACCAATTAAATATTCGTTGCCAGAATTTAGTTGAGTTTCATCAACACATTCCACAACATAAACTTCATTATCGACGTAATTATGATCAAAAACCGCACTGAAACCCTCCATTTTTAACACATTGAGCGAACGTTGAGTAAATAAAGCGGATTTCAAAAGCGCTACATGTTGACAAAGTAGCGGTACATTCAGTGACGTTACGGTAGCAGTTGCGTAGCTGCTCCGGAACATGTTCGTATTCTGAATGTGGCTGTATCTTCTACATTTGTTTGAGGTGCCAACGTGATCAAAATGTCTTCCATTTCCTTAGCATGATGTACAAGGTTATCAATAGAAAAATTGTTTGCATCAACTGTTGAGACTGTGACATTATTTTGAGATATATCATGCGGAAGCAATGTAACAAGCTGATCACATTCACTAGATGATGGAATTGGAGAACTGGTATACATCATTTGCTTGGATTCAGATTTATTATTCCTGGGGATTTGACGAAATATTTTCTATAACTGGCGATTTTAACATGCTCATAATTTTGTCAATTCTTCTAGCAAAAAAGACTATCTGTTATCTTCTCATTTAAATTTAAAATAAATATTTAAGTAACAAAATGTAATGCAATACTGTGTATCTGGTGAGTACAAATGAGATTAGAGAAAAGTGCGTATCTGCGTACCGCAAAATTACATTCTCCTAAGATACACTAAATAAACATTTACCGACGTTACTTAACCTTGTTTTGTGATAAAACGCATGACTAACAGACTAATACACTTACGTAATTTACTATTTTCGCAAACAACGGCGTGTACTGGCAAAAAGAACACCGGGAAACTCAACACCAAAAGCGCGCGAACGTTGGCCGGTATCAAGTATTGGTTATAACAGGAGTTACGAACTTTTCCTAGCATTTATTTGGGTCTTGGACGTAAGACATTTTCGATAATGCTTCGTGTAGAAAAACTAAAAAAGATACGGATATACGAATTGTTCTACTAAAAGCTACTAATTTTTAGCGCTAGATGGTGAAAAGAGTCATTTTTACATAAAAATGGAGTTACGCACTTGGCGAATTACACTGACGATATGTTTCACTGTTTTTAATCATTTTTATTTTTCTTCTGGTATTTGTTGTCATATTGAAAGCACATATTCAAGATAATAAATCAATGGGCCCCTTTGCCAAAAGTACCTCGAATTTTTATTTATTGGACTTTGAAAATGATCGTACACGTCGAATTTGAAAACTCGCGCCATTTTGAAAGCGTATAATTTAAAAATGGAAAATTTTCTCAGCGGACGTCCTTATGTAGTGGATTGGTTAAATGTTCGATTTATGTTTTACAAAACGGACTGTATAGTATTATAATAGTTATTTATGTATTAAGGGCATAATAGTGATGTTTATATTCTCGAGGGCGACGAGTTAAAAAGCTCGAGGACCTATGGCCCGAGAGCTTTTTAGTCGCCCGAGAGTAATAAACATCAGTTTATGCCCGTGGTACATACACAATTTTGTGTTTTACAAATAGTTTTTCTTCGTCTCAAATTCGTTTACAAAATAATTACCATTATGTTTGATCGAGTATGCGTGGTTCGAATTTGTTAATGTGATTGAAACCATCCAAACGTCAAACGTAATTTTAAATAACTCAATTCATCGTGAATGGGGAAGAAGTTCCAGAAACGATACGAAATAAGGCCAATCTTGTGATTTAGTAGGTATTGTCAATTAATAATTGACGTTTCTAATTTTCAATGACCTGCAAATATTTGTTTGGTTTGTCATGAGTTACTATACTGATACTTAATGCCCTAGGGCACAGATTGTCGCTAAAAAATAATTTCTTTGATGTATTACCAACTTTATATATATATATATATATATATATATATATATATATATATGTCGAGAGCATGCTGCAAGCTTACTGCCAGACGTCCAACAGCTGCTCTTAGCCTAAACCTGTTGCTACGAGCGTATCCTCATAATTTCATACATGTACTGCCGTTTCTATGAGCTTACAGTCACATTTGAAATTTATTCAAGTTTCACACCAAATATTTCGCTTAAGCGTCTGGTTGCATAATCTCCAGGGTAGAAAATTTGTAAAAATAATGTATAAACTCGCTCGTAATTTCATTACGTATGCAATGCACTGTGGGTTGCCGACCATATGAATTTAAATAGATGTAAATATTAAATAATGGGAATTGGTTAATTGTGATCGAATAAGAATTTGAATAAACAATACGTTTGCACAAAAATTCTTGTGACAAAAACTACAGTAGCATCGTTGCGTGCTATCAACAAATACAAATGCATAATAAATTCACAGTAATATATAGGTAATAACCTAAAAACGTAATTTTGTGATTATTTAGAAGGGCAAAATTGATAATAGGGACATTAATAACTCTTTTCAAGTTTCTTTGTTTAATTATCAACTTTTAGCTGCCCGAACAGCAAGTGCATATCATCCTATACATTTTTCATTGGTATTTTAATTATGTGACAGAAGTACAATAATTAATGGACTGATACACAAGGTTTTCATTTTAGAACCATAACGGGCAAACACTTTGATTAGAATATATTTCCTAATCAGTATTATTAGTAGGGAAGTAATTTGACATGTTTTTCATGTTAAACCATACGATTGTAGATCGGCATCAACTGTTCTGTGACCTGCATTCTTTCCTGACATGAAGTATACCTACAGTATCCAAGATACAGTATTCCCGTGTGAAAAGCTCGATTCGATTCGTGTCTATGTAATACCAGTACCCCAGATACAGTATCTCACATACAGTATCCCCGTGTGAAAGAGCTCGCATACTGTATTCGGAGGCTAAAAAGTCGGGATACCGAAATTCTGTATCTCGGATACTGTATATGCCTCGAATGACGTGTGAAAAGCTCGAATCGTGTCTATGTAATACGTGTATCCCAGATCAGTATATCACATACAGTATCCCCGTGTGAAAGAGCTCTTAAGTAACCAACTACGAACCTTTATAGTACCTTCGTATGAATAATGCTCTACGTAAAAGTAGAAAAACTGGGAAACCGCAACACTGGGATTATCCCTAAGAAATTTTACGAATCTCACTAAAAACGACAAAAAAAGCATACTTTAATTTTTGTGTCCAACAGTGTACTGCATGGCATAAATTATAATTATAGTAGTGGGATCATATCTAAAAAAGTCATCGATATACCCTTGCATCTGTAAAACCCTGATGATTTTAATTCATTTTTCAAGTCTGTGCCAAATCTAAACAGTAATGTTGATACAGTTATAAGGTTCTATAATAGTAGTAAGTTATACCGGAATTTAGATTTCAAACAGTCACTCCAGATCAAATATTTGACATTATTCTAAACCTAAAGTCTAATGCTTGTGGTATAGATAACTTTAATGTAAAATACATAAAATTGTGTTGTCCTTTCTTAATCCCATTCATCACTCATCTTGTAAATACAACCATTTTGGAGTGTGAGTTTCCGTCGTTGCTCTTGATGATAATTTCTGTGTTAGTGCATCACTCAATAAAGCAATATTATTATTATTATTAACGAGCTCCTAGCGAGTTTATAAGATTGCGGTGTCTATCCGTCTGTCCGTTCTATTCTATTCATGAGGGGAGCCCATCAAGGCAGCACTTAGGCACATCAAAGGCCCATTGTGCTTACCCCCTTTCTTCGCAACTAGGTTCAGAGCCCGTTCCTCTCAATAAAGGATAGGACCCTGTTTAGCCTGAGTTGCTTCACCCTCCCCGGTTCCAGATAACTGTCGCCGAGGAGCTGATGTCTGTCTCTGGCCAAAGCGTCGCAGTGACAGACGACATGCTCGGTAGTTTCATCTACCTCGCCACAAAACCTGCACGTGGACTCTTCTACAAGTCCAATGTTGTGCAGATGGTAGTTGACCATCCAGTGTCCTGTTAGGACACCAATGATCTTCCTAATCTGGCCTCTATTCAATTGTAGAAGCTTAGAAGGCCCAGATTTGCCAAGGGGCCCCGTTAAGAAGACCTTGGACTGTCTGAGTCCAGTTGTCTGTTGCCACAAGGTCTGGAATTGCCTGGTCACCCAGTCCCTAATCCTAACCCTGACAACAGAGGGAGCAATACCCAGGGTAGGCTCGGGCCCGACGAAGGTCCTCGCACTGCCTTCGCGAGCCAACTCGTCCGCCCTTTCGTTGCCCCCTACTCCACAGTGCGCTGGCACCCATATCAAGCTTACCCTATTAGATTCACCTAATCTATCTAGAGTTTGCCTACACTCAAGCGTCGTAGCAGAACGAACCCTGTCGGCTGACAGAGCCCTCAGCGCCGCCTGGCTGTCACTGCATATGTATATATGCTTGTTATGGTATCCTCGACGGAGGTTTTCCTGTGCACAGGTCGTGATGGCTAACATCTCTGCCTGAAACACAGTGCTATGTTGACCAAGGGGAAAGCTGATTTCAGCTCTCGGTCGGTCACCATATATACCCATGCCCGCTCCCCTTACCGTAATAAGGGACCCATCTGTAAACCACATGAGCCCTCCAGGTTTGAGGAACGGCCGATCTGAGTTCAGCCAGTGCTCCCTATCCGGGAGAGCGACCTTATAACCTTTAGGTTTAGCTAAGACAGTCCGGATCACATCCCTTCTTGCAAGAAGGGGGTCGGATCTAAGGGTTTCCCCCCAGATCCGCCCATGCCCAAAACTGCTCCGATCTTTCCACTCGTCCCAATCATTTAGCCTTATCGAAGCCTTCCGAGCCTGCGCCTCTACAGCTAAGTGCAGAGGCTCTAGTCCCAGAAGTGCCTCCATAGCCAACGTTGGCGTGGTTTTCATGGCTGCAGTGACTCCCAAACAGGCGAGTCTCTGTACCTTGCTAAGCTGCTTCCTGTAGGTCGCCCTGCGCATGGCAGGCCACCATACAAGTGCACCGTACAGTCTGTCCGTTAGCACGTTATCTCACAAACGAGTGGACCGAATGCGGTGAAATTTTGAAGATGGCTTCTTTATCAAATTTGTAGATCGGAGTTCGTGAATTGTCAACGTACGCCAAAAAATAAGAAAGGCCGTTTTGACATCTCTGTTAGTTATGACCCGAATCGCATGGAATTCAAAATGGGCATAGCTTTTTAGGCATGCAATACGCAATGCCAAAATTTGTGTACAATCGATTAACATTTACACGGCCTTTTTGGCATCTCAGCTATTTATGAACCGAATTGCATGAAATTTAAAATGGGCATACCTTTAGCAATTAAATACCTACGCAATGAGAAACGTTGAGTTTAATACTTATTTAATTGACTCAACATTCATACTGCTCTTTGATTGGAGTTCGTATATATTATATTGGTTGTTCAATTATATTATTAAGGATCCTCAGATCCTTTATAGTTTTGTATTGCTGTCTGTCCGTCCGTCTGTCTGTCTGTCTGTCCGTGTGCACGATAACTTTGTTTAGAAACGTCCGATTGCTTTGAAATTTGGTACACATGTTCTTAAGAGTATAGGAAAGGTCGCTATTGTTTTTCAGCTACGTAGGTTATCGGGCCAAAAAGTTATAGCTCAAAAACTGCCCAAACCTCCAAAAAAATTGTTTCTTTTATAATTCTTGTTACAAAGAACATATGAAGGTCCGGCTTTCTGTGTTAGTAAATATTCCTGAAACCTCAAGCAACTATGCAGATGCAAAAAATGGCGCATGCGCAACGTAACGTTTGTACCTGCGCAATCCAATTTTTTTCATTTCTCAAGATATTTACATGAAATCTTGTATGAGGGACCTCGAGTAAAAGTGGAACTAATGCCGAATCAAAAAATTTGTTTTGCGCATGTTTTGCGCATGCGCAATCCAATTATTTTGTTTTTCAAGATATTTACATGAAATTTTGTATGTAGGGACCTGGTGTAAAAGTGGAACTAATGCCGAATCAAAAAATTTGTTTTGCGCATGTTTTGCGCATGCGCAATCCAATTATTTTGTTTTTCAAGATATTTACATGAAATTTTGTATGTAGGGACCTAGAGTAAAAGTCAAACTAATGCCGAATGAAAAAATTTGTTTTGCGCATGCGCAATCCAATTATGTTATTTCTCAAGATATTTACATGAAATTTTGTATGTAGGGACCTGGTGTAAAAGTGGAACTAATGCCGAATCAAAAAATTTGTTTTGCGCATGTTTTGCGCATGCGCAATCCAATTATTTTGTTTTTCAAGATATTTACATGAAATTTTGTATGTAGGGACCTGGTGTAAAAGTGGAACTAATGCCGAATCAAAAAATTTGTTTTGCGCATGCGCAATCCAATTATTTTATTTCTCAAGATATTTACATGAAATTTTGTATGTAGGGACCTGGTGTAAAAGTGGAACTAATGCCGAATCAAAAAATTTGTTTTGCTTTCTGTGTTAGTAAATATTCCTGAAACCTCAAGCAACTATGCCGATGCAAAAAAATGGCGCATGCGCAACGTAACGTTTGTACCTGCGCAATCCTATTTTTTTCATTTCTCAAGATATTTACATGAAATCTTGTATGTAGAGACCTCGAGTAAAAGTGGAACTAATGCCGAATCAAAAAATTTGTTTTGCGCATATTTAGCGAATGGTCGTTAAGTAAATGATGGTAATACTGAGGATCCTTCGATATTCCGTTATATCGGTTTATTATAATAGATTGCACACCAAGCGATACAGATATAGGTACAGATTTTAAGAAGTGTGAGTCTGTAAAGGTATCAAGTAAAGAACCTTTCAGTTTGAATAGTTTATTTCCATTGTATTCAGTAAAATGATGACAATCACATAAGCGAAAAAGTGTCACCAAGCTGTTTATTGGAGTTTGATCTCACGCGTTATTGCACTTCAGTCTTTCCAGCAAGGGCAGATTATTTTAGCTATTATATAGAAAGATTATGGTACCTATTACATTTTCCATTAATTTTTACGTCACTACATTTCCCTTTCCCAGAGAATGATCTACACTATGGCCAAACTGGATATAAATAAATACATTGACTTTTATAATTCTAATTATAACGTACGTACTACCATAAAATGTTTACATGTAGAGGTAGGTATCTAATTAAAATAATTACTAAAAAAAATAGGTTAAGATACACTATTAATACCTTACTGGTACGAATACACATTACAATATGTAGTTTTTGTTTCTTAAGTAGTTTTTTTTGACAGTGACTTCTAAAACGAAATCATCGTCGTGACATTTATTTATCGCTCCTAGCAAGTTTATAATTTGCATTTTGCAGTGTCTGTCCGTCCGATTACGATGAAATTTTGCAGGTGGATTCGCTATATCAATTTTGTCGATCAGTTTGTGAATAGGGAACGTAGGTCAAAAAATAAGAAAGGCCCTTTTGACATCTCCGTTAGTTATGCACCAAATTACCTACATGAAATTCAAAATGAGTATAGGTTTAGCCATCTAAGGTGCAATATAAAAAGTTGAGTCCAATCGACTCAAAATTCACAGTGCTCGCTTGTGGCATCTCAGCCATTTATGAACCGAATTGAATGAAATTCAAACTGGACAAGGGTTTGGTCACATAATACGCAATTCCGAAATTTGAGTCTAATCGATTTAAAATTTATAGTGCCCTTATGGAATCTCTGCCATTTATTAACAAAATTGAATGAAATTCAAACTGGGCATAGCTTTAGCCATATAAGACGCAAAGTCAAAAGTTGAATATAAAAGATTAACATTAACAATAACTACACTAATAACATTAACTGCATTCGAAAGTGAAGACTGCATTAATTCAAGATTTAATGTATGGCTCTTTAGAACACCATACTTTTTGTTTGTATGTTTGTTTACCTACATTATACTTATCAATGGCAAAAGGTCATCCCTTAGTTAATACCTTATTAACATATTTCAAGAAACAATTTTTTTGAATTTTTTTTGACTAGTTCAGACTATATTACATATATGCAGATTTGTTACCTACTATTATGACCGAGATTATGACTAATTAATTCTTCAAGATACATTGTTGATGTTTTAAATTCCACGTTCCAACGTTGGTTCTATAACTTAAAAAATAATACAAACCTATCGCTCCTTTAAACCAGGTGGATAAAAGTTTACCAATAATTTTATTTTCTGCAGTTAAGTCGACGGCAAGGTCGAGATTTTCTTTAGAATTTTCCTCTGTATTTTTCGATGTAGCGCTTTTCGCTCGGCTTGTCGCTAATGGCCAATTTAGATTTACCAGACGATTTACCAAAACATTTGAACCACATCGAGGTTTGCTTGTTTTTAATACCTTTTGTTGTTCGGACGCAAATTGCGAAACAGAAATAGGTAATTAATTTTTTATGGCCGAGAAGAAACTTAATTTTTTTGAGATTATTAATAAATATTCCTAGATATTCTTCGCGATGAGATTCATCAATTACATCGGCTAAATCATCTCTTAGGAACGCTTCCATAATGCTTCAATATCTTGTAGTGAGGCCTTCCAGTGACGCATAATTATCCTGTCTATTAATTTTTAGCGTAACCCACGAAGTTGGGGAACACTTATTATAATGCTCGTATTTCCGTCCGTCCGTCCGTATTACGCATATCGTGGCTTATAGGGCACCTAAAAAGCTCAAATCTTGCGCTATTCGATTGCTCTTTCATTGTAGATTTGCAGAAATGCCAATTCAATCCGTTTCACTCGCTTTTGGTTAAGTAAATTAACAAAAAGTGACTTTAATTAGTATATGCGCGAGGTACCGGGTTCGATTCTCGACACCTCCCAATTTTTTTTATATTTTGTATTTCCGTCGTCCGTGCTTATTATACGC
>NW_022170249.1:38163067-38228855 GCF_008802855.1 Photinus pyralis
GTTGGAGGTGTTGATGGCACCTTTAAGGTGTGCCCACAACTTTTTACCAGTTGTGGAGCATTCATTGGTTTACTGCATAATCTCTTTTTTGCAATTGGTGCTACGTACATTAACGCAAAAAGACAGAAGCATCATATAACCAGTTTTTGGACGTTTTAGTTCAAGAAAGGGAATTTAGGGTTCGCCTTATAATTTCCAATTTTGCACTAGCAGCAATTGACAGTCTTTCAGTAAGTTCCTTTTTGCTTCTTTTTTGCACTACCTATCTTACAAACTTTTTTTTTCAGATCCACTTCCCTCCAGCAACTATCCACGCTTTTTCCACCTTGCACACAGCATGTGAAGAAAAGTTCAGGAACCGGTAGATATATTCAGGATGACGGATTTCATTCAATCCTGCAGAGAGGAATTATTCTGCAATAGAACAAGAATGTTTGGCGGTAGTTTGGGCTATTGACAAATGGAAAGGGTATCTTGAAGGTTACCATTTTAAAGTGGTTACAGATCACCGAAGTTTGAAGTGGCTGACGTCCATGGAAAAACCTACTGCTAGGCTAGCAAGATGGATCATGCACCTTCAACCATACGACTTCGAGGTGATCTACCGTAAAGGAGAATGGAATAAAGTTGATGATGCGTTATCACGTTCGTACGAAGAAGATGGAAATCCGGAAGCCGTAGCAGCTGTAGAAGATAACGAAAATTCTGAAAATGAAATATGTAAGTGGTAAAGAAAAAGTTCAGATTTATCCAGAATATAAAATCCAGCAGGGCGAATTGTATCGTGCTTTTCCGTTATCATCTCCTGCCGCCGCAGAGGGTTTTGACAGTTCATGGAAATTGTGCGTTCCAAAACACAAACGTTCCCGGGTGTTGAAAGAATGCCATGACCAACCAACCGCAGGAGATTTAGGAGTGGCAAAAACAATTTCCAGGGTGTTCCAAAATTATTACTGGCCTAGAAGCACGCAGGATGTAATTAAATATGTTAAAAATTGTTTACAATACAAAAGCACCACCCAGAAGCTTATGGGATAAATGCACTTTTCAAGCGTAAATCAACTATGGGAAATAGTTAGTATTGACTTTATAGGACCACTTCCCCGCTCCAGTAAAGGAAACTGTTATGCAATTTTATTTCACGATAGGTTCACCAAGTGGGTAGAGATAAAAGCAATACGCAAGGCTAGCAGTGCTGTTTTAATTAAAACATTTCAGGAAAATATTATTTGTAGATTTGGTAGTCCGAGAAAGGTAGTTGCAGATAATGGATCTCAGTTCAACAGCCGCACATTTAAAACCACTCTACGGGAATGGGGTTTCCATCACCAGTTAACTCCGCCATACACTCCCCAGGCCAATCCAGTAGAGAGGGCAAATAAAGTAGTTTGTATAATGATTGCACCAAACACCAATGCAGTACCAAGTAACTGGGACCAACAAGACCGCCTTAACACCCTGCCATCTCCAGAAAGTTTGTAATGGGAAACGTACTCACAGAGGTCCCATATATAGGAAACACACGGCCCCATTAGACAGTATTAGTGAGATGGTTCCAGTAACGAAAAAATCCCGACAAACGAAGAGGAAAATTCATCCATGGGCACCCAGGAGGTTCAGTAAGGACCACAATCTACTTAAGGCGTACGTATCCAGAGGTATGCATCCACCCAAAACTCGCTTTCAACCAAGGCAATGGATGACCTGACGAGTAGATTGGAAAGGCTATTTGGAAGTCCGGACGTGCTTGGCATACAAACACCGGAAAATACACCGCCATTCGTGAATACAATCACTAGTCCGGTACTATCTGAAAACATGTCTCCAGGGGTGCAGGAGTTAATGGTAACAACCCCGTCACCCATCAGTGATTTGCCGATTTTATCCACTCCAGACATCATGAAAATTTCACAAGGTAGCACCCACACGGAATCTCTCAGCACAGAGTATACAATAGGAATAGGTATACAACCACTTCCGGAGGCCGCTGTCACCTCCGACAAGTTGAAGGCCATGGCCAACCTGTTGAAAATGGTTAGAGGGGAGGCCCACATGACAAGCCGACAAGTTCACCGCAGGATGAAAAGAAATATACGGCGTATTACTATCCCCATTGGAAATGGTAAATTTATAAAGTTAGTAAGGAAAGGATGGGGATGCGCAGAATCCGACCTTGTCAGTTTTTTTATTATTCTATGATTGAAGACCAATATATGTATTGTAACGGAAATGCTCCAGACATGACGTCGCCTTTGGCGCTCTGGAATTTTCTACGCGCGCGATAGTGGGGTTTTGTAGAAATATTCGAGAATGTACTGGACTTACATTGCTTGCGTGTATAAATGGTTGCGGACCGAACATCGTGGCAGTCTACTATCGAACGAGATCGAGTACGGACGAAACATTGAGCGCGAAAATCTGATATAAATTTCGAAGTGTGTGATATAAATAATCGATATAAATTGTACGGTTTTTATAGTGTTTTAGTTTTGTTTAATAAATATTGATATAAATCGAACCCGAATTTATAAATCACGTTACATTGGTGTCAGAAGTGGGATTAATTAAATTAATTAAAAGTAAGATTAAATTAAGTGCTTGTGCTTGTGTATGCCTGTAACAAGATCTGCTGCCGCTAAAATGGAAGAAACGATGCTCAATTTGCTCCAGCAAATCCAAAATGGCCAACAGGTGTTGCAACAAGAAATGAAAAGCACCCAAGAGAAGTTCGAGAAGTTGGAAGAAAATTCTAGAAAGATTAATGAAGAAAATTCTAGAAATATTCAAGAGAAGTTGGAAGAAAATTCTAGAAATTTTGAAGAGAAGTTCGAGAAAATGGAAGAAAATTCTAGAAATTTTGAAGAGAAGTTCGAGAAAATGGAAGAAAATTCTAGAAAGATTAATGAAGAAAATTCTAGAAATATTCAAGAGAAGTTGGAAGAAAATTCTAGAAATTTTGAACAGAAGTTCGAGAAGATGGAAGAAAATTCTAGAAATTTTGAAGAGAAGTTCAAGAAAATGGAAGAAAATTCTAGAAAGATTATCGAAGAAGTCTCTAAATCAATTGAAGAAAAAGTTGGAAGACAGAATTACGGAAGTTTCCAAAACATTTAAAGCAGAGATTGAGCACAAGTATGAAGAGCTGCGCGAGCAATTCTTGCGACTGACTACGGAAGAGCGTACTAGTAGTGCCCCAGATGAAGTACTGATGAACCGTCTTCTTGAGGTGCCACAGTCTACTCATTACAAGAAGGTCGACCCAGAAACAAATACAAGAGTAGAAGGCGACGTTCAGCAAGCCCGAGTAAAGCCACCTACTTTTGATGGTAAGATTCCTTGGACCACGTACGTTCGACAGTTTGAAGCAGCGGCTGCGGCAAATAAATGGACTCTTCAAGACAAAACTACAGCCCTGATTCTTGCTCTGAGAGGAGATGCTCTGGATGTGTTGAGGACCATCCCCGAGGATCAACAGAACTTCCAACAAATAGTAGCGCGACTCGAAATGCGATATGGCGATAAACACCTTCAGCAAGTTTACTATGCCCAAGTCCAGAACCGAATGCAGAAACCTGGAGAAAGTTTGCAGGAACTTGAAGCGGACATCGCTAGATTGATTCGATTGGCATACCCTACGGCACCGGAGAGCTTTCTTGATCAACTGGCTGTACAAACATTTATCGATGCCGTTCGTGATGGAGATGCCCAGCAGGCTTTGAGACTGGCTAGGCACGACAAAATTGAGAAAGCTTTGGCCCATGCGTTAGAATTCGAAGCCGCCAAGAAAGCTAGTCATGGAAGTGGGCGAGTACGTATGGTGGAACCTCGCAGTGAGAGCCGGGTAAGAACCACCTAAGAGGAAGGTGGCTCTGAAAGTTTTGAAGAAAAGGTCAGTAAAGTAGTGGAAGAAAAGGTCAGTAAAGTAGTGGAAGAAAAGATCAATAAAGCAATACAGTCACTGGCAAAGAAACGTGAACCACGGCGAGATTGGACACGTTCGCCGCAACTGCCAAAAACCATTGCAGCAGCCGGAAAACTAAGAAAGGTCGACAGGAAGGGGCTATCGTCGACCTGCAGAAACAAAGCCCCGATCTTCACTGTAAACATTACGTCGTCTGGAAAAGTTCACAATAATGCAGACGCTTTGTCAAGAAGACCGTGCAAGGACAACTGCACACATTGTTCTAAAATAAAAGACAAGATTGGCCATCTGCGACGAACAACTGTAGAGAGTGAGGAATGGAAGCCAAGCGAAATCAAAACGGCCCAAGAAGGCAAGATAGCGGAAGAGTCAGGTGACAAATCTGATGCTCCGGCTAATTCTTCAGTAAAAACGTGTAAAAGCTGTAAAAAGTGGATACACTTGTTCCATATGTGGAACCGTAACGCATTTTGGATGTGTAAAACGAGTGAAAGAATGTTGTGGTGTAATAATAAACGTAAGTGATGACGCAGTAACAAACGCGGTCAATGATATCGTAAAAATGGCGCCTGGGTCAAGCTTAACCATACTAAGTTTGCTTGTGTCTCAATTGCGCCAGTCAAATGAGTTACTAATAGAAAAGGTCAGTAATTTACAGCAACAATTAGCGGAAAAGGACGACATCATAGATAAATTGCAAGCGGATAAAACATCAAAAGAAAAACAATTAGTCAAGGATATACAATCCAGTGCAAGAAAGGTTACAGAAATAGGCAACCAAACCTACAGTGCTGCAGCAAGTAACACTAACGTATATCAAGCATAGAAAGCCTAACGCAAACGAGCAAAAGCAACAAATGCAAATACAAAGCACTAGTAATGTAATTTCGAATAGCCTTGGGCAAGGGATATCTCTATCGCAAGTTAGTCAAGCTGTCAACAAAGCACAGGAGTCAATTGCGTCAAATATTAACGACAAGACCACCTGGCAAGTAAAAACTAACCGGTCTCGAAAGAGAAACGTTATCTATGGTAACAAGGCCACCGAGCTCACCGGTGTTGTCCCCAAAACGCTCATACATGTATCAAAATTATCATTAACGGTTTCTGATATTCAATTAAAAAACTATCTGTGTAAAAACTTAACAAATCTTGAGACAAATGACATTGTATGTGAACAATTAAATGTCCAATCGAACACATATAAAAGTTATAAGATTTCATTACCGGTGGAATACAAAGAAAAAGTGCTGGATCCAGTATTTTGGTCTAAGAATCTCGTAGTAAAAATGTTTAGAGTATACAACAACCCAAATTTTCAAGGGGTTGGACGCACGTCCGACCAAACATAGTACAGCAAGAGTCATACAGCGTTATTCATCATAATGTACAATCGATAGGAAACGCCATCGACGGTCTTCAATGCTTTCTGCGGGATCATAAACACTGTGTTTGTTTGTGTATTACGGAACACTGGAAATCGTGTGAACAGTTACAATGTCATGCCATTCAAAATTATAAACTAGCATCAAGTTGGTGCAGAAATGCGGGAGAACATGGTGGAGTAGCAATTTATGTCCGGACAGATTTTGAATCCATAGCCTTAGACAATATTAGTGCAATCAGTGTGAAGGGTATTTTTGAAACTACAGGAGCGGAATGCAACATAAATAATCAAACACACATATTTGTATCAATTTACCGGGCACCAGATGGTGACTTTGAACAATTCCTCGAAAAATTAAGAGTGTTACTAGTCCAAGTTTGGAGTAGTAAATACGTGTGGATATGTGGAGACTGTAACATTAATCTAAAAGCAGTTAATAATAAGTGCTACCTTTTTTTAAGCTTATTACAATCTTATAATTTCTACCCTACTATTAATCAATACACCAGAATCACCTATCAAACAAGGTCATGTATCGATAATATTTATACAAATTGTAAATATGAAAATCCTTTAGTTATCAATTCCTGCATATCGGACCATACAGCGCAAAAGGTGTCGTTTAGCCAATCTATTATCAGGCACAATAACACAACATTTAAAAGGTTATTCAACCAAGAAAACGTAAATATTTTTCGAAGGTATCTATCTTCAGAAAACTGGCTCGAACTCTTTGAATGTGAACCACATCTAGTAAACACACAATGGAATCGGTTTATGAACACATTTATGCTACTCTTTAATACATGTTTTCCACTTGTGCCGATACGTGGAAATAAATTAAAAACTTCAGACTGGTATAAAAACCAGGAAATTGTTCAATATAAGCAAAAACTAGATATATTGCTTGTTTGTAAGCAATTTAATAGATCTTTTAATGAACTATACGCGAGTACCAAAAAACAATATGATTTATTACTTCGCAAATCTCGTCAACGGTCTTACGCAAACAGAATATCGAAATCTGACAATAAAGGCAAAACGGTTTGGAAAATTGTGTCAGAATTAAAGGGATCACAGGCGTCTACTATTCCTAATCAAATGACTGCGGATAACTTAAATCAATACCTGACCAGCCACGTTAGGGAACTTCATGATGGCATTCCAACCACTAACTGCCAATGTAACATACCAACAAGCACAAACTCCATATTTATTCAGCCAGTCACCAAATTGGAAATTATAGATATTATTCGATTGATGAAGAACAAAGCGTCGTGTGGATATGATGGAATCCCGAGCCATGTGATCAAGACCTGCATTGAAGAATTATGCGACCCACTACAATACATTATCAACAACTCAATAACATATGGAATTTTTCCCGACTCTCTCAAAACGGCCGTAGTCAAACCTATACACAAGGGAGGAGATCCTAATTCGATGGCTAATTACCGTCCCATAAGCATCCTACCAACCTTTTCTAAAATATTTGAACGTGTCATGTATAATAATCGCATTGCTACTTACTTTGAAAAGCAAACACTGTTCTCTTCGTCTCAACATGGCTACCTTAAGGGACGTTCCGTAATAACGGCTGCTTTTGACTTGGAAAACAGCGTACTACGTTCGTTTGAACATGGAGAAAAAACATTGGGACTGTTTTTAGATTTGTCTAAAGCTTATGATCTAGTCGATCATGAAGTGTTGCTACAAAAACTTGATAAGTATGGGATAAGAGGTGTCGCGCATAAATGGATTCAATCTTTCATAAGTAACCGTAAACAAATGGTAACGATTGAAAGAAACCAGAGACGTGAGGTGTCACCTATAGCAGCAATTAATATTGGAATAGCGCAAGGCAGTATTATTGGGCCCTTGCTCTTCACCATCCTCATAAACGACATAAATAAATCTGTCAATGGCATTGGAAGTATAATTAATTACGCTGACGATACCAACATCGTACTACACTCATATAAGCATGAGGAACTCGAGTATAAGGCGGAATGTGCAATGGAAAAAGTAGAACAATATTTCATCAATAATAAACTATTACTAAATAAGAATAAAACAAAGTGTGTTCTTTTCAAACTGGGTCAGTCGTATGCGGACATGGTAATGCCGGACAGCGTTATTGTCGGTAACGATTATCTACCACTTTCAAATCATACCAAGTTCTTAGGGATCACCTTCCAAGATAATCTGAAATGGACTAAGCATATCCAACAGTAAAGTTCAAAACTTAATTCGGTGGTGTACTCGATGAGGGTAATGAAGCAGTACCTAAATGTCAGCACACTGAAGATGATATATTATGCTAACTTTGAAGGCAGGCTAAAATTCGGGATAACATTTTTGGGTCAGAGTCTGGAACATAGAAGAATCTTCAAAATACAGAAAAGGGCGATCAGGTTACTTTACAATATGAGGCATAATGAATCGTGTAGGGGTGTGTTTAAAAGGCATAGAATATTTACATTAGTAGGATTATACATATACGAAGCGTGTACCTTTATGTACAAAAACAGAAGCACGTTTGCAAAATTCAAGATAGGTCACAATCATGAAACACGTTGTAACGGAGTTTTATATAATTATCCACCACACAGACTAACGGCAACAGAGAAAGGCTGTCAATACGTTTGTATTAAATTACATAACAAACTCCCTCCCTCTTTTCATGGCATGAACTTGAATCAATTTAAGCGCGCACTGAAAGACTTACCTAATACTAAACATAGAACCGTATACATTGGAAGAATTTTGCTTTTAACCTGCTTAAATTTTCTTTGACACCTTTTGCTATACAGTGTAATGTTTATTTATTATTGTTGGCAAAATAAAGATTATTATTATTATTATTATTATTAAAACGACCCAAGTATAAAATCTGTTCTGAATTGGATGCGCCACGGACAAAGACCAGACTGGCAAGACATTAGTGCCACAAGTCCTGAAGTAAAGAGTTATTGGGGCCAATGGAATAGCCTGACTCTGAAAGACAACCTGTTGTATAGGACCCTTGAAAGTGAAGATGGCACCGAATCGACGCTGCAATTAGTAGTACCTAGAAGCAAAGTGTCGGAAGTATTGCGAAAATTGCATGACGGCGCTTCCGGAGGACACTTTGGTACTACGAAAACGTTGCAAAGGGTACGTGAGCGATTCTATTGGGTCAACCGTAAAGAAGATGTCCGGCGATGGTGTCAAAAATGTGAGTTATGTGCTACTGAAAACGGACCAGTTTCCAAGAAGAAGGCACCCATGAGGCAGTATAACGTTGGTAGTCCGATGGAACGAGTTGCTATCGATATCGCAGGACCGTTTCCCGAGACAAGATGGCGGAAATAAATATATCCTAGTCGCTATGGATTATTTCACAAAGTGGACTGAAGCTTACGCCATTCCAAACCAAGAGGCAGCAACAGTTGCAGAAGTGTTGGTAAAGGAGTTTTCTTTACACGTTTTGGTGTTCCTATAGAAATCCATTCAGACCAAGGAAGGAACTTTGAATCGGCTTTTTCCAAGATGTTTGTCGATTGGTAGGAGCCAATAAAACCAGAACAACACCTTTGCATCCTCAGTCAGATGGAATGGTGGAGAGAATGAATCGAACGATGGGTAAATATCTTTCAAAAGTCGTGGCAGAACATCAGAAAAATTGGAACCAGTACCTCCACCTGTTCCTTATGGCATATCGATCAGCCGTCAACGAGACCACGGGTCAGACTCCTGCCTGCCTTATGTTGGGTCGTGAACTACGCCTTCCATATGATCTCGAGTTTGGGCGTAAACCCCATGAAGAATATGTCGCAGGTGAAAATTATGTTGACCAACTAAAGGCGAAGATGAACGATATTCACGACTTGGCTAGAAGTCATATTCAGATTGCCAGCGATCGCATGAAAAATCAATACAACCTCCGCTCGGCCAATGAAACTTTTGAAGCTGGAGATCTGGTATGGCTGCACAATCCACAGACACGAATAGGTCTTTCTCCCAAGCTACAAAGACAATGGGAAGGTCCGTATGAGGTGATCAAGAAAATAAATGACGTGATATATCGTATCAGAATGAACCACCGGAAACCGAAAGTTGTCCACATTAATCGACTCACACAATATGCCGGATCCAACAACAACGAAGAAGTTAGAGGTATTCGAGAAGAGGAACGCAGCTTTGGGATCGAGCCAAACTTTAACGATTTTATGTCAAATTACACCCAGCGGAAGAAAGCTCGATTTGGCGTTACTCAGGAAATTTGTCAAAATATTTTTGAGCTTCCGGTTAACGTTTCCATCGCCCATTGTGTCGCCGAAGACCTTCGCATGGGTAAAGGTATAGCTTCCGTATTCCGGAAAAGATTTGGAAGAATGGACGAGTTGTTAAAACAAAGACCACGAGTGGGTAAAGTACTGCGCTTGGAAGATAGTCAACGCTCTTTGTTCTACTTGGTTTCAAAGAAAACGTCAGAAGGCAAACCCTCCTATGAAAACCTCTGGTCTGCTTTAAAAACTTAAAGAAACTCATGGCATACTATGACATAAATAGCTTGGCGATCCCGAAGATTGGATGTGGTTTAGATGGGTTGGACTGGAAAATAGTGCGAACCATGATCGAAGTGATTTTTAGAAACACTAGCGTTCGAATTACAGTATGCTGCTTCAACCCACAGGGGACGACCCTCCGCAAAACTGTGGACTGTTACTTTTTCAAGAAAGGTGTTTGTCGAGCCGGCTCTGACTGCAGATTCCGACACGAGGCATTAAAAAGTAATACTAACGCAGTTTCTGAACGAGACGTCCAGAATTAAGAAGGGGGCAGTGTAACGGAAATGCTCCAGACATGACGTCGCCTTTGGCGCTCTGGAATTTTCTACGCGCGCGATAGTGGGATTATTCGAGAATGTACTGGACTTACATTGCTTGCGTGTATAAATGGTTGCGGACCGAACATCGCGGCAGTCTACTATCGAACGAGATCGAGTACGGACGAAACATAGAGCACGAAAATCTGATATAAATTTCGAAGTGTGTGATATAAATAATCGATATAAATTGTACGGTTTGTATAGTGTTTTAGTTTTGTTTAATAAATATTGATATAAATCGAACCCGAATTTATAAATCACGTTACAGTATTAAGCAGTCTCCGCTTTCAACTGGTTTCATGTATATAGATTTCATGTTGCGGTTTGCGTTTCCGTGTAGGAATTAACGCTTTCTCCCATAACCGTAGGATCTTATCGCCAAGTATCATGCAGATTTCTGAAACGGTTGGCCCTTTTCGAAAGTCCGGTACTTTAAGGTTATTCCTTATCCATCAGAGGCACCTGAGAACGGTTTCTTTTGTAGTAAGAGCATTATCCTCAAAATCTGCCGGGGATACCACTAATTGACATTCGGTGTCTCGTCTAGTATAAACGGTTTTTGAAACACTCATCACTGAATTGTTGTTTCAAGTTGGGTACCATTATTTTCGAGTAACAGGTAATCACGGACAGACACGATACGAATACATAATCTTAGCGCAAGAGCAACTACAAAGTTTGCACATGTGCCATCGTTCACCTAAATCTATTCAATTTTACTTTGATAAAGTCCCCTTATCAAATATCTGGTAATCAATTCTCGAATAGATGCAATAATCCCCTTAGTCACGTTTCTTATCTTCTACGTCTTAAATTACAAAAAAAATTAAAGTACAACTACGGGTCATACCCCCCTGGTTTACAGCACTAGGTACCATCTTTTGCGTTTTCTCTTTGACTTTTTTTCGGTTTTTAATAATTCTATCGTATAACTTCCTGCAAAAGCTAATATTCCTCCGTCTGCCATCTTGAAGCCAACTATTGTGTGCTGCATTCATTTAGTAAATAATTCATCTCAATATCCATTGTCATAATACCAAAGGTACCCATGCAATCCGATTTCATCACTCCCTAACTACTAGCACTTACGAATGATGGATTAAACACTATTTCTTTTATTAAAACAAGTAAATCACAAAGAGTAGACTACATTGTTGCTGGCTGTGAATAATGATGGAGATCCGTTCTGCTTATCGTGCTCTATTTCCATTAAATAATGTAAATATGTCGAAGACCACTAACCATCAAACGTGTTTAATCATTCGGTTAAAATTTATCGTGATTTCGCTTACAAATAGCAACTGTTCAAATGCGAACGTCGTTTCAAGCAAAATAGAATTACTTTCCGTTGTTTTAAACGGGGATAGGCATCGCGAAAATTTACGTGACCCAAGAATTGATATGATGAAGTTTACACTAACCAACTTAATAAACATCAACGGAACAGCCGTAAGCAAATATATCCCGTGAGTAAATACGTGGTCGGCTTTTCTATTTACGATAGGATTGTAAACAAGAGCGACGGGAGCTGCCATCTGTGAGAGTGTCGCGAGTTTAGCGGTTCTGGAAGCAGAACCTTTACGTTTGTAGCAAATACAGACAGTTGTAAGGTGGCTAATTTTACAGACTATTGAATCGTTCAGCGTTTTCCTATACAGTTGTGAATGTCATCATAGCGACGAGAAAACTTTTACGGCCGACTCTACTTGTGACGCATTGGAACACGGATAGGAAACATCATTCACTTTAGGGAAAAAAAGAGTACCAATTGTTTTGTGCCAATTCTGTTTTCGCCGTGGGATATTTATTGATGTAGTGAACGTAAATCCTCCGTTAACAAGGCCATTAGAATAAAAACTACGACGCCGTTTATACCACCGTGAATTCTTAAGATCCAAAATTTGTAAACGTCAACTTAATCGTCTCATTTAAACGTCACTCTGTGTTATTTGTAATGCTACACGAAAAAAAAAATACAATAACATTGCTCTAATGAAAGGTGCAGAATTAAAGTTTATTTCCAAGCAAGTTAGAATTTAATTATCCACTGTTTCTACGTCCCAGAGTTTTGTTTCTAAACTTGCTTTCTCTTCTGTTAACGTCGTCTGTCGATAGGACAATTACGTTACGTAGTTTTATCCAGTTTAAATGAATATTCTTCGAAAGGAGAATTGGACCATGTTTTTCAACGCCGTAATTCATTTCGCATAGGTTGTTTTTTTCACATGGATGATTACCCTAGTTATTTGCCATTAAGTAAATAAATACAATTGACTTTTTGTCAAACGTCACAAAATTACAAACTTTGCCGGTCATGTCCTTAAAGATTATAAGCAGCGGGGTGGAACTGACAGAAACGTCAATAGAAATTGTTTTACTTCCCAGCGGAGGTAAAAAGGTGATATTGCCCACAAAGACCAACGCGACGCTCTTTCGTAATTTTGTTGCGTTAAATAGGTAGTAGATTTTATTCGGTATGAAAGTGACCTTTTGATTTGTACAGGTTCGTCGCATACTCGTAATAAAGCAATACGTTATTTTTCGAAATCTTGCAGTGGGCGGCTTTTACTTTCATTTTCATAGTTACGTGCTTTAACGTGAAAAAAATGGCGAACCAGCTAATTCTAAAATACTGGTTAAAATACTAAAATCCTCTCGCATGTATATGCGCCCGATAAGCGCCAGCGACGTAGTAAAGAGTAAATGACACGTTACGGTATGCTAATCGGTTCACTAGTACGAATAATAAAACGTACTCGACGCCAACGATTATATAATTAAACTAATAATTAAAATAAACTAAATTGAATTACTTCAATTTCGACGTTTAGTTAATTGCCCGCAGTGAATTTGGTTTCACGTGTAATTTTGTTATGTTGACAATATACAGGGTGACAATTTGAAAACTTACCACCCCTCATATCTTAGTAAATAAACGAGATATTTAAAAAAATCAAAATCCGTTTCGGTAATTCGGAGGGGGAATCACAATGACATAGTTGACGACGCACCCCCTCACACCCCTGCGCCCCAGCCACCCCAACTTTTAAATCTTAAATAGTGACCCCCCATGTGTGATACGTCGTTGGAAAGCTCTGAAAAAATGCTTTCCAACCATACCAAATAGTATTACATTTAGGTTAGTAATTATCGTGCAAATAAAAAAATAAACTAATATGATACATTTGAAATCTGTCGTATTTAAAACGCAACCGGCGAACATAGACGAACCAAGACAGATAATAATTCAAGAATGTCAAAATATTGCAAAACCAACATTTGAAAATGTTCGACAAGAGTTTGAGAATAGATTAGAACTGGCCATCAAAAATGAGTTGCTGTCGAGTCGGCTTTGGAAGTTCAAGTTAAATACGATTTTCCATGTTTATTTTTTGATTTGCACGATAATAATTACTAACCTAAATGTAATGCTATTTAGTATGGTTGGAAAGCATTTTTTCAGAGCTTTCCAACGACATATCACACATGGGGGGTCACTATTTAAGATTTAAAAGTTGGGGTGGCTGGGGCGCAGGGGGTTGGAGGGGGTGCGTCGCCAACTATGTCATTGTGAATATTGTGATTCCCCCTCCGAATTACCGAAACGGATTTTGATTTTTTTAAATATCTCGTTTATTTACTAAGATATGGGGGGTGGTAAGTTTTCAAATTGTCACCCTGTATGCTCTGTACTGCTAACTGAAAAACTAATTTAACCCTTTTTTATCGTTTAGTTGCGTGACCATCTACTTTACCTCGGATTTTAACCCTTCCGTCCCGGAGGACATCTTTCAAAAAAACAGACCATAGCCTATTGACCCATACTATTGTTGTGTAAACTACAGGGGGTGTCCGTTTCTCTAGATTGAAATAATACCGAAGATGACAAGTAAGCCACCCCATAGTGAAAAATGTACGTGTTGTCAACGTAATTTCTGGTTTACGCATTAGGAATAGCACCCCAGCCCATCCTGCATGTAAAATGTCTCAATTTATTTGATGGAACCTGCTGCAATTTCGTTCAAACAGGCACAGAATTGGAAAATTTTTTTAATTGTCACTTTAATGTTAGTTTTTGTTGTAAATTTAGTTTGTCAGTTAATTGTATTTGTTGCACTTAGTATCATAAAGGTAAATTTAATCGGAATTTAGCCATAAGGTAAAAGTTTTATGGCCAGATGTTTTGTAAAGGCGTTATCGGACAAATTGACTTTATTTACTAACAACGCCATGTGCGAGATAACGAAGGCAGGTGTTTATCAATACGGGCGACGAAGCCGTGTTTCGAGAATCGCCGGGGAACAACGATATGGAACGGATAAGTGGAGGTAGCTTGACATTTAAGTACGAAGAATGGGAAATAAACAATTACCTGTTACCGGGTCGATTTAGGAGAAGCATATGTCATTGTTGTTCTAATTTATTACGTTTTCGCCGATTACGTTTTAACTTCATGCGGTTCCGCAGTTAAACGAACAAATTACTTGTCTAGTTTTTAATCGTGTTGTTAATTAGAAATCTTATCACCCGATCAGTCATGACTTATTGGTTAACCTCGTCTAACAAGTTATGTGTTATGCCGTATATTCTGCTCACCTCGACGTGATCGCTGGATAATGGTTTTTATCTGCATCTAAACCGTGTGGTCGAAAACGTGGCACAACCATAGCAGACCGCACAACGTGCTTGACAACGCGACATTCGCCGCACCATCAGTAACCATTGCTACCATGTCTCTAACGTTGCCAGCTTTCTGGCCGAACCGGGTAGGCAACATTCGAATTAGTATACCCGAAGATCACCAGAGAGGAGACGAAATTCAATCTAGTGCTCACAGTTCTCCTTCTGCAAGTGCAGACGAAGTTAGCGACATGATAATACAGCCCCACCGTGTAAAGCCGTAGATCAACTTCAAGGTTGCAATTATCTTTCAATTACATCAAAGTCTCGATAATCCAAGGTAATTGGGGCTGGTGGTACCTCGGATTTCGAAAAACTCAGATTAGGTCCACGGAAACAGTGACGGGCGATCCGTACACAGTAGCAGACAATAACGCACTCCAGATACGAGCTCTTTTTTAAAACGTCTTATGGCTTGGAGAGGAACTAACCTAATATTTCCGTTTTTCCTCTTCGTGCTGTGATCCGGCTAGGCTCCACATTCGTCGCAGAAACTAGATTTCATATACGAAAATGGCGATCGAATATGGA
The DNA here is from genome assembly GCF_008802855.1 of Photinus pyralis. Taxonomy (NCBI): domain Eukaryota; kingdom Metazoa; phylum Arthropoda; class Insecta; order Coleoptera; family Lampyridae; genus Photinus; species Photinus pyralis. The sequence continues at coordinate 38,178,461 of NW_022170249.1, forward strand.
AATTAAGACTAGAAATTAATAATGTTCCCCCTTATAAACGGCTAAAAGCAAGCCAACCACATTACATTCCTGAAAAATTATTTTTATTGATCAGCCTTCTTGTAGCAAATAAATAAAATGAGAAAGAAATCAGCGCCATTCACATATGTCAGGATATTATTTAAGCAGCTTGTAATTGAACTAACACTCCAAAGTATGTAGGTTTGGGAATGTTGATTCACCAAGAAACAAAGTCAAAGAATCTCATTGAAACATTGCATATGTAAAATGCGGTCATTCAATATTATAAAGATACGCAAAGACTTCGCAACAGTACTTGTAGCACAACACCAGATCCGATCATAATTGACCAATGAAAATGTTATTCCTAGGCAATTAGTATGTGACGGTTTTTTTTCAGTTTGCTGCGGACAACATTGACATACTGGAAGGGACACTAGACAAAGCTCCAACTATCCACGAAACTCACATAGCCGTTTTTCAATGAGGACCGCCAAATATTCAAAACACGAGTGATCTTGAAGTTTTACCGTACAAATATCATCATTATGAGTTGTTTATTGCAGAATGAAAAGCAGCAATTCCGGAAGATATGAGAATACCACAATGGGTTCTTCAATCGAGTTCTATTGCAAAGTAATTCTAATTATAGCTATGGTTATTTACCACTACTTCCGTATGTCACTTCGGATTATGACACTGTATGAACAACATTGCAAAAGTGTTCTGAAATGGCTCATCCTTTTCGAAATCCACCCACGGTTGCCGTGTGTGGAATCTAATGATTTTTAAAAACCTCTAAAAAAACGAACTTACCCATTTTAAAACAGTGCAAAGCTGCTACTACGGATAAAATAGTGGAAACTCAAAAAGCTTTGCCACACAGTCATTACATTTTATTTTGAATAGTTTTTTTAAGTAACATTTTTTCGAATATCTTAAACAAATCCAGTTAAAAAAATGAGCTTTTTAAGATGCGTGAAAGGGGCCAGAAAGCCAAACAAAGGACCAGAGAATTCAAATTTCATGCCGAAATTCATAGGTGTTCCAAAAAAGAAAGATTCGAAAAAATAATTGATGTATCAAATTTGAAACAATTGAACCCTTGCCACCTTGTACAACAAACGACGCCGTGTATATATTTAAATTTGTTTTGTAACAAACCCCTAGCACCATCTACCTGTATATAACCGTTAGGCTAAGTTCACACCACAACAGCTCCCTTATAAACTGCATGACTACTTTCAACCCTCACGGATGGGGGCGCCAGAAGAATAGCTACCACTTACTACCTCACCGTTCGGATACAAGAGCTCCCGCGCCTGCCAAAGGAAGGCAAGCTCAACTACGATACGAACCAGTACAGACGCTTAGGTGGCTTACTGGGGTACATTGTACTATATGCACGTTGTGGCTTTACGTACGCGTTGTAACTTTTCTTTGTGATTTTGTATCTTCTGTGTGAGTGACCTCTTCGGAGACCTCACGAAATAAAGAGTCTTGTGCGGTAGAGAATTCTGTATTATTATCTCCCAACAGTTTCTTATTTTGACGAGTACCTCCTGAAATATCTGCATGACATTAATGTATAGTGTAAGATAGGTTAGTAGCGGCTCTAAATTGCGTATTGTACTAGATCAGTACGAGCACAAAGTAGAAAAAATGTACTACAAAAGTAGACATCTTTGTATCTAACACTTGAGATCATCGATTAAGTAGGATACCTATTTTGTTACAATTGACGAAGTAATTTGTAAGATTAATGGGCGGTGTCGCAGAAGCTGGTTACATGAATAATCAATTGTAAGGGGCTTGACAAATTCAATCAATTTTAAAAAGTGTTCAACGACGCGTAATTAATCAACTCAAAAGTAGACCACCTATACCAAATGATTCTCATTAGATTGAATATCTCATAAAACTTGATTAGAGGATGATTACTATAATCACAATTAGCGGATGAGCGTAATTCCATGTTTTGCGAATACTGTCTAGATTTTAATCCAAAATTATAGTTACTTGAAGCACTGATACACAGCGATTTACAATAATACCTCTATGCCATAATTAAGATACAATGGATAGTTATTTATGTAACGAAATCTGACGATGTTTCGTATTCAACAAACTGTTAGATGTGGCCTTTTCCAATTTCAATCCCTTCATGTGTAAATCCCGATTTATTTGAGCTCCGTTGTCCGTTGTCCCCTTTAAAAGTGTCCCTATACCTATACTCCCTTATCGACTGTTATTCGCGAGGTTGTGGGTTCGAATCCCGCTGCCGACTGCTCTGTCTCCTGTTTGTCAGAGGGTTTGTAAGAATAATCGAAATTGGTAACGTAGAAATTTTATTTGAAAGCACCCTGTAGTAAGTGTTGTAAAATTCCTTACGTTTCTGTTCTTTGGCTGAAGAGGCTCTGAGCAGCCTGCCTCCGACGTTGCTGCAATGAAGGGTTGTAAACGTTAATTTCGTTAAATCCTTGTATGTCTTATGTGTTGCCTATAGTCTTGTTTACTTATTTATTGTTTGTACTTGACCTATTGACTTATTTCTGATATTTTCTTCTCTTCCTGTCACATTGTTGGAACTTAATTTTCTTCTTGTACATTTCCTGGTTTCGGCCATTCTGTCTTCTTATAGCTTCGTGTGAGCATGGTACGATTGCAGTAGTCACTCTAAAAAGCCATTGCAAATCTCATATATATATATATAAATATATATATATATATATATATATATATATATATATATATATTATATATATATATATATATATATATATATATATATATAGTCGACCAACGCACTTTACGACATCCGGCAAAAATTTTGACGATATGACATCCACCCTTTCCGATACAGTTATCAGTTTGCGGCCATGAGAGTATATTTTTTGAATTGCAATATGAGGCTATTGCGCCCTTAAAAAATAAACCATACACATTTTTAAAAAAATTCTCTCCCTATCTCTTTGCACTCCAGTGTATACTGTATATAAATTTTTACTCCGTGTATCTTGTGAGATCATTAAAAATTTTACATACCTTATAACATCCTTGCAACGTTGCCATGATTACTGGCTAGTAAATACGGATGGTAGGTTCAAACCAAAGGTAAATGTGTCAAGGGCGTTAAAAGTGTTATCGCACGGTTTACTATGGAAGACAGAGATCAAATAGCAATGTTTTATAGTAAAATAGATTATAGGTACTTTTTCTATGCTTTGTTTTTAACAAAACGGCCGGTTTCATAAACAATGACATAGAGTAAAATTTACTCTATGCCAATGATTAAAAATATTGAAATGTTAGCCACCCCTCGATTATAAGTCTAGGTGTTGGTGATTATATATGTCTGTCTAATCATAGTTTATGAAGTCGGATATTAATCTATTAACTTTTCATCGTTTGCCTTTGCTCCCATAGGGTACGCAGTAATTAATGTCGAAATTTTTAGGAATTTCATCTAACATGCTAGTTTCACACTAAACTAATAGTAACAGCTAACTTATGGTTGCGGAGTGGTACAAAGATCTAAAAATGGATGCTTGTACCAGTATTTAGAACAAATAAATGAGGGACAAACAACCAAAAATATGCAAAAGACCAAATTTCGTTTAAATTTAATCGGGTGCAACCTTTTGAATTAAATAATGGTACAGAATAGGATTTTGTGAATTTTATCGGGGGTCGCTTCATAGTTGCAAGTGACAAAAAATCGAATAGCGAATGTTTAGTTTAATATAATTCCTATCGAAATGGTACAAATAATATTAGAAAAGTCAGGGTACAATTGAGTTTGTCTGTACCACTATTTAGAACAAATAGGAGGGGGTCAATAACCAGAAATATTAAAAAACGACATTTCGTTTAAGGTTAATCGGATGCAACCTTTTAAGTTAAATAAAGGTGCAAAATAGATTTTTGTGAATTTTAATTTTAACGGGGGTCTCTTCCTAGTTGCAGAGTGATACAAAATCCTAATAGTGGATGTTTACTGGAAAAATTCCTTTTAAAATGGTACAAGTAATATTAGAAAAGTCAGGGTTTAAATAATTTTGTCTATACCAGTATTTAGAACCAATCAGAGGGGGTCAATAATCAGAAATATTCAAAAACGAAATTTCGTTTAAGGTCAATCGGATGCAACCTTTTAAGTTAAATAAAGGTGCAAAATAGATTTTTGTGAATTTTAATTTTAACGGGGTCTCTTCCTAGTTGCAAGTGATACAAAAACCTAATAGTGGATGTTTACTGGAAAAATTCCTTTTAAAACGGTACAAGTAATATTAGAAAAGTCAGGGTTCAAATAATCTTGTCTATACCAGTATTTAGAACCAATCAGAGGGGGTGAATAACCAGAATATTCAAAAACGAAATTTCGTTTAAAGTTAATCGGATGCAACCTTTTAAGTTAAATAAAGGTGCAAAATAGATTTTTGTGAATTTTAATTTTAACGGGAGTCTTCCTAGTTGCAGAGTGATACAAAAACCTAGTAGTGGAAGTTTATTTTAAAAATTCCTTTTAAAATGGTACAAATTATATTAGAAAAGTTCGGGTTCAATTGATTTGTCTGTACCAGTATTTAGAACAAATAGGGGGGGGTCAATAACCAGAAATATTCAAAAACGAAATTTTGTTTAAGGTTAATCGGATGCAACCTTTTAAGTTAAATAAAGGTGCAAAATAGATTTTTGTGAATTTTAATTTTAACGGGGTCTCTTCCTAGTTGCTAAGTGATACAAAATCCTAATAGTGGATGTTTACTGGAAAAATTCCTTTTAAAATGGTACAAGTAATATTAGAAAAGTCAGGGTTTAAATAATTTTGTCTATACCAGTATTTAGAACCAATCAGAGGGGGTCAATAATCAGAAATATTCAAAAACGAAATTTCGTTTAAGGTAATCGGATGCAACCTTTTAAGTTAAATAAAGGTGCAAAATAGATTTTTGTGAATTTTAATTTTAATCCTAGTTGCTGTGATACAAAAACCTAATAGTGGATTTTAATTCCTTTTAAAAACGGAAAAGAGTCTTCCTACCAGTTGCAGAGTAATACAAAAACCTAATAGTGGATGTTTACTGGAAAAATTCCTTTTAAAACGGTACAAGTAATATTAGAAAAGTCAGGGTTCAAATAATCTTGTCTATACCAGTATTTAGAACCAATCAGAGGGGGTGAATAACCAGAATATTCAAAAACGAAATTTCGTTTAAAGTTAATCGGATGCAACCTTTTAAGTTAAATAAAGGTGCAAAATAGATTTTTGTGAATTTTAATTTTAACGGGAGTCTTCCTAGTTGCAGAGTGATACAAAAACCTAGTAGTGGAAGTTTATTTTAAAAATTCCTTTTAAAATGGTACAAATTATATTAGAAAAGTTCGGGTTCAATTGATTTGTCTGTACCAGTATTTAGAACAAATAGGGGGGGGTCAATAACCAGAAATATTCAAAAACGAAATTTTGTTTAAGGTTAATCGGATGCAACCTTTTAAGTTAAATAAAGGTGCAAAATAGATTTTTGTGAATTTTAATTTTAACGGGGGTCTCTTCCTAGTTGCTAAGTGATACAAAAACCTAATAGTGGATGTTTACTGGAAAAATTCCTTTTAAAATGGTACAAGTAATATTAGAAAAGTCAGGGTTCAAATAATCTTGTCTATACCAGTATTTAGAACCAATCAGAGGGGGTCAATAACCAGAAATATTCAAAAACGAAATTTCGTTGAAGGTTATTCGGATGCAACCTTTTAAGTTAAATAAAGGTGCAAAATGGGTTTTTATGAATTTTAATTTTATTGGGGGTCCCGTCATAGCTGCAGTGTGATACAAAAACCTAGTAGTGGAAGTTTATTTTAAAAATTCGTTTTAAAATGGTACAAATTATATTAGAAAAGTTCGGGTTCAATTGAATTTGTCTGTACCAGTATTTAGAACAAATAGGAGGGGGTCAATAACCAGAAATATTCAAAAACGAAATTTTGTTTAAGGTTAATCGGATGCAACCTTTTATGTTAAATAAAGGTGCAAAATAGATTTTTGTGAATTTTAATTTTAACGGGGGTCTCTTCATAGTTGCAGAGTGATACAAAAACCTAATAGTGGATGTTTACTGGAAAAATTCCTTTTAAAATGGTACAAGTAATATTAGAAAAGTCAGGGTTCAAATAATTTTGTCTGTAGCAGTATTTAGAACAAATAAGTGGTTCAATAACCAGAAATATTCAAAAACGAAATTTCGTGTATGGTTAATACGATGCAACATTTTGCCAAAAATGGTGCAAATAGGTTTCAATTTTAATTATTTTTAATTTTTAATTCAAAGGAGATTTTCAAAATATAGTACTAATTCTATTGAGATGGCTACAATTCAATTTATTGACTCTCTCTTTATCTCTGAATCAATATTTATAACAAATAGGGGATCGCCTGAATATCAACAACGTATAACATTCAAAAGTGAAATTTGGATTAGAACAGCGAGTGGAACCTAACTTAATTTCTTCCCATTTAGAAGTATTAATTGACTATAAAATAGATGATGTTAAAGAGTTCGCAGAGTATAAACTTTTAATTATACACCAAAGCTTAATGTAATTCTTCTTCCGTTTATTTTGCTAAATAGGTGCAAAAGCAGATATCGTGGAGTTTATTTATAGAAAGCGCGATTGCCAAATTTCGGATGTAGTTAGGGGCTATGAGTAGAATCGTACATTTTTTCAATTATACGCTGGATGTCATTCAGTCGCAGTTATGACATTGCGTTTGTATATTCAATATACACACCAAAGCTCCTGCGCGCGCTCTTCACAGCAAAGCGCGGAACTAAAATATACTTATTAATTTTACAACCATATCTTTTCGACATCTTCCTGAAATTGCTTCCCCCTCACCCTTAGGGGCTCTAGAGTGAAATAACACGGGAAAACGTTTCGACATCCGAAATCGGATGTCGAAACGTCAACGGATGTCAAAGAGATAGGGAAATTTATACGTTTGGATGTCGAAAGGTGCGGTGGATATGTAGGCTAACTTTAGTGAAAATATGCTAACTACATTTTTTGTAGGAAATTTTTTTATTTTCTAACGGCTATCCATTTCGACTAGAATGTCATCTTTAGGCCGAGCTGAAAGACTTTACATGAAAACGTGTATAAAACAAATATACCTTTGTTATACCCTGTATAGTTTTTTTTTCATTTTAAGCATTAGGATCTCGGAAACCGTAAGACATAGAGATTCGGTTAAATGAGGAAAGAGTTGTAGTTTTAAGAGCTTATTTAAGATATGCTTTTGTTTTTGTTTTTTTAATCCACAGTTTACTTGATATGAGCGGAAAACTGATTTAGTGATTTTTCATTTAACTGTTGTAGAATCGTTAGTATTAGAAATACAATGAATTTTGCGTATAATGCACACATTTATGTTTCCATTGCATGAAATATGGTTATATCGTGTTTGTAGTAATAGCTATCTCAATTCAAGATACACCAAAGTTACAAGATTTGGATAAAGTAACCGTCCACATAATGTTTTTATATTTCGTAGGTAATCGATATACTGTTATGGCCGCTCGTATTTTGAAAGCTAGAGAACGGAATCGACTAGAAAGTTTAAAGTTACTCAAATTCCTCACGATACTTTCAAATAAAAGGTTTATTGTGCGGTAAAAGCTTTAAAGTGAAACGAAGCTCAAAACAATTTAAAGAAACTTTTGACAGAATGACGGAAAATTTTGTTATTTCGAAACAAATGTTAGACTACTCAGTAAGAGAATTGCTACGGTTTGGTAATATACCCTGTAGCATTATTAAAAGTTGGAATATTTCGCACCTATTGACTAGCAATTGGAATTCTCATTAAAAATACCCGTATATGACAATCTTGTACAAAGCTGAATCGTGCAATTACGAAGGTTTATGAGTATATTTGCCACTGAATGCTATACCATCACCTTTAAGGGGTTGTGTTGTATAATTGCAGAAGTCTACATATAATACGCTATATTAGGGAATGTGGTAGCCCCCGACACGATCTTACTGATCACATCTTCAAACGCGAATTGCGACTGAACGGGGAGTCGGAAGTAGGTACTAACAAAGGGAATGTGGTAGCCATATACTCGCATTCCAGGAGACTTGGGCTATCGACAACGCAAATGACGATATTCCGATGTTTGAAGAAGTTTCCAGGAATCCACTACCAAGCCCTCCTCGAGCATTTGGCCCAATTATTTTCTGTACGTTCGCAATTGAATCGCGTATATCGGATCGAATTGAAATACAGAAAGGCGACACAACCGATCACGTAGAATTGACCGGATTCCGTTTAGACAACCGACTAACGATTATAAACATATACAAAAATCCAGTTCCAAATATTAATTTATTAACGAAAACTATATTGGGGATTGGCGAATACATTAGTGTAACAGATGTCATTCTTCTCGGGGATTTTAATCATCTACTTCAAACTGGGAGGCGACTTGAGGAGTTACTTCAGGATACCTTCGGCAAGGCGTTGCTTTTCACCTCGTGAACCGACTACCAATGGCGGAACGATTGACGGAGTATTTGGTCGACTACCGAACTATAATGTGGAATGCTACATATACGATTGTTATTTTTCCTTCCACAAGCTGATTGTCGTACGACTTTTTTTGAAAAAACAGTAAATATATTTTATAAACTTACGTTACGACTTCTATTTTAAAAATATAAGTGGCTAATAGATCGGCCACACAAAAATGCACGAAGTCCCTTCGATCTTACACGATGACTTTGACCATTTTTTGTGTACAACACCATTCATTTGCAAAACCGTTCATTTTTGAAAGTTTAGAATAGAAACATGGCAAATTGATAAAACTAACCTCAATTTTCTTATTGTAGAATTTATGATTTACATATATATATAATAATATATATATATATATATATAAAATTTCTATTACGATGGTGGCTACATTCTTTAAAGAATGTAAGAAAACATCAAATTGATAACGTTGGAATTTTATTTGTGAAACATCCTGTACTATGTTTTGTAAAATCCCCTCGTTAGATGTCGCCTGTTGTCGTCCCCATCCTTTATTTGCAATCCCTTCTACATCTCCCACCTTGTTGTGTGTCCTATAAAAGGTGTTTGTAAAGTACCAGAGAGCACTTCCGATTAATTCCGTTCCATGTTAAAATCATTCCCCGAACCAGAACCAGACCCGATTCCTGCCCGTTTCGAAAACCTGAGATCCGTTTTAAGTTTATTTTATTTTCCGTTTTAATTCCACCAGAGCTTTTCGTTTTAGTTTCATTATTTTCCTAGACCTATTAATTTGATAATTACTTTTAGTTTTGCCGTTTTACTCACCTGTTCCCGGGAAGATAATCCTGGTAGGGTAAATCCCTGCGGGCTTATAAAACCGGACACAGAACTAGTTCTTTGTATTCTTGCCTTCGGTCGGTCGACCGGACTGGAATCCAAAGAGCTTCCCTTCCGTGGTTGCCGTCTGATTCCACCGACTTTGAGTAGAGGTTGTTGGAACCGGGTGGAAGTTCCTCTGTAAGGGCCGTCGCCAGGTAAATCCTTGACGACCTTATTCGAGAGCTATTACCTCCTGTTCAAGTCAACTCAGGTCGGGTTATTGCTTTGCTGAAAAGCACCTGAAATATAACTGGTGGAGAAAACTTCCTATACTTCCTTTACCTGATATCTCCTCGAGCCTTGATAAGCATCCGGGTTTAGGTGGTAATAACTCTTTATCATTACAGCGAACTAGTAGCACTTGTCACATCCACCGCACGTTTCCAGTTGGGGAAAAGAAAACGCCGTACCAGACCCCAAGGTCAACCGGGGATTTGACAGACGGTGGAGGTGTCTCCGTACCCAACATCGGGATTTGAATATTTGAATTTTTTTATTTATTTTATTTTATTAATTAAACAATTTCAATCAATACGAATTTCGATCTCTGGCCAGCCGGCTGGAGCTACCTGAAGGCAGAACCCCGTTCTGTTTACATTTGGCGCCCGAGGCAGTTTAATTGGATTACTGTAAGGATATTTGTACATAGTTAGGAAAAAGTCTTTATTTTGTTAGAACCATTATTTTAATTTTCTTTTCCAGGGATAACCGTTGTTATAGTTTATTTTCAGCATCTGAAAGAATTTGTTTTAGTAACAGTGGATAGTCAACTTACCATGAATTTAACCGGTGAAAAATTAGGTCCCAGTGACACCGAAGTTCGAGTAGGATGGGTGTACCAGTTAAAGAAACCAGAACTGATTACGGCATTATCAGAGTTGGAGTTAGACAGTGAAGGCAACGTAGACGAGTTGAGAGCACGACTGGTCAAATATTACAGGAGCAAGGAAGCACCTGCAGCAACGTCATTACTGTTACCGTCGTTTCCGCTGCAAATGGAGGTGAGCGAGAAGAAAATTCCTAGGGGTCCACCACCACCAGAAAGTTCAAGAGAGAACCGTGCAACACACCCAGAGGTTGAAACACTTACCGCAGCGCAGATCTGCGACAAGGTGAGGAAATGGGGTGTGAAATTCGATGGCACTCAAGATTCTATGGCTTTCCTGGAAAGAATAGATGAACTAAGGGAATGTTATGGATTCACAGAAGCCGATTTACTTCTCGCATTACCGGAGTTGTTGAAGGGAAAAGCTCTTCTTTGGTATCGCAACCATAAGCAGACCTGGAGGAACTGGACAGACGTCATTGAAAGTTTCAAGGTATATTTCTTACCACAGCGGTACCAATACACCTTGGAGGAAGAAATCAGAAACCGCATTCTGTTTACAAGAAAACATGAAGCAACTTCCCCGTGGCGAACATTCTTACAAAAGTTGTAACGCACTTACGATTAATTTCGATGCAACGGTTGATCCTGCCCGTCTTGAAGGGGAAAGTTAAAGCGAGTATGAAGAGCTGACAACTCTGTGAGGGTGCGTTTATTGTATATAGTACGTAATACATCTTGTATATATTTATTATCCATAGGTATAGAGTAGTAAGGTAAGGTATGACCTTGAGCTCAAACCGACGTCATGACTAAAAGGGTATTGCTCTCCACTGCTATTGCGGGTCGTTAAACGGTCGATAAAGTTAAACGGTCGATAAAGGTTCGTTCAACTCAAAGGCACTCACTGGCCTTTAGTGTGTGGACGGTTATTGACGTGGGGCTATTGAGAGAGTAATGAACTTTGCGGGTCGCTAACCTCAGTTGCATGTATAGACGGAATCTCGTAATGTGTAGTGGGGCGCAGTAGTTATGTAACCCGCATGCGGCGTGTTAGTGCAGATCACATGAAACATGGCGTGGATAACGTATGCTGAGCAATCGTGGACCAAAGCGAGTGATTTTGTAACTGCGGTTGAACGTCTCAAGCAAATGTTTTCGGCGTTATCATTTGACGCGGAACATGAATCCATATACGGCAACGGTCAATATAGTGTGCAAGAGTGTCTGGCCATCGCTAGAAAATGAGTTAGGCGAAGAGATATGTGAGTTATTTGAACAGTAAAATATGTGAGAAATGTGTGGTACATAGATTGAGAAAAGCCTAGTTAGAACAATTATCGAGTTAAGCGAGTGGACTGAAAATGAAGAAGATAACAGTTACAATTGACGAATCACGGAATAGAGTATACATAATGTTGGCGTGGTCGTTTGCTTACGGTGAAGCGCGAAGAGGGTCGTGGGAAACAGTCGCGCTCGATAGCACAAATACGGTAAATATTTTCTTGTGATGTTTCAACAACCACTGTGTGAACTAAAATTTCATGTTTATAGTACGGAGCCGACTGTCGATTCGCAGCTTACAGATATGTTAGATGTGATCGAGGGTAGCGGGCCATCTTGCACCCAAAATCGGTAAATATATTACTTAAACATACAATTCATATAATGAGAGAGAACATGATTATGAATGATCGTTTTTTTTTTACAGAATTTACCCACCATTAATAAGATCGCAGTCGCCGGCTCCTCCACTTCCGCCAGCTGGAGATCAGCATGTGTAGTAAGTTTATCGAATTGTTTGTTAAATCGCTAATGCCATATCCCTTTTCTTGTGTAGCACCACCACAACAACTATGGCAGTGGTTCCAAGGGCTGGCAAAAACATAGAGCAAATGCTTCAGATGTACGGATTTGGTGGAGGAGACCCATGCGGCGCAGGTGACTGGAATGGGAGTCCATCAACACCCAAACAGGTTGCGGAGGCGACGTATGCGAGCCTCCTAAAGATGGCACCGGAATACGAAAGGAAGCTGCTTGACGCGCGGGCCAAGGTGACCAAATTGACCCTCTAGTTAGAGGAAGCTCGGGAGGAAGAAACCTCAATTGATAAAGATGTGAAATATCTTAATAATTTTATGTCATTTTTGACACAAAATTTGTAAATAATACTTGTAAATAAATGTAATAAAAAAATGAATCGTAATTATTGATGTGGACAAGTGAGTGTGCTGTATTAGCGTTGTTTGGCAACGGAAAAATAAAAAAACAATTTTGAGTTTTCTAATTGTATTGAAATTTTGCAATATTCTCCCTAATATAAAAGAATCAAATTTTCTACAATTGGTGACCCCGACGTGGTGTTGGAAGGAGAAGCAAATGTAAATCCATCAATGGAAGGAGGACAAAATAATAACGATATCGCTCGTTGACGATCGCTCGATGACACATTTGTTTTGCTAATTTCAACTTTATTAGTTATGTGAAATCTCTGTTTACAAGAGTTTTGTTATCATTTATGTCAATTTATGAAATTTTGTCGTATAACTACTCCAGTCTATGTCCAAGTATGTAATGGTGTTTCAGCTTATGGTATGGAAACCAGTTTCATAGAGCTCTAGGAAAGTCGGAGAATTTTGGGGTAAGTTCGTATTAATCGTATGTTTATCGGAATATTTAGACTTGGAGATACATTCTGTAGTGTACTATTTATTGGTTTACTTCACATTTTACCTTACATATTTTATCCGTAAGCGATTAACTTTCAAGCGGAGATAATTTTCTTTATTTATGTAAATGTTCATTTCAAAATTTGCTTATTTTGGAGAATTTGATATTTACAATGAAATTTATTTTGACTGATAATTAGGTATGTGTCGAGCAATTTAAAATATTATACGAATGTTGGCAGTTGAGTTATAAATATGGTAAAAATGTTATGATTAAAAATTATTTTGTGGGTCGATAACTGATGTCTTTCATTCGGTGTATACAAGCAGTAATGGTATTTCTCGTAAGTTATGGTATATTTCTATGTTCAGTGCTATAACGTTTGTGCCGAAAGGTAAACATAGTGGCGCCTTCCGGAATATCTTTAATGTGCTCAATTTGATCGTATGGACTACGACCATGTGCCTACTTTGACTGACCTACCGAGCCTTGGCATTTTAAATTTATTACAAGTACGAGTTTCTGCCTGTGACAAACTACGATTTACCGAACACCTTCTCAACTTATGTAATGCAGTGTGGAAAATCCTACCAGCCTTGCAAAAACATTGGGAAGCAAGGTAAGTAGTACTGAAACGACAAAAACTGAAAAAGCTACTGCTCTAGGATTCTTGCGTCTCTGGGAAGATGGAGGTGAACAACACCATCTTACATGTCTAATGATGGACCTTCTAAGAATTTTTGAAACTTCAAAAAGATTGTCAGAAACCTATGATTATAATGAGCGATGTTGAGCTCTCAAAAAAATCGCTGTTGATGCTATTACTTTAATAGACAGAGAACCTTATCCTGGCGGCCATGAAGAAAAACTAAGTCGGCAGATTTTTCCCGAAACTGAAGACGGGACATCAAAAAGAAGACACGTTAATTCCTTAGTTTCTACTAAAAGGTGTTGGCCTGCAGTAAGAAAACAAGTGGTGTTAAGTTACAAAGAATTTCTTTCGCAAAGATTAAATGAGGACCAACAAGAAATTTTGGACCGCATCAATAAATTTGTTAATGCAAGGACAGTCTCAGACTTGGTTAAAGAAGCACGAACAGTTGTTCAGCAGTTATTTGGAGAAGATGCTATAACAGCTTTCACCGACGATGCTATAAGTCTTTTCGCTTCGGAGAAACTCCCACCTCCCCCCCAGATAAACACCGGTACTGGTAAACTATTTCACTTCTTAAGAAGTCTCTATACCACATTCAGTTTTTTCAAAATTCGTTCAAGCATGTATATGTCTCTAACACCACATAGCGCGGGCCCGGAAAGAGCTGCATCCGTTCATACAATACTAAAAACATCCAAACAGTCAGGGTATTCCAGAGAGACTTTAAATTCGAGACTGTATACAGCTATTCACATGCTCATGTCAATATATTGTTGTGTTATTTTGTTTTAGTTGTAACTTGAAAGAAATTATAGAGCGTCTGGATGTGACAATTTTGTTTAGTTCAATTAATTAACCGGGGGGGTTATTAATAATTTGAGACACAGGATTGCGTAAATTTCATGTTATAGTTTTGGTTCAATTTCTTAGAAGTGTTCTGTTTTTATTTTATTCCTAGAATTTTTTTTCGATGTAAATTTCTTTTTAAATTTTATTTGCCGTTAACGAGGTATAGCGCGAAGTAGAGATAAGGTTGTCTTCGCAGAATTGCCGGGCGTACGTGCCGTTTAGCAAGAAGTTGAAAAATCGACGCTTCGCGTGATTGGCGGGCGGGATGTTGAAGAAAGGAGAAGGGCTTTTGGCTTAAATAGAAAATTTTTGAAGAGAGCGGGGCTTTTTGGTCGTTACAAAGCCAACCGGCGCTTCTTCGGTTACGTTATTTTTGAATTTTGTGGAAGTTTCTTGCGTAGTGGATCCAGGTTTAATTAGAATTTTTGTTTGCCGTTTAAGAAGAATTTTTTTTGAAAAGTTTAAGAAGTTTGTCGCCGTCCTGTTTTTTTTTTATTTTGCGGAAACACGGAAGTTTTGAAAATAATTGTGGGTACCCGAAGAGAGAAGACGTCGGTGTTTGAGTGTTTGGTTTGTGTGAAAATTTTGTTGTTGTGATCGTGTACGGATACCTCTTTGTATCAGAGTACGTTACTCGGACAAATTTAAAAGTAAGTAGTAGTTAGTGGTTTGTTTTTGTCATGTTTTTTTGTAATGTTTGAGTAATTTGTTTGTTTTTTTTGTGTTTCATTTATCTGTTTAAAATTGTAACAATTTGTAAAACAGAAATTTACGCAATTTTTTGCCTGAAATTAAACCAGTCATTGCAATCCAGGTTTTGTTTATTAGAGTCAAAGAGAGGTAATTGTCGGCGTCTCTTACTTTGTTTCAAGTTTATTAAATCTGGGGGTAAAGTTTCATATTGGAATTTAAGGATTTGGTTAAGCCACCTACTCATGTCATTGTTGGAATGCTGTAGGGTGGCAGAATCCAGCTGGACCTTGAGATGCGTGTAAAAATTTGGTTTTTTTTAATTACAACTGAGCTAGCTAGAGGTAAATCGTGGGATTCCCAGAAGTGAAGGTTAGGTCTCACAACATATATATATATATATATATATATTTTATTTTCATTTTTTATTTTTATTTTTTTTTTATTTTGTTATACCTGCCGATAATTCGTATGATTCAGCCAAGTCACACGAACATATCAGAAGACTTGTTAATTTTGGGTTGAGTGGAAGAGCAGTCAAGCATGCTTCTATGATTGACTGAACTCCGCCCTTAGGCAGTTAGCTTTAATATAGTACATATTATTTAGATATTTACTTTGTACAACTGCCTAATAAAGACATTTATTATTATTATGGTCGGTGTTTCTTGTGAGAACTCAGGTCTAGCCTGGTTAACTAATCGCACGGATTAAAATCAAGTAACGATTAGTGTCTGTGTCTGTGTCTAGTGAAGTTATGTAGGGTTCTAAAGAAAAATAAAAAATAAAAGAAATATTCGCACACTCACATTGGAAATCTAGGGATAGTATGTAATTCATACTTACCAACATAGCTGTTAATGGCCACAATAGTCAACGCTATCAGGAAAGAAGAAAACAAAACAAAAATATCATTATAATAATTCCTGTACTTTTATTAAATAGAGTTTATTATTATTATTATTATTAATGGAGTCGATACAGCATTTTACGATCCTAGGCCGCCGGTTGCAAAATTTTTAGAAATGAAAGAGAGAAGGAGAAAATTACCAGACGTGGAACTTTATAAAGATCAAGAATTTACAAAAAAGTTTTTTAAACGCACTTCCACAATATAATTGAAGACACGAGTGGATGAAGGTGTTATGATACAAATTTGAAGTTTTGAGTAAATTGACGTTAAAGTTTTTGCCATGTAATTTCTTTCCATGTAGGTCTATTGAATCAAATATTGCCTTGACGATTTACCAGATATCGTATAATGTTAGTATTCATTGATTAGTAAATGGGAGAAGAAATTTGTGATTGTTATTGAAAAAGATATGTACATAACACCTTCATTCTCTAGATTAAATTGCAAAAATACTCCAGAATTTCATGGAAAAGGAGTTTATTGAACACGTCAACAGTAAAACATTGTAGTTATTTTGTAAATATTAACATAACATGCCTTCTCAGTCTTTTAGGATAGCTTCATAATAATACCGGTACTCCTGTTTAACAAACTTGAGCTGCTGCTGTAGCTTGTTCCTCTTTTCGTCTGAGAGAGTTCCATATTTTTCGGAAAACCTTTCAATCTGGATATCTTTAGGTGGCAGTGTGTTTTTCTTATTTTTAAGTATATTCACCTTTTTAAACGGCACTGTTTCATCATAAGATTCTTTATAGAGGTAAGATCCGTATTCTTTGACTTATCCATTTTATTCCATCCCTAAATCTTACAATTTCATTTAATTCGTCTTTCTTTCTGTTTATAAGTCGGAGTCTTTCAGGCAAATCAACTATTTTTCGGAAATGCGGACTCATATCGATCACTTGATTATGTCTGCTCGCTGCTGAAATGATGTTCCGATACGTGTCTGGTATATAAACTGTGTCATGTTTACGTAGCACCTTCTCAATTCGGCCAAAGTCTCTATCAGAGTCCAGGTAGGTGTGGCCCACTTCGGGGAATTTATGATCAATAGAAAGAAAATATCCTTTTAGGATGAGATACTGATACAGGCAGATCATATGAAAATTTTTATTTTTGCCTGCGCAAGAATCGGACCATATTATTAAGCGATCTTTTTGCTTGACATAGTCATCGCATTCAATAAATCGTAAAAGTGCACTGCTTATCTCTGAACTACCTCTATTCGCCATGTCTTCCGTCCATGTGCAAAAGTATGCTCTTTCCGTATTCTTTCCAACAACGTGGATTCCAAAATTATAGAACCACATCTGTCTCAAGTAGAAGGCTTTTGAGGTCGTTAATTTTGGAAGTGGCATAGTCTGTTGCAGATCTATGGTGACGTACACTACATGGTCCAACGTTTTTGACATCTGCCTGTCGGCTTTAAGGGCTTCTATTGCTGCAGCATAATTTTCTTTATGTTCCTCATTGGCATTGCCTGCATCACAAGTGCTGCAGGCAGGGCCGGTTCCACCCAACATGAGGCCCTAGGCGCTAGACGTTGATTGAGGCCCTTGATTTAGCGTTTTGGTCCATAAATTTAATCTCGAATTTAATCAATCGATTACCTAAGGGAAAATGCAAAACAACTATTTAAACTCTTATTAACTGTTTTTATTTTTAAACAAGTTTCTAACAAACAAAACATACATGATACAGTAACCGATGTGTATCACGCAGATTCTTAAAAATATAGAAATCCTACTAGAAAAAAGAAAAAGAACACATTAAAAATTCTTTTTTCTGGTTTTTTGTTTTGAAAAGATATCAATAATGTCATCGAAAGGTATGCTGCTTACCACATCCGATTCGATAAAAAGCATTGAAAGATTAGTAGTTTTATCTTGTAGCAAACTATTCCTTAAATAATTTTTGATCCTTTTCAAAACTGAAAAGGCACGCTCTCCAGAAGCATTACTAACCGGCAATGTCAAAAATATTTTTAAAATTGTTTCTACGTTTGGAAACGTGGATCTTAGACCATCGTTAATATGCTTGTACATAGCAAACGGATCCGTAATATTTTCTTCTTTCGCATAATTTAAAAAATGTAACATTTCCTCTTGAAAGTAATCGACATTAATATCATCTTTATATACCTCTTTTATTTTACTAATAGAAAGATTAACTTCTATATCTGTCAAGTTAGTATCAAAAAATATTTTAAAATTTTTTAAAATATCGGTATAAACTTGGCTCCTTCTGTCTAGTTCACTAATTATATTGTCACAAATAACATAAACCGTTTGTGTAATAAACTTTTTGCGACCTCTCAAAAATACTTCATTAGTTGATGTCTCGTCACTTTGCAATTTTCTTGTTTTTTGACGGACTCTTTCGTCATTAAACACACATGAGTCAGTCAACACCTTAGCTTCATCTTCAATTTGTATGAAATTATCCCGAACATCTATTATAAACTGCTTTAAAGATTTTAATAAGTTTTCGCCATTTAACAAATTAATTTTTGGATCTTGGAGTGCTTTACTTGTATAATTTAACCTCACTAATATTTTATACCATAAAGTTGTTAATAAGGCCGTTTCATATTTTTCAAAATGTTTGATTAACCCTTTTATTTCAGTGCGCGCTACAGGCTTTTCGTCTTCAGACTGATACATTTTCATTAAAGCTTGCTGTATTTCTTTGTAGCCCTTTTTAAGAGCCAATATAGCATCGGCCCTAGCTGACCATCTTGTATCGCACACTTTTTTTAGGGTTACACCATCTTTTGGGAGAATGTTCTTTAATACATTCCATCGGCGAGTTGACGCCGAAAAAAAAGTAAATAGATTTTGACAAAAAGAAAAAAAATTCACAGCATCAAAACAAGATTCTGCTGCGTTATTTCCCACTAAATTTAACGAATGGCTTGTACAAGGAACATAAAATGCAGTGGGGCTATGTTTTTTAATTCGGGACTGCAAGCCAGAGTACACCCCTGACATGTTTGCCGCATTATCATAACTTTGCCCCCTACATTTGGTAATATCTAGTGAAAACTCTTTAAAAGCACCTAAAATTACATTTTCCAAATGTTCTGCGTTATGTGCTTCTATGGGTATGAATCCCAAAAATCTTTCTTTTATCTCGCCGTGTTGGTTTAAATATCTGATGATTAAAACCAATTGATCTACGTGAGATATATCAGGTGTAGAATCTACGCTAAGTGAGAAATACATCGCGTTTCTAATGTCATCCAAGATTACGTCTAATGTTTTTTTAGCCATTAAATTAATAAATTCGTCACAGATACTATGGGATAGATAATTAACACTCCCTTTACCGCAATTTCCGTATTTTTCTAAATGCGATTTTAAAAAATTATCAAACTGACTCAAATATTCCAAACATGTCAAAAAGTTGCCTTTATTTTGGGACCCTACGGTGTCATTAGTGCCCCGAAATGCCAATCCAAGCGAACCCAACAGTTTAACTGTAGCAACGACTCTTTTTAAAACTTCTCGCCAATAATTTTCTTCAGACTTCAACTGTTTACACAGCTCAGCATCAATTCGGCCTGACGATAAACGTCGTTTATTGTAACAACACATAGATTTAACGTGCTCCTGGGAACGTTCGTGATCAGTTAATATTCTACAAATATTTTTCCAGTCATTGCACCCTACGATCATTTTGGAAGAAACACGTGAACGTGAAAAAAGTTTGCAAACAAAACAATACACCGATTTACTAGTGTCTGAAAATATCAACCACTCACGTTTTTCCTTAATCCCATTTGATTTGATGGTGTAAAAGTTTGACTCTTGAAAAGTTCTGGTATATACTTTTTCCTTATCGACGTAGGATGATTTTAAATTTTCAATTTTTCCAAAATTTTTAGGAACACTATCCAAGATTTCACCAATAAGTTTTTCTGAAATGTCTGTTGGCCACTTCGCAATATCCCCTAACTGGAGGCTAGTATCGTCAAGCTTCAAGTCGTTCACAATTATCCCCGTATCCGTATCGCCCGTATCCTCATGATGACGTGAATTTGAAGTTTCTTGATGCAAGGTATTCGCGATAATGTCGTCGTCGTCTTCATCTTTAGTGTTTCGGTTTCCACATTCTGAAGTACTTTGCCTTTGCCTTTGCGGAACAGGAATACATATACTTGTACTAGATGGTGGGTCGAGATTTCTCGTCATAGCAGAGGAGTTAGATAAAAATGACGCCATTGAATTTCTAAGAGCCTCCTGTTCCACAATGCGTTCTTTTTGCTTTTTTCGTTTGGCAGATCCAGATTCATATGACCTTTTCATACTGCCGACACTAAAACAACATTTAAAGTTAAACTAAAAATAACCCAACAGATCAGGTGACCGTGACAGTTAATGAATATTGTAAGATTCAATCTTTTTCTTTTACTAATATTCGTGTTAAAAGTAGGTAATTTGTGCTTCCCCTTTCGTACTTCCTACTTACCCTTGAATGTTTATTTAATAAAATAAATTGCACTTTCGAAGTTCCAGCACTGTGAAAAACTCAGTATAAATTAATATAGGCTTTACTTTAACTTTATGTATAATGTATTTCACGCGAACGCGTGCAGCAGCGGCTCATTGACGAATTGCACTATCAGCTACTTGCCCTCCTTCCCACAATCACACTTCGTTTCGTTGCAACGTACGAGCCTTACGAGGTACGACGTTGCACTTGCCAGCGATGTCATTGAGCCGGAACGCGCCGGAAGCATTTACCCTTTACCAAATCGAGGCGCTCTTCCTAATTTGATTTTTACATTCATTCATATTTTAAAATTAAATATAAATAAAAAGAATTTACATTTATCTGTTTATATTTAAATTTTTTGCATTTTATGGGGCCCCTTTAAAGTTGGGGCCCTAGGCTAGCGCCTAGTGCGCCTAGTGACAAAACCGGCCCTGCCTGCAGGTGTCACTTTTTGGCTGACCAAACGAGAGATTAAACTCTGTTACAAACACTTTTGTGTAAGTACTCTTCTTAATTTTGTACTTTTCGGGGCGCTTCTGCTGATCACATTCTTCTATGTAAAGCTGTGAGGAAACGAAATTAAGGGTGAGGAAATAATCTGCCCAAACCAGTAAATAAGATTTCCCCCAGATATTTCCACTTAATTTCGCCCCTCCTAATCGTCTTCCCCGCCAGATCTCCAAGATATATATACCTGTGTCAGTCCAGTGTTTGTAACTTTTGCTTCTACCTTTACCAGTGCCTTTTGCTATTAACCAGCCTTATTTACCTGTTATTGATTACTGCACCTTTAACCGTCGTTCCATTTCCTGTAAAACCGTTGTTAACCTGCACCCCCTGTCGTTCCTTGTGTTGAGTGTGTTGCCGTTAGCCCTAGGGGGTTAATCGTAATTAGCCGTCGAGGTGAGTGAGTGTTTATAGTGTCATTAAAACAACAATCTTTCAACCCTTTATTAAACGTGCAAGCTGTTACCTCTATTACTCTGACCAGTTCCCAATTCCCCGAGTAATTCCAGTTCCTAGGTGTACTCCCTAGCGAACGGGTTACTACAACAAGTATTCCTCAAGATTACCAGCTACTCTCCGTACGTTCCTACCTGTCCGTGTCTTCAAAACAAAATCGGAGCGTGACTCCTGGTTTTAAACGAAGTACACCTCCGTAGTATCTTCCCGTCGCCCCGTCCTGCCTAACCTGGGGCACAGTGCTCCCGCCTACGTTAACCATAAGGGGCTGAAAGCCGTCACGTGAAAGGTTAGTTGTTACAGTTCGAACACTCACCCCGCAGGTTCTGTTGGTTACCCCGTTCGGGTGGCGCAGCCCTCAATCCCGCATCAATTAATTTGTTACATTCTAGACAGCACTGCACGTGGAAATTAACCTACAGTCCGACACGAAAACGGCATTGACAGCAAACCAGCTGACACGCTGGGGCCAGATAACTACCGGCAGATGGCAGTACTCCCCAAGTAAATACGAGGACTGCTCCGGAAATCTTTTATATTATTTTATTTTGTATATATATATTTTATTTCTATTTAGCCAATACACTTTTAATTTTCTTTGCTCGCCAATTATTTCCCGACGCTACCCGAGGCTGTGGGCAAAAGCCGGAACGTACCCAGGGTTGCTCACATAATTTGGCGCGCCGAGCAGCGGACTCTGAACCTGCACCCTAAAAGGTATAATACATAAATTTGGTTTTATTATAGATAATACCTCCTGTACACCGGTCCAGAATTAATTATTTTTATTTATTTCAGCATTAACTTTATTTTTATTTTCCTGTACATATTAGTTTTAGGTATTTTAGTTTTATTGCCCGCTTTACCTGCAAAATCTTCTCTTTGGTTGGCGCTCGAGTACCCACCAGTCCGTTTAAAAATCCAAACAGAAGATGCCGGAAACTGAAACCGATCCAGTTGTACCTCCAGAAATGGACGTTAAATTTAGTTGGGTGTTTGCGTTAAAAAAGGAGCAACTGCAGACCGAGGCCCGCCGGTTTAAGTTAGAAACAGGGGGGAATGTTCCAGAATTACAACAACGGCTCGTTACCTTCTTGAAAACGGGGGAAGGCCAAGTTACGGACCCGACCCCAGCGCGTCCCAGATCACCCCGTCTCCAGGTACCTGTCCCCGTAACAGAACCACCGCCACCTAGGAATGATACGGCGAAACTATGGGAGCAAGTTCGGAAATGGGGCCTACGTTTCGATGGCAAAGGAGACCCAGTATCCTTTCTAGAACGACTAGAAGAATTAAGAATGGGGTATGGAATTAGTGATGCCTGTTTATTACCCACCATAGCCTTGATCTTTGGAGATACCGCTCTATTGTGGTACCGAAATTCCCGTGACCGATTTACCACCTGGGACGAGTTCGTCAAAGCCTTCCAGGATCAATTCTATCCCCCTAGGTATGCTTTTCGGTTGGAAGAAGAGATCCGTACTCGTACCCAGGGGTTGAAAGAAAATGTGCCCATGTACGTGACGGCCATGATGACACTTCTGCGCCGCCATGGTCACTATTCGCAGGAACAGCAGGTCGATTGTCTTCATGAAAATCTCCGACCCGAGTACAAGCTATACATTAAACGAAGAGAGGTGAAATCGGTATACGATATCCTGGAGATGGGAAAGGAATATGAACAGGTAGTGTCACAGAAGGATCTGATTAAGCCAGCTATCCTCAACAAACCTGCCGAAATAATCCCTAGACCTGCACCTCTACCCTTAGCCCGACCGACTCTTGCCAGATCTGCATCACCGCCATTACATCACCCGAACACCACCAGACCGCCCTTGTTTTCGACCCGTCCTGGCCCGAGAGTGATCGACCAGGAGGAAATCGAAAAGAGATTAACCGCTTCTTCGGGACACGGAAATCTTGCATCGGTCCAGTATAACCGAGCCGAAGTGTGTTGGAATTGTGGCCAACCGGGACATTGGAGATTCCATTGTAAGAATCCGTTTAGGAAATTCTGCTCTAGGTGCAACAAACCCGACGCCTATTCCAGCGAGTGCGATTGTAGACGCGCACCTTCGGGAAGCGCCAATCCGGATGCAGGGGATTTTCAAGGATGGCATGAGTGGCTTGCTACCGTTAAAAGTTTTTACCTGCCAGCACCTAGACCCGTAACCGCCATTAATCCCCCAGATACCAGACTCTTTATTAAGTTGCAGCTATGTAACCAAATGATTTCAGCATTAATTGATACCGGCCCCGCCCGAACCTATTTTGGAGCATCCATTAAAAACATTTTGAACCGTAATCAAATTTACCCCACTTCTTTAGCCCAGGGAACTGCTGAGATGGCCGATGGAACGACTGTTGAAACCATGGGAAATTTCCAGTTCCAGGTTATTATAGCTGATCAGAGTCGGATGGTGAACGCGATTCACCTACCTACCTTGAATGTTGACTTTATACTAGGATTAGATTTCCTGGGAACTTATCAAGCTCGCATAGACCTTCGCAAGGGAAGCCTAGAACTCGGAGGAGGCTCTCAGGTGACGAGGCAGAAGTCTACGGGCGAAGTAGAAGCTCCCGACCATTCCAGAATCGCTGGAATTAGTAGCCCAAACGCCGAACCACTCCAGGCCCTTAATGATTTTTTGCAGGTGGAAGGAATCGCCGCTAAGTTATCCAGAAAATACAGCGGTCCATATAGGGTAAGTAAAATAATCTCACCTGTGATAGTTGAATTGCAAGATCTGGGAAATCCCCGCCGGAAAAGCCGTGTCCATGTAAAGGAATTAAAAGCCATCCCCTCCAGCGATGATGAAGAATCCCAAGGGGGGAAAGCTCTTGGTGAAAGCTCAGAGCCGCCAAGAATCCAGTCCAGTCTTGCAACCATTAAGATGGCACCAGTAAAGAGAGTAAAGCGGCGGTCGAAAGTTAGAATTGCTCCGTGGTTTCCTCGGAGGTTTAATCCCGAGGGTTCTTCACCCGTAGCTGTTCTTTCGAGGAGCGTCCCACAAGAAGCCCCGCCGCCTCCGTCAGTGCAACCCGATGTTGAAGCATTAGCAGAACGGTTCAGCAGAGTGTTTGGAAGTCCAGATGTAAGGGAGGTGATCCCTCAGGAGTGGAGATGGGGAAGCCCGGCAAGCCTTCCTATGACTCCAACTGCATCCACCCCTCAAGCAGCCACGCCGTCGCCCTTATGGAATACCCCCATACTGTCTTCGCCTGATCCGGAGTTGGTGGCTGTATGCAACCGGGCCTTGGACTGTGAGACCACGGCGAACCGTTTGGCCAGTTTGGACTTGGGAATAACTCCGCTGCCTGGTATGTCTACCGTGCCAACTCCCAGCCCTCTTCTCCAGCAGCCTGCGGTGTCCATCCGAAAGAAGAAAAGACGGTCCCGTAGCCAGACTCAACGTAAAAAGGCTAACCAGCGCCGAGTACTCGTGGGGGTCAGTCTTGGAGGTGGTCCAGGAAGCTTCCTACGTCTTCCCCGAAAAGAGGCCGTAGAGATGGGGTTGATTCTGAAAGGCGAACATCACCATATCTTTAATTTTTTATCCCCCAGCAAATCCTCTACCCGAAGGGAGGGAGAGATGTGAGGAAACGAAATTAAGGGTGAGGAAATAATCTGCCCAAACCAGTAAATAAGATTTCCCCCAGATATTTCCACTTAATTTCGCCCCTCCTAATCGTCTTCCCCACCAGATCTCCAAGATATATATACCTACCTGTGTCAGTCCAGTGTTTGTAACTTTTGCTTCTACCTTTACCAGTGCCTTTTGCTATTAACCAGCCTTATTTACCTGTCATTGATTACTGCACCTTTAACCGTCGTTCCATTTCCTGTAAAACCGTTGTTAACCTGCACCCCCTGTCGTTCCTTGTGTTGAGTGTGTTGCCGTTTGCCCTAGGGGGTTAATCGTAATTAGCCGTCGAGGTGAGTGAGTGTTTATAGTGTCATTAAAACAACAATCTTTCAACCCTTTATTAAAACGTGCAAGCCGTTACCTCTATTACTCTGACCAGTTCCCAATTCCCCGAGTAATTCCAGTTCCTAGGTGTACTCCCTAGCGAACGGGTTACTACAACAAGTATTCCTCAAGATTACCAGCTACTCTCCGTACGTTCCCACCTGTCCGTGTCTTCAAAACAAAATCGGAGCGTGACTCCTGGTTTTAAACGAAGTACACCTCCGTAGTATCTTCCCGTCGCCCCGTCCTGCCTAAACCTGGGGCACAGTGCTCCCGCCTACGTTAACCATAAGGGGCTGAAAGCCGTCACGTGAAAGGTTAGTTGTTACAGTTCGAACACTCACCCCGCAGGTTCTGTTGGTTACCCCGTTCGGGTGGCGCAGCCCTCAATCCCGCATCAATTAATTTGTTACATTATAGACAGCACTGCACGTGGAAATTAACCTACAGTCCGACACGACAACGGCATTGACAGCAAACCAGCTGACACGCTGGGGCCAGATAACTACCGGCAGATGGCAGTACTCCCCAAGTAAATACGAGGACTGCTCCGGAAATCTTTTATATTATTTTATTTTGTATATATATATTTTTATTTCTATTTAGACAATACACTTTTAATTTTCTTTGCTCGCCAATTATTTCCCGACGCTACCCGAGGCTGTGGGCAAAAGCCGGAACGTACCCAGGGTTGCTCACAATGTTATTTACCATTAGCGTCCCTACAGTAAGGGCTAAGGTGTTTTTTAAAAAAAGGAATGGACTGTTACATAATGATCACCCCTGCAGCATAAGCAACGAACATGCGTATCCCATGGGGCTTCGTCGGTTTCTTCAAGGAGGACATACCCTAATTTGTTGGTTCGCACTTCTATTCGGCTACCCTAGTGGAAATGCAAATTGGCTAGAACTTGGTGGAACATTGGCCCAATATTTGAGTATTGGGCCAATATTTGCAATGCAATGCCGATATTGTATAAAAACGAAAATGCAATATTGCCGGGGTATTGTAATCTATTATATTGACACGTGGGTATTTTGTGCTATAGTTTATAAAGGTAGTAGTCTCCTAAAATTAATCTTTACATATGTTGTGAGGTGAACATTTACGTTCCTTTACAGATGCAGTTCGTCGCAAATTTCCCAATGTGACTGACAAAGAAATCTACAAACATATTGGAAACTGCCTTGCTACGTCAGGTGACCGCGAAGGAGGACGAAAAGAAAGAATAAAAATAAATGACAAGGTTGACGCGGATGCATTAAATGGACAGATTGCAGTACATGAATTATAGACTTTTTATTTTTATATAGCATCTCATGTATGAATCTTTTTTTTTGCAATAGATAAGTTTCATCTACTTTCTGTTTTTATTGGACATAAAATTATTGGTGAGAGATAGTAAGTCTATTTGTAGACAATATTCCATGCAAGTGAGAATGCATTGGCTGTGCCAATATTGACTGCCGATTGGGGAACCATTCAGAACCAATATTGTATACAAATTATTTTGTATATTTAACCAATATTGCTTTGCAATATTGTCCACAAATTGGAAAATGTTCACAATTCCATCTTGGACCAATCTTGGTTTTCAATTTCTCGCAATATTGTGCAATGTCTAGCCAACCTAGGTCCAATATTGCATTTCCACTAGGATCATTACTTCTGTCAATGACTGTAGGTACACAACAAATTTCGTGGAATTCTGTCTATTGTTGTTGTCCGGCCAAGAATTGCAGTGGGATTTTATTTTAATGTTCAAAAACTAATTTCAGATTCGTGAAACCCTCAGATACCAAATTTCGCACGTCTAGTTAGGGTTGCATCTCATCATTTTCTTTCCCTGTAAAGAACTAACTATTGGAAAAATTATACATTTAAATGTTTCGTTAAACGATAACGACTACACCTAAATAAATGAAGAAACCGTTTTATTTCCATGTCATTAAGCAGACGATGCATAAAATATGATAATACTCCAATTTCCAATCTAACGTATCATTGAACACCGAGTGTACTTAGTAACGGTATCTAAACAGCATAAGCAGCATCCCAACCTGAGCTGCAGTTCGAAATTGAACTTTCTTACCTACGTATTTTCACCGACTACATAAAAATGTTAAATACATCTGCTTCCGCGTATATTAATTAGCATAGTAATGTAGCGAGAAATTTGTGTTTGATAGCGACAAGTTTAAAAATAGTTTGTACATATACGGCGTTGGTGCGTGAAAACACATGCCAAATGTGTACGAGAGGTCGAAAATATAGAATATATCCTGAAAATTCAGTTTTTAAAGGGGGATAACCCTCGATATTTAGGCTCATTATCTCATACAAATGGTATTTTAAGCTGCTGCTTAATTAATCCTCCTGTCTCTCATTATTTGTTCGTCGTAGGTAAATAAAATTATTATTTGCGAGCAAAGATGGGCATCATAAACAAAGCAGGATTAATATTTTAGATTCGGCTGATCTCAGTTACAACCAACATTTTGGCTAATTTTTTATCAACAAATTTGCACTTACTATGCTATTTATTTATTTGATATTACGGCCAAACCAACATAGCTGCATAAGTAGCTATCTAATAACAGGTTGGCACAAAAGTATGTTACATACAAAAGGAAATAAGTGAACATAGTACAACGCATTATGTACCTATAAAAACTACTGCTATATGACTGCTGCAAGTGGTTGAAGGGACAAAACACAATCTGACGAGGAATATACAAAATTTCATTTAAATATCTTAGCAAATAAAAAATTGGGATTGGGCAAATACAAAAGTTGGGTTGCGCATGCGCAATTTTTTGTATTCATCTGCATAGTTACCTGAGGTTTAAGGAATATTTACTAACACAGAAAACCGGTCTCCCAATCCGCCTTCTTGCTGCACAGACAGCCATATATCGCATTGCTCTGTCGCTTAATAAATGAAGTAGTTCAATTTGACATAGATACGACGAATCGCATAGGTATCTAATATTTTCAAGACAATTTTTCACCTCGGAACTAATTAAAGGTAGCCTGGATTCAAAAATTGGACCTTTTGCGCCGGCTCATATTAAATAGTGATGATCATCCGACTACCAGAAATCAACTGGGATAGGTTTCTGATATTACTAGCCGTCTCGAGTTTATATTTGTTATCAAGACATGCACGCGTTGTACATCTCTAGCTAGGTAGTAATCCTCATCTCCGTTTCTGCTTAGACTTCCTACTTTTAAATAGACAGCAAAGTACCAACTTAATATAACATTTTTTTCCTTATGTAACATTTTTATTCTATTCTAAATTACAAATTTAATCTAACAGGTGCCTTTCTAATGCGAGAAGACTTCCTAATAGTAGGTGTATTTTCTATTTCATTACCATGTTCTCCATTTACCTTTGTAGAAATAGTTGGTTCAGGTACTGCATCAACCACTATTGGGATGTTCGGTATGGGAATTAAGAGGTAAAGGTTCTAGTTCTGGTAAAATAAAAGGTGTTTCTAGGACTAGGAGTGTTACAACCGATTTCTCGTATCTAATCTAAATGACGTTCCCACATTCGACCATCATTCAGTTTTACGAGGTAATGTATTCTACCCATTTTCTCCATAATTGTACCGAATTTCCACTTCTCATGGAAGTAGTCTCTTACTGAAACTCTAGTTCCTACTGCAAATACATGAATCTTTGTATTTTCATATTTCTGTGGTTGAATTTTGCTTCTGGTCTCGGGAAGAATTAAATCAATTCTAGAACGTATATCACGATTAAACATTAAATTCGCTCGACTCTTCCCTGTGACAGATTGATTCATTTTCCTATATTGTAAGAGTAATTTACAAATTTCTGATGTTTGTGATTGTCCTTTAAACTTCATGGCTATAATTCAAACCTCTGTTACATTTTAAAATGCAAGGTATGTTGCATATACACCAGGAGGCTCTTTAGGTGTAAATATAATTTATTGTTTATGTGGAATGTTATCAACAATCCAGTTTCAATTTTCATATGTAGATAAATTCCCAAAAATTCGTCAAGGTCTTGCCACTTTGTTCTCTTCCCGTATCAAAAGCAGAAGTACATAATTTATTTGGTGGCATTTATAATTATCTAGTTTAAATAGGCATTAGCTCATTAGTACCATTTATTGGGTGGGATATAGTTTTATCTGCTTTCATATTTTGCACTCTATAAAGTAAATTTTGTCATTGTAGCTTTTTAATTACCAACATAGTTATATAGTCGTTTTTTTTAAATTATACCTGCTACTACTGGGTTGTTGTACAACGTTTGCTTGGGATTCTTGGAAAACCATCGAAGATCATACTCAGTGGCATTGTGGAGGTCATTCAAAATCTTATCTAGCCATTATTCTAAAACGAGAGTATATACTCACCTAACTAGAAAGAAGTTTCGATACGTTTTTTTTCTGTTAATTTAGGGCTTTCCAGAACGCTGGTGTCATGTATTAAAGGTTATTTTAATTTATTTAGGTTAATTAATTCGAACTGTGCTACTAGTAGTAGCGTGCAGGTCGTTCTTGCTTTCAGTTTCTTTGATTTGTTATCTACAGGGTAGGGCGAGCAAGCGCTTGCAACACCGCACTTCTGTGGACTTGAAATTCATTTTACGTTGGACTGCGCGGAACCAAAGGTGAGTAGCCTTAATTAATTTTACTGTCAATTGTTTGTTTGCGCAACTTGTTGGCTGTATGTAAAGCCAATGCCAATGGATTATTTTGAATTTGTGCATTTTAATATTTTGTTTTATGACTGTAACCAACGAACTAATATTTTACTTTTATTCTATATACACATTATTTACCAGTGATTTTTATTGCTAGACTGTGATTTAATAAACCGATTATTTTTTTGAATAAATTACTATTAATTCCTTGGACAGCTAGATTGTGGGGCTGTCCCTCAAACTGGTCCATTAGAGGTTAATTCTAGGCATAGGACCTGGCGCCCAGAAATAGTTAGAATTTTATGTTATTTTTATTTGCATCTAGCCAAATTATCCGGCTGAGCTAGTGATAATTAAGCATCCCCACAATTAGTATAAATAATCGTTACACCTCTAACGCTTACGGATCTCAAGAAATGGGCATTTTATGTACTGTTTTGCTCTAATATGATTGTATATAAATGAACGTTAAAATCTGTTCTATTTTCTAGTGTGTAAAAACAACTTATCTGTGAATACTTGAATAAATCTATCATAAACTTACTTAAAGATACACTTTCACGCATATATCGAAAAACAAAATTGTTACATTAGTTTAGCGAAACATATTGTACGCTACAGCTTTGAAAATGGTCTTCTGGTAGCAAAAGTATCATAAAAGAAAGCGAAAAACTGTCTACTAGATCACGTTCACGCACGCGGTATGCAAAACAGTGGATATTAATGTATTAAAGAGTTAAAAGTAAGGGTTTTTATTGCGGTTGGTGTACGTGAAACAAAAATCTATTATAGCGACAATCGCATTGAAGTGTAGAAAAGCAACATTATACTTTCAAATACTGGAATATGTTAGCTTCTCGTCCTCACACCACCCCTTATCTTTCAACTCAACCATTGTGCATGGAAATGTAAGCAGACAACCCTTTTATAAATCCAACGTTCGTTTGTGTAAAAAAATTATGCCGAGAGGGCGTGAGGTGGCCCAGTACGTTCAACATATTCATTGCTAAAATGCGACAAGGCCAATGGTTTTCAACTGTTTGATTATTACCATTGTAATTTCAAAAGTCTCTGTTTCTAAAACGATGCCAAACATCACACAATTTAGTTTGTTAAGCATTATACAAGGTATATTTCCCATCGGAATGTTAAATTACCTTTTAATATTCTGACTACTAATCCCAATAGTCCCTACAACATACAAATTGAATCAGTTCCAATAGTTTCCTAATCACGATATTTTATAGGATTGCGATTTCGAAATTAATTTTCACATATAGAAATTCTTCTATGTAAAAGATCATATTTAATCGAGCACCAAAGTAATATTGATATGATTTCGAAATATTGGAGGGTGGGCCAGAGTGAAACAAAATTACTGCATTTAACCAAAATGAAAATACCTTAACCAAATTTTAATAAAAAATCTATATTCAGAAAAAAAAAACACTTATTTTAGCCATTTTTGTTTCATTGTACCCCAGTATTTGGGGCACAATGAAACAGCAGTAGCTCAAGGGGGATACCAAAAAGAAGTCGGACAATACTTACTTTCCTATGTCCCAGCCATCTGTGAGTCGTTGCTGGGATGATTTTGTGAATGCTGCCAATGATCACCTCAGTCACCATGTTCATTTTCCTGCCACTGCTATAGAGAGGAGGCAAGGGCAACTTTTATTCCACCAGAAGCTCAATTCATTTCGGGGCATAATAATCGACGGGACTCGTGTGGCTATTCAAGCACCACCGACAGAGCATCCCGAGTATTCAGGCATTCTGTATTATAACAGAAAAGGCACTATAGCATGAATGTACAGATAATTGCTAGCGCTGATCAGCGAATCCTTAATGTAAATACACGTTATCCGTTCATGGCTCCGCAATATGGATGACTAGCATCGTACATCAGCATTTGCGAGAATTACATGACGAACATAGAACGTGTTGGCTTCTTGGCTATTCTGGTTATCCTCTCCAACCCTGGTTAATGGACCCAGTAGAGGGAAGAAATACGCTGAGGATATCAAAACAATTCAGGATTTTCATGCCAAGCGCGAAGAATATTGTGCTGTAGAAAGGCAAAAAACTAAACGAATCGGTAGGCTTCACTTGGCCACTTCAACTAGAACCCTTCCAAAAAGTTTTCAATTTGATTCCACTAATTGGAAATATTTTATTCTCTCCCGAGCACCTTTCAGCGGAAGATAAAAGGCAGTATTTAATTGAGAAGTGTTCTGTAAATACCGAAATAATTAATAATGTTGCCAAAGCTACTACAGGGCAATGTAAGAACGAAAACTGGTTAATATGTCGAAAGCATAGATTAACAGCAAGCCACTTTGAAAAGGTGTTAAGTGCTAGCAAAAGGAACCGTTTTCCACCTTCCCTATTGAAATCATTAATGGAAGATTACAATTTAGATACAGTATTGTCTATACAATGGAGACGTGAAAATGAATCAATCGTCATTGCCACTTTTACCACAACTGAATTGGGTGTAACCCCTACAGGTTTATGGCTCAATGAATCTGGTTTTTTGGGAGCCAGTCCAGATGGTTTTGTAGGAGATGATGCAATTATTGAGGTAAAGTTCAAATTTAGGAATAATGGTTTGAAAGAGGGACTTAAGGATAAAAGTTATATTATTTATAAAAATGAGGATGGGACCACCGGAATTCACAATAATCCATATTGGCATCAAATTCAAGGGCAATTACATCTAACGAAAAGACTTTTAGGATATTTAGTTATATGGACTCCCAGTGAGTGTGAAATCGTTACAATTCCAGGTAATGAGCAATGGAATTCAAATATAAGTATACTAATAGTACATTATATATGTATTATTGCCTGAGCACCAAGATTACATCTCGAGGCGCTTGCGCCGAGGGGTGTAAGATGCGAAGGCAATAATAGACTTCTCTACCGTGGTATATATACTATTTTTTTCACTACTAGTGTAACTAGTACTGGAATTTCTCTAAATTAACATATTACATTGTTAAGAAAGTGAACGGTGGGACCGAATTTTTTGTTTATTAATTTAACATGTCAATCAAGTGCGTGGAAGAACAAGTCAAACGGGCCGTATTTTGTCATTGAGATATTTCCAAAGAGTAATTTCGTTCGAATTTTTTCAAAATGTGATAATTTTAGGTATGTAATTTCTCTCGAAATGGCTGATGGTGGCAATTATTCATTTTAGAGAACTTGTCTAAACGTTTATTCACGAAATTTCGGGTTGTAATTTCTAGTGACAGCGTGACAGTTCTCATATTGACTAGGTACTAGTTAATAATGTCCACATTATTAACCACTTTGAACAACTGCCGAGAAAGCCTACTTTACAAGTGGAAAAAAACTTAATAATCATGTCATCAGACGCTAGTAGTGAAAAAAAGAGTTTTATATTAATCATTATATACCATATTTAACAGGAGTGAAGTAATTTACATAATGTACATATTCTTAGTTAGTAATAACATATATTCTTAGTTAATAGTACCATAATAGTTTAGTACCTATTGCTTTACATAAATTTGACAGTAATAGTTGGTTTTTGTGTGTTAGTTGCTCCCATTATACATCCAACTCTTCATTTACTTTCATGAGATGAGTATAAAGGGGCCACTTCTTTAAGAAATCGGTAATGAAGGTTGGTAAGAGCTCCTATTACTTGCACAATAACACCTGCATGATTGTACAATGTTCGGGGTATGAAATTAATAATTGTATACAATGTCATTCTTTGGATGGCTCTATCGACTACTCAGTAAAAAATGGTGGCACATTTGAATGAATACCAGGTGGTAAAATATCTTTTAATAAAAAACCTTTGTCTGCCAATATAAGGTCACCTGTTTCTAACATGCTTAAAATACCACAGTGCTTCACAATTTTTTGTCGGATGTTGGACCAGGGTATAGCGTGCTTACAAAGGTTACAACACCATTTGGTGCCACTCCGATAAGGGTTTTCCAGGTGTTTCTGTGTTTATAATTACTGTAAGTGGATTTTTGTTGGGACATTGAGCTTCGTGGCACCATTGTAGTCATTTCAGTACAATCCATAATTACTCTGCAGTTTGTAAATGTAAAGCAACTCGGAAGGCATGTTTGATTTTTTTTCGGCTAGGCATGGGCTCATCAATTGTTTAAAGAGAATTTCATGCAAAACATACTCGTACAACCACGTTATAATAACATTCGTGACCATTGCCTGTGAAACGTTAAAGCTCTGTACCAAATCCTCATGTGGAAAATTTTGTCTAAGTTTGTTTGGTGGTGATGATGAACAATAAACGTAAAGCATGATTGAAATGGACTGTATTTGTATAAATGTAAATACGCAGTTTCACAACCTCTTCTTACGAAGAGTAAAAGCTTAATGCTACGCGCAGGTAGCGTCCTACAGTCAACCCTGGAACTACCGTTCATTTTCTCACCTGTTTTCGAGTTACTGGTGACTTATACCTAACATGCCGGCCCCCTTGAAAGATAGGAGTTTTCAAAACAATATTAACTATGAAACACATAAAAATACTATCAAATGAAAAACACAAAGCATAACTCTAAATTGTGATGGCGCATTGATTGTCCATTATTCGGCATTGTGGTGTCTGGCAAGTCTCGGTTCGGCACAATTATTAAGTTTCCCTGACCACAGACCTGTTTGAGATCTTCAACACGCTCTAACGTGGTAACATCGATTATTCCAATTTTCCTTTGTCTGTCACAGGACGCCAATTTTATGCCCGTTAACCGAAGGGAGCATCTGGATAAAGTGTGTATATATATTCCTCCAGTTCAGTGTACTCCAATTGCAACGTCTTCCTTTGGCGCACCTAAAAATTGCGTTACTTTGCAGACTTGTTGGGGAAGGAATCTTTATTATGGGTTCAATTAGTGGTATTTTATGCTAAAATAATAAGTAAATAAACCCAACACAAATCACATTCATTTGTAGTGGACAAGATGAATATATTCAATGGTATAAGGCCGTTACAAATGTTTTAAAAACCTTTATGTACACATTTCCAATATAATTTTAAAATGAAGGGAATGAAATTAAATCAAATGCACGATTACATTTTTAATACCGTGGGCTACTTAAGTAAAACCTTGGTAATAACAAAGCATTACGATCTATCAAGTTATAGTTTATTACGAGTCCCGGAAACAAACTTTTTCCGTGCGCGGAAAGCCGTGCAAGTACGGAAAAAGCATTTCAGGACGTGTAATTAACGATATTTTTATTATACTTCTTTGAAACGATGTGTTTAATTATTTTATTTAAGATAAAGTTTACAAAACGACAAAAAATATTACAAAATGTGAAAGAAGTTTATCTAAATATTCAATCATTGACGAATTAAAATACAACATAGGTGCATTTTGTAAATTATATAGCATATAAACTTTCTGAAAATGAGTTTATTTTGTCTATTTTAAATGTATTGGGTGTTTTTATTTAGCGCACGGAAAGAATCGAAGGGATCGGGAAAACTTTTTCCGTGCGCTCGCACGGCAAAGGTCAATTTCCATTATTTCTAATACTGAAGTAAATAAGGCGATTTCAATGAAGTATAATAAAAAATATGTTTGCAATCTTTACCTTTGAAGGGCAAGACTTGATTTTTATTATGTAAATGGTATTAGTGTTAGAAAAAAGTTTGAAGGTCATATCTAAAAGTAAACATGGTTTGAATATGTAACTGTTTATAATGGAATAGTAGAATTCCTGATAATCATGTGACACACGTTTTAACTAGTGTTGTAGGAATATTTTCTGCGAATTTTGTAATTTTTCTGGAAATACGCAGGAATATTCGCATTGCTAAAAACGAATATTTCCACATTCGAAATTTAAGCCAATATTTCCCACATATTATGAAGAACTTTACGAGAACATACATTTTCGTGAATGTGATTTTTGTGAATTTAATTAATGTTCATTTTGAAATTTGTAAAGAAACCGAGTTCCAAAACTTTTTCGTTTTGATGTATGTGAAGGTGAATATTCGCAACGATAAATTAATTACGGTACGTTTAACTAAAATAAACATCTTGAGCTAAAACTCAATACCTCAATATATTTACGTTCGTAGTAAATAATTATTCTTACCATAACCGATAGCATTTAAATAAGCAATTTCGGCAACTGCGGGAAAGAAATCTGCATTGGAACGTCTTAATAATACCATCTTTTTTTTCCATGGTTTCTTTGGTCTCCGTTTGTTGTTTTGCCGTCTAAAGGATCGTCTAGTTGTCTGAACGAGTCTCTCAAAATCGTCATCTTCACTGGATGAGTGAAGAGCATTTACCGCATTTGTTATAATGGTAAATACAAGACATATATATGTGGGTACCTCGGTAGGTACTGTGCAATTCATGTACCAACTGCACTCCAAAATTTTTTGATGGTGTTAAATGATAAGAGGGTTGTATGGGCCATAAGATTTTTCTTTTTTGCTAACTGACTGTCGGTTTCCCATAATATTTAACACCATCGAAAAAAGTTTTGAGGTGTAGTACCCTCGGTAGTACTTGACTTGCACAGTACCTATGTATGCCTTGTATTTACATACATTGCGACCAACTGACCAGCTTCGAGTTCACAATTAGGTGACTGCCATAAGTATACAATGTACTACGTGTATTACAATTGCCAGCCTTCGTGAATTAATTTAATTACCTGGACAGCTACGACATCTTCGGCAGCGTACTAGAAGCACATGTTCTCAATTTTGCTTGACTGACCGCAGTATGTTGTTGTCCACAACCACTGTATGCACTATACATAAACTAGCCTTGGTAAATTCAGAGACTTTTAGGCTGTGGCTCTCCATGTTTATACCTACCTATGTACTACCTACACGTGCTATTAGGTAACATATACACTGTACAGGTATGTAAACCAGAAAGCAACAACTATCTAAGTACTTGCAAAGAATAATATGCGAATTTACTTACCTTTCAATAATAAAGAACACGTACCTATTAATTAACAATAACAATCGCAAATCGCCAACATAAACAAATGAAGAATCTGATGCGCATCGCAGGCCTGACAATTCAAAACGGTAAGCGCGCCAAATACAAATTAAAGTACAGATGCTTATTTTCCGCAGCAAGACGGTAAACGTTCTGCAACCCGTATTACATATTCACATTTTATACGACGCCGATGCGCCGACTATTGCAAGCGCGCCTTCGCTGTTGAGTTTTGGCGGAACAATGAGAGATGGCGCCCCAAACCGGGCGCCATCTCTCATTGTTCCGCCAAAACCGTTTTGGTATAAAATCCGCAATTATCAACTTTCATAAAAATGAAACTTTAAAATATAACACTCTCAAATTTTGAACACTTACAACTTGAATTGGCAATATTGTCAACTTCAATTCTTTAAACGATATATAATTAATATTCTCTTTTGCGGCGTTACCTTACTTTACTTAAATACGTTATAACTTTGAATAATTTGTGATTTAAAGTAACGAAATGTCATATTATGTATAAACATAATATGTACTTACTGCCAATTCTACGAAATTGCATTTGTCGTAACTTAAATATATGTAATTTAAAAAATCCCAAATATCAATTTATATAATGTCAACTTTCTGGAGTGTTATATTTATGAGATTCCAAAAGTTTTCGACTTTAATTTTTTAAAGTAAAATATGTGAGGTCCGTGAAGTTGGAGTGTCGACTTGAAAGGAATTAAGTTCCAAGTATCTCATAATTTTGTACTCATTTTGTGCTAATTTGTGCTGCCAATTTAAAATTTTGTGCTCATCAGGTTAATGAGTAATTCAACTTTTTCTGATGACACTACAACTTCACGCTTGAGTGTCAACATCGATATTTTCAAAATTTTCTTTTACTATAATTTTGTGCTCATTTTGTGCTAATTTGTGCTGCTAATTTAAAATTTTGTGCTAATCAGGTTAATGAGTAATTCAACTTTCTCTGATGACACTCCAACTTCACGCTTGAGTGTCAACATCGATATTTTCAAAATTTTCTTTTACTATAATTTTGTGCTCATTTTGTGCTAATTTGTGCTGCTAATTTAAAATTTTGTGCTCATCAGGTTAATGAGTAATTCAAATTTTTCTGAAGATACTCACTGTAGTGTCAGTTAGTTGGATATTGCCATCGCCGTTTTTTTGGAAAAAATTTCATCAAATGTCGACATTTTAGATCATTTTAAGCAACTTCTAAATAATAAAATTTTTCTGCCTGTGGGTACGTACCGTACGTACTATGTACAGTGTGGTCCAATTTCGATGGGATTAAATGGGTAATTTTCTTATTAGCGCAGATAAACGAAAACGGTTTTAGTACTCGTGTCCTTATTTTTTATGCTTATTCCATTACCTTTGCCGGAAATAAGCTGCCGTCTTTTGTTTTTTCACTAGAGAGAAAAAGTGAAAAATGTTGAAGCTAGAACAAAATGGCTTTAGCATTATTCAAGCAGTTTTTAATGTAGATAACCAATGTCGTCAGTCGTTTGTTTCTAGACCTTTTAATAATCAACTTTTTATTTATTTATTATTGTCTTTATTTTATAGTGGGCGGAGTGTTAGCTAATTAGCTACTCTTTCCACAAAAAAACTTTTGTTATTGTCTTTCAGGGAAGATGTATTAATAAGCAAAATTTATTTTAAAAAGCTTATTCTTGAAAATAAGTATGATAAATAAGTATGATGTATTATACATTTTAGGAAAGCTCGTAAAGCAATAAATTTTTTTAAACCATGGTAAATTGTAACTTCAATTTAAAAAAATCAACTTTGAGTTACAACGCAGTTACTAAAAGAATTAGAAACAAACAAATCGTACAAAAGAAATAGGGCTGAATTTGTGTTTATGAACTTATAATATTAATCCGAATTATAATGGAATTTTGTGATAAAATGGTTACCCAATTTTCGTGTATAATTAGTCGTAATGACAATTATCAGGCTGAAGAACGGAATGAAGCCTGTGAATGCGGTATCTGTTTGCACAGCTTGCAATCTGTTTTATTTTAATAGATTTACTATTCTTAATGTTTTCTATTTTTTTAATGGTAGAACCTAGATTTTAGCGCATTTTTAAACTTATGTTGGAAGCAATTATGACCACTTTCTCCGTCCGTCCATGCGAGGGCGCCACTGCTCCTACAGTTTTCAATATATTTAGTTCGTTCTTCTTGAATTCGGTAGCTCTGTTACCTCATGACGATAAATGTGCGCATGCGCAATATCAATAAAATTTTCTTATTTATTAATATATTTTGCTGAAATTTTCACCACCTTTATAGTAAAGGCAAACATATCGCATATGGTAAAAATCAGGTGTGCGCATGCGCAGACTGCACAATGCCCGCATCCTTTTTTATAGATATTTTTTGGAAAATTTAACCACATTCTAGTAAAGGCAAACGTCCCATATTAGATATGCGCATGCGCAAACCGCCCAATACTAACTTCCTTATTTTTAATTATAGATGCTTCTAATAACGAAAAACATAGGTCACATAACAATGGACTATGGAAGTCCCGAATAATGCATGAAAAATGCTCGCAATTTACTCGCCTTAGGCCCAAACCTCTTTACTTTTAACTTTTATGTCCACAGTAAGGTGCCTTTTGCGGCTTCGCTCTCTTTTTTTTATTACTCTCCCTTGAGCTACATCCAGGGGTGTATTTCCCACAAGGCGGACTAGTTGCGCGCCTAGAGCGGCAAATTCTAGGGGCGGTAAATTTTGGAGGAAACATTTTGAGTATTCACCAGTTTTGGTTTTGTTTAGCAAGAAGCATGAAGCGTAGAGACCACAAATTTAAATATCTGATTGTTTGTTGATGAGCGGTAAATACGGCAACCAGGAATAAAACAAGGAAAGGAGTATGTAGCGTTCTTTTCTTACCAATTGATATTCCAAATTTATATTCCTTATATACTTCGAATTTTACTCGTTGATTGTTGAGTGAGAAATAGCAAAGAGGCGCAACTATAATGTAAAATTGCGATACATATTCCCGAAGCTTCCCGTGCCCACAGTCCACAGTGGGAGGGGTGTGAGTGTGTTAGACGTGCGACTCTGATGCTTAAAGGCCACCCAACAACACAAACCGATTGAAAACCAATGAAAGAGCGTTGGACTATAATTCCGGAGGTCGGGTGTTCGAACCTGGATTGAGGTGAATTTTTCATCTGTGGCAGATACCTTAGACCAGTTGCGAGCATTCTGCCGGCTACTCTGAATTACGTTTTCCTGCAGTTTTCCTAATTCGTAAGGTAAATACCGGAGTATTATAAAACAACTTAATACCTTCTCTGCAGAGGCACCTCTAAAAAGCACTATGCGGGTCACTCTGTAATTGGGCGTAAGCCTGTTGAGGGCCCAGAACAAGAGAGGAATAGTAAATAAATAAATAAACGCTGCTACAACTGCGGAAATCGATTATTCTTTACCAAATCGCCGATGCACTGAAGCATCTTGCAATAAGCCTCATCTAAATTAATCGAGTTGCACCTCTCTTTATATTTCTCACCCCATCTAGGTATTCCCTCTGTAAACCCGTTTAGTTTAGATGCCAGTCATTTCTATAGTATATTTGTTATTACCATAGTTCTTTGGTTCGCCACTAGAGGTCGTGATCTTCTTTTTTTTCTACATACGCATGTCCTATACTTCTTCCTTTCAGAGACGATCTGGATCTGGGTTAATTGCGTGCAAATTTTTCTCGATACGCCATTACTTTTTACTTGACTTTGTGTCAATCTGTTTTGGCTGTGAACATATTTCTATTGAGTGTTTTTTCTCTATTTCTGATGTGCTGTGGCTGTGCTCCATTGAATACGCTTTGCAAGTAATTAGCGTGAGGTATGTACTTCAGCATTTTTCTTACTACGTTTTTTAGGGTTTTATCTTCCCTCAAGGTTCGCTCAAACTTCTCTCTTAACTTCTTATCATTTTCTCTTCTGGATTACTTTTACGTTATTCTCTACCTGGATATTTCTTACGCAGAACGTGGATGACATCGCAATTTTACCTGGACCCGCCATCTTAGCGAAATTGACATTGGCAACGTCACGTGAGACGACATTACATAACCTACTTCGAAAATTTACACCTGGAGATGTACCTAATTGGTCATTACTAACTGCAAGTATTTGCGAAACCTTTTGGAGAATATTAGCTTTCTATCTTTACACCATCATATTCTTTTTCTATGAATATCTTTAAGTACAATTCTTTCGGTGTATATTATGGGTTTCCAACTTAGACAATACAGTACATGGACTGCTAATTAGCAGTACAAATTAGCACAAAATGAGCACAAAATTATAGTAAAAGAAAATTTTGAAAATATCAATGTTGACACTCCAGCGTGAAGTTGGAGTGTCATCAGAAAAAGTTGAATTACTCATTAAGCTGATGAGCACAAAATTTTAAATTATCAGCACAAATTAGCACAAAATTATAGTAAAAGAAAATTTTGAAAATATCAATGTTGACACTCCAGCCTGAAGTTGGAGTGTCATCAGAGAAAGTTGAATTACTCATTAAGCTGATGAGCACAAAATTTTAAATTAGCAGCACAAATTAGCACAAAATGAGCACAAAATTATGAGATACATGGGACTTAATTCCTTTCAAGTCGACACTCCAACTTCACGGACCCAAATATGTGAGAGTTTACAAAAGTTGCACTTCAAATCTTGTATTTTAAAGTGTTGCTCTTACTAGCATAATTTAAACTTAAAAAACAGATCTTTAAAAATGTATTACGAAAGCGCTCTCATAAAATCTTGCTATTTAAATAACAACAATCATGAAATGTACCTACTTAAGTTCTTTAAGTGTTATCAATATTCAACTTGTATAGTGTTGTCGTGTATAGTTTAACTTTTCTAGAGTTGACTTATACAGTTTTTATTTTAAGTCGGTGTATGTTGCTAAACTGCTGCCTTTAGGTGTATGAATCATAGTTTTAAATTAAATATAGATGCCTATTACTATTTAAATCAATTTTTTATGTAAACTGTAAACGGGTTATACTGGTTTTGCTAATTTATTGAATGAATATTTACTTTCAAAATAATGATACGATTCTATTGCAATAACTTTTAAAGTTGTCAAATTGTATTTCAAATGGCCAACAGTTATAATAATAATAATAATAATAATAATAATAATAATAATAACAGTCTTTATTCAAATAAACTACAATGTGATGCATTAAATAAATATAATCTTAGTGGACGTATTCATGGTCATACTGGCCGTCTGAAAGACTTGTTGAAAAAAAAACATATTTACTAAATTACTAATTAATAGATCTATGAAAATCTATATTTCTCAGCTGACAAAAATTCACTAATAAGTATTCTTGACCATTCAAATATTTTATGCAACAAATATCTATTATTTAAAAATTATAACTCCTTTAATATATTTCACTGTCATAAAATTGCATTCCTCCACACAAATAACAGAAATATTTCGAATTGTCTTAAAAAATCTATAAACTCAAAAACAAAATTATGCAACTTACTCTTTAGTCCCGCAACATTATACACCAAAATGTTTATTCCGTTGAAATACCTATTTCTATTGGATCACTCTTGAATTTTTCTGCTGGAGGTTGAAGGTGTAGATTCGGAGTGGCTTCGGGACTCGCGCATCTGTGGTTGAGTAAGCAACGGTGGTTCTTTGTTGATCTTCCGTTTCTTCGTACTTTTGGCTTCTTTCCTTATGGATGTTTCTCTGTAATCCTTTTCAAGAGTTGGTTCGATGCATGGCGCCGTTTGATCTCCCTGTAGCTCTTGGCAATGGATGAATCTTCCGTTAATCAATAATCCATTCTTCCTTAGTTGACAAGCCTGACCCGATTCTCTATGATAATTTCTAATTTGGATCATTTTCTTTTTGCGTTTACGCTGTTCTTCGTCTAGATCTTCCGTGACGTATATCGTACTACCTTTCAACTTCTTTGCGTTCCTTAAAACTTTTCTCTTATGGATATTGGAAACGAATGACACAACCACCGGCCGATTTCTGTTCTCATTTCTCCCTAAACGTCGAACGTAGTTAATATTATCGGACGTTGTTGTAACCTCCACTACATTGTTACATAGGTCTTGAATGGTATTTTCCAAAGCTTCTATATTTTCGGCGCCGCTATCTCGAATTCCGAAAAAAACTAAATTGTTGTCCCTTCTTAGATTTTCAATGATTCTTTTTTGCTTTTGGATGGTTTCTTGCAATTCCTTGTTATCACTTTTTAATTCCTCGTACTTTTGTTTCTGCTCTGCTAATAAAGCCGGTATGTTGAGCTTACCAATTTCATCTCTAATCGTTTTTCTCATCTCCAATTTAAAACCTTCAAACAATTTAACTAATTCACTAGGATCGCTTCCCATTGTTATTTGCAATTATTTACAAAACTGCAACTTTAAATATTATTTATTTATTTGTATATGAATTGATATTTACGAGCGCTTATCTTATCCACAAAAGCTAACGTATTCAGGTAAATCGATTCAATTTATATTACCACGTACATTAAACGCTAATTATTCTTTTATTAGATCACTGATTATCCACCTGAGCATTTCACCATGGACCCTGCACTAGCATTTCTTTACAGCTTTAGAATTTTAGTATTAAAAGTACGGTTTAAGTAACTTTGAACTTGTTTAACTCACGCAGCACAGAAATTACGTGTTTCTCCTTTCACTTCAACCAAACAAGTCCCCAACAGTTATACCTTTGGGTAACATTCTATTGAAGTGATCACAGAACATTTAATATTAAATAACAAATTTTGTTGTTTCAAAATTTGTCTTTATTATAGTCAATATATTTAAAGTGACTTACATAAAATGTACAACAATTAATTATACAACTTTTTACGTTACTTGTTTTCGTGTACATAAAAATTATATTCAATAAAAACCTACATTTGATATTGACACGTGGATATTGACGCGCCCTTTTAACAAAAAGTATGCGTTCTTCAATACTTTCAATTTTATTGCAGTTAGAAAAGTAACATTTGGCCTTTTTTGAACGAGCTTCATATATGTCTTGAAATACAGGGTTCGGCAATGAAACGGGAAGATTTCGTAAATAATTTTATTATCGAAAAAATATTTTTTTTGTAATTAGTAATACCATACTGGGAAATAAAAGAGTAGCCATTTGATATACAATGTTAAAAAACATTATTTTTTGAAAATTACATCTGTCAAATGGCCTCCGTTGACACGTATGCACTCATGGAGTCGAACACGTTCAATATTTTCAGGGATTCGAATCCTTCTGGCACTACCACCTCTTTCTCTAGACGTCGATCCAGTTTGCTCGAGGTTGTTTAGCCACATTCGAATCGCATGGTCTGACGGAACCGGTTGGTTACGCGGTATGTTAAAATGCCGTCTAAAATCTCGACGCGTTTGCATTAAACTCTCGCCATTTTGGTAATAAGCCTTAATTGCGTAACCGCGATGCTCACCCGTCCAACGCTCCATTGTAGACTAAATGGCAAGCCACTCGCAGTGTTGGCAAGTAGTAAATGACAGAAATCTGAGAATGGCCGCCTGGAATTCACCAGAAGTCACTAGGTGGCGGAAAAGCCCGC
Organism: Photinus pyralis; assembly: GCF_008802855.1. Classification (NCBI taxonomy): domain Eukaryota; kingdom Metazoa; phylum Arthropoda; class Insecta; order Coleoptera; family Lampyridae; genus Photinus; species Photinus pyralis. The sequence continues at coordinate 38,223,242 of NW_022170249.1, forward strand.
CGCAGGCGAAAATTTTTTTTTTGGTGATTTTTTTCTCCAAAATCTAGTGATTTCTAGTGACTTTTCACAACAAAATCACCAATTTTATTATTAAATAAGTTTGCAACCAAACGTTCAACATTGGACAAATTCCCTAAAATCACATCATTACTGTTTAGCGGAATTTTTCGAAAGAAAAAAAATTTCCCTTATGACGGCTTTGTGCGTCCGTCTGTTCCTCGTATAACTCGAGAACGAAAAGAGACAGCGATGTCAAACCTTTACCAATCGATTTCTACAAGTTCAAGCATCAGTGCTATTGAATATGAGCCGAATTAAAAGTCGCGTTTCCGGATGCGAGCTGGCAAAAAATTCACCTACTGAAAATCGTATGCGATTCTTCGTATCTTGTTTCTTTCATAACATAATAGGACTACTTACCTACTACAGCAAATAGGACACATTTTTATTGATAACTCAGTTTATTTTAAACATCTACAAACTACAAACCATAAAACAAAAAATAAATGTGGTTTATACATAAATATAGATTTCTGAAGAGATGCACAACCCCACCTACCTCTTTGCTTACATTATTCTCACATTGAATTGTAATACACAAGTTAATGTAAAGAGACAAAAAGCAAAATGTTGATCATCCTCCGTGATAAAACAAAACTTAACGCATATACATAAAATATTGTGGTAATACAACAGAATTCACTTAACTATTTGTAGCATCGATTACATTATTTTAATTATTGCGTATGTATTAGATAAGTATACCTATTGCAAGTCTTACAATAAAAGAGATTAAAAACAAGGAACAAAATGTATAGGTATTTCACAGGTCATAGCTTATGGTTTAATATCACTTAACTCAATTATCAGTCATCGCTTAGTAGTTCATTTACATCAACATCATCTTCATGATGTTTTGAATATGACTCGTTAGTGCCAATTTGCTTGCAAACTTCATCAGGCAACGTATAACTCTGACAACATTTGCCAATCCTCTTCAAACCAAACCTAATATGAAGTATGCTGTCTAGCAGATCAAGCAGCATCCGGTTTCGCAACTTGCTTTTAATGACGTTCATCTGACTAAAAAGTCTCTCAACATCTGCGTTTGAATGTGGCAGACAGAGTACCGCAAACGCAAGATTCACAAGAGGTTGGAAAGGATTTTCATCACTGGCATTTCTATATTTCGCTACTTCTAACCAAAATAATTCAGTGTTTTCTTTGTTCTCCCAAGGAATAGTGTGTAACTGCATCCACGCATTTTCGATATTATTAATTTCAAAATTGTCACTGACAAACTGAGAGGCCAACTCAGAAATTGACATCTTTAATGGCTTTCTCGCTTCTTGAACAGAAAGCATATTCATTGAACTTAAAATATTGACATTATCAGGTAGTCGATTTTTTAGCTCCTTCGCTAGGTTGATAAGGAATGCAACGCATTTGCTCTGGATCTCAGTCTTTTCTGAAGCACCGATTTTGTGTACGGTACAAGCATTCTCAAATGCGAATCCAAGGTAGATATTGGGGCTTAAGAATCTCTCAATATTGAATTGCTCGTCGAAAATATCCACACGATGCATTGGATTAACAACGAGGTTTATTACGGTTGAGTACAATTGCTTTAAATCATTGAGAAGCTTCGTAGGGTCTGCAGTTTGTGATTCAAAGTGCTTGTTAGTTTTTTGTACCATTGTAAGTATCGGGTATAGAAAATTAAGGTATACTAAATTGGCTGACTTTGAATATAGCTGATATAACATATCCGCAGAATGATCCGTCAGGCGCACAATATTGAAATGATCTTTCAGGGTCTCCCATTGATCAAGTATTCGTTTGACAGCTGGCTCAATTGAAATCCACCGTGTGTCGCTCATTCTGAGAATCTTCAAAGGCGTTTCATCGTTATTGAGAGTTTTGTAGACGTTCACATATGCAATCTGTCGAACTGACGATTGAAACCAGTTATAAGTTTCTCTTATTAAAAAGTCGATTTCTGGTGGCAATGTTTTCTCGGTAGATTTCGAAAGAGCCAACTGTAAGGAATGGCACACACAACGCACCAGCCGTAGGTGCGGAATTTCCGATTTCAATAACGCGAAAACGCCGTTGTTCACACCTACCATTGCAGCAGCGTTATCTGTACCCATGCCCTGCAAATTCTGCAAAGGTAACTTGTGCTTTTGCAACACCTGTTTCACAGTCTCTGTAATGCATTTTGCTGTACCATCTTCGATATGCGCCAGTTCAAGATGCGTTGTCACTATTTTATTCAAATTTATGCTGTGATAACGTATCACTATCCCTAGCATTTTTGAAACCGATATATCAGTCGACTCATCGATGATAAGACTATAGGGGTTGTTACCAATGTCCTCAATTAGTGCCTTTCGGAAATGGGGTCCTATGACGTTCTTAATTATTTGGGTGCATTTGGTACGGTGAATTTTTATGGTTTCGGAATAGTCTTTGTGGAGGTCACTTAGATGATCAATAGACCTAACACTAGTGTGTACAGCAGAATACATACAGAGTTGCGCTTCTTTTCGCTGTTGCTTGCTGATGACACTTAGAGGTTGAAATTGAATTCTTTGCTGAGAAGCAGAAGAAAAAGGCCGCGCATTTTGAATGTGCTTATCTGTCTTGGTATGTTTTTGAAGATCGGCAAACCTGGCAGCCAATAAGCATTTGCAATATTTGCAATAAGCTTTTATGTTGTCGGTTGTGCAACGTTGTAGCCAGCCTTGGAACTCTTTCAGTTTCTCCCACTCCTCCCGATATTTCTGGGAGTACGGTATCTTATGCTTAGGCACTAAAAAAGACCATATCATAATAAGAACGTCATACGTGAAAATGTCGGTAAACTGGACACAATCAGTTTAAAGGTTTACGTTACTTACTTATTTCGTGTCACTGATGCATGGATGATGGAACGCCTACACAGCACGACTAATCGTAGGGCCAGTGACCTTCAGCGCACCTATATGAAAAATATATTTAAAAAAATGTATGTAAGAAATCCTCAGATTACCTATAACGAGCGACAAAAATGAGTTGCTGCCGAGTCGCCTTTGGAAGTTCAAGTTAAATACGATTTCCCATGTAAACAACAATTCCAAAGGCGACTCGACAGCAACTCATTTTTGATCGCATTGTACTTACTGCTTTCGAGTCTCCCACTGAAAAATCTTACGGTACGCAACGTGTTTGGCGTTTCTGCAACGGCAAATACAACTCTTAGATTCAAATTTCAAAGCACGGAAACGAAAAGCATGAAACGAAAATATTTACTTTTACTCAACTGGATTAACCTCTACAATAATTACGTCACAATTTGACAGATCAGAGATCACAATTCACAGATGACAGACACGCTGAAGTTGGCTGCATACCACGCGATGCAGTTTTTATGTGTTCTGTAGTCGGCCCTGCACTGTAAGTCCACTACACACCGACAGATGGCGTCCGGTACGAAAAAAACGCGAACATTTCGAAAATTCACACATTTATATAGCATTGCGGTTTTTCTTTAAATCACCAGAGAGTCTCCACATGTATGTTGAAAATCACTAGGTTTTAGACATACCTGAATCGTGATGAAAAAGTCTGAAATTGATCTTGAAATTCACCAGATCTAGTGACAAAATCACCAAATTGCAACACTGCCACTCGGGTCCCGACAGGTCTGTGACTGTCCTCCCTACCACTTCACCACCCGCTGCAAGCCCCACCCCAAATCTTCCCGTTTCATTGCCGGACCCTGTACTAAGCTCATAATATATGTGTTTGGTTAAGTAGTACGTTTAATAATATGCATCGTATTTCCTAAAACGGCGTTCCATATATTTGGGATTGCAGGAGCTTGCCGAATTTGTGAAATCTGCCAGATAACATTAGATGACATTGAAGATTCGGGAACCCTGTTAATTGTGAAACTTAAGCAAACAAAGAATGATGTAAACAGAAGATTTGTAGTTACTGAAGTATACATTAAATTTTACAGAATGTACGTAGCTCTTCGTCCAGCAGCAGCAAAGGACCGCCGTCTGTTTTATGCATATCGCAATGGTAAATGTATCAATCAAGTTGTGGGTAAAAATCAGTTTTATAAGGTAACTGAAACAGTCGCTAATTTTCTTCAACTTGAAAATGCTAACTTATATACTGGTCATTCATTTCGAAGATCGTCTGCTACACTTTTAGTTGAATCTGGGGGAGACTTGATGGCACTAAAGAAACATGGTGGTTGGAAGTCATCCACGGTCGCTGAAGGGTACGTTGATGAATCGGTAGCACACAGGACCGAAATAGCAAATAAAGTGTTCAGAGTGTTATTATACACATTTTAATTTACAAACCTATAGCAATTAAGTAGTAGTGGCAACACTGCAGATGTAAGGTAGGAGTGTGTGAATGTCGTTTTAGCTGTACCATGTGTTTTGTATTAAGTTCTTTTTCTCAATGTTCGTTTTCAATATATAAATGTAATTAACCGAGTTATTGCTTCCTGGCTAATTTCCACATCAAACCTAACATTGGTTATGGGCCCAGTAGCCAGAAGGAGCGGAAAAGTAAATAAAGTAATTGGAGAGTGGAGGTTATAGATAAGCAAGGAAGTGTCTATAGTCACGGCAGTTGTGTGGCTCTTCAAAAATAAAGGTCGGTTTGCTAAAGTTTTAGCAATGGAAAATTATATATCGAGTGAGAACATAATCAAAGGTGAGAACAAACATGGAATTGTTCCATTTAAAGGAGACGGTTTGTAACGTTAATTAAATCCTTGTATGTCGTATGTGTTGCCTACAGTCTTGTTTACTTATTTATTGTTTGTACTTGACCTATTGACTTATTTCTGATATTTTCTTCTCTTCCTGTCACATTGTTGGAACTTGATTTTTCTTCTTGTACATTTCCTGGTTTCGGCCATTCCGTCTTCTGATAGCTTCGTGTGAGCATGGTACGATTCCAGTAGCCACTCTAAAAAGCCATTGCAAATCTCAAATTTTGAGGATATATGAGTGCACTGTTGAATAAGTTCTTACCTAAGTTATTGAAGTATTTTGGAGTACGGTATTGAACAGCATCGCTTCGGCGGACACAAAAATCGTACAAACCATTCGGTTTACTTGAGAAGCTCGAAACATCTTCGAGGTAATTATTACATATGTAAAACTTATTGTAATGGTCGAATCTATTCTAGCTTCTTTTCTTTTTACGTCTACTTTTTGTCCTATTGTCGATGTATCGTCTCTGAACTGACCTGTCACCGGATTGAGGATTTTGCTGCGGACAATCATCACCAAGTGGAGAACAACAGCCACGAGTTCCCTGTGCCGAGACCGGAACGTCCACTCAACTTCCAGGTCAGAGCATTCCGTTTGTGTCGTCCATTTGTTCCCTGTGAAGTCATCGATTTATCCAAACTGTAACTGTATAAAATTGTGTTAATCAAGACTATTGGATTTATTTACTTACTTAATTACTTACCTTTCAATATTTCAAAAGCCTTCAGCTACATGTAAAAATTATTATTTTATTGGGGTTATGTAGAAACATAAACAAAATCCGTCTAATCATTAGAACTACTTTTGAACATCATAACTATTCATTT
>NW_022170249.1:38228955-38264006 GCF_008802855.1 Photinus pyralis
AAAATCGACGCTTCGCGTGATTGGCGGGCGGGATGTTGAAGAAAGGAGAAGGGCTTTTGGCTTAAATAGAAAATTTTTGAAGAGAGCGGGGCTTTTTGGTCGTTACAAAGCCAACCGGCGCTTCTTCGGTTACGTTATTTTTGAATTTTGTGGAAGTTTCTTGCGTAGTGGATCCAGGTTTAATTAGAATTTTTGTTTGCCGTTTAAGAAGAATTTTTTGAAAAGTTTAAGAAGTTTGTCGCCGTCCTGTTTTTTTTTTTATTTTGCGGAAACACGGAAGTTTTGAAAATAATTGTGGGTACCCGAAGAGAGAAGACGTCGGTGTTTGAGTGTTTGGTTTGTGTGAAAATTTTGTTGTTGTGATCGTGTACGGATACCTCTTTGTATCAGAGTACGTTACTCGGACAAATTTAAAAGTAAGTAGTAGTTAGTGGTTTGTTTTTGTCATGTTTTTTTGTAATGTTTGAGTAATTTGTTTGTTTTTTTTGTGTTTCATTTATCTGTTTAAAATTGTAACAATTTGTAAAACAGAAATTTACGCAATTTTTTGCCTGAAATTAAACCAGTCATTGCAATCCAGGTTTTGTTTATTACAGTCAAAGAGAGGTAATTGTCGGCGTCTCTTACTTTGTTTCAAGTTTATTAAAATCTGGGGGTAAAGTTTCGTATTGGAATTTAAGGATTTGGTTAAGCCACCTATTCATGTCATTGTTGGAATGCTGTAGGGTGGCAGAATCCAGCTGGACCTTGAGATGCGTGTAAAAATTTGGTTTTTTTTAATTACAACTGAGCTAGCTAGAGGTAAATCGTGGGATTCCCAGAAGTGAAGGTTAGGTCTCACAACAATATATATATATATATATATATATATATATATATATATATATATATATATATATATATATATAATTTTCATTTTTTATTTTTATTTTTTATTTTGTTATACCTGCCGATAATTCGTATGATTCAGCCAAGTCACACGAACATATCAGAAGACTTGTTATTTTGGGTTGAGTGGAAGAGCAGTCAAGCATGCTTCTATGATTGACTGAACTCCGCCCTTAGGCAGTTAGCTTTAATATAGTACATATTATTTAGATATTTACTTTGTACAACTGCCTAATAAAGACATTTATTATTATTATGGTCGGTGTTTCTTGTGAGAACTCAGGTCTAGCCTGGTTAACTAATCGCACGGATTAAAATCAAGTAACGATTAGTGTCTGTGTCTGTGTCTAGTGAAGTTATGTAGGGTTCTAAAGAAAAATAAAAAATAAAAGAAATATTCGCACACTCACATTGGAAATCTAGGGATAGTATGTAATTCATACTTACCAACATAGCTGTTAATGGCCACAATAGTCAACGCTATCAGGAAAGAAGAAAACAAAACAAAAATATCATTATAATAATTCCTGTACTTTTATTAAATAGAGTTTATTATTATTATTATTATTAATGGAGTCGATACAGCATTTTACGATCCTAGGCCGCCGGTTGCAAAATTTTTAGAAATGAAAGAGAGAAGGAGAAAATTACCAGACGTGGAACTTTATAAAGATCAAGAATTTACAAAAAAGTTTTTTAAACGCACTTCCACAATATAATTGAAGACACGAGTGGATGAAGGTGTTATGATACAAATTTGAAGTTTTGAGTAAATTGACGTTAAAGTTTTTGCCATGTAATTTCTTTCCATGTAGGTCTATTGAATCAAATATTGCCTTGACGATTTACCAGATATCGTATAATGTTAGTATTCATTGATTAGTAAATGGGAGAAGAAATTTGTGATTGTTATTGAAAAAGATATGTACATAACACCTTCATTCTCTAGATTAAATTGCAAAAATACTCCAGAATTTCATGGAAAAGGAGTTTATTGAACACGTCAACAGTAAAACATTGTAGTTATTTTGTAAATATTAACATAACATGCCTTCTCAGTCTTTTAGGATAGCTTCATAATAATACCGGTACTCCTGTTTAACAAACTTGAGCTGCTGCTGTAGCTTGTTCCTCTTTTCGTCTGAGAGAGTTCCATATTTTTCGGAAAACCTTTCAATCTGGATATCTTTAGGTGGCAGTGTGTTTTTCTTATTTTTAAGTATATTCACCTTTTTAAACGGCACTGTTTCATCATAAGATTCTTTATAGAGGTAAGATCCGTATTCTTTGACTTATCCATTTTATTCCATCCCTAAATCTTACAATTTCATTTAATTCGTCTTTCTTTCTGTTTATAAGTCGGAGTCTTTCAGGCAAATCAACTATTTTTCGGAAATGCGGACTCATATCGATCACTTGATTATGTCTGCTCGCTGCTGAAATGATGTTCCGATACGTGTCTGGTATATAAACTGTGTCATGTTTACGTAGCACCTTCTCAATTCGGCCAAAGTCTCTATCAGAGTCCAGGTAGGTGTGGCCCACTTCGGGGAATTTATGATCAATAGAAAGAAAATATCCTTTTAGGATGAGATACTGATACAGGCAGATCATATGAAAATTTTTATTTTTGCCTGCGCAAGAATCGGACCATATTATTAAGCGATCTTTTTGCTTGACATAGTCATCGCATTCAATAAATCGTAAAAGTGCACTGCTTATCTCTGAACTACCTCTATTCGCCATGTCTTCCGTCCATGTGCAAAAGTATGCTCTTTCCGTATTCTTTCCAACAACGTGGATTCCAAAATTATAGAACCACATCTGTCTCAAGTAGAAGGCTTTTGAGGTCGTTAATTTTGGAAGTGGCATAGTCTGTTGCAGATCTATGGTGACGTACACTACATGGTCCAACGTTTTTGACATCTGCCTGTCGGCTTTAAGGGCTTCTATTGCTGCAGCATAATTTTCTTTATGTTCCTCATTGGCATTGCCTGCATCACAAGTGCTGCAGGCAGGGCCGGTTCCACCCAACATGAGGCCCTAGGCGCTAGACGTTGATTGAGGCCCTTGATTTAGCGTTTTGGTCCATAAATATAATCTCGAATTTAATCAATCGATTACCTAAGGGAAAATGCAAAACAACTATTTAAACTCTTATTAACTGTTTTTATTTTTAAACAAGTTTCTAACAAACAAAACATACATGATACAGTAACCGATGTGTATCACGCAGATTCTTAAAAATATAGAAATCCTACTAGAAAAAAGAAAAAGAACACATTAAAAATTCTTTTTTCTGGTTTTTTGTTTTGAAAAGATATCAATAATGTCATCGAAAGGTATGCTGCTTACCACATCCGATTCGATAAAAAGCATTGAAAGATTAGTAGTTTTATCTTGTAGCAAACTATTCCTTAAATAATTTTTGATCCTTTTCAAAACTGAAAAGGCACGCTCTCCAGAAGCATTACTAACCGGCAATGTCAAAAATATTTTTAAAATTGTTTCTACGTTTGGAAACGTGGATCTTAGACCATCGTTAATATGCTTGTACATAGCAAACGGATCCGTAATATTTTCTTCTTTCGCATAATTTAAAAAATGTAACATTTCCTCTTGAAAGTAATCGACATTAATATCATCTTTATATACCTCTTTTATTTTACTAATAGAAAGATTAACTTCTATATCTGTCAAGTTAGTATCAAAAAATATTTTAAAATTTTTTAAAATATCGGTATAAACTTGGCTCCTTCTGTCTAGTTCACTAATTATATTGTCACAAATAACATAAACCGTTTGTGTAATAAACTTTTTGCGACCTCTCAAAAATACTTCATTAGTTGATGTCTCGTCACTTTGCAATTTTCTTGTTTTTTGACGGACTCTTTCGTCATTAAACACACATGAGTCAGTCAACACCTTAGCTTCATCTTCAATTTGTATGAAATTATCCCGAACATCTATTATAAACTGCTTTAAAGATTTTAATAAGTTTTCGCCATTTAACAAATTAATTTTTGGATCTTGGAGTGCTTTACTTGTATAATTTAACCTCACTAATATTTTATACCATAAAGTTGTTAATAAGGCCGTTTCATATTTTTCAAAATGTTTGATTAACCCTTTTATTTCAGTGCGCGCTACAGGCTTTTCGTCTTCAGACTGATACATTTTCATTAAAGCTTGCTGTATTTCTTTGTAGCCCTTTTTAAGAGCCAATATAGCATCGGCCCTAGCTGACCATCTTGTATCGCACACTTTTTTTAGGGTTACACCATCTTTTGGGAGAATGTTCTTTAATACATTCCATCGGCGAGTTGACGCCGAAAAAAAAGTAAATAGATTTTGACAAAAAGAAAAAAAATTCACAGCATCAAAACAAGATTCTGCTGCGTTATTTCCCACTAAATTTAACGAATGGCTTGTACAAGGAACATAAAATGCAGTGGGGCTATGTTTTTTAATTCGGGACTGCAAGCCAGAGTACACCCCTGACATGTTTGCCGCATTATCATAACTTTGCCCCCTACATTTGGTAATATCTAGTGAAAACTCTTTAAAAGCACCTAAAATTACATTTTCCAAATGTTCTGCGTTATGTGCTTCTATGGGTATGAATCCCAAAAATCTTTCTTTTATCTCGCCGTGTTGGTTTAAATATCTGATGATTAAAACCAATTGATCTACGTGAGATATATCAGGTGTAGAATCTACGCTAAGTGAGAAATACATCGCGTTTCTAATGTCATCCAAGATTACGTCTAATGTTTTTTTAGCCATTAAATTAATAAATTCGTCACAGATACTATGGGATAGATAATTAACACTCCCTTTACCGCAATTTCCGTATTTTTCTAAATGCGATTTTAAAAAATTATCAAACTGACTCAAATATTCCAAACATGTCAAAAAGTTGCCTTTATTTTGGGACCCTACGGTGTCATTAGTGCCCCGAAATGCCAATCCAAGCGAACCCAACAGTTTAACTGTAGCAACGACTCTTTTTAAAACTTCTCGCCAATAATTTTCTTCAGACTTCAACTGTTTACACAGCTCAGCATCAATTCGGCCTGACGATAAACGTCGTTTATTGTAACAACACATAGATTTAACGTGCTCCTGGGAACGTTCGTGATCAGTTAATATTCTACAAATATTTTTCCAGTCATTGCACCCTACGATCATTTTGGAAGAAACACGTGAACGTGAAAAAAGTTTGCAAACAAAACAATACACCGATTTACTAGTGTCTGAAAATATCAACCACTCACGTTTTTCCTTAATCCCATTTGATTTGATGGTGTAAAAGTTTGACTCTTGAAAAGTTCTGGTATATACTTTTTCCTTATCGACGTAGGATGATTTTAAATTTTCAATTTTTCCAAAATTTTTAGGAACACTATCCAAGATTTCACCAATAAGTTTTTCTGAAATGTCTGTTGGCCACTTCGCAATATCCCCTAACTGGAGGCTAGTATCGTCAAGCTTCAAGTCGTTCACAATTATCCCCGTATCCGTATCGCCCGTATCCTCATGATGACGTGAATTTGAAGTTTCTTGATGCAAGGTATTCGCGATAATGTCGTCGTCGTCTTCATCTTTAGTGTTTCGGTTTCCACATTCTGAAGTACTTTGCCTTTGCCTTTGCGGAACAGGAATACATATACTTGTACTAGATGGTGGGTCGAGATTTCTCGTCATAGCAGAGGAGTTAGATAAAAATGACGCCATTGAATTTCTAAGAGCCTCCTGTTCCACAATGCGTTCTTTTTGCTTTTTTCGTTTGGCAGATCCAGATTCATATGACCTTTTCATACTGCCGACACTAAAACAACATTTAAAGTTAAACTAAAAATAACCCAACAGATCAGGTGACCGTGACAGTTAATGAATATTGTAAGATTCAATCTTTTTCTTTTACTAATATTCGTCAATTCGTGTTAAAAGTAGGTAATTTGTGCTTCCCCTTTCGTACTTCCTACTTACCCTTGAATGTTTATTTAATAAAATAAATTGCACTTTCGAAGTTCCAGCACTGTGAAAAACTCAGTATAAATTAATATAGGCTTTACTTTAACTTTATGTATAATGTATTTCACGCGAACGCGTGCAGCAGCGGCTCATTGACGAATTGCACTATCAGCTACTTGCCCTCCTTCCCACAATCACACTTCGTTTCGTTGCAACGTACGAGCCTTACGAGGTACGACGTTGCACTTGCCAGCGATGTCATTGAGCCGGAACGCGCCGGAAGCATTTACCCTTTACCAAATCGAGGCGCTCTTCCTAATTTGATTTTTACATTCATTCATATTTTAAAATTAAATATAAATAAAAAGAATTTACATTTATCTGTTTATATTTAAATTTTTTGCATTTTATGGGGCCCCTTTAAAGTTGGGGCCCTAGGCTAGCGCCTAGTGACAAAACCGGCCCTGGCTGCAGGTGTCACTTTTTGGCTGACCAAACGAGAGATTAAACTCTGTTACAAACACTTTTGTGTAAGTACTCTTCTTAATTTTGTACTTTTCGGGGCGCTTCTGCTGATCACATTCTTCTATGTAAAGCTGTGAGGAAACGAAATTAAGGGTGAGGAAATAATCTGCCCAAACCAGTAAATAAGATTTCCCCCAGATATTTCCACTTAATTTCGCCCCTCCTAATCGTCTTCCCCACCAGATCTCCAAGATATATATACCTGTGTCAGTCCAGTGTTTGTAACTTTTGCTTCTACCTTTACCAGTGCCTTTTGCTATTAACCAGCCTTATTTACCTGTCATTGATTACTGCACCTTTAACCGTCGTTCCATTTCCTGTAAAACCGTTGTTAACCTGCACCCCCTGTCGTTCCTTGTGTTGAGTGTGTTGCCGTTAGCCCTAGGGGGTTAATCGTAATTAGCCGTCGAGGTGAGTGAGTGTTTATAGTGTCATTAAAACAACAATCTTTCAACCCTTTATTAAAACGTGCAAGCCGTTACCTCTATTACTCTGACCAGTTCCCAATTCCCCGAGTAATTCCAGTTCCTAGGTGTACTCCCTAGCGAACGGGTTACTACAACAAGTATTCCTCAAGATTACCAGCTACTCTCCGTACGTTCCTACCTGTCCGTGTCTTCAAAACAAAATCGGAGCGTGACTCCTGGTTTTAAACGAAGTACACCTCCGTAGTATCTTCCCGTCGCCCCGTCCTGCCTAAACCTGGGGCACAGTGCTCCCGCCTACGTTAACCATAAGGGGCTGAAAGCCGTCACGTGAAAGGTTAGTTGTTACAGTTCGAACACTCACCCCGCAGGTTCTGTTGGTTACCCCGTTCGGGTGGCGCAGCCCTCAATCCCGCATCAATTAATTTGTTACATTCTAGACAGCACTGCACGTGGAAATTAACCTACAGTCCGACACGAAAACGGCATTGACAGCAAACCAGCTGACACGCTGGGGCCAGATAACTACCGGCAGATGGCAGTACTCCCCAAGTAAATACGAGGACTGCTCCGGAAATCTTTTATATTATTTTATTTTGTATATATATATTTTTATTTCTATTTAGCCAATACACTTTTAATTTTCTTTGCTCGCCAATTATTTCCCGACGCTACCCGAGGCTGTGGGCAAAAGCCGGAACGTACCCAGGGTTGCTCACATAATTTGGCGCGCCGAGCAGCGGACTCTGAACCTGCACCCTAAAAGGTATAATACATAAATTTGGTTTTATTATAGATAATACCTCCTGTACACCGGTCCAGAATTAATTATTTTTATTTATTTCAGCATTAACTTTATTTTTATTTTCCTGTACATATTAGTTTTAGGTATTTTAGTTTTATTGCCCGCTTTACCTGCAAAATCTTCTCTTTGGTTGGCGCTCGAGTACCCACCAGTCCGTTTAAAAATCCAAACAGAAGATGCCGGAAACTGAAACCGATCCAGTTGTACCTCCAGAAATGGACGTTAAATTTAGTTGGGTGTTTGCGTTAAAAAAGGAGCAACTGCAGACCGAGGCCCGCCGGTTTAAGTTAGAAACAGGGGGGAATGTTCCAGAATTACAACAACGGCTCGTTACCTTCTTGAAAACGGGGGAAGGCCAAGTTACGGACCCGACCCCAGCGCGTCCCAGATCACCCCGTCTCCAGGTACCTGTCCCCGTAACAGAACCACCGCCACCTAGGAATGATACGGCGAAACTATGGGAGCAAGTTCGGAAATGGGGCCTACGTTTCGATGGCAAAGGAGACCCAGTATCCTTTCTAGAACGACTAGAAGAATTAAGAATGGGGTATGGAATTAGTGATGCCTGTTTATTACCCACCATAGCCTTGATCTTTGGAGATACCGCTCTATTGTGGTACCGAAATTCCCGTGACCGATTTACCACCTGGGACGAGTTCGTCAAAGCCTTCCAGGATCAATTCTATCCCCCTAGGTATGCTTTTCGGTTGGAAGAAGAGATCCGTACTCGTACCCAGGGGTTGAAAGAAAATGTGCCCATGTACGTGACGGCCATGATGACACTTCTGCGCCGCCATGGTCACTATTCGCAGGAACAGCAGGTCGATTGTCTTCATGAAAATCTCCGACCCGAGTACAAGCTATACATTAAACGAAGAGAGGTGAAATCGGTATACGATATCCTGGAGATGGGAAAGGAATATGAACAGGTAGTGTCACAGAAGGATCTGATTAAGCCAGCTATCCTCAACAAACCTGCCGAAATAATCCCTAGACCTGCACCTCTACCCTTAGCCCGACCGACTCTTGCCAGATCTGCATCACCGCCATTACATCACCCGAACACCACCAGACCGCCCTTGTTTTCTACCCGTCCTGGCCCGAGAGTGATCGACCAGGAGGAAATCGAAAAGAGATTGACTGCTTCTTCGGGACACGAAAATCTTGCATCGGTCCAGTATAACCGAGCCGAAGTGTGTTGGAATTGTGGCCAACCGGGACATTGGAGATTCCATTGTAAGAATCCGTTTAGGAAATTCTGCTCTAGGTGCAACAAACCCGACGTCTATTCCAGCGAGTGCGATTGTAGACGCGCACCTTCGGGAAGCGCCAATCCGGATGCAGGGGATTTTCAAGGATGGCATGAGTGGCTTGCTACCGTTAAAAGTTTTTACCTGCCAGCACCTAGACCCGTAACCGCCATTAATCCCCCAGATACCAGACTCTTTATTAAGTTGCAGCTATGTAACCAAATGATTTCAGCATTAATTGATACCGGCTCCGCCCGAACCTATTTTGGAGCATCCGTTAAAAACATTTTGAACCGTAATCAAATTTACCCCACTTCTTTAGCCCAAGGAACTGCTGAGATGGCCGATGGAACGACTGTTGAAACCATGGGAAATTTCCAGTTCCAGGTTATTATAGCGGATCAGAGTTGGATGGTGAACGCGATTTACCTGCCTACCTTGAACGTTGACTTTATACTAGGATTAGATTTCCTGGGAACTTACCAAGCTCGCCTAGATCTTCGTAAGAGAAGCCTAGAAATCGGAGGAGGCTCTCAGGTGACGATGCAGAAGTCTCCGGTCGAAGTAGAAGCTCCCGACCATTCCAGAATCGCCGGAATTAGTAGCCCAAACGCCGAACAACTCCAGGCCCTTAATGATTTTTTGCAGGTGGAACGCCAGAAATTTCCCGATGCCCCAGGTCTCGCTAAAGGTGTACCTCGTCGCCTTAGTCGAAAACCCGATGCCGAGCCGTGTAAACAACGCTATTATTCCCCAAATCCCGCAATGCAGAAAATAATGGATGACAAGGTGGAAGGAATCGCTGCTAAGTTATCCAGAAAATACAGCGGTCCATATAGGGTAAGTAAAATAATCTCACCTGTGATAGTCGAATTGCAAGATCTGGGAAATCCCCGCCGGAAAAGCCGTGTCCATGTAAAGGAATTAAAAGCCATCCCCTCCAGCGATGATGAAGAATCCCAAGGGGGGGGGGAGCTCTTGGTGAAAGCTCAGAGCCGCCAAGAATCCAGTCCAGTCTTGCAACCATTAAGATGGCACCAGTAAAGAGAGTAAAGCGGCGGTCGAAAGTTAGAATTGCTCCGTGGTTTCCTCGGAGGTTTAATCCCGAGGGTTCTTCACCCGTAGCTGTTCTTTCGAGGAGCGTCCCACAAGAAGCCCCGCCGCCTCCGTCAGTGCAACCCGATGTTGAAGCATTAGCAGAACGGTTCAGCAGAGTGTTTGGAAGTCCAGATGTAAGGGAGGTGATCCCTCAGGAGTGGAGATGGGGAAGCCCGGCAAGCCTTCCTATGACTCCAACTGCATCCACCCCTCAAGCAGCCACGCCGTCGCCCTTATGGGATACCCCCATACTGTCTTCGCCTGATCCGGAGTTGGTGGCTGTATGCAACCGGGCCTTGGACTGTGAGACCACGGCGAACCGTTTGGCCAGTTTGGACTTGGGAATAACTCCGCTGCCTGGTATGTCTACCGTGCCAACTCCCAGCCCTCTTCTCCAGCAGCCTGCGGTGTCCATCCGAAAGAAGAAAAGACGGTCCCGTAGCCAGACTCAACGTAAAAAGGCTAACCAGCGCCGAGTACTCGTGGGGGTCAGTCTTGGAGGTGGTCCAGGAAGCTTCCTACGTCTTCCCCGAAAAGAGGCCGTAGAGATGGGGTTGATTCTGAAAGGCGAACATCACCATATCTTTAATTTTTTATCCCCCAGCAAATCCTCTACCCGAAGGGAGGGAGAGATGTGAGGAAACGAAATTAAGGGTGAGGAAATAATCTGCCCAAACCAGTAAATAAGATTTCCCCCAGATATTTCCACTTAATTTCGCCCCTCCTAATCGTCTTCCCCACCAGATCTCCAAGATATATATACCTACCTGTGTCAGTCCAGTGTTTGTAACTTTTGCTTCTACCTTTACCAGTGCCTTTTGCTATTAACCAGCCTTATTTACCTGTCATTGATTACTGCACCTTTAACCGTCGTTCCATTTCCTGTAAAACCGTTGTTAACCTGCACCCCCTGTCGTTCCTTGTGTTGAGTGTGTTGCCGTTAGCCCTAGGGGGTTAATCGTAATTAGCCGTCGAGGTGAGTGAGTGTTTATAGTGTCATTAAAACGACAATCTTTCAACCCTTTTATTAAAACGTGCAAGCCGTTACCTCTATTACCCTGACCAGTTCCCAATTCCCCGAGTAATTCCAGTTCCTAGGTGTACTCCCTAGCGAACGGGTTACTACAACAAGTATTCCTCAAGATTACCAGCTACTCTCCGTACGTTCCCACCTGTCCGTGTCTTCAAAACAAAATCGGAGCGTGACTCCTGGTTTTAAACGAAGTACACCTCCGTAGTATCTTCCCGTCGCCCCGTCCTGCCTAAACCTGGGGCACAGTGCTCCCGCCGACGTTAACCATAAGGGGCTGAAAGCCGTCACGTGAAAGGTTAGTTGTTACAGTTCGAACACTCACCCCGCAGGTTCTGTTGGTTACCCCGTTCGGGTGGCGCAGCCCTCAATCCCGCATCAATTAATTTGTTACATTCTAGACAGCACTGCACGTGGAAATTAACCTACCGTCCGACACGAAAACGGCATTGACAGCAAACCAGCTGACACGCTGGGGCCAGATAACTACCGGCAGATGGCAGTACTCCCCAAGTAAATACGAGGACTGCTCCGGAAATCTTTTATATTATTTTATTTTGTATATATATATGTTTATTTCTATTTAGCCAATACACTTTTAATTTTCTTTGCTCGCCAATTATTTCCCGACGCTACCCGAGGCTGTGGGCAAAAGCCGGAACGTACCCAGGGTTGCTCACAAAGCTGGTACATTTTACTTATGTTTAACATAGGGGAGAGATATTTTTTGTAAGGATTCTTATTACGGGAGTAATGGGACTCTTCTGCAGGAAATTTATTGATGTGATCCATAATGCATTGCTTCACTTCCTCGTGCATTTTGTGTGGTCTGTTAAAATGTTTTCCCCTGCAATCAGGTGGAGAGGCGGACACGCCACTTTGTATAAGACTTTTTATAATGTCAATTTTTTTCGACCAATTTGAAATAGAGCGCACATAGCTTCTTTGCACACCACTTGAGTAGCACCATTTTTTGTTACACTATACACATATGTTGCTTCCTTATGTTTAACGGAACCTTTCCTTATCCTGGCCATAGCTTTTTTAGTTATGCATCGGAACAATAGAGCATTCTTTGCGTTTACGTCAAGTTTATGGAATTCTTCCAACATTGCAACTCTATCCTCATTTCCAAACCGGGTGCTGCAGTTGAGTTTTTTCTCTGCATAAAATGCCCTCCTTTGGAGTTTTCATAGGAATAAGTACATTTTTATAAGATAAGTAAGCCTCGCCTTTTTCTCTAGAAATTGACGCTTTCTTTTTTTTCCACATATTTGGGTCGGTGAAGAAAATGTGAAAACATTAACAGAACTTTACCCTTCACAGCACGAGGTGTATGAACTTATTAATAGGGATATATCTGACGATGTGCTTCAAACGTTTCGTAGAAGTTTAGGGCATGGTAAGGCATTTGGCGTTTCGTGGTTGTTGCAACTGCATGTTTGCCACAGTGAAATAAGAGTTTCTTCCCATTATAGAGGAATTAGTTTTCAATAAAGAGTATTTGGAAACGTCAAACAAAAATGTTATATCGAGAAAGGTGTCAATTAACACCAAAACAAATTACGTGCGTGGTAAAAAATACTGTAGGTCCAACCAATAATGAAAATTGGCACGAAAAAATCGTATCACTGCAAGTAATTTTGGTGTGATACTATCCACAATCCACAGGAATCGTTTTCAATCATCCCTTTTTAAAAGATTAATGGATGGGTATTACTTCACGTCAGTACGAGCGATCCAGTGGGGAAAAGGAAATGAAAAGTCTGCTGTAGAGACTTTCGCTTCTGCTTTTACCGAAATGGATGTCACACCTACAGGGCTGTGGTGTGGCTTTTTAAGAGCCTCACCTGATGAGCTAGTTGGAGACTATTCTATATTGAAGGTGAATTGCACAACGATAAAACATACATTATTTTTAAGGAAGGAGAAGAGTCAATGTTAAATTGTGAATTGTGGGTTAGTTTTTGTATATTTTCTCCATATAATAAGTTTAATTTACATTCAATTCGGGCGGCAGGTTGGGAATGTTTTCAGGGCAGGTCCACACTTAGAAGCTTACGTTCACTTCTTTCATTTTCCTTTCGAATGTAAGTTTCGCTCCTCTATCTGAGCTCTTCACTCTTCATCTTTCCTTGTTTTCTATTCTATGGGGACGGCTTTAAGGAGTACTCTATTTTCTGTCAGCTCCAGGGGATGGTCTATTTCTTATTGGGGATTTTACTGGGTTTTAATTTGTTTGGGGTGGGTTATTTCGCTTATTGAGCAATCTTGTGGGTTGGGTTTGGGATTTTACTTTATGTCTTGTCCATTAATTACGGGTTGTAACATTCCAATTTTCTATTTAGTTCCTTTCTCCTCTGTGATTTCACATCTTAATCTTACGATAAAATCGAACTGTTCACATTTAAAAATCTTCCTATTCTTTCTCTCAGCTTTTATCTAGGTATTCTTTCTTTGTCCTACAATTTGAATTTAGGAAACTGTCGTTTTCATTATTTGTATTACCTAATATATAAGGGGATTCCCTGGTTCTCTTGATTTGTCCCCGAATTCATTCTTCCTGTGGCATTGTAACACATTTTACTGTATGTAGTGAAGCTACAAATTCTTAATTGGGTTTTATCCTGCTCATCGTTTGAGGATCATCAATAATTGAAGCTCCAATTACGTCGTAATTATTACTTCATTACGTTTCTATTGCGATTTGGCGTTTTACGCGTTATGCGGATCATAAGCCACATGGCAATATAAAACTTAGGCTCGTTCAACACCTGTAGAGGTAAGTCAACTTATTATCACCTTGCACGGGATTTAGGCATTAATTCTTTTAGCCATTCTATTCGTACGTTCGTTACTGGAAAATAAATTTTATATTATATCGAATATTTTTTAACGGTCGCAGCCCAACTAGCAGAAATTAATCAAGATACTTTTAAAAACAATTTGTTTTGACCGATACGCCAAAGGCGACTAAAAAGAAAAAATACCTTCAGTTGCAACGTCTAAAGAGTATTTTAAAAGAAAGAGAACAAAAAATTAGACAAAAAAAAATATAAGAAAGAAAAATAAAACGACTAGAAGACAAGGGAAATAAAAACTGCAGGAGAATAGATTGTGAAGAAAATTCACAGGTTTCGCAATCCATGCAACCATCGAAGACATTGGAAATGATAACAGAAACACAAATAACCCGGGATCACTTGCTCAACTCGCTCGTGTCGCAAACGTAAACTTTCTGAATAATAGACGTCGTAACATGCTTGTAATCCCATCACGGAATATGTACCAGAATGTTAGATTGGAATTAACAAAAGGATGTCTGTCAATTTATTTAATATTTCTTCATTGAACATCTGTTTAACTTTCAGTCGATATCCGCACTTTAAAATGTGTACGAGGTAAACTTTTAAATGCGCTATGGTTGCTTTATAATTAAAGTGGAAGCACTCGATTTTTTCTACTTTGTAAATAATGACAAACTCAAAGGAGCGAGTAGTAATTAAGCAGTTGAAAGTGAGTGAGTTAAATGCCCATTAAAATAAGGCATCGACATTTCAAGTAATTTGCATAAGTTCTTCAAATTGTAACTTGCCCGAAAGGAATTTATTTCCAAGAAAATATCCAAAGAGATTGTGGCACGGGTATTGTTTCTCGTGACACAAAGAATCCCACTATACTTATTTTTTATAGCACATTCTTATGTCACAATCTACTATGTACGAGTATTTATAGAGCTAGCGGATGGCACAAAATAATTTATCCATATCATAAGTTTTTTTTTTCATTTGCCTTATTGAAGGCAAAAGTAAAACAAACTACGGGTAAATAGTTGTTTGCAATTCGACAGAAGCGGTGTGTGTAATTTGAACTGAAAATATGAATGATAGATTTCATTTATTCCTTCTTTGCAAAGAAAGGAAAAGATCCAGACTTACTGAAATAGTAAGCAAATACGTGACACGAATAAAATTCAAGGCACAGATAGGTGAGATATGGATTTGTAGAAATTTCTTAAAGGAAATCCTCTTATATGGAGGTGGTGGGATACGTATTCATCTATGTAGGCTAGGCAAATGGCAGCAATTCGTTTATCTCACGCTATATAACTCATATAATGATTTAGCAATTTATTATAATTTATTATCGCGGTATTTATATGACAAAAGAAACTAGGGTAATCACATTGTACTATAAACGCAACGTGAAAGTAGTGAAGCCAACCCGAAAAGTGTTCTTTATGTCTCTCTTGTTCTCCATAAATCGGAAAGCTTTAAATGGCTTTTGAAAGTTAAATCTGGTAACCAGTGGCTTAATGGGTGTACCAAGAAGCCACTAAAATTCCCTTTCTACTACCCTTGTTACGAAAGTTTGGACATTTTTATATCTGGTACTCGTTTCATTGCGCGATTACAATGTATACCAATAAGTGTCAAACACCATTTCTTCACTACATTAATTTAATATATATATATATATATATATATATATATATATATATATATATTTCGACAACCGATTTTCGTACGTGCTTACAAGAAGTGTAGTAGCTTTTGAATCGACACAGTGGCAATAAAGACCAGTTTTGCGAAACTAAGTGAAATAATTAGGGAACAAGTAATGAAAACATTGCGCCAAAGCTTGTGGATGCAGACTTTAGTTTTGCGGGTACGATAGCCCTTGAGCTGCTTAAAACCATTGCCGCTGAGGAAAAGAGGGCTAAAAAACAAGAGATTCTAAAAATTGTATATAACCTGAAGTAATATTAATGACCTTCTGCACCAACAAATTTGAGCAGAGCATAGCCAAAGTTTACCTTAAATATCCATGGTTTTAATTTTTTTAAAATTTTATACACAATCGGTCGCCAAGCGACAATCAATAGTTGTTTTCACTTACATAATAGGTTACAAGCATGGAGGATGTGTATCCATTGATATCACTCCTATATTGCTTTGCTGAGCATCCGGTAGCTAGAAGCGTTTTAAGTCGACGCTTCGTTACTGTTTCTGAATTTATTTGCTCTAGAAGACGAGGAATGAACTTTTGTGTGTTTTCTTTTTATTTAATTGTTTGTCTTATCGCCGATAATGCGCGTAAGTTTCGTAGTGAATTTATCCGTTTTGCAACAATTCCTGTAGGAATATTTAGATTGATTTTACAGTCGCCGAAAGTTCTCTTGCCGGAGAAGAATTAATATTTTAGAATTTCAGACATTATAAGCCATTATTAGCAGTGTGATAAATTTAAACCGAGAATTGATACTGAAAGGCCATACAAGTTTAGCCGTTAACCTGAAAGCGTCGGCCCGTTGATCCCGACATTGCAATTAATAATGGGTGATAATCGGAATACCGATTCTGGAAATTTGCATATGACCAATTAACCGAGTAAAAATAACCGTAGCTAAATAAATGTGTTGCAGAACCGTCATTCGATTGGGGTGTGCTTAGTGCCAAATGAAGCGCGCTTAATCAAGAAGAATTATGAGCCTAGTCCCATATTTTTTCCGTTGATCACCGGTCGCGCAATTAATCAAAGAAGTTTTAATTTTCCTACGATCCCTCCCTGCAAGAGCCGAATTTTATATAAGGTAATGCCGTTGTTTAGTGGGGAATTTGTTTGCTTTTGCATCTTCGCAAACTACGTTTTGCAAGTACCGAAATTTTTAGCTTTGCCAAAGGCTGTTCTCATTGCCTGTTTTTGTCTTAAATACCCTTTAGTACGACGGTTATTAATACTTTCAATCTATAGGAAAATGTACATTCAGTACTTAAGGCTGAGATTGCGTGAAAAGAGAAGTACCCATAGTAAAGGACAAAGTTTTTTTCGTTAGACTGTGCTGGTACCTAATAATGAATAGCGTAACTACAGCAGTTTTCTATACAAATATTTAAATCATTATACTCCCTTTAAGTGGGCCCCAAACAACACAGAGGGAGCTTTTAAAAAAATGCAATTTGATTTGCATAACCACACGACAAGAAGATACAAAACACAAACGCAAGGTCGTTCACGGCTCTTTACAGACTGCTAGGTTAACAAAATTATAATTAGCTCTCTATCGCACATAACTTGAGGAGAACAATGAACCGCTTGTAACGTAACGTATGAAGTAAAAATCGCGTAATAGCCCGGGAGCCAGTGATAGTATTTTGCGACCAATTTTAACCCTGGCGATATTAATGTGGAGTGGTAAATTCAATTGTGCTCTAAAGCGTAGTGATCGTCAGCAGGCGCACCAGTGGTGGGTGGGCCAACGAAATTGACGAAAACACGTTAAAAAAAATTTGAGTTTTAGTCATTTTAATCCTGGTGAAATTTATAGAGATGATAGTTAATATAATTATTTAAATAAAAAAGTCGTCAGCCGAGTGTATATTGGTGGAAAACCCGTCAGCTGATCAGGAAAAGTTGTAAAAAAATTTTCAACTTTCAGTCATTTTAATCCTTCTGAAATTCACAGAGATGGTAGTTATTTAAATAAAAAAAATCGTCAGCCGGCTGTATGTTGGTGGAAAACCCGTCAGCCGGCCCAATCAAAGGTAAGCCGCGTGAGCGTAGGTGCTACCTACCCGCGTTCGGCTGACGGGGTTTCCACCGATCTACAGCCAGCTGACGATTTTTTTTATTTAAATAATTATATTAACTATGATCTCTATGAATTTCAGAAGGATTAAAATGACTTTTTATTGATAATTTATGTATTAATATGTAAATTTTCATTCGTAAATTTACGAAACAGCCGCTCACATTATTATTAAAAAAAATAGATTAATTTTAAAAAGTTTGATAAGATATTTTTTATTAAAAAAAGTAATTGTTATAAAAGAAAATTATTTACATGATTTTTTTAAATAAAATGAATTTGTAAAGTACCCAAAAAGTTATATACACGACGGTCAACGTGAAAATAATATTTCACCAAGCGCAAGATGTATAGTATTTTTACCTGCTCGTTCAACGTTAGTAACCTTTTGTTTGCTCTATACCTGAGGGGAGATTCGAAGCTATACAAACTATACGACAAGGTCGTTGTTAGCCATGAATCGTAGGTTTGAGTTTGAAGACAGTTTAGTTCTGGTCGTCTTTTCGTATAGAAGCAACGCGTAAGTAACGTCGGAGCAAACATAAAAATGTCTAACGTTCGACCATATTGTATTATTTGCAAAAAAAGTAATCAAAAGTTGAAAAATTTCACAGAAATCACATTATCTAAATGTCAGAGTGTAGTGAAAATTCGCCAAGAAAATAATTTAGTTAGTAGTGACATTGTAGTGCCTACAAAAATAAATGAATTTCAAAAGTACCACACTGATTGCTACAGACGTTTTACCGCATTGTCGCCAAATTACAGAGTGTCTGCATCAAATCCAACAGTAGAAATGCCTTCAACATCACGGTATGTATTTTATCAATTATTTCTTTTATATAAAAACAAGTGATAATATATTTATAAAATAATTACTAAAAAGAGTATGATAAAACTATGTTATACCTTTTACTTTTACAAAAACTAAGAATGAGTTTCATAAAAAACAAATTACATATCCCACAAAATAAATTTTACGCATTATATAATATTATTTTTCTATCCACTTTTCTAAACATATTTTTACTGTAGGTGAAGCTAAAGTAAAAATATTATATTCTCAAACTTTTCTGTTTGAGAATCTGAGTAAATTCCAGTGTGAAAGAGAAAGATAAAGTTTTGCCTAGCTTACCCTATAACTTAATTAAGCAGGTATAAAGAAAATGACCCTTCATGCGCGCTGAGTTGTCGAGGATCTACATCTGCTCTGCTACGAAAGAACAATAAAACATTCGTCTTTTTCTTTCGCATTCAGAAATGTATTTCATAGTTGTTTGTACATTTTTTTTCGTTGTATACATTTAGTTTAACTACAATAAAGATTGATGCTTATTAATGTCTGCGCAGAGAATATTTTGAAAAAATTTTTTGAAAAGAATAAAATAAACGAAATACATAATATAAATTAAGAACGAATTATTGAAATTGCATTCCTTTTTCAGACAACGTTCTGAAAATCAGAGCGAGGATGTTGAAATGGAAGAAGTTGAAGAAACTGCACCTATTTTGCATACTGATTCTGAAGAAAATGCTTCTTTTCATACAGTTTCTATATCAGAATCAGCAGCTGGTTCAATAGAACAGTATGTATATCAATATCAATTATTGTTTTTGTATAAGTTTATAAAAACTAAAATCATTTGTAAGTAAAATTATTCACGGGACAAAAATATTTTTTAGGCAAAACGTTGGAGATCTAAACGTTAGTGTTGAAATGGAAGAAGCTGCCCAAGCTGCTTCCGTTCAAAATACATCCGATACCGATCAACATTTCGCTGAAAATGTTGATGAAATTTCCCAGGATTTACAAGAATGTGATACTGAGATCAATAACGGTAATGAAAGCAAAATAGATAATAATTGTTTTTTTTGTGATAAAATCAGAAAAAAAGTAAAAGGCCGCGAGGAAAATTTATATTTATTTACAAAAGTAGGACGCGATTCGGTGAAAGAAATCGCAAAATCAACTGAAGATACTGACATGGTTAAAAAACTAAATGATTTGCCATCTGATGTAGATAGTTTTTATCATAAAAGTTGCAAAGTAACCTATAATAACAGTCGCCAATTAATTTTGAGGAGTAAGAAAGAAAAGACAGATTGGCATTTTGCGAGAGATGTTCGCGCAGAGGCATATGAAGTTGTTGAAAACTTTGTTCTTCAAAATATTATCAACCAAGATCAGACATTTTTTCTAAAATTTTTGAATGATTTGTTCATTGACCACTTAAAACAGCAAGCTGGAGACATTTCAGCCTATACTTTAAAGCCATATCATTTAAAAGACCGACTACTAAAAAAATTTCCTAAGAAAATTTCTATTATACACTTTGATAATAAAATTCTTGTGAAACCATACAAAGCCATCGTCTTGAGCAGTGAAATTGAAAAGCATAATATTTTAGAGGCTGCTGCTGAGATTTTAAATGAAAAAATTCGTCAACTTGAACATGATAAGTTGCCACATAACATAAAAATAAAAGACTTAATGCAAGGCGAGTGCATCGTTCCTCAATTTTTGACACAATTTTATGAAAAAGTTTTATCCGGCGTAAGCTATCGTCGAAGACATCATCAAAGAACTGTAAGATTAGCCAAATCTTATGCAGAAGATCTTATATATGGTGTAACAAATGGCCGAATAAAATGTTCTAAACACATGTGCCTTGGCATGACTGTGAAAAGTTTAACCAACAGTAAAAAAATTGTCAATGTTATTAATCGATACGGACATTGCTGTAGTTATAGTGTCCTAGAAGGTCTTGAGACTGAAGCAACATTTTCTTCTTGCGAGACTTCAGACATTTGTCCAGACGGTATTGTACGAGAACCAGGATTACACACAGGCGTCGCTTATGATAACTACGATCGCTTTGTTGATACAACATCAGGTAAAGACACGCTTCATGATACCGTGGGAATAATTTTTCAAGATGTGAGTGCTATTGAAAGTGAGGAAGCTGTTGACAAAGAAGATAATAATGCAAACATGAGCGATATTGAAGACGACGAAAATGCACCGAAAAATACTAAACATAGACGAAGTTTTGACGTAATTAGCCACGATTTGCAACCGTACACAAAAAGACCGCGAATTGTTGAAAGTTTGCTGCCTCTCGATTCAACATTACGTTTAGAAACAGCAAATCTCACATCACAACGTCATGTTAGTTTTTCGTGGATGATTTCACACTATTTTCGTTTACCACTGACACCGTTGTGGGTGGGTTACAATAGTTTAGTACACGATGATACATCTCCACAGCAAATCGTTCGTTATTTAACTACAATTAATTCTTCTCCAACAAATAAAGCTGTCGTATTATATCAGCAATTTTTAAGAGCATGTTTTATAGCCCAAACCTGGACACACGCACACCTAAAAGTGCCTAATGCCAACGATCCATCGGAGTATAGCTGGACAGAAATAGACAACCAATTCACCTTTACCTGGTTCACTGGTAGCCAGTTACCAACTTCTGTTGATGAAATAACAATTCAGCCAGAAGAAGGTAAACAATTTTTCATTTACTTTTTATTCTCTTTATTTTTATTTCATGAGGTGTGTCAATGCTTAATTATTATTTCTTTTTTTTTAGATAAAGATGACGAACTTATTTCAAATACCAGTTCTGATAGTGAGTCTGAATATGAATCAGAAAATGATGATAGTAGCACTAGCCAAAGTGAAGAAGAGATTGATGATTAATTAATTTTTCATTTTTAGTAAATTTTATATTTTCACCAAAAATTGTATTTTTTAAAAATAAATTCTATTAAATTTTATTAATTTTATAAAGAAATACGATCAATTCATATTTATACAACTTAATAATTTAAAATACCTCATACAATACGTGAAATATATATCACTATTATAAGGTTTGTACGTATTATGTGAACCTCAAGTCAAATAAAATTACATGTAAGTCATTTTAATCCTTCTGAAATTCATAGAGATCATAGTTAATATAATTATTTAAATAAAACAATCGTCAGCCGGCTGTAGATCGGTGGAAACCCCGTCAGCCGAACGCGGGTAGGTAGCACCCTCGGCTCACGCGGCTTACCTTTGATTGGGCCGGCTGACGGGTTTTCCACCAACATACAGCCGGCTGACGATTTTTTTTATTTAAATAATTATATAAACTACCATCTCTGTGAATTTCAGAAGGATTAAAATGACTGAATGTTGAAAATTTTTTTACAACTTTTCCTGATCAGCTGACGGGTTTTCCACCAATATACACTCGGCTGACGACTTTTTTTATTTAAATAATTATATTAAGAGTCTTCTGTACCCACTGCACCCAATGTAAATTTCCATAAGAGCGCCCGCCATAAAAACTCAAGTTGTTTATCGAAAAAAAGTTTTTTTTAAGAACTATTTTATAAATTTAGACCTTTATTTACAAAATGTTCGGACTATTTTTTTTAAAAAGTGTATAGCAACTGAATATCGATTTTTTAAAGATTAGCTGTTTTGCACCGATTATTGCGCTAATCTGTTTCATTTTTTTACTCGCGATCAAGACGATTTTTGGAAAAAGTAAACCGACAGTTTTTTAGATAAGTTAATTCTAAACATGACCCCAAAAAATGAAATCATATTTTTTGTAAATAAAGTCTGTATCTTGGCGGGCGGTAAATCAACAATTTCAGTGTAACAAGTGGCGCCGCTGCTTAGTCTCGGCGGGAACTAACTAAGGACCAAGACAGGAGTTGACAAAGCAAAAATATCATCTTGTATCTTGCAACTATAATCATCTATATACTATAATGTAAAAAAGTTGCGCTTGGGTAAAGAAGACTCTTAACTATCATCTCTATAAATTTCACCAGGATTAAAATGACTAAAACTCAAATTTTTTTTAACGTGTTTTCGTCAATTTCGTTGGCCCACCCACCACTGGTGAGCCTGCTGACGATCACTACGCTTAAGAGCACAATTGAATTTACCACTCCACATTAATATCGCCAGGGTTTAGATGACTGACAAAAAAATGTCACTGGCTCCCGGGCTATAATTATTGGCATGGGGGACTTTCAAAATTAAGGTCGTAAAATTGGGCGCCGACATTTCTAAAAAACACCTTTGGAAATTCAATTCTTTTTCATTGTTACCATTGAATAAAGAGGTTTTTATTCAATGTCATTACGAAGTGTGTTTGTTATGCTTATAACGATCCTAGTGCCTATTTAATTAACAAGTAAGGAAGACTTTGTAACTAACGAAATGTTATTACAGTAGAGACGCGTTTTGACTTTTAGGACTTGGAAAAAGTTCAACCATATTTTCGTTTTTTTTTTGTATTTTTCTTTGAAACGGTAGGGAAATTTCGAATTAGAACAAGCAAAGCTTTTATGGAGAATGCATTTTTGTCAAAAAGCATGTGCTACCAAGTACGCTACCTACGCTACGCTGCTACCTTGATATCAAGCAACTGCGAATGTTCTACTACGGCTGCATCGAATCGAGGCTAAGATATGGACTATGCCTATCAAAATTCATCAAAACGTATCATTAGATGCATGTGCGGAGCAAAAAGTCTACAGTCATGCAAACCACTTTTCACCCTGCTACGGATTTTACCTCTATCGTGCCTCTATATACTCGAGGTGTGCAAATTTGTATTCCTGCGTAAAGACAACCTTAAACGTAACTGTGACATACACGAACACGAAACGAGAGCTACAAGTAACCTCAGGATACCGTTTGCAAGAACAAATATTAACAAAGCCAGCACACATATAATAGGGGCAAAAATGTTCAATAAACTCCCGTCCAAAATCAAAAACGCGCCGAAACTGTATACCTTCACACGGCAACTCAAAATCTTCCTGTTGGCAAATTTATTTTATTCTGTGGAAGATTTCATCAGTTAAATGTTAAATGTCAAATGTTTGTCTTTTGTGTTTAATTGACTTGTCCTATACACTTTGTTTGTCTTATATATATTGATATATTATTATTATTATTATTAAAAGTTTTTCTTCTTATAAAGTTCACTCAACGATGTTACCATCAAGGGTAACTTTGTCAAATGTAAACTACCTCTACCTATCTCTTACAGTTCCCGAGATCCCCATGGTGGCCTTCGAATTTGAATCACCCTGTATACGTCAATTTTATTACACATTACACTAAACTGACTAAACTAATACTAATATGTAATAGGTACTATCATTGAATAAAGAGCTTTATTGAAGTTCAAAAAATTTAATTTGCAACAAGGTATGGATTATAAATTACGGTATTTTAATCTGCAATAAGCAAAGATAAAGAATAAGGAAGACGGTCAAACAAATCGCATTACAAATAAACACCCACACAAGGTCGCAGCTTGCCAGACATCGACAACAATATACAACAGCCCTTTGTTCTAAAAATAACGTAAAATTTTGATATTTGTTGTAAAGGAATGTTACCTATCCCCATTTCTATTATTTATTTCATAAAACGATAGGTAGAGGAGGTATCTTTTGCAATGAATAGGAAAGAGAAACCAAATAAATTTCGAAGCAAGTAGTTGACAAAATAAAAATATACCAGTGAACGATCTTTTTCTTGCTGTCAGCAAATTCTATTACAAGCACGCTCTGTTCAACCTTGAAAGAGAATCGCTAAATGATTTAGCATAGGCAACTTACATAGCCTGCTAGTTTTTTTTTGCTCGTAAATTTTTGGTCTTTTATTATCCCCATTACACAGTACTAGTACTAGCCTAGTTAAAAAGTAAGAACAACTCCATTGCAAGATAAAAGCGCTTACCTATTTCATATCTTTATCGTATTTTTTACTGATTTCATAAAACTTTTGGTGGCACCCTCTGTGAGAAAGAAGCTACACTGTTGACCGCGATATTAGTCACAGCTGCGTAGTTTATTTCCATTTCTCCAGTTTACATGCCCATTTTTCAGAACTTCATTCACCACTTTTTTTATGAAAACTTTTGAGCTTCACATGAATTGCCAAAATATAGATAAGTATTCACGCTACCGATCCCATACACTCGTATTGCTTAAAATGCTCCCTAATTTTTGCATTTAATTCCTAAACTATGAACTCTTTTGACGCATGTTTTCTAGATTTTTTAAACATATATTAATGGACAAAATATCAGTTTATATTGTATGGAAACTATGCTCTGTACATCTATCTACCTA
Organism: Photinus pyralis; assembly: GCF_008802855.1. Lineage (NCBI taxonomy): Eukaryota > Metazoa > Arthropoda > Insecta > Coleoptera > Lampyridae > Photinus > Photinus pyralis. The sequence goes on from NW_022170249.1 coordinate 38,253,713, forward strand.
ATACATATTTTTCCGATCATATACACCCCTTGCTTATGAAATGGTGAATGAAGTTCCGAGGCAATGCACGCCCCATTGAATTACATGTGCATCACCAGTTGCCTATATTCTCTAAATCCAAACCTTAAGACCCAAATGTTCGCATAAATATTTTTTTTTTATTTACGGGCAAACTTTTATTTTTATAGTTTGCACATGGTAACACATACCAAAGCTGAGCAACAAACTTGAACAATTGAACTAATAACATTCACGGAATCGATATTGGTTAAATTATGAAATGGGGAGTATATTCGGAAATGCTAGCGTATCCATCAGATTATTTTATAATGGAAATAAATGAAAATTGAAAAATTCTGATTTTCTGTAAACATAGCAGGATGATAAAAACGTTATCTCGTAATCGAAAGAATTTATATTGCGTTCCAAAACAAATAAGTGCGTATAAATGTTTTCGCTATTACCATAATTTAATATGTATTCGTTTAGCATACTGAACATTATGGTTACGAGATGTTTGTTGGAGCGAATTTAGTTACACAATTACCAATTTTCAGTAAATGTAACATTTTAATGTACACACATATTTAGTGTAAATATTAATCCAATGGAACTAGGTCATGAAGTCAAGGCAATGTTTTCCTGACAAAAGATTCGCGAAAGCTCGTTAAATATGAACCGGCAAATCATTTTACAGAGCACTTACTTTTCCAATTTTCTGTTCTTTTCCGATTAGAACTTAAGACAACAAACGTTCCTTTTAATCTCATGCTAATTAGATCTTAACGTACAGTATTGGGTATAGGTTTAGGATGTTTACGTTTCGTTCTAGGACTGTTTGTAATTATTTCTTTTAACGAATTAACTTTGATTCTTTGACTTAGTTTAAAGTAGTCCATCATAGTGACAGAATGAATAGCTGGTCAATTTAATTTATTTATTCTTGGCCAGTTTATTGTCCCTCTTGTTCTAGGCCCTCAACAGGATTACGCCCAATCACAAAGTGATGATGCAACGCAATTACTATGGGATATAGGCATGAACAATACAAAAATTATTATTTTATTTGTTATTACTTTATTACTTAGCTTTAGTTATTTGAATTTGGGAATCAGAATTTAAAAAGCAGTTTAAAGCTATGATATTTGTTCTTTATTTATTCTTCGTTGCCGTTATACTTTATTTGAATAAAAACAATCAAATTAATTCTTTTCTTATTCCCAATAAATCCAATTTCTGCCTAGCCAGTCTAAGCCAGTGTTATGTGTCTTTTATTTTTAGCCACCCGATGCCAGACTTCAAAATTGAATTTTCGGTTTTCTGCTGCATCTTTTTCAACGGAGCTGGGCTTTAATGTGGGTATTTGAGTTCTGTTGTAACCACCTGGGTTTTACCTGGGCTTTCCCTTCAGTTGAAACCGGTTAAAACCGTGGGGTTTTAACCGGCTCGGGCAAAATTGGCCATCCCTGAGAGTGACCAGCATAATGCTTTTTAGAGGTGCCCCCGCAGAAGGTCTTAAGTTCGGACTAGCTGGCAGAATGCTCGAAACTGATCTAGGGAAATTCCTATCTCTGCACAGATGAAAATTCTTACCTAAACCCAGATTCGAACACCCGACCATCGGTTTTGCAGCCCAACGCTCCAACTACCGAGCTACAAAGCCGATACTAGTATCACGGTATGGAATAGATGCATGTAGGCAACCAACATTACACGCGACAAACTGGTGCTGATTTTACATTTCTTAAACTGTAAACACCCTGATTCAGATGTTTGAAAATACCGGTTCAACCGTACAAATTCAAAATACAGGTCGCCCGCGATCTGTTAAGGTGCGACTCCACCAAAAAAGCATTGTTCACAAACGTTCGCGAACGATTGCGAACGTTTGCAATCAATTGTTTTCATCCCCTGTCTCCACAAAGCAAACTCAGACGAATTGCTCGTTTGCAAACAGTTTGTCGTCGATCCGTAGATTTACGCGAATTTGTGACTTAAATAAAATGGCAGCAACAATACAAGTAGTTGCATGTGCTTCCGCGTCACTACTCATTATGTCGGTGTTAGTGGAAGAGGAAAAGACGAAAAGAAAAAGAAAACATAAAGTTTGGGTGCCTCGTTTTTTGAAATCGAGAGATGCAAAACAACTGCTAATTGATCTACGACAGGATGATGGAAGTGGGTTATTTAATAACTTTTGCCGTATGTCTCCCGAGGATTTTGATGCCTTAGCTTCACTCGTTGATGAACGTGTACGTAAAAAAGACACAAATTACAGAAGTTCGATACCTGTGGAAGTTAGGCTGGCCATAACGCTTCGATTCTTGGCAACTGGGGATTCCTATCGCAGTTTGATGTACCTTTTTGGAGTTTCAAGACAACTTATTTCCAGAATTATCCCAGAAGTGTGCGGAGCAGTAATAGAAGCGTTGGACGACTACGTAAAGGTGAGCACACTGATTAACTTAAACTGTTTATTTTATTTAAGTGCTATTAATGCATGTAAGCAGTTAAGTAAAAAAAGTACAAATATGTGTATAAAAATCATAATTGATAATGTGTGGATGGGTCATAGTTGGAAACATAATCTGTTATTATTGATGTAGGAGTAGGATGTAGCATATCATTTTGTGTGTCGACGCATGTTGTTGTACGAGAGCAACTTGATATAAATCCCGGCAGTGGTGTGGATGTTCTTGATGTAGATGCACTTGTATGTGAAGATGAAGATTCAGTTGCAAATGCATGTGGCGAGACCAAGGGTTGAAGACGGGAGGGCTGAACATTTATATTTCTTGTATTACTCTCGTGATTATATACCCCCATATCTGCATTAAATAAGATGTCATTGATTAAATGCTGTACTATTGCCTGGGTTCTATGGTTGTAACTTTTCATTTTCATAGCGACATGCTCGCCATATATGTCAGAAGCATCACGTTGATTTATTCCTTGTATTATATTTAAGGCGGCATCGATTCGAGGATCAGATTTAGTTTCTGGTTCGGCTTTCTTTCTTTTCGGTTGACGTGCAATATTTCTGTCAGGTACAACATTGGGTTGACGTGCAGCATTCTGTTCATTTACAACAACCTGCCGACGTACATTCTTGTCGTGTACCATATTTGATTCATGTCCAACATTCGTACGTTGTGTTTGTTGTAACTCAAAATCTTCCGTGAGCGTATCATCTATTGTTTCCTGTAGAGTAGTGTCCTGATCGTTGTGGTCAATTGAGTCATTATCAAAATTTTCATCCTAAAAAAAGATAACTAAGTATCATCTTTTTAATGATTTTCAGATGCCACAAACTCAGGAGGAATGGTTCCAAGTGGCTACAGAATTCGAAGAACAATGGAACTTTCCACATGCAATTGGAGCCATCGACGGGAAGCATGTGCTTATGCAATGTCCTGCGGCTAGCGGTAGTGATTACTACAATTATAAATCCTTCTTTAGCATCGTCTTATTCGCAATGGTGGATGCGAACTACAAGTTCATGTTTGCGGATGTTGGATGTCAAGGTAGGATCTCTGACGGGGGCGTCTTTAAGAATACTAAACTTTATGAAGATCTGTGCAACGGGGAATTAAATTTACCACCTCCAAAAACACTATCAAATGATAAAACGCAATTACCATTTGTAATTTTGGGAGATGAAGCTTTTGCTTTAAGTGAGAATTTGATGAAACCTTATTCGGGGTTCTACGAAAAGGGTTCTAAAGAAAGGATATTCAATTATCGTTTAAGCCGGGCTCGAAGAGTGGTAGAGAATGCGTTTGGTATTTGTTCGAGTGTTTTTAGAGTTTTACGGAAGCCACTACTTTTAACAGCCGAAAGAGCACAATTAGTTGTAATAGCTTGCATTTATTTGCATAACTTCTTGCGGAACAGTAACACATCTAAACAGCTATATTGTCCGGAGAACTGGTTAGACACAGAAGTCAACGGCCAGATGATATTTGGAAAATGGAGGAGTGACAGTGAAATGACCTCTTTAGCTCCTTTGAGAAAAGTGCCAAGAAGGCCATCACGTCATGCCCAGGAAATTAGAAACGAATTTTCTAGATTTTTTTCCACGACTGGATCCGTTCCGTAGCAAAATGAATACGCTTGAGTTTGTTAATATTTTTGTTAATAAAAAGTGGTAAAAGTTTTCAAAAATAATATAGCGGTAGACAGCCGGAAACGACATTCCCAATGCGTTTGCAGTACAATAAAAACATATTTATAAAAAAAAATGGTTTCTACCTCCGTTTCCTCCGCAGGTGTGCCCTCCACAATTTTACTTTTATTTTGAGAGGTGTTTAGGGACTTCCTGCATTTACTCTTGTCCATTAAAAATTGGTTCGAATCCAAACCACTTACTCCTATAAATCTCATTTCGCCCTGAAAAAATATGTTTTTACCATCGCATTAATAAATGGTAAAGAACATTACCTTTTCCAGTCCCCGTAGTACTCTCCTGTCTAGCTTTTTCTCGCCGAAATGACGCCAGAAGAGAGTTTAGTTTTGCCTTAATAATTTCTACATTACTCTCTAGTTGTTTCGCTATTTCACACCATGCATCATTCTTTTTTAATTTATTATAATAGTACTTGTGAGTCGCTTGCCACAATTCAGGATACAAGCCATACGCGGCAATTAATTGTAAACATTTTTCTTGCTCCCACTCCATTTTATCGCACAAATAGATGAAAACTAACTAAAAGGACAAACGTTGCTGCTTGCGAACTAAAACATCTGACTCCACTACACGCGCATTCGCAACGAATTCCTTTTGATCTACCGACATCTCCCGGAACAACTACGCGCACGAACGTGCGCGCCAGTCTGGCTCCACCGGAGGAATACATACGTTCGCAAACAGTTGCAAAGGTTTGCGAACGTTTGCAAACGTTTTGCGCGTTTGGTGGATCCCCGGCTTTAGAAGTGAAGAAACGATTGAATAAGTAAGTATATAGTACTCTGTGTCTAATAGTAATTTTGGAGAACAGCTTGAAAATATTTTACCACTAAGAAAAAGAGCCAACAGTGGCAATGTTGATATCTCTGCATGGTCTAAAATCAAAAATAAAGAAAACAGAGAGAAAGGACTGCAATACTCAAGGAAAAAAAACTCTGAAGGAAAATGGGATTATAACATTCCTAGAGATGAAAAAAGACTTGCAAACCCATACCTTTGTAAAATTTAAAATAATTCCAAAAAAATTGAATGTGACAAAGTGAGCGGGGAAGATTGAGAAAAACTTTTTAAACGGTTTTGGAAGCATATGAACTGGAATGAAAGAAAAATTTATATTCAAAATTTAGTCAAAGTTCAAATGGTACAAATAAGAAGAGGCACTGGAGAAACCAGTAAGAGAAACCTTTCGTTTAAATATCACTTAAAAATAAATAATGCGTAAATTAGAGTCTGCACGTTAGCCATGAAAGAATCTACAGTTTTAAATTGGGTAAAAGTAGACAAATTATAAGAAGCAGAACGTAAGTCTAAAGATAAAAGAAAAGAAGTTAGGATGTATGAAGGTTTAAATAATAAATTAAAAGAATTTTTCGATTTACTCCCTAAAATGGTCACATTATTATCGAGCTTCCACTAGCAAATTGTAACTGGAGCCAACATGGTCCTCAATCAATGAATTGTATAAGTTTTATAAAAACAGTTTTTGCGCTGATAATGAGATTTCACCTGTGTCTAGACTGTTTTTTTCAAAGAGTTCAGTAAACAAAATTTATCTCTGTACATCCCTAAAAAAGATTTATGCGACATCTTCGTAGCATATGACACCAAAAATCTTAGCGAAGAAGAGTATAACTTACACCAGGCTATGAAAAAAGAAGCTCGGGAAGAAAAAGAAAAGGACAAACAATCTGCTTCAACTTCGGCAGTTTTTACAATGGACTTACAGGCCGTACTTCTGTGTCCAAAATCAACTGTAAGCGCGATGTAAAACCAAACTAGTGAGTAGTGATGCACAATTTTACACTCTTCAATTTAAAAACACAGGAAGGTTACTGTTTTCTTTGGCACGAAGTGGAAGGTGTCCTAACATCAAACGAGTTCGCATCAATTTCGGTCCAATTTTTGGAAAACAAAATAATCCCGTCTTTACCAGGAGATAATAAAGAAGTAATATTTTACAGCGATGAACGCACTGCACAAAACAGGAACTCCATTCTAGCAAACGCGTTTGTTAACGTTTGTATGCTCCATAATATTATCATTCAAAAGTTTCTTGAAAAGGGCCCTACACAGATGGAAGTTGATTCTATGCATTCCTGCATCGAAAAGAAAATTAGAAATAGAAAAATAAATGTCCCAGCGGATAATGTTCATGTTTGCAGACTCGCTAGATCGAAACCAAAACCATATGAGGTGCAATACCTTACGCATACTTTGATAATCTCAAATATTATAAATCAATTCGACCTGGAAGAGATACAGTTACAAAAATTCGGGCTTTTAAATATGAGAGCACCGGGAAAATTTTATTTAAGTTAAGACACACTGATCCCTGGGGAGCACTAAGTCAAAGACTTACATTGGCGGAACCTCGGACAATGGAAGGTTTAGACAACATGTATTCAGAAAGACGAAAACTAAAGAAAGACAAGTATGAACACCTTCAAATTTTAAAGAAGAGTTTATTACAAGATTTTCACGAATTATATGATCACCTTCCCTACCAATAAGATTACTTATTTTAGATACTCGTATTAAAGTATGTCTGATTTGTTTCTTGAAAATATATTGATAAATTCAAATTTGTTGTTAATATAAATGTATTTAAATTAATGCCACAACTTTCAATAAAGTTAACCGGTATTTTGGAATATGGTGTCCATGTTACCAACGATCAGAAAAATGCGTAACTCCCGCCATGCATTAATTTCTTAGAATATTTAAAATTGATCTTGTCTGATAAAATTTCATTTATAGTGCCAAAATAAAATATTTAGTACGTTAAATGTTCCAAAATTTCGTTTTGATAGAATTTTTTGCTTCTCCTGTAAAATTTAGCCATAAGGAGTTAAGCGATTTTCTCCTGAAGGGGACGATTTTTTGTTTTATTCAATTATCATAATCTCCTACTCTTTCTGAACACCGTGTATATTTACTTTTACAAAGCATGTAAATAAAATGGAAGTCTCATCTTAAAGTGACAGTAATCATTTTGTGTAAACACCCACTACGACACGATTTATTTGTTTGGTAAAATATGAAAAATAAACGGAAAACATGCCAATCCAAATAAAATATTGCACTCGACAAGAAAATAAAAGGTAAGAATATATAAATGAAGATACCAAAATACTGTGCCGAGTTGCACCAACAACTCACTTAGAATTAAGTAAATGAGAGATTATCACGAAAGGGGGTTCCTGTTTTCGCACTCCAGTATAAATTTTATAGCTTTAATTAACATTTTGAGGCTAAAGTTTAATTGAGCGCGAACATCCGTAATGAGGAAAAGAAGCTTTATTTTGATATTTAAGCGCTTCAATATTTAAGTTTTCTCGCAAATTTCTGCATTTAAATTCACGTATTTTTGAACCGAATTTGCGGAAGCACTGCGCCTTTATAAGTAATCCTCAAATTGACCCACTTGCCAAGGGAAACGTTTTAAGTATATTCTAATGCTTTTTTGAAAATCTTATTCGAATTAAAAGATATTACTGCGGAAGACGTTAATTATTCCCGGAGTTCTCACATTATTAAAAAAGTTTTCACATTTCCGCATTGGTTCGCGTAGGGCGTACATTGTCGGTATGGAAAAATAATGCAACGAACTCTCTTCGTGTAAAGTAAAATATGAAATTCTCGAACTTTTAGATTAAGATATTCTATACATCAATTGGAAAAACTTCTGAACACAAAGCAGTTTCCGACACTTTTTCGTTCTGAAGGGATTCATTATTCCTTGCTACAACATTTACACAAGCAGAGTTCAGCTTTAACTCCGCCATAAACGCGATACACTACACAGAATGTGTCATTTTTAGAAAAAGTAAGCCTGAAATGAGTGAATTATAGATGCATTTTTACGTATCTGACATGACAGCTCCCTAAATTATCCTTATTACCTTTAGTCGAGCTTTTTTGCAAGGATTATTTTCTATACTATTCCATAGAGCCCCTACGTCTGAATGTTACTTTAATGAAGAATGTCTGACACAGCTGTCTACGGGAATAATGTATATTCGCCAGAATTTATTACTTCACTGCGAAATTCCTTTGTTGAAGTAGCTTCCTTTACGTAAAATAATATTTCTTAACACTAATTTTGTAAAAATTAGTCATATACAGTGTGTAAAGCGATGGGGTATACAAGAGGGAATTTTTTTTTTAAATATTGATATATGAAAAAAATTTATTCTTCATGACATTGATTTGAAAGTACCAATAACGTTTCGATAATCTAAAATTTATTTATAGAAATCTGGAAAAATAATAAATTTAATTTTTTTAATTGAAAGTTATCATTCTACATTATAATCAAGATAGCGTATTGCTATCAATCCACAAACAATCGAAACGTTTTTGGTACTTTCAAATCAAGCAAAAAATATCATGAAGAATACATTTTTTTCATAAATCAATATTTAAACATCACTTTTGCACAAAAGAATACGAAAGATAATGTCCTTGTACATCTGTAAACAAAAACATTTATTTTACTTTGGAAAACTCTTTTTAAATAAATTTATGCGGTTGTACATTTGTTACAGCAGTTTGCAAAAAAAAACTGTAACAAAGTGAAAATTGTACCGGGAAAACCACGGATAAGTAAAAATTCGCTAGCTGCAAAGTATCTATAGAGCACCAAACGGTAGCCTTTTAACTGTGTAACGTTGTTTCGTTGAAGGTACTCTTAGCTTGAGTATCTGACTGAATGCGCTTTTAGTGTTAGGAGTGCTTTTGTCGTTGAAATGACAGGCTCTTATTTTGCGAAAGATATTTCATATTGAAAATCTAGAAGCATCAAGCTAAAATTGTCTAAAATATTTATAGTCCAGTACGTGGGGGTTTTTTGAATACAAAAGGTGGGGTAGTAACAATTTTTTAGTATGTTTTTAAGCTTGGGGCCCTAATGAAAAATCCAAGTTTTCGACCTCGAGCCGCCATCTTGGATTTTAGGTACAAACATTTGGTTTTTTGATAATGACTTTCACGACAAAAGATATTATATACAAAGTTAAAGAGGACAAAATTTCCTTTTTTGTTCATAATTTTACTACAAAATAAGGCTTGCAGCAAATCATAAATTTATGGCACTTATAAAACATACATATAAACACCCTGTGTTACGGTCATGATTAGTGGAGGGAGTAGTTAAGGCCTTCATAACCGGTTGCAACCCTAAGTAAGTTGTTGTTATTCAGTAGTATTAAGTAGTTGGTTGAAGTCAGTATTCTGTAGTAGATAAATAAATAGTTGTTGTTTTTTACCATTCCTTCAACCACAAAGAAAAGTATACAGTCCACTACAAGAACGATCGACATTAAACAGCCTGTATCACTAAATTCAACTTTCTCATTACCAAAGTGTTGCCTTTTATTCAGATTCACATTATTGATCAAATGAATTTCTTAACTATAAAATCAAGGTCGCTACGATTTATCAAAGGCTTATAGAGAATATTGGTAAAAAAATTAACAATTTGGCAACATTGACAAAAAACTAAACAGTGAATAGGTTTCCATGCAAAGGTTAAAAAATGACATCAGTAGATGAGCAAAGCGGACTTCTGGTATCAGGAAGTTGACGTCAAACCAATCAGAATCGAGTATTTGTGGGTCACGTGGTCACGTGTGAGCCAATGAGAGCGGCGTGAGTCGGCCATTTTGTGACGGTCACATTTTGCGTGTTTTGCTTCCGGTGTTTCTGGATCAGGAAACGCGTCACACCAATCAGAATCGAGTATCGGCCATTTTGTTTACGTCATATCTAGGTTTCCCGCGTTTATTTCTGGACCAGGAAACGCATACTGCTGATTAGAATTTACCGGACGCTGCTTCCTGTTGACGTGAACGGATGTTGCTTCCTGTTCCCGCCATTTACGTTTCCTGCTGATTAGAATTTACCGGATGCTGCTTCCTGCCGATAATCGGATGTTGCTTCCTGTTCCCGCCATTTACGTTTCCTGCTGATTAGAATTTACCGGATGCTGCTTCCTGCCGATAATCGGATGTTGCTTCCTGTTCCCGCCATTTACGTTTCCTGTTGACGTGACCGGATGCTGCTTCCTGTTGACGTGACCGGACGCTGTTTCCTGCTGATTAGAATTTA
>NW_022170249.1:38264106-38275918 GCF_008802855.1 Photinus pyralis
AATTGTATTTTTAGAAAAAATGTGATACTGAACCACCATGTGTCATATATCGTTGTAAAAAGAAAAAAAAACCTAATCTCAAAATGTCCAAAACGGAGCCCATAAAAAAAACTATTAAAAACGGGATGCCATATTCGAAATCTCCATTAAAAAGTGTCTGAATAATGTGTTAATTAGAAATGTCTAGTACAATTAGTTTACCATGAAAAAGTTAAAAATGAAAATCAGAAATTTTCGATTTTTTGCCATATTTTCAAAACTATTGAAGATATTATAAATTTATTTTTAGATTATTATTCAGCACGAAAATTCGCAACTTTGCCCTAATTTAACCAAGTTTCTATCTCTTAAGATAAGCGAGATCCCCATAGTGGCACTCGAAAAATGGACACAGTGTATTTGATATTGAACAATTACCGCTCGCATTGTTAGTTTTAAATACCATCGCAATTTTAATATTATTGTAGTGTTTACGGTATTTTTAACACGAGTATCAAATGTGCCAGATGTGGAAAATTCATGGTAAGTAAATTTATATCTTTTATATATTAACGTTCCATTATGGTTTCTTTATAGGTATAGGTTTTAGTTAAATGGTGAAGGATGCATAGGATTTACTAGGATTAACGCATGCTTATACTTGAAGTGAAAAACAGAAAATGTCAGTAATTGTTTTCTCTTATGTCAATATGTCATGTACTTTTGTATTTTTGCGTGTATATTATATTTTTCTTCGGTTACACAAAAACATTTTACTTTACACACATCCATTTTACGACGCATGTCTTTTAACATTTTCAGTTATAACTTTCTGCACGCGTTTTGTTGTTCTGCTTGTGAAAATGTGTTTACTTGACTAAAGGTTTTCAAGGCAACATAAATATGAATTAACATCTAAATCCAATTTGGCATCCGTTAAAGTGAAGCAGTGCATATTCAAAAACTTCTTTATCACACATAACTCGGTATGCTTATACCACTTCCTGTCTTATTTTAGTTCAACAATATTTGAAAATACACATTTAAACAGTTGTTACCATGCTGCAAAGAAAACAATAAAATTCTGATTATTTCCTAAGTTGCGCTAGAAAAACCGAAATTTGCCGATTTTATTTAATTTTTTCTGCAATTATTTGAGCAGGTACAGAAAAATAAAGAACACTTTCTCATTGCCACTTTTTGACCTGTACAAGACCTATCGGACAAATTTTCCATTTTCTAGGAAAATTGTCCAATAGGTGTTTTTGCACTATTACAGTATTGTGTACTGGTGCACCATCCTGTTTAAACCAACAAAATTTCCAACATGTTTTTTTGTGTGCCTTACATTGTTGTATTCGTAATAAAAAATTCTACTCAACATTATTTTTTTTATGAGCCATATAAAAAATAAACTTGATGATTTCTCCGAAATGAAACGTTGTAGACTTTAAAAAGTGACAATGGGGAAAGTGTTTTTTTAAATTTTTGTTATATGATAACATCCCAAAACGTCAAACTTTTTGTTGTCACCCTGTATCGCAGAAACAAATGATTGTTTCTGTTTCTGGTATTAAAAAGTTTCACAAAAAAGTGGCACAAGATTGCAAAAACTGCAAGTTCCTAAATTATTAGCCAATTTCACAATGTTGCTAGACTGTATTTCATACTTAAAATAAATACACCATAGTGTCCATAGTGCAAAATGCAAAAACGGATCACTGCTTAATATTGCTACGTACGGTAGTAAAATGTTCATAAGCACAATGGTGTATTTAGGTAAGAAACACGCAGTATTGTTTTTAGAGTTTAATATCCATAGGAATATTACCATAATTCAACTAAGTTGCTATGCTGAAAATTGTTGGGCTAATTGCTTCCTTGGTAATCGCCACCAACTTGGTTAATTCATTGGCAAACCTCCTTAGTGTCTGTTAAGAGTTCCTATATTGATGAAATGAGCTCTCAAAGAGTCTTTCGCTTGGCGCATGGGAAACTGATAGTTAATATATTCAAAACATATCAAATCGGCTGCTCTATGCATGCGCGAGAGTAGGACAGAGATCCTCCTTGTGGCCTTCTCTATCGAATCGTGCTGGCGGACGGAGCAACACGTTCCAGTATTAGTATAGTGCAGTGTAATATGCACATCTGGCATGTTGTGTCGAAAATCTATGATAACTAAAAACAAAACGGTCCCGCCGCCAAGTTGGGAGGTCAATCGACTGTGGGTCTCTATCAATATAGGTAGGGAATTTAGTGTCCGTTTTGCTTTGACGCCATCTAAGGTCTTACTTTCGCGTGATTAACCGTTTATTACTGTGAATTGTCTCCAACCAAAAAATATAGTGATCTAGGGTTTATGATCTCTTATCAACCAAAATGTATGTTTAAAGCATGTACATTTACTATAGGAATAATCTATTGAAGAATGTGTATGCTATAGTGCGTTTCACAGTGGCCTTTCAGCACAGGCTCTTATGGAGAACAGTGATGTATAGATAGATTAACGTCAGTTTCGTTTAACTGACCGATTTCAGAAACAGCAGTGGCCAACTTAAAACAAGCAACACTGAGCTCCAATGTGCCCTGAGTTTTACATAGCCCTATGCTATCTGTACTGAAAGGTCTCTGTAGAATGCACTATAGAGTTTTGGCACCGTTGTGCTGATTTACAATTTTTCACACTCATTGTGTTTTGAAAACCAACACATTATCCACGCATGGCTCTTTTCTTCCACTTGCCGATAGACGCACGGTGTGAGTATATTTTTCATTACCTTCATTTTTGTCTTGTTGCACTATTTAAGTGAACCACCAAGGAAAATATTCTTGTCAAAAGTGGGCAAACCGTGGGTACTTTGAAAAAATCTTCAAAATTTTGGTTTTCATGATAATGTACCTTAAATCTAATGCATACCAGCCAAAGATGAATAACTTGATGGGTGATTTCAGTGAAAATACTGCATTAACCCAATGCTCTAGACTTATATTTTTATTATAATTTTAATTAATGATTAATTTCTACACTAATTTATCATTTATTAGTCTGACATTTGAAATGAATTGTGCTATTACTTCCAGATCTATGCTAAAGCAAAACGAAGGAAAAAATATCGAGCGAAAAGTACTAGTGAACTGGGAGATAGTGACGAATTCGACACTGTTTGCGCGTCTTTCGCCATGAAACTAAGAAAAATGCAACCAAGACAGCAAATTTTAGCTGAAAGTATGATGCATAAGATTATAACACATGGATTACTTAATCAGTTAAGTGAAAATGTTGATATTGTAAACACACGCTTCATACCGGCCGCTTATTTACAATGGAAACCGGCGGTAGCAAGAAGAAGTTCGACGCCGCTCAAGTCGCCTAGCGAATATTCGTCGTGTACGTCCATTTCAAATAATTATGAATCTTTTTAGTTGTGTTTTGTATATATTAAATGGTGTTACATTTTTGATTCACATGTTTTTTCGTTAATAAAGTCCTTTAATAGTCAAACATTTTGTTTATTGCATTTATCCACCTATAATAATATTGCCATCTGTCTGTAATACAGCATAAAGGCCAAAAACTGAAAATCAAGTTCAGGGCATTACTAAAACACATGAGAAATTAAACCAGAAGTTGATGTACATACATAATATGTTAAAATTGAAACATGCGCTATATACTAAGCAACGGCAGACGGACGAAGCATACTAACCTACTATTTTGTGCTGATAATGATCTTACAAACCCAATAGCAATTGAATGCATATTTTTAACAAAAAGCAAGAAGGAAATGGAGTATGTAGAAGATTCTGGTCTTGCATTTACCAAAAATAGGTTTCCAGTGACTGTTTAGTATAGAATTATTTCCAAATAAATAAATGGGCGTAGTTTCTCATTTAGAACATAGTTTAACTATCATAAAAATGGGGGTGCACTAAATTCGACTCACTGAATGAAATATTTCTGTCAAAGGTTGAATGACAAAATCCATTCTTATTTGTATAAATACTCACATTGTTATACAACATAAATGCTCGCGCACTCGTTTCTTTAAAGCGCGCTGTGACACGACGTGAATAAAATGACAAATACGATTGTTTAGATTTAAAATACAATATTTCGATAGCCGAATAAAAAATGCATATTTTGTCACTTGATTCTTTGTGTATCTTGCTTACAATGCTTAAGACAGCTGATCGTTTTCGAGCGCACGACATTTAGACTACAAGCCCAGTGAAAAAATGAGGGGGTGAAATAACCCACCATTCATGTGTAGAACGATTCAATTTGAAAAAATAAACCCTATGCCGCCAGTTTTGAGGGGTGCGCATGACTGAATGAGAGAATTAAAGTTGAGAACCCAGAGGTGGACAACTACGATAAAAATAGTGGTGCCTAGGCCAGGAAAAATTTTGATTTTCCTAAAGGTGATTTAGAACTGTACGGCGTTTGCACAATTCACGTTCTACGCCCTACATAGATCCATTATTTTTAACGTCGTGCACAGTTTCAGAGATATGAATCTTTGAATGGACCCTTGCATTTTCAAATTTTTAGAGCAAAATTGACATATGTATGTCTTATTTATTTATTTATTATCCCTCTCTTGTTTTGGGCCCTCAACAGGCTTGCGCCCAATTACAGAGTGACCCGCATAATGCTTTTTAGAGGTGTCTAAAACTATGACAGATAAGTACGCAAATCTTAAATAGAAAATGATAATGTTTCTATTTAAAAAAAAAACAAGACTGAATTCGCAAGAAACAGTGGATGATCTTTACATTACTACAGTTGTTTGAATTTCTTATAATTGTATCATGTTGAAATTTTCATCGTTTCTTATTTCGTCTTAAATATTTCATCAAATTTGGTCAAAGTACAATGAGTGGTACTTATGGCGGGCAGTATATTTACTTGTACAGGAGTGAAAGACCCAGGGTGATAACCTATAAGTACACTGAAAAAAGAGATACCAATTGCTTGCTGAATTTGCGTTTTAATCGTGTGAATCAGACTTGACAAAGAATGGGTAGTAATTGTTTGAAATAAATGTCACTTATATACAGGGTGGTGACTTGCGTAACGCATCATAGGGATTCATAACATGCGATTATTGGCTCCCCAAATTATTTTAGAGCAAAAATGTATAAAGGTTTTTTGTAGAAAAAATTTTTTTACGTTAATCAACCGGATTAGTTTTCAATTTTTTGCATAATAAAGGCGGAAAATTGGAAAAATAAAACCCCCATTTTTTTCAATAATCTGTGATGCCATGGAATTTTATAATACAAAAACTATGCCAATATCCGTCATGCAATGGAATGTCTGCTATAGAACAAATCAAATGCTATCGAAAAGTATTATATTTAGAACAGCGAATTCAACATAAAGAATGACCAAATTACTAAAAACGGTTTCCTAATATAACAATTTTTTTTTTATTTTATTTTATTATCCCTCTCTTGTTTTGGGCCCTCAACAGGCATGCGCCCAATTACAGAATGACCCGCACAATGCTATTTAGAGGTGCCTCTGCAGAAGGTCTTAAGATGGTCTATACTACTCCGGTATTTACCTTACGAATTAGGAAAACTGCAGGAAAACCTAATTCAGAGTAGCCGGTAGAATGCTCGGAACTGGTCTAAGGTAATTTCCATCTCCGCCACAGATGAAAAATTCACCTCAACCCAGGTTCGAACACCCGACCTTCGGATTTATAACCCAATGCTCTACCACTGAGCCATAAATAAATTTACAATAAATGTTCGAATAAGTCACCATTAACTGCATTAAAGTAACCAAGTCGTTCATAAAAGCCATTTCGAACTGCTGCTAATTGATAACTGGATCTTTTTGTTTTAGAAAATTCCATGGCATCGCAGATTATTGAAAAAGATGCGGGTTTTTATTTTCCCAATTTTCCGTCTGTATATGAAAAAAATTGAAAACTAATACGGTTGATTGGCGTAAAAAAATTTTTTCTACAAAAAACTTGACATTTTTGCTCTAAAATAATTTGGGGAGCCAATAATCGCATGTTATGAATTTTACATTGAAAGCCCTATGGTGCGTTACCAAGTCACCATCCTGTATAGTTGATAATCAGTATTATACAGGGTCGTGCCACAGTGGGTCGGTCTTTCCTAGCTTATTCCTCATAAAAATTGTAAAGAGAACATTTTGTGCCAATGTCAGCTATAGATCTATGCGATTATTTTTGAATATACAGGGTGTCCCATTTTTACCATGTAAATAAATGATTTTTTTAAATAGAACTGTGCATTTTTAGTTGTTTCGATGTCATTTGTTTGTATTCATTTTTGATTTTTTGTCAATGTTGCCTTAATTTTAACCGAATAATTCTCCATAAGCACTCCTCACTTTTATAAATTACCTACCCGTCTTCTATGTTGAAAATTGTTAACTATCCGTTGTTGTTTTTGTACATACTTCTTATTATCTTCATACAAGTTGCTGATTCGCGGTATAATCTATGTTTCTATTTTTTAGGTTTTCCCATACTGTTTTTTTGTAGCATCAAACGCCTTTTCTAGGTCCAATAATGCCATATATACTTTTCAGTCATTTGTAATTTTCTCGCTGTTCCAGGATTTATTGCGCACTTCTTCCCATGCGTTTCCTAATTCATAATCTTCTCCACTACTATCTTTACATCTTCCTGTTTTGCAGGTACATTCCCATTAAGAGAAATTTCTCGAAATATGGTTCCACTTTGTCCTGCCTTCTGATATTAGTTGTCGATGTTGGTTTTTTAAATAATTTTCATATTCTGGGTTTTTCTTTTTCTTCCCCCCATGTCTCTTTCTTTGTTTAGTTTACATGTATGCTTTGTGCTCGTATTTGTCTTTGTTTTTTTTACTCAGATACATTTTCCACTTTTCTTTCCACCATCCAGTCATCAGGACGCTATCTATTACTATATTTTTGAATTTGTGTCGTCCCATATTCCTTCCAAGTTGAATTCGGTTGCAGCTTTGAGGGGTCATCTCCTCTGTGTTTAGTCTTTATCGCCTTCTTATCCATCACGTTGTGATTATAAAACTTTATTTATAAATGTATAATAAATCACCGTCAGGTGCTAAAAGGAAATTAATTGTATTTTTATAAACACCCTGTACAATAAAAATAAAGCGAACAGCAATACGTTGATATGTTAAGGATTCGTTAACGTTTTTTTATGAAGTACACTACGACGCTAGTTCAAATATACGACGAGGCAAACCACCTCAAATGATGATACGACGAAAAGCGGCAAAACTACAACGCTAGAGAACAATGGTTCATAAATATCTTGATTGTTTATGCACCTTGAGTTCTCGATGCGTTTAGGCTACGGCTTTGGGTGAGAATCGAAATTATTGACTCCCCAGCTATACTCTGCACGGACCGACCACAGAATTCTCGCGGATGTTCCGCTGTGGAAAATGTTAACCTTCTCGCTTTCTTCCTTGGAAATGCTGCGAACTTCTTGGTCCGCAGCTTGACGATAACTTGATGGCTCACTGTTGTCTTAATTTCTTTCTCCAGAATCCACCCAATGAACTGATTGGCTGACGATTACGCGTTGCGATGACAACTAGCGTAGGTTCGACAGCGCGTACGATAATTACAACGATCCGCTTCATTTACGCATCCCGAAAATTTCATGTTTTTTGCATTACTTTATTTTCATGTGATAAACGGCTTAAAAAATGTACAACGTTACTATTTTGTCCCACTATATCCAAAAATGGGTTGTTGTACGGGTCATATGATCTACAACACAAAAACTATATTGGCACAAGGGGATTGCTGATTATTGTTGTACATTCTATCATGTTGCAGAATGCCGTGCAGGGATCTGTTATCGTAGTTGCCCACATTTGAGTTCTCAACGGCCTGTGTGGCGCAGTGGTTCGAATTTGGGTTCGGGCCCGGATATTTGTAAATGTGTATAGTGGATTGGGTTGGTAAAACACTCTTTGCTGAAACCCCGCCCACTTTGAAAATACCAAAGATAAATTAAAAAAAACTGTACCGCTGAAAACTGACGCCATGTAGCAATATTCTTCTACCCTTGTTTCATGGCGGCCCATTTCAACTCCTCATTTTTTCACCTTGCTTGTAAAGTTGTACTCTATACCTGGGTTACCTGAGGCAAACTTTAGAACTGTAGTTAAGTAAACAAATTCACCAAGCTTTAATTTACTGCTTTAAAGGTTAAAATACCCTGTTACAATATAGCATTTGAAATCATACAAGGTGTTTTATTGATGATGTAATTTATAATGCAGAGTTCGGAAGATGAAACGCCGGAAGAAAAAGATCATTTCGTCGCTCAACTATATAAATTTATGGACGATAGCAATACGCCGTTAAATAAAAGTCCAATGATCGGAAATAAAGACGTCGATCTTCACAAACTGTTCGATGTGGTTCGGAAATTGGGAGGCTACAATCGGGTAACGAACAAAAATAAATGGAGATCTGTAACTCTTCGGCTAAAGCTGCCGAACAATTTAAGCACTCATAATCAAGTAAAAGTAGTATATAAAAAGTGTTTATTAAGTTATGAGGCATTCCATCGTACTTTAGGTGTTACAATGCTTAATCATCCGCGTAACGCCAAGAAAAGTCGAGGAAGGAGTTTAATTCGTGATAAAGATCGGAACACTCCCGTTAACAGTCCTCGTCCAGAAAAAGAGGAGGACGTTGTACTACCGGAAAAAAAGGAAGAGGAAAAACCGCCCGAAGAAAAGCCGAAACCTGTTCCGAAAAAAGCTGAAACCAAACCAAAAGTTGAAGAAGAAAAAAAAGTTAAAGATATTGTACTTGCTGATGTAAGTGATACAAATAGCAGCGATGCCACTGATATCTTAGAGGTCACGGCGAATGTGTCTGTACGTTTGCGAAGAACCGAATCTAAAGCCAGCCGTGAACGTAAACCCAAACCTGCTGCTGGTGAAAAAGTTAAAGCGCTTGTGGAAAAGTTTGAAGAGCATGCAAAAAAAGAGGAGAGAGAAGAGGAAAAGGTAAACATTGTGTGAGCACTCGGATAATAACTTATTGCTTTATAGCAACAGACTAGATCGAAATCCCAAACCCCTAAAATTAAAGAGAAGGAAGTACCACCCGAAAAACGCAGTCGTGAGTCGAAGACACCAGTACGAGAAACTCCATCGCCAAGTAAGGCCTTAACTAAATCTGTTAAAAAAGTCGAAGATGACAAAAAGCGAGGACGCAAACGCGTTAATACAGAAGAAAAGGACAAACTTTCGGACAGGTTTGTTGGCTGTCGAAAATAAATTGTGAGTGCTTTAATTATTGTTTGCAGTACCATCATCGAGTCCTCATTTATCAATCCTGTAGTGGGAATAGGCGACAAGCTCAAGGTTTTTTATGGTCCCACAAATGAGTCGAAAGTGACTTATGAGGCAAAAGTCATCGAAATAGATAAAGAAGCGGTTAGTCCCATGTATTTGGTGCATTACACCGGCTGGAATACACGTTACGATGAGTGGATTACGCCAGTTCGTATTGCTGAAAACCTTAGCGCGACTACTAAAGCAAAAAAATTGAAGAGTGGCGCCACCAGTAGCAAGGTAAGTACCATTGTTCAGTTTAACAACCATTAATGTCTCGGAACAGGTAGCGACTCCTAAATCGTTGTCGAAACGCGGTAGGCGAATGTCTATTACTGGACGGAGTTCTTCACAAGACGTACCGCCACGTTCCACAACTCCATCCAGCGTGACATCGACCTCCAGCCGAACAAAGAGCCCCGCAACTCCCGTCGCGCGAGGATTTAGAACGACACGTTTAGGTATCGAATCTTCGTTCATTTTATAATAACGCAATGATTAAATTTAGGCGAAGTGAGTCGACGCACCCGACGAACTTCGGGTCAAACTGACATCTCGAACCACTCCGAGTCGGAAAGTGACGGCGGTACCGAAAGTGACTCTGAAATGGTCAAGACACGAAGTGGTGTTAAAGCTGAGGACGTGGAAAATCGATTACTCAAAAAGAAGGCGGTGAAGTCTGCGTTATTGGTAGGTAGTATTTTTGGGGTACTTAAATATAAAAAAATACTCTTCATGTATTCTTTTGAAAAGTGTCCACAAATCGTTTTCTATAGTTCCATTGAAATAATCTTCCCTAAGACGTAAGTAGGTAGCCTAAGACGAGAATATCCGTTAATGCCGACCACAGGCGATCTATTAACCGCGGAAAAATTGAAGGCGCATTCCTCAAACCAGACGGTCTCTTGAAACGAATATTTCCGAAAGGTGACGTGAAAACAATTTTATCGCGGTCTTCTTCCTTCACTGAAACCTACTAATAACCGGGCCGCAAGTCTGACGGTATATATTTGGTTTTCTTGGCAGCTTGCATCAGCTCGTCAATGCGCGATAACGGATAACGATCCGGGACCGTAACTGCGTTAATTTTCGGTAATCGACACATACACGATAGGAACCGTCGATTTTAGGTACCAAAACCACGGGTGCAGCAAAAGGAGATTCGCATGGCTCGATGATGTCTTCCGTGACTAAAGTTCAAACGTTACGCGGAACTGTAATATTGACATTACGTTAATTCCCATCGGCAAGTTTGATTGTCAATTGTCTATCCTCATGTGGTTTCCCAAAGGACGTTAAAAGGTTGTACAACTGGGCGCCGGCGATGCTGGTTTTTGGCCCCGTGTCAAGACAGGCAGATTCACCAGGGGCGGTTTTTAGGGGGGGGGCGACAGGGGCGATCGCCCCCCCTAAACATACTGCTCAATTGTTTTTTTTTTATTTCATTAGGTTTACATAATAATCGAATTAAATAGACTGCACTCAGCACTGATTACCACCGTATAATAATGAATATGGTGCGGATTTATGGCATTTTGCTTATACGTTAATTTTGAATGCAGAATGTAATGGTTATTAGTTTTGGATCTATACGTTTCATGAAAAATGAAAGCGTTTAAGCCTATTTTTATTTTGCCTTTTTTGAACAATGGCGCTTTAAATGCTTTTTTGCGCGATCGGTCATTTCTGACTATTTACCATGTGTGTTTCCATGACAGTACGTAGCATTTACCAGTTGCTATGATTACGACGACGCCAAAATTACTTACCGATCTAAAAACAGAACAGCAAAAATACTTACCGACGCCTTTTTAAAAATCAACAGTACATTACATTTAATCTTTAATTATTGTTAGGTACATTAAACGTACAATTTGTGCTGTTGTTTCCTATAGAAAGACGCTCATAACGTCATAAAGGAAGTGCAAAGCTAGCAAACTACATCAGACACATGCACAATTTTATGAAATTATTAATTTCAATTTTGACAAATAAACTGGTTACCCAGTGATGTACACCATACCACTTCGATCATTTCGATTTATTCTGCTCGTTAATTTCTTAGTGCATATTTATATTGGTTACATAATTTTAATTTCGATCGCGCAAAAAATTTATAAGCACGTCGAACGTTAAGGGTTACCGTTCTCAGACAATAATTGGAGTCGTCGCTTCGCTCCTCCTCCAAACAATTGTCTTCGAACGGTAAAAATCCCTTACCATTCTCCATACTTAATATACTATTTCTTGCTTTTTTTTTAAAGTTCATGCTTAAATTGGATTGGGATAATATTTGGCAAGTTAAGTTAATTGAATGTGGTACAGAATGTTGGGTATTCGGAAATGAATGCGGCAATAGATAGTTTAACAAAAAAGAAGCTGAAATTGGGTCAAAGCTACTTAAAAGAAATTCCCGCGCACCTCTGCATCTGCAATTCTGTAGCTTTTTTATTTTCACCTCTCCCCCCCCCCC
>NW_022170249.1:38276018-38568937 GCF_008802855.1 Photinus pyralis
AGTATTGTAAAGAATTGATTGCTCCTCATATTGCGAACATCATTAATGTTTCAATTAAGGAGGGCCGGCCAATTTCCATCAGCCTTAAAATTATAATAATAATAATAATGTTTATTCCCACAAAAACAACTAATAGGAAAACAAAAATAAAATAAATAAAGAAAATAAGAATAATGTGGGAAAGGACTGCATTCAGTGTAGCAATACCCTGATCTTCCTCCGTAACTTTACTACATAAAAAAGGTGACCCTAGCGATGTCGCAAATTATCGTCCGATTGCTGTTTTAAGTACGTTCTCAAAAATAATAGAAAAGGTCGTGGCAAAACGAGTTTACTCGTACTTAAACAAATTTCAACTAATAACCAATTGTCAGCACGGTTTAGAAATGGCTTTTCAACAGAATCAAGTATTGCTGAATACATACAGTTCGTGAACAGTAAATTAGATGTCGGTGAATACGTTGTGTCTATCTTTTTCGATCTAACTCAAGCTTTTGACACTGTAGATAAAGCATTTGTATCCGACAAATTATACAACCTTGGAATCCGAGGATCCATTAACAACTGGTTCGTGTCATTTTTAGAAGAACGAAGAATTATGGTACGCGTCAACAACGTTCTTTCGGATGAATTTAAGTTAGATTTAGGAACTCCACAAGGTAGCGTTTTGGGACCATTTATCTTTCTCTTATACATCAATGATCTTCCTAATTTTATTACACATGGTAAATTGCTCATATATGCTGACGATACGTGTATGATCATATCTGACCCTACAACGGCTAATCTAATAAAGAAAATTAACGCATGTTGGAGTGCATTTTCAAATTGGTGCTTTAGGAATCATCTAATAATTAATTCTGCAAAAACATCGATTATCGAACATCACAGCATACGAAAAAAATCATCTTTTAACCAGTTTTCTTTGGGCAAGAGTATAGTCTATACGTCTACATCAGTAGAGTTTCTGGGAATTACATGCGATAGTGGGCTCTCCTGGGACACCCATATCAACAACGTCTGCAATAAATTAAACAAGTGCTATTACTTATTGACCACGTTAAAATCAATGCTGGATACTGAAACACTTTTAAATGTTTATTATGCATATGGATATTCAGCTATAGCGTATAGAATTATAGTATGGTGGCAGGGTCGAGATGTTCAAAGGGTTTTTGTATTACAAAAAAGGATAGTAAAATTGATCTTTGGTCTTAGTGGGAGAACATCGTGCCGTGAATTCTTCAAAAGCAAAAAAATATTGACCGTGGCATCTATATACCTCCTCAAACTACTATGTCACATTCACTTAAATAAGCACAACCTTCTGAGGAATTCTGACATTCATAGTTATAACACCAGACACAAAACCGATTTTGTAAACTTTAAAGTGAAGAACAGTTATTGTACTAAATCACCAAATCACGCCGGTGTAAATTTCTTTAATAAGCTTCCAAGTGATCTGAAGACTATTCAAAATAAATTTATATTTAAGCGAAAGTTAAAAACGTTGCTATTCAATCATTGCTTCTACACTGTGAAAGAATTCCTCACTCTTACTGCACATCCTTAGTCTTAGTGTTCTTGTGTTTGTGTTTAATATTGTTCCATAGTGATCATTAATGGCTTTAATTTTTATGTATATTTTAATAGTTGTTTGTTTGTTTCATGTTATGTTTATATATACACATACACACACATTGTAAGTACCAAAGTAATTGTAAGACGAGTGCAAAAATTACTATGTAATTACTTAGCACAATAAATAAAATGAATGAATGAATGAACTTCATTTGCCCACTCTTTGAAATATAAGCAACAGGTCCGAAGGTTATGCATCAATATCAAAATTTTGGGGGAAAGGAGGCCCTATTGGTGACAGAATTAACGAATAAAAAAGTTCACTCAGTATTTATTTGTCAAACTCTTAAAACTTTTCACTTATAATTGCACAAGAGGTTTGTATTTTACCGAGTAAATTTGGGTTGTTTAGGTAATGAAAATCTGTTGCCTAGCAATTAGACGAGAAAAACTGTCAACTAATAAAAATGCGACACCGCAGGTGGAGCATTTTTAGGTTGACAGTTTTTCGAGTTCAATTGCTAAAAGGCAACAGATTTGAATTGCAACAACACAAATTTACTCGGTTTAAATACAAACCTCGAGTGTAATTCGGCAGGACAATTTAACGAACAAGAAATTCGCATAACTAATCAATTACTGACAGACGTCAAACTAGTCATATGGGAAAGGATAATGCGATAATTGGTTCGAAAATGAATAAGTGAAAAAACCACTAGTGCATTTGTCGCTGGAAAAGTTGCAGGTAACTTTTGCCGCTGTCAAAGTGACAATTTCACTGCGGCTTATGCGATTTTTTATACATGAGTTGAATTGTCACCCTAAAAGAAGGAAAATCTCGTAACAAATCCGAAACTGACGAAACACAAATCTGTTAACGATAGAAACTTCAGCAGTACGCCGCAACTTGACAAAACTACTTGAACGAAGTTAAAATGTGTCCCACTATTTATAGAATCCCGAAAACAAGACCACCCTCGTCTTTTATTATACTTAAAACTACGAAATTCGATTTACTAATTTTTGTTTTATTTTCAAAACGTCTATAACGCAAAACCCGCTTCCGTATTGTTCGCAATGTCGGTGTGTACGGGAGAAATTTCAATATCGGAAAGTTATATTTTCAATTTCTAGACGTCATTTAGATTTTGAAATATTGGCGAAGCGCGCACATAAATATTTTATACGGCGACAATAAGAAAAATGGTTCTCATTTTTAATATCGTCAAACTATACGTATTTCGCACATTTTCGAGTTGATTTTTATGCGTTTCAAGGGAAGGGAAAAGTGGAAATTAAGAATGATGGATGAAGTAAAGCAACACGAAATTTAGGGAATGGTTTTTCAATTGCCAACGAAGGCGTTTAAAATGGTACCTTTTACACAATAGCAAATACGTTTATTAAATCAATAAAGGTGCAATAAAAAGTTTCATAATCGGTGAACTAATGCCTAAACACATAGGCACAACCACATGAGATCGAGCAAAAATGCTCTTGCCTGTTCGCCAATCGTCGACAAAACTATGAACCTGCAAATAACAGGGAAATACCTGGGTATGTGTACCGACTGTATTTAATCAAAAAACTTAATAAAGTTTCTGGTTAAGTGCTAACAAAATTGATACAAAAATTTAATTATAACATCCATAAAGACTAAAATATTTATCAAATGTCAAGGAATACTTCAGACTGCACAGTTTCCACAAAAACAAACTATCTCAAATTTCTTGACTGTGTACTAGAGTGTAAAAGCGGCTTCTCCTCCACCTCGTTTTGATTACTTGTGCGATGCATATTACGTAAACGATTATAAGGTAAACCAACAACATAAACAGGAACAATCGTTGTAATGTAATAAAGCCATTCCTTGTGCTGACTTCGATATAGTCTCCTACGTGTGGGTCCTTTGGAAGAATCTTGTTTAAATTACTTACATCCTCAGCCATTTTTCTTTCGGCACGTATGGAAAAGTACGACCATTCTAAGTTCAACTTACGTTCATGCAACTAATTAGTCGGGTGCCATTTACTATAATAGATCACAGTATCATTATCGGCGTTTATATCAGTATCACTACACAGATTCGGTATCGCAAGACAAATACAAAGCGGTTTTTTCCATGCCCATTTCCACTCACGTGCTTGTTCTGGAATCTCGAATGAGTAAGTTTCCAACGTCAGCAGCAGCACAATCCGTCTTATTTGTCTAAAATCTTGGTCAATAAAGTATGCGTGCGTATCGGAGAACGAGGAAATAATTAACTAATTGTGCACTATGGAAAAAAACACGACCGATAAGTAACTTTCCATTACCAAACCGCGTTTTATTTAAAAATAGCTACCTTCACAAGGTTGGTTTTGCCTAATCTACTGATCCGCCCAAATGTAATCAACGATCGTTTTCTTTTTATTGCGCTCGGAAAAACCGGTCAACTCAAAATTCTAAATGAATCTTATACTGCCAATTTTAATACCCGAATGGATCCACCTTCGTTCTACCCTATACGTATCAGCACACGCGCACTCTAAATCCATCAATCTCTTACTAATAGCTTAAATTTACATGTAAAATTAATGGCTATTAAATGTACAAAGTACAGTAATAAAAAAATCAAGGCTGATGATCCAAAAGAAAAGGAAAATTCCATCGAATCACTAGACAATGTCAGATGAAACCAACTGAACATTATTGCGCCCCCAAAACACCCAAAACATCCGTCCGTCTAATAATTGCTTCCATACAGTTAAGGAGCCAACTCACTCGTCACACAAAAGCATTTGTTAATTTTTAACCGGTTATTCCATTTCGGTAGACGCGCAGAAAGTGAGAATTATTTGAACAATTCCTCTATTTACATTCCAATTCCAATTTAATCTATTTTTTATGTTTGGTATACAGGGTGATTCCTATAGTACCTGCCACCGTTTGGGAGCGTGTAGGTGGTGCGTAGGGGAGTATTTTGATATAGGACACTTGGGGTCGGAAATCTAAAATAAGGGTGCCAGAGCCAAATTTACCTTCTGGAATTTCGCGCCTGTAGGTAGGCAACCCAACCGGCCGGCGGTGCACACGGAGCGATCTCAGGCGGCGATGTGTGGCTGATACTTGATCAGAATTTTGTTTAAACCCACGAAATCCCGTCTGCAACGACGCGTATCAAGTGAATAAACACTATGGCAATAGTATAATAATAGTTGGCTAGATGTAGGAAGTGCATTGAGAACAACGGTGGCCACGTTGAACACTTGTAAACGTTATTGCTTTTGACTGTCGTTTTCCCTCCTTCCCTCCCATGTCGCTTCCTCGCGCTAACTCGCTCTGCATCGCTCCGCGCGAAACGTCGGTCGGTTGGGTTGCCTACATACAGGCGTGAAATTCCAGAAGATAAATTTGGTTCTGGCGCCCTTATTTTAGATTTCCGACCCCAAGTGTCCTATATCAAAATACTCCCCTAGGCACCCCCTATACGCTCCCAAACGGTGGCAGGTACTATAGGAATCACCCTGTATATCCATACGTTTCTCTACCCTTTTCAGACTGTTCTCACTCTTGTATGTGTGTATGCTTTATTGGTGATTTATACCTACAAGTATTTTCACATGTCATTTTTTCACAGACATAATGGACATAAATTATCCACCAAAACAATATAAATTTGGAAACCAATTTTCTTAGACAATTGCCATTGATTCATAAAATGTTGTTCAATTTGGTTTTTAATTTCGTTTCTTGTTAATTTTCCTTCGTCATATATTTTTAAATTTTTATGTGCAGTTGCAGTTGCTGGATGTACAAAATCGCTTTTTCTTCTATTTTTTATATAATTGTCCGAATTTATAATGTTGTTTCCTAATTTCATTTCATTGTATTATTTGTGATCTATACAATGTATTTTCACACGTCATCAGGTACAATTACATAAGATTAAAAAAAAGACAAAGGACACGAGAACATGATCACACAAAGTATTGTTGCTTTTAAAACTTAAATGTTAACAAATTTATCTTTTAAAAATTCTTCATAACAATAAAAA
Organism: Photinus pyralis; assembly: GCF_008802855.1. Classification (NCBI taxonomy): domain Eukaryota; kingdom Metazoa; phylum Arthropoda; class Insecta; order Coleoptera; family Lampyridae; genus Photinus; species Photinus pyralis. The sequence goes on from NW_022170249.1 coordinate 38,281,636, forward strand.
GCTTTTCGTTTAAGGTAACTACATGTATCTGAATTCGCAATCTGTAGTCAGAAAGATGACAAAGCGAACAATGCTTTTTGAAATAGCTCGAATTTTTTTATCGTACCTAAGGAATTATGTATAGTATAGTATAGTATAGTATATTTTATATTGCCAGTCCATTCCGTACAGAAAAGTATGCAACATTTGTCATAAATTGTAACAGCAGAAATTACATAGAAAAGAATAACAACTAACAAGATTGACAAAGAAGAAGCTTCCACGACATGTTATTTGTCCCAATGCACACAATCAATACTTGTTTAACTATGTTTGAGAGGAGCATAAAATCGTTCTCCGTACGTCGAATGTTTGTTATGAACAAATGCATGGCACTACTTCCACAACCACAACAACTAGTACATTCGTTATAGTGGGGATGAATTGGTACAGATGTTAAAAGCATACGACAATTTGTACAGGTGGCACCGGAAATTAATTGATACAAGCTGATAAGGTCGCTAATAAGCGCAAGGCTTAACGGAAGTGTATTACAATATGAAGTCCACACGAGAATATCGTTGTTCTTCGAGATAATTTGCAGAAATGTATAGCAGAGTGCATGCAAAAGCGGCTACACTTAATGTTTCATTCTAATAAATTAGGAATCAGATAAGGAAGGATTGCCATAACGTTAAATGGTGGTACTTACAGCATCGTTATCCAAAGTCACTTAATTAATGCTGTATTTCATCTACATCCCATTTGGCGATATTCAAACTTCGAGAGCGTGTAGAAATTGATTGTGGCTGTAATTTCTCCTCGTTTGCGAAAATGAGTCATTATTGTCTCACCTTAAATTACCTCTAATATCGCTCTGAAGCGTAATTCCGCGTTTCAGTTTTCTATTTTCAGTAACTTCAATCGTATAAAGCTCGTTACATGATAGGTAGGTAGGTTTTCAAGTTATCTGTTTATTGCAAAAATGGTGGAATAAATGCGTTTAAATGTTGTTTTGCCTAAATAATTATTCATTCACATGTAGGTAGTTTACATAAAATGTCCCCTCTTACTCTTAGAAAACTGTGAGACCCTTATGTGTATTAAGTTTCGTATTTTGTTACAGGTGAGCTCAAAAACTGTAAATATCTCGCTAATACAAGGGTGAGTATTCTAGACATTGTAATTAACGTTGGTGATCAGAACTGGAACGTGCGTTACAGTATATTATATTTTAACTTTCGCACTTAAGTTGTAAAATACTAATAAAGCCCAACAATACAACTCAATTTGAAAGTTTTAAATGTACAATTCCTTTGCACATTCGTGTTACTCGGTCGTTTGAAGTAAACTTGTTAATGCAAAGATAATAATTGCCCACGAATGCCCATTTAATTTAAACTATTCAAAACAGATTTCGAATATGGTTTGAAGATTACGGCATTGTGGGGGGTAGTTTAGAACGACGAAAACTTTATTCATTATTAAAGCATTAACAAAATACCGCGCGCGCTAAACTTGGTACCTTTTAAATGTTACAAAGTTGCGCATTACGCGTGACTTTTTATGGCCGCACGTCGAAACTGTTGGGGAGGCCGAAAAGTTTCCGTTTCGCTTTCCGCGCCGAGGGTTGGGCCAGTAACGGCCCCAAATGGGTCTTGCATGTGTTGCTGTGTTGATTATTACTATTAAAGATCGATAAAATTGTACAACTTTTAGAGTAGTTGGAAAAGTTGGAAAGACGCCTGTAACATAATCGTAAGTTACGTGGATGTCCCTTTCCGATCACGTTTTTATTAGAGGGTCAGACAACAATCTTAATTTAACATTTGCAATATTAAATTCGCACAAAAAAACGACCCGAATCGTAGCAATGAGTTAGCAGACTTGCCAGAAAATTATGTGTTCAATGTGTTTACCTGGGAATTATTGGGTAGTGAAAGCTTTATCTGTTTCCTGAATGAGTTCATAATAGTTGTCCATCCGAAGAACAGTGGAATTCTGCAGCTTTTACAATTATATCAGAATAAGTCACAAGCTTTTGACTTCCAATTTATCCGACACTTTCAAGGTAAGCTTCCATCTAGGCGCATCCCATCGTGGGTACTCTAGCACTGCCTGCCTCTTCCAGTCTTTATCCTCACAATGCCCTTGCTCGCTGATCTTGCACAACAGGTCTCGATTTTCCCGTGGCCTGCGAGGAATTGAATGAGTTCATACGATAATAATAATATATATTAATTCCCAAGACAAATTTTGAATTGTATAGGATACGTCAGACACAAAAAAATACAATTAAATATAATTTAAAAAATGTTGGTCATACACAATACAATGGACAAAAAAGAAAGAATGCAATATAAATTACACTAGAGATCCGCAATTTTTATCAATACAATTTAGAAATTCTACAATTGTATATGGTGCATTGACTAGAAGAAATTTTTTTAAAGAAGTTTTAAAGCACTTTAATGTTCCCTGACTTCTAAGTGTACTTGGAAGGACATTAAATAATTTAATGCCCATTGACGTGGGAGAATTATGGGCAAGTTTAAGTCTTGTTAAAGGGGTGATAAATTGTTGTTTATTGCGCGTGTTGTAATTATGAAAACTGCTATGGCGTAAGAAATGTTGCTGATTATGGAAAATAAAAGTTAACAATTCAAGTATATAGACTATAGAGTGATGAAAGTGTAACAATATTCAATTTTTTAAATATCGGGCGACACGAATCAAATTTCTTACTACCCGCAATACACCGGACTATTCGTTTTGTACCAGAAAAACATTTTTAGCCGCGCTTGACGAGCCCCAAACAATTATTCCATACGACAATCTGGATTGAATTTGAGCATAGTAATCATTTAAAGTATGGTTCACATCCATTAATTCTTTAAGATTCCGTATCTGGTAGCAATAAGTGTTTAGTCTTTTAATAAGATTTTCGCAGTGACATTTCCAATTTAAGTTTTGATCTACTTCCCAGTGCCTAGAATATTAATGTTTTTGTTGCTTGGTTATTTCCAAAAGTTGTAAACGGTAGCAAAAATGTTTTATTGTGATTTAAGAATAATTTGTTAAAATTAAACCAATTACTTAGCTTATTTAGAATCTCAACAGCTTTTGGATATATATTTTCTTGCTTCTTTCCGGATATTAATGCCATCGTATCATCCGCATATAAAACCAAGCAATTTAAGAACATGACAATATCATTAATAAATAATAAAAATAAAATAGGTCCTAAAACAGATCCTTGTGGAACCCCCATATTAACAGGCAAAGCTGTTGATAAAAATTTTGCAATAGTGGAATCGGTTTTAAATTTAATTTCTACTTGTTGACACCTTCCAGAGAGATATGATGAAAACCAATTGGCAACAAAGCTTCTGATACCGTAAGTATTTAATTTGTCCAACAGTAACAAGCGATCAACAGTATCAAAAGCCCTGCTGAGGTCACAAAATATAGCAAGGACATTCTGTTTTTTATCAAGAAGTGAAATGATGTCGTTAACAAAGGAGTTAATGGCAGTAATTGTCGATCTCGAATTGCAGAACCCGTGTTGTTTATTACTTACAATGTTATATTTAACAAGGTGACTATTTAGCCCTAACATGGCGTATTCAAAAACTTTTGACAGCGCCGAGCTAACAGAAATTGGTCTGTAATTTGAGCAATCTCGAGAGCAACCTTTTTTGTGAACGGGATGCACGGTTGACAGCTTAAGTTCTTTCGGGAAGACACCGTTTGAAAAATACATATTGACTAAATGTGTGACAGGTTTTATTATAATATGCAAACTTGACCTAACCAAAGAATTAGGTATATCATCGGGGCCCGAGGAATGTTTATTTTTTATGCTTTTTTTAAAACAATTTAATAATTCCGTTTCACTAAAAGGCAGTGCACACATACTTTCGCGAATAGTCATATTAGACTCAAAATTGCTAGTCGAATAAATGTTTCTTTTTATAGAACGTTGAATATTTTGAGGGCCATTAATAAAATTCTCATTAAAAGTATTTGCAATTGTTTGAGGATCGTCAATGATTGTTTCTGAATTTTTAAGAGTGATATTTTTGTGAGACTTTTCATTATTGTTAAGTATAGATATAAGGCTCCATACTGTTTTATTTTTATTGTCGGAGGATTTGATTAAGTTACCATAAAACGATTTCTTACAATTCATAATGTATTGCCGGTATTTACATTTGTGTGTTAAATAAAGTTTTTTAAGCGCGGGATACATTTTTTGGAGGTGGTAAAAGTTTTTAAGATCTTCGCTAAGCTTTTTAACGGTGCTGTTTACCCATCCTTTTTTTTACATATGAGGTATTACGTTTTAAAATTTCGGTCTCTGGGAACGATTAATTGAAATGAGAGACAAAAGTATTGTAAAATACAGTAAACGCATCATCGAATGTAGTAGCAGAATTTAAAGTTAGTCATTCAACGTCAACGGTCAAACCTCCCCGTCACATCGTGAATGAACTTTTGGTCCATGACTGTCTTGTTTCTCATTCTCTTTGTCATTTTTCTAATGTTTCTCTCCTCGTTCTAGTTGTACTCCTGCTCTCTACTCACAGCGTCATCTTATCTTCATATGTAGTTTGTCAAACTTGCTTTGTTTGGTATGTGCACCCCTCTCGACATGATCAACTGCAGCACAGCGTCATAAGCGATATTCCATAAAAGTGGCCCCAGCACCGCACCTTGGGGTACCCCTCCGTGGATCCGCACTGCAAATTTTGCTCTTGAGGGTAGCCTTGCTTGCACTGCATATTCTGTTCGTGAACTATCCTAATCAGGTCTAGTGGTGTTCCATTGCCTAGACGAACACCTAAGCAGGGACTGAATTGAAAGCGTTGTGCGTATCCAGAGAAGCCACAACCGCGCCTTCCCTGATCCTCCTGGTTTCTGCCATTGCCTTATCGCTAAGGAGTGTATGGATCGAAGCGCTTCTCTTGTTTCTACCTTTGCGAAAACCATATTTCTCCGCGGAAAACATAACCTCTTAATCTAGTCTCGACGCAATAATCCTTTCAAATAACTTTCCTAAATGACTAAGGATCGCTATAGATCTTACTGTCCCTGGCTGTTTATTGTCGATCGTTACAAGTAGTGGACTGTATATAACTTTTGGGTATGGTTGAAGAAAGCACTCTTGAACTACAACTGTTTATTGATTTACTACATACTACTTCAACCAAACGCTTAATACTACTCGAAGTGAATAATAATTTCTTTAGGGTGGCAACCGGTTAGGCCTTAACTTCTCCCTCCACTAATCATGGCCGTAACATACCGGCCGCCTTGAACAATGTAAATACATTTTCAAAATACATAAGATAGAACAAATAAACAAATACTTAGAACATAAATACAATGATAATAATATTATAGTCTACCTGTCTTTCGTAATTTACAAAAAAAATCCATGCATAAATATTTACAAAGTATTTGCAGGATTGTCATTTTCATTTGGGAAAATACATAATTTCGTCACTGCACGTTTTACTATTCTTTTGTTCACTAACACAGAGACTGCACGCACAATGTTGTCGGTGCCTGGGTGGAGCTCGGTGATACGTCCCATGTGCCATTGTAATGGTGGTGTATTTTCTTCTTTAAGAAGCACGATGGTCCCAACGTTTAGTTTTTGTTGAGCACTCTGCTTCCATTTGCTTCTGGTCTGAAGCTCACCAAGATATTCACGGTGCCAACGTGTCCAGAAGTGCTGCACAATTTTTTGTAGCCGCTCGAAATGTTTTAGCCTGTTCTCCTTAATGTTCATATAACTCCTTTCGGGTAGCGAAGTTAATGTACGTCCCAACAGGAAGTGAGCGGGTGTCAATGGAATTAATTCATCAGGTGTGGAAGAAAGAGGGCATAGGGGTCTGGAGTTAAGGATCGCTTCAATTTGAATAAGTACAGTAGCAAACTGTTCAAAATTTAGATGGGACTCTCCCATGACACGTTTTAAATGGTACTTTGTTCTTTTTACATTTGCCTTCCAAATACCCCCAAAATGAGGTGACCTTGCCGGAATAAAATGCCACGCAATATTTTCAGTTACCAAATAATTGTGGCAGAAATCAGACTCATTTTTCAAAAATTCATCAATTCTTTTTAATTCGCCACTTGCCCCAACAAAATTGGTGCCATTATCGCAATATATGTTAGCCGGTTTACCCCTCCTACCAATAAATCTTTTCAAAGTCGCAATAAAACAATCTGTCGTTAAATCAGAGACTGCTTCAAGGTGTATTGCCTTCGTGGACATACATATAAACAAGCACACATATCCTTTAATCAATTTAGCACCCCTTGCAGATCTAGTGCTTCTGTCGCGTAATTGAAAGGGTCCTATGAAATCGCATCCACTATTAATAAATGGGAAATATTGAGTGATTCGATAGGAAGGCAAATTACCCATGATATTGTTAGCCAAGTTGGGAGGATTTGCTCTGAAACATTTTACGCATTTATGCACCACGGAACGGCATAAATTACGTCCACCTATTGGCCAAAATTGTTCTCGAATTGACGCGAGCAACATTGTTGGACCGCAATGCAATAACTTCACGTGTAGCTGCTGTAATAGTAGAATTGTTAATTTATGCTTTTGAGGTAAGATAATAGGGTGTTTTTTATCGTGATCGCAATTTGACATCTGTATCCTACCCCCTACACGGATTATTTTGTTTTCATCTGTAAATGGATTTAAACTCAATAGTTGACTCTTTTTGTGCAAGTGCCCTTTCGTTAATAATTGGTCGTAGTCTTGGGGAAAGGCTTCCCTTTGAGCGAATTTAACGAGCCATTTTAAAGAATCTTTAAGTTCGTCACACGTTAAATTCATACGAGAATGATCTTTGCAGTCTTGTAATCGAAGAAAATCTTTCAAAGGCAATAAAGTTATCGTAAGTTGCTAAATGGATTATCACTCGTTGTTCTGGAATATTATCAATAGTTACATTTCGCTTCATTGTTTGAAAATGTATCTCCTCGCGTAACCATATTGGCCCTGACCACCAAAGTGTACAACTTTCCAGTTCTTCAATATTTATCCCGCGTGAGATTAAATCGGCTGGATTGTCTTTAGAGGCAACATGACGCCACTGATTTACGTTAGTTAACCCTTGAATTTCGCTAACCCTATTTGCTACAAACGTTTTCCACCTATTTGGGGACCCTTGAATCCAACAGAGTGTTACCTCAGAGTCCGTCCAATAATACACATTATCAATTTTTAAATCCATATCAGTTTTTACTCTTTCGGTTAATTGTGCCGCTAATAAAGCTCCGCATAGTTCTAGCCTCGGAAGAGTTATTTGTTTAAGTGGTGCTACGCGTGATTTTGCTGTTAACAATCTGGACAAAATTTGATTTGAACTATCCTTACTACGTAAATAAGCGCAAGCACCAAAGGCTCTCTCACTGGCATCGCTAAATACATGCAACTCAACATAATTATAGTTTGGAATTAAAACACATCGGGGAATCCTTATCGATCGTAACTTATGTAACTTACTCCTAAACTTGACCCATATTGTATATACATTTTGAGGAATTGCCTCGTCCCAGGAAAGGTTGGCCTGCCATAATTTTTGTATTAATATTTTGGCTGTTATTATTACTGGTCCTAAAAGTCCAAGAGGATCATAAATTTGTGAAATTATAGATAATACTGTGCGTTTTGAAATTACATGATTGGCAGAATAATCGAAAATGCTGTATTGAATTAAATCCTGCTCTGCATTCCAAATTAAGCCTAGTACCTTGTTCATATTGTTATCACCGATTTGGAGTATACTTGCATCTAAATTTTCATTACTATAAAATTGTCTACTTAATTGTTCGTTATTTGAACGCCATTTTCGTAGGTCAAACCCCCCGGAGGATAGAATTTTTGTTATATCGTTTTGTAATTGCAACATTTCGCATTCTGAATCGCTTCCAGTTAAAAGGTCGTCCATGTAAAAATCTCTTTTTATTACGCTACTTGCTACAGGAAATTTAGATTGATTTTCTAGTGCTATCTGATGTAGACAACGTACAGCAAGATATGGAGCTGACGCTGTTCCATAGGTGACTGTATTCAACTGGTAGCATTTCAGTTCTTCCTCGGGATCTGAACGCCAAAAGATTTGTTGCAAGGATCTTTGTGATTCATCTATAAGGATCATACGATACATTTTGGATACGTCAGCTGTCATCACATATTTGTATTTTCTGAATCGTAACACTATTGAAAAAAGCTCATTTTGGATTGTCGGACCTACAAATTGCACATCATTTAAACTTAAACCGCTGTCGGTTTTCATGCTCGCATCGAATACCACCCGAAGCTTAGTGGTAAGGCTAGACTCGCGAATAACTGCATGATGTGGTAACCAATAGCTAATTTTATTGTCATCGTCATTTGTAATCTCTGTCATGTGACCTAAGGCTTTATATTCGTCCATAAATTTGAGATAATCTAATCGTAATCGTTCATTTTTCATTAATCTACGCTCTAATGAGTAAAATCTACTTAATGCAAGCTCTCTTGAGTTTCCTAAATCGCTAAAATTGTTTTTTAGTGGAATTTTTACAATAAATCTGTTATCGCTGCTACGTTTTAAATTTTTGACAAAATGGGCTTCACAAAATTGTTCTGCTTCGGAAAATTTGGGCTTAGTGTTAATTTCTTCGACTGTCCAAAATTTCGTTAGTGTTTTATCGAGTGATTCATTATTGGGACTCTGGACTGCACAACAACTAATCGATTGCATGGAATCCTCTGCGTTGCCTAATTTTCCACCTAACACCCATCCTAATCGTGTTTTTTGTATAGTTACCGCGCATAATTGTACCTGTCCCACGCACATTAACTGCCAGAATATTACTGAGCCCAACAAAAGATCGATTGGTCCAGTCTTATGAAAATTAGGATCCGCTAAATTTAAATTCTGTGGAATTTTTAAATCATTTTTATTAAAAGTAATTATGGGTAAGTCATTGGTAATTTTTCTCAATACCAAGCACGAAATTGTGTTACTGTAGGTTCTGTTCAGAGAGAAAAATTTTACATTTACATATGATTGAACAGTAGTATTTGATTGACCAACTCCGGAAATTGCAAAATTTGTTTTATTAAATGGTAAACCTAATTTATTGGATAGCCCTTCTGTAATGAAATTGCTCATGGAACCGCTGTCAAGAAGTGCGCGACATTGATGGAAATTACCGAAAGAATCTTGGACATTAACTAATGCCGTTGATAATAGAACTTGAGATTGGAACACAATGTTATCGCTGGTATGCAAAACGCTTACTTGATTTGATAGTAAATTATTGTCAATTGTCCTTGTTGAAATGTTATTGTTACCAGAAGGATCACTACCATTTGCACCGCTTTCGTTTTGAGTACGACCAGAAAAATTACTTGAAATATTCGTATTGTCTAAATGTAGCAAAGTATTATGACGTCGGTTACATTTACGACAACCGGACGCCGTGCAGGTTTGTACCCCGTGATTGGGCCGTAAACAATTGTAACAAAGACGGTTGGCCTTCACCAAGTTAATCCTCTCTTTCGGTGTGCTTTTAACAAATGAATTGCATTGAAATATAGTATGCCCCTTTTTGCACAGGTAACAAATAGCTGAAATTGAGGGATTAGAACTAGATGACTCACTGGTTGGAATGTTAGACACATAACTATGCGCCTTTACCTTTAACTTCTTTTCAAAACTGGGTTTTTCTGTTTGATTTACGCAAATTTTTTCTAATACCTCACAACGCTGTTTTAAAAATTTGTTTACATCTTTAATTGACGGAATTTCACCTTCCTTTTCAAACAATTCCCATTCTCGTCGTGTCGATTGATCTAGTTTTGATGTCAACATGTAAATTATTAATGTATCCCAAGTATCTACCGGTTGCCCTAAGGTTTTTAAACAACGTAAATTCTTTGTGAAAGTATCGAACATATTCCTTAAATCGACATGAGATTCCTTTGTTAAGGAAGGATATTCAAAAATTGATCGAAGATGACTGTAAATTATTAACTCTTTTTGTTCATACCTTTCACTAAGCATTTTCCATGCGATTTCATAGTTTTCCGCGGTTATTTGCATTGATTCAATGATATGTAATGCATCTTTTTGTAAACATGACCTTAAGTAATAAAATTTTTGAATTGATGATATGCCCGCGTTATCGTTTATTAAAGCCTTAAAGCAATCTCGAAATTCAACCCATTCCTCATATTTCCCTGTAAACTTTGGCAGATTTATAATAGGAAGTTTTATTTGTTGCAATGCTTGATTTAAACCAATAGAAGAGGTTGTAGAATTGGAATCTGAAGAATTTTGTTGATGCAATGACTCATAAGAAGAAATTAAGTGCTTAATGTCCCTCATTAGTGAATAATAGTTTGTTTCGAATTGATCTCGTTCAATTTCATCTATAACGCCTGGTGGTTCACTAAACGTCTCAATTTCTTCCTGAATTGATTCAAATTTGTCTAGAGTCGATTCTATTTTTGATAGTCTAATGTTTAATTCGGCAACCACCTTTGAATCAACATCCCCCGGATCTATTTTATTGACATAGTTAGCGGCTCTAGTTATTAATGATTTTATATTACCGCGTTGAGTTTTTAATTTAACTAGATCCGTCATCGTAATTATACTAATTAAAAATAGGCATGAAAATCGAACAAAGTACCATAACACGAATACAAAATCAAATAAATGGTTGCGTTAAATGCGTCAAATTGTAGCATGTGAAAGTTAGGAATTAATAGAATTTGGAAATGACTCACTCTTTATTGTTGGGTTTAATTGTTCTGCCTTATTGCTTCAGGCATCCGTGGTCGTATTCTTCGCCCCAAGGTTGTCGTCGAATTCCAAAGATGAAGGGTGATGATTGTTGCTAATTAATTTCTAATGTTCTGATTGTAGAATACGGCTCGAAGTTACCATGTTTATTGTCGATCGTTACAAGTAGTGGACTGTATATAACTTTTGGGTATGGTTGAAGAAAGCACTCTTGAACTACAACTGTTTATTGATTTACTACATACTACTTCAACCAAACGCTTAATACTACTCGAAGTGAATAATAATTTCTTTAGGGTGGCAACCGGTTAGGCCTTAACTTCTCCCTCCACTAATCATGGCCGTAACACTGGCTTCTTTTTTGGTCCGGGACCGTTGGCCCCCTAGAGCCATCAATCCAGCCGCGAAACCACCTGCGACTCGCCTTTCTTCGTTGCTCCTCCTGGTCTCCACACATCTTTTCCTCTCCGCGACCGCTTGATCCCAGCCTTCGATTTCAGATGTGTCCTGCCGTCTACCGTCCAGGAAATAATAATTGTGGTCGTTGACGGAGTCCTTCTCCGCAACCTTCCAGTTAGTGTGTTGATAATAATAATCTTTATTTTTCATTCCACCAATCCTATGCTTCGACACGTCATTGGCACATAGCATCTAATTAAAAAACATACACATATACATAAAATAACATAAACAAATACAGTGATACATGCAAGCAATAACACAACAATAAAATTATTCATGAACAATAGTAAATTTTTAAAACGGGAATGTGTTGACTATAAGTTTGCGCTGGCGAAGGTTGCATCTATTATCCCTCCTCAAACGTGGGCCGAGTAGGAATTGACGACTGTCAGGTCCAGGACCATCCCCTCTACTTCGGTTCAGTTCCTTTCTACAAAGATTTTTAAACGCTCTCAAAGGATATTAAAGATGTTAATGGTTTAAGAAAACCCTCTTAATGACTATTGAAAACTCTTGAAATTTGTTGAAAGCTCTTGAAGGCTTGGCTTTCTAAACTCATAAGATCTTAGCAGAGGTGCGAAAGCTCAAACTTAAACAGGGTAGGTATTTTGAAACCAGTAGAATGGCAAAATTCACACATTTCTTCCAATATTCTTTTGCAACCGATTATTTCAATACTTTACGGTAAGCACTAATTCTTCAACAGAATTAGTAATTGAGTCCCGATTATGTCTAAATTCCTCATTTTTTGTTTCTCATTTCACTATCACCTTTTTATTGTCGATTTGTTTCAGTCATCGGTAATGATGGCCCACAACTACATTTGTTAACCCTTTGCATGAGATTATGCAAAAATACTGTACGTTTCAGTTCACCCTTGTCTTACTACTTCAGAACAGTTTCATTACTAGTTGGAGCTTTGTGTAAAACTTTCTCGCTGCTTAAAAGATAACTTTGAGTTATTATAAAAATATTCATAAAAAGTTAATCTTGACTTCTTCCCAACTTTTTTCTTTGATAAATCGGAAATGGCAGGGGTAAGATTTTTCATAACGATAAGTGCGTATCTGAATGATTAATGATAGAAAAGTCACTGATGACCGAGCTTTTACAATTGCTAGGAAGCCTTTACAAAGGGCACATGAATTATGCCGTTATTATAACATTTTCGCACATCGTGTTTATAAAACCGCAATTATAAATTACCCCCTCTTACGTTCCCGAATAACAAAGGCAGCATGCCACATTGACAAAGCTCAATCGATTAATATACTTTTTGTAGTATAATATAAAGCAATTGATAGCCGCATGGTTTATTTTGGGGTCATCAATCTTCCTTGCGTCGTCAATATCGTTCTTTTGACATTTTAATTGGCTCGTTTGAAATTACAAATACGTTGTTCATTTCGTGAGGGGCGCTCAATTTTTGTAATTCTATATAATTTATCGCGTTAATAAATCTTTTTTGCGCGAGATAATGAAAGAAAAGCTGTAAATTATTAAAAAGAAAGGGAAACCGACTTAAAATGAAAGCAGACTCCTTGAATATTTTAATATGTGAATAGCAGTAGAATGCTTCCATTAAGGGGCTGATAAAGATTTAGCGTTCATGCCTTGCAGGATAGTCGTTTGGGGTGTTAATTAGAGGGCATTTTCGTCGTAGGCTCAGAATTATTCATACTAACTGCTGATGTAATTTATCTTCAGTCGTATCAGGTCAACAAAGAGCGAATAAGGACCTCGTCTCGTAAATAAGCAGATGTAGTAATAATTATTTGATATCAGAATAAGAAAGATTCCTTATTCAAGGGCGCTAACGCTAACGCTAACGACGAAGTGAAAACACATAAACAAAATAGGTATCGCAATTTGAGAACAATTCATAATTTTTTTAAACTCATTACCAAAGGCATTTACAGAGAAGTTGCCTTGTCGTTGTCATACATCGAAGGCGCGAATTCGTCATTTAGGTATAGTTTGCACCTAGGTGAGGACCATTGAATTTATAACTGTCAAATTCAATGCTGCGACCTTTTTAGCGCATTTCCACAAAAATAAAAAAATGCGCTATTGTGGCCACTTTGTCCGTCCGTCCGCTCGTTTTGCGACGCTACTAGTTCTTTATCATAAGAGCTATTGTTCTACTTTTTTCGCTATTTGGTTCGTTATGGTGTCGAGTCTTGTACCAAGGAAGGAATTTTTTCTGTACCGCTTACAAAAAAAGTATTGTAAAAAAAACAAAATAGCTATTTGTGTATTAAGAGCGCAAAATGATATATTGTCGATTGAAAGAGACAGTTGACGCGCGACGAAGGAGCGCGGCAATCTCTTGAAATCGACAATCAATTTGCGCTCGAATTACACACAAGATTTTTTCTACAATCGATCAGTTCACATATTTCCAGAAATTCAAATTTCTCACTCAAATCCTTTTAATCTTATTCCCAAATGAAAGATGTCATTTACTCGTTGTCATTGGATACTCTGAGCAATGCATATTTGATTTATAGTTAATAATTGGGAGAGCGAGCGTTTTTTTCTATTTTGTCGCTTATAAGCGACAAAGTGACATTCCTCGAAAAAGATGACGTTTGCGTTGTCAAATACGAGCCCAAATGCCTACTTTGGATATCGATTGTAGAAAAAACCGTTTTTTACATGTTCCATAATTTTACAATTTTGCCGTTTATTAACGATCCTAGAGATCGTTTATAATTTTGCATTGCTATCTGTCGCCTACCGGTTGGTCTGTCCGTCTGTTCCTTTGTCTGTCTGTCCATCTATCTGTCCGTGTGAACGATAACTTTGTTTAGAAATGTTCGATCGCTTTTACATCTCCGTTAGTTATGAACTGAATTGCATGAAATTCAATATGGGCATAGCTTTAGCCATATAATACGCAATGCCAAAAGTTGAATCGAATCGATTCAAAATTCACAGTGCCCTTTTCGCATCTCGACCATTTATAAACCGAATTGCAAACTTTTTTACTTATAAAAGTATTTGAATGAAATTTGATACATAGGCACTTGGAATAAAGGAAAATCAAACGCCAATTTCAAAATTTGGTTTTGCGCATGCGCAGTGCCAGTGCCAACTTTTTTATTTATGGAAGAATTAAACGAAATTTGATACATAGGCACTTGGGATAAAGGAAAATCAAACGCCAATTTCAAAATTTGGTTTTGCGCATGCGCAGTGCCAACTTTTTTATTTATGGAAGAATTGAAGTGTAAAGTGCAACAGTTCGTATCGGCTCTGTTTTGTGAGGCAAAACTATCGTTCACGTACTGTTTTTTTAAGTGTTTTTGAGTTTGTGTTATGGGGTTAGTGACACTACACCCAGAAGTGCAAAAACAGTGACAGGATAGTGTGCGGAGTATCGTAAAACGAAAGTTTTACTGGTTTGCATTGACAGCAATTGAACTGATATATGTAAGTTGTAAACGTAAATCGATTGTACGGAAATTCCACTGCAAACGCATACATATGTAGGTACACATATTCATCATTCATAGCATCGTGTTACAAATTTTTGGTAATCCCGCACTTGAATACCATACTGCAAACCAGAACACCTACATATTTATTTGAAAAAGTAATCTTTAGGAGCTCCGTTCACGATTTAAATATTAGAGATAAGCTTTCAATAACGATACCCCACCATAAAACGACACTTTTTAAACGTTCCTTCAGTTATAATATAGCCAACCTCTACAATGAATTGCCAAATGATTTAAAACAATTGTCTTCTTATGCATTCAAAAAGAAATTGTACCTCATACTCCTTGAAAGACAGAAACATGCTTAGCAACACCATTCTTTCTTTACTTTTTTATAAATTTTTGTACTTTAGCTATAGATAGCAGTCTGCGCTTTTGCTTTTCACTCTTAGTTATAGTTATCTCTTTCTCTCTCTCATTACCGGGTCTTTAATAACAGCTGTTCTTGTCACTGTAATTAATACATATTGTTGAAGGGTTGAGTGGTAGAGCAGACGGGGTTATCTTGGTAGCTCCAGTCTGAACTCCGCCCTATTGAGTTATTCTTTTTTTTTTATAAATGGTTAAAATATTGTCTTACTTAATTAAAACTCAATAAATGTCATTATTATTATTATTATTAATAATGCAGCGGTATCAAATTCCAAATAAATCTGACCATGAGCAATATGTTTGTTCACATGATGAACCTCTTGGCAAAAATGAAGAAATTGTGGCATTAAAGTCGATCATCCATGAATTAAAAAATGAAATTGCATTATTGCAGCAGAGCAACTCGCGACTAAAAACGAGGATTGAAGATAATCTAAATGAGAGCATTACAATGGAACAGTCATTACAAGAAAACAATCTCATGTTACAAATTTACAACTTAAAAATGGAAAATAAAAATTTAAGCAGGGAAATTATTGATCTTCGGAACGTCCCAAGTGATATAAAGGCATCTAGTGGTCCACTTGTAAGTGTTAGTGATGCTTTGACTCAAACGACTAAGGTTACATTAAAGGTTTCCGCTACACAAACGTGCAATATTGAGTCTATTAGTGAAGCTTGTACTCAATCGACTAAGATTGCATTAAAGAGCTCCTCTACACAAACGTGCAATATTAAAAAAATTAGAAAATTAGCGTCAACTGAAATTAATGACTCATGCACTAGGAATAAAAATGACACAAAGGTCCTGTCTTCGGTTGTCTCAATCAATTCGAACCAAATTGCCCCTACCAAAAATGCAGTTAAACTGAACGCTAATAATTCGTCAATTGATAACAGAGGTGCCCTTAATGCAAAGCCTTCCGCTGAATTAGATAATAAGATGACAAACGCCACTGTGACGGATGCCAATGATAATCTGAGATTAGTATCGACACCCAAAAAAAATATCTTGATTTTAGGAGACAGTCAGACGAGGGACTTTGGCACTTTGTTAAAGATGTTAATGCCCAAAAAGGATGACTATAATATCCTGAACATTTTCAAGCCTAACGCTTTGTATGAACACATTCTTGGGGATATAGTGTCATTAACAAAAAACTTCACAACGAATGACTATGTAATAATATTTGGAGGATCAGGTGATGCGATGCGCGGCAATCGATTGGAAGCTAAAGTTATAAACAAATTGTGTTATTTAAAGAAGAAGACTAACTTAGTGTTTATTTCAACGCCATTTTGGAAAAACAGACATGTGTTAAATAATTTCATCTCTAACAATAATATTAATGTGTATAATATTTTAAGTGGTAAAAATAAACTAAAAAGTTTTTTTTATGTCGACACAAACTCTGTACTTGTACATACACATTTCACCGGTCATGGACTCCACTTAAATAGACGAGGTAAAATTCGATTGCTTGGGGAAATAATTAGGATTACCAACTCATTTATGAATCACTGCTACTATATTAATTTCTCAAACTTGGTTATGCTTGGATGCATAACCAAATCTGGAATGAAAGTCCCTTATGCTGAAGAAACGTTTCTTCCATGCGTCGCTCCTTTGACTACCACTGTTACACCTGAAAAATAGGTCCGTGAAGTTGCTCCTGGAAGTTGAACCAATTGTGTCAATTTACAATGTACCTGTTAGTTTTTAGTTGGTTTTCATTAGTTCTGGCAAGAATGACGTTAGTTTCTCTTTGGTACTAATGTTATCCCAAAATCAAAATTGTCCGGGCGTGCTTCACATTTTCCGCGACATGTGCTGGAATTGTTAGTTCAGAGGTAATTTTGGATAAAGATTCGTTAGTTTATGTAAGTTTTGATTAAACCGTCGTTTGTTTTTCCTTATTTCTTGTAAAAAAAAATTTTTAATTTGTCCGGGAATACTTCACACTTCACTGGCAATTAGTTGAATTGTTAGTTTAAACACCATTTTCGATTGAATGGTGTTAGTTTCTATAAGTTTTCATAAAATCGTCGTTTGTTTTCCCTTAAATAATTGATTAATCGACCAATTTATTAAAGCGTTGTTGATATATCCGTCAAAAGTCATTTGCAATTACAGCTTGCTACGTAAGACATGGCACTCATTTACAAGATATTGTTTACACTTAGCTAATTGTTGAGTGTGTGAGTAATGAGTTGATCTACAGTATCCAATAAAAATGTATAATTATCTTAAGCTTTTTCTGGATGTCATAATATGTAGAACCTCTCGCCCCTAACCAACACATAGATTTCGACACGTTTTGTACAAACGCTTATTATTTTGTCACCAAGGAAAATTGAGTATATCTCCATTTCTAGATGGTTGATAGATGGATGTACGGGCATCATAATTACAAATTGAAACTCAGGGTAGAGCCTTCGCTACCTAATAGAGGCAAATAATCCACAATAAACATAATGAGTGAGTTTACACAACGTCAAACAATGTAAACTAGCAAAACACGCAATATGAGGCTAGGATGGATGCTCTTCTTACCGATACTTGCCTAATTGCTCGCCAACTATAGGTCTTCCGTTGGGCAAATCGTTGAAGACTTCCCATTGTCCGTTTTTTGGTACGTCTTGTGAATGCTACGTAATGACCTGGTAGGTAGGCAACGATTCCGGAAAGAATGTAATTTTTCCCAAGAATTAACATCTCCTCGGGAATATCGGAAAGCGTATATTCTATGTCACTTTCTGCCTCTAGCTCTGGTACCGTTAGGTGATCGACAACTATGAAAAGATGATTTCCTAGCTCACATGAAACAGTTGATTGACTTTCGCATGACAATATGACAATATCGATTTTTGCAGTGCAACAAAACCTTCTTTTAAGAGAATATTCATATTGCTTTCCAAAACTACCATTTCTTCTCTGGTATCATGTATTTTACGTTCGGGTCTAGTACATCTTGTTTCCATTGTTACACTAGGA
This sequence comes from Photinus pyralis, assembly GCF_008802855.1. Lineage (NCBI taxonomy): Eukaryota > Metazoa > Arthropoda > Insecta > Coleoptera > Lampyridae > Photinus > Photinus pyralis. The sequence goes on from NW_022170249.1 coordinate 38,299,779, forward strand.
CATCCTTGGGGCAATTTCCGAAGTAGAGCGACATTTCCCCAACTACCATTGAAATCACTTTCTACTGTTGCAGCTGATGCGGTTAAATGTGGAGAATTAAAAGATTTGACAAGAACAGTAGTCCATAGGGGTATGCGATATGCTAATAAAGTCGGTCCGCAAGTCTCGGAAAATAGTAGATATGGATTTGGACGTCCATGATTTTCCGCTTTCTTCTCGTATTTGTTTTTGTATTTCTGTAACCCATTGGCGTATACTACCACCTTCTTCACATAAGTCACCATCCATTTCACAAAATTCAACCCACAAGCAGACTTTTACTTTGATACTTAGTCCCCAAAGTTGGCAAAATATAAGGCCGGTACCAACCGTTATAGAAAGATAGAATCAGCATAAGAAGAAACTGTTCTGACGGTTCCTTTTCGCAAATGGGAACGAGAAATTATGCACAATTTGTGGACCCGACATAAAATACCATGCCCTTATACTTTACGAAGAAGTAGAGTATCACCAAATGGACTATTTTGTAAAGAATACATCCGAATAAGTGCCTACTGTCGACAATGTGGTGCTGATGCTACTGGTAGGATACTGGCTAGACCAGTAGAGGGAGAGAGTGTAAAATTGGAATGGAGATCAAATGATTCAAGAAACATTTTGCATTCTCTGAAGAGACCTTTAGTTGGAGTAGAGCGGTCCCAAATGGCAGCTGAAGTTTCAAGGTAGTGGGTACCGAAAGAAGCAGTCAGATGTACCTACATTATGGAACAAGGCGATGTTGAACCCCCTATGGTAAGGAATTTGGACGTCTTAGAAATGCCAAACAACAATTTAACAATAACAATTTAAACATTTCTAAGGGAGAACAATGAAGCATACACAGCCTTACGCGGGATCCATTCACGATGTTGTACTGGACAAGGTTGTAATTCATTATTTTACACCATCACAACTATATTTATATAGATCATTCTCCCAACGAAATTATGCTATCCTTTGCATAGATGCAACAGGGGTTTAGTCTCCAAAATACCCAGAGTAAATGGATCATCAGACATATTTTTGTACGAAGAGGTTCTTCCCTGTAGAATTACATTACCGGTGGTGCTTATAGAAAAACAGGACTCTAATTGCATATTCAATTGGTTAAACGAATGGCAGAGAGCAGGAGCACCGCTATCTTCAGAAGTCATCGTTGACGATTCTTCTGCTTTAAAAGCCGCGGTTGTAAAATCCTTTGCGCAATGTCAGGATCTACGCGACTATTTGGACAAACGCTTTTGTCACTTACGTGATGGCCGCTTACCTTTACCCCCATGCTTTATAAGACTAGATGTTGCGCACTTCATACATGCAGTTAGAAATTAGAATGTGGAGTATATAATGAGACGAATTCAAAAAAATAGTTCACGATTTTTTCCTGCGCTGTTTAAGCTTACTTGTACAAAGTACGCCATTAGAAACCTTTAAGAAAGTGTTCTCTTATACTTTAGTAGTTACTTTATCGCCATGCTCCATGGAACAAAGTCTTCGATTCTTGTCTAAGAAAATTAAAGGCGAATTACTAGTCTCGCCCTCCGATAATGAAGATAATGCAACTATACAGAATTTATGTGAAATGGATGGTGACCCGCATAATGCTTTTTAGAGGTGCCCCTGCAGAAGGTCTTAAGTTGTTCTATATTACTCCGGTATTTACCTTACGAATTAGGAAAACTGCAGGAAAAACTAAATCGGAGTACCCGGCAGAATGCTCTAACTAAACTGATCTAAGGAAATTCCCATCTCTGCCACAGATGAAAAATTCACCTCAAACCAGGTTCGAACACCCGACCTCAGGATTTATACCCCAACGCTCTATACCACTGAGCTATAATGCCGGCAATGGACGTCCAAATCCATACTATTTTCCGATACTTGCGGACCGACTTTATTAGCATATCGCATACCCCTATGGACTACTGTTCTTGTCAAATCTTTTAATTCTCCACATTTAACCGCATCAGCTGCAACAGTAGAAAGTGATTTCAATGGTAGTTGGGGAAATGTCGCTCTACTTCGGAAATTGCCCCAAGGATGTCCTAGTGTAACAATGGAAACAAGATGTACTAGACCCGAACGTAAAATACATGATACCAGAGAAGAAATGGTAGTTTTGGAAAGCAATATGAATATTCTCTTAAAAGAAGGTTTTGTTGCACTGCAAAAATCGATATTGTCATATTGTCATGCGAAAGTCAATCAACTGTTTCATGTGAGCTAGGAAATCATCTTTTCATAGTTGTCGATCACCTAACGGTACCAGAGCTAGAGGCAGAAAGTGACATAGAATATACGCTTACCGATATTCCCGAGGAGATGTTAATTCTTGGGAAAAATTACATTCTTTCCGGAATCGTTGCCTACCTACCAGGTCATTACGTAGCATTCACAAGACGTACCAAAAAACGGACAATGGGAAGTCTTCAACGATTTGCCCAACGGAAGACCTATAGTTGGCGAGCAATTAGGCAAGTATCGGTAAGAAGAGCATCCATCCTAGCCTCATATTGCGTGTTTTGCTAGTTTACATTGTTTGACGTTGTGTAAACTCACTCATTATGTTTATTGTGGATTATTTGCCTTCTATTAGGTAGCGAAGGCTCTACCCTGAGTTTCAATTTGTAATTATGATGCCCGTACATCCATCTATCAACCATCTAGAAATGGAGATATACTCAATTTTCCTTGGTGACAAAATAATGAGCGTTTGTACAAAACGTGTCGAAATCTATGTGTTGGTTAGGGGCGAGAGGTTCTACATATGACGTCAAAAAAAAGCTTACGATAATTATACATTTTTATTGGATACTGTAGATCAACTCATTACTCATACACTCAACAATTAGCTAAGTGTAAACAATATCTTGTAAATGAGTGCCATGTCTTACGTAGCAAGCTGTAATTGCAAATGACTTTTGACGGATATATCAACAACGCTTTAATAAATTGGTCGATTAATCAATTATTTAAGGGAAAACAAACGACGATTTTATGAAAACTTATAGAAACTAACACCATTCAATCGAAAATGGTGTTTAAACTAACAATTCAACTAATTGCCAGTGAAGTGTGAAGTATTCCCGGACAAATTAAAAATTTTTTTTTACAAGAAATAAGGAAAAACAAACGACGGTTTAATCAAAACTTACAGAAACTAACGAATCTTTATCCAAAATTACCTCTGAACTAACAATTCTAGCACATGTCGCGGAAAATGTGAAGCACGCCCGGACAATTTTGATTTTGGGATAACATTAGTACCAAAGAGAAACTAACGTCATTCTTGCCAGAACTAATGAAAACCAACTAAAAACTAACAGGTACATTGTAAATTGACACAATTGGTTCAACTTCCAGGAGCAACTTCACGGACCTAAAGTGCGCGTATGAAGAGAAATCTATTAAATGTTTTTCTCGAACATAATTCCTGTGATATTGTGTGTTTATGTGAACACTGGTACTCCGAAGAAGAAGTAGCATCTTTTGTTCTCGATAACTATAGAGTAGAAGCATTCTTTTGCAGGAAACTGAGTCGTGGTGGTGGTACAGCTATTTTTGTAAGAACAGGTTTTAACGTGCATTCTCAACAAATATCTTTTCACACTGTAAGCATAGAAAAAGATATGGAATATTGCGCCATAACATTTGTTATAAATAATCAAAATTTTTTGGTTATATCTATGTATAGATCTCCTGCAGGGAATGTTAACATTTTTTATAATAAGTTAAGTTCGATACTAGATTTAGCTACTCCTAGGTATAAGTATATTTTTATCTGCTGTGACCAAAACATAAATCTTTTGGATACCAGTGCGGCTAATACACAGCGATATTTCTTTTTAGATATCATATCTTCTTACAATTTGCGCGCAACTGTTGCAAATTCAACTAGGGTAACTTTAAACTCGTGCACCTCAATTGATAATATATTGTAATTCAGAACACAACCTCACAGCAAAGTACTAGAAACAGGTTTTTCTGATCACCTTGCTATCAAGCTGCAATTTCCTTTAGAAAATGAAAATGACAGTGCATTCAACTTACAGTACGCTAGAAGAAATTTTGGGTTTAGGGAACGGGCTACCTTCCGCAATCAGATAAAGGAAGTATCATGGGATTTCATATATGATAATCAATCATGCATAAATGAAAGATTCGATCACTTCACGAATCTGGTAGCAAACTTATTTTATACTACTTTTCCTCTCAAATATAAACCTCTATCTAATAAGACGAAGGGTTGGGTTAATAACGAAGTCCGACAGAGCGCCGCCCATTTACGTAATCTACACTGGCTGAAAAAGAACTTTAATCACACTTCCTACAATGACTTTTATAAAAACGCCAAAAAGGCCCACGTTAAGCTCATTGAGAGTGAAAAAAGAAGATTCTACGACATGCAGCTATCTAACTCAAATAACATCTCCACAGCGGCATGGAAAATAATTAACAGGGAATATAAAGGAAAACATATGGGGACCAAAGCATTAAAATTAAGCACAATGGTCAAATTGTGCATGATCCTCAAGTCTCCTGTGAGTTATTCAAGGACTACTTCATAGACAGTATTAATGACCTTATGCTTACCATCAACAACAATAGCCAGTATGATCTGGATGAGAAACGTACAATAAGTCATTCCTTCTTTCTATCTCCTGTAGATGAAGAAGAATTAATTAAGATAATTTGCAGTATGCCTACTAACAAATCCCCAGGAATAGATGATTTACCAGCCTTCTTAATAAAGGACATAGTTCAAAGTATAAGCAAACCATTAACGCACCTTATTAATGAATGTTTTTCATGCGGAGTTTTCCCTACGGCACTAAAACATGCTAGAGTAGTCCCGGTACACAAAAAAAGCAAAGGATGAGATACAAAACTACAGACCAGTTTCCATACTCGCCATATTTTCCAAGGTTTTAGAAAAACGTATACTGGCCCGTTTGTATAAGTACTTTGAAAAAAATAATCTCATAAACCAAACCCAAGATGGATTTATGCGAGGTGGTTCAACCGAACGAGCTATACTTTCCACTATCGACTTCATCTACAAAGCATTAGATAAGCGAGAATATGTTGCCGGAGTATTTTTTGATTTATCTCGTGCGTTTGATATTATAGACAAAGATATATTATGTAAAAAATTACAAAGCTATGGTGTTGAAGGCGTGGCTCTGAAACTCGTACATTCATTTCTAACCGACAGAACTCAAACGGTGGAAATAACGGAACATTACAAGTCCATAAGTAACCACAAATACAGATCACAAACTGCGCAGGTTAAGTACGGCACCCCTCAAGGATCGATACTTGCCCCCTTTCTATTCGTTATATTTGTCAACAAACTAGATGATCTCGTAGATGATGCTTTTGAAAAAATTGATAACTTAAAAATATGCAAATTTGCTGACGATACTTCAGTTATAATAGGGGCGAAAACGTTTACCGAATGTCAACATAAAGTTAACGAAATAATTCAATGCATGAATAACTGGTGCTCGTTCAATAATTTAGTTCTAAATGTGGATAAAACCACAATTATTCAATTTCGTAATCCAAATAACAAACAAAAGCTTGTCGGGAATGAACTACGGACGGACTACGGAGGGGTTGAGCTGCAAGAAACAAGTACAGAAAGATTTTTAGGAATAAATGTCCCAAATACACTAAACTGGTCTGACCAGATCGACAAGGTATGTGCGAAACTCAGAAGTACAAGCTTTGCGGTACTATCGCTTAGAAATCTTGTAAGTGTCGAGTCTTTGAGGAGAATTTATTTATCTGGGGCATGGCTTCGGATTGTCAGCGAATCTTGCTCCTGCAGAAACAAATTTTAAGAAGAATATCATTCGCTAGTAGTATTGAGCATTGCAAACCGTTATTTATTAGACATAAAATTATGACAGTGTTTACGGCATTCATATACAAGTGTATACTGCACACTTATACAAATTTACATACGTTTAAGAAAAATTCGTATTTCAATAAAGGTATGTCAACAAGGTACGCTGAAAAACTCAGCACACCATGTCATCGCACTGCTCATTTTGAAAAAAACCCTATATACATATGTACCCAAATATTTAATCACATGCCGGATAGCTTGAGATTGAAGAAAAACGAAGATATGAACATATACAAAAAAAGATTAAAATCATACTTTCACGCATTGCCTTTATATTCATTTAACGAGTTCTTCAACCTTAAGTTTTCCGTTTAAGCTATCTAATTAAAAATTAAAAAAAAATGTATAATTACTAATTAGTTATGAGTTAAGCTAGAATGTAGATCAAACATTGACATGTTCTATAATGGGAAACCATTCAAAAGAATAAAGATGGATTATTATTAATTTCAATGAAATTTGATACATAGGCACATGGAATAAAGGAAAATCAAACGCCAGTTTCAAAATTTGGCTTTGCGCATGCACAGTGCCAACTTTTTTATTTATAGAAGAATTTAAATGAAATGTGATACATAGGCACTTGGAATAAAGGAAATCTAGCGCCAGTTTCAAAATTTTATTTTGCGCATGCGGAGTGCCAACTTCTTTATCTATGGAACCATTTAAGTGAAATTTGATACTTAGGCGCTTGGAACAAAGGAAAATCTAACATTATTTTTAAAATTTAGGTTTGCGCATGCGCAGTTCCAACTTTCTTATTTAGAAAAGCATTGAAATGAAATTCTTCTCATAAACTGAAATTGAAGTAACACGTCAAAAATGGATTGCCCATGTGCAACGCTATCTTTCATATTTGTGGCCGGATTTTTACGATTTTAACAGAAGTTGCATCTTACAAATGGGAAACGAATGCAAGTGGAAATGCGCTTTATGTAAATCGTTTACGATTACTTTTTAACTTGTTCAATATGGAGTAGTAAGGTGACCAACTTTCCATGTTAAAAATAAATCGAGACACCACTGCGCACCCCCCCCCCCCCACTTGCTTACCCATTTTCAAATTAAACAGTTAAAAAATATTTATATTATTAAAAAACAAACGTACAAGAGACATGCATACATAGTATTATGTAGTGCTATAGGTATTAAAAAACAACGCTACGTATAAAATTAAAATTTATATGAAAATAATGAGGAGTTCAAAGTTCGCTTTGCAAAATAATATTAAATAAAGATGCATGATGTTATGGCATATGGCAACATTGCAAATGGGAATCTACAAGGCATCGTCATCGAGGTTAATTAATTAATAATATTTCATGTGGTTAGGCAACACATTTAACGGATAACTATTTCAACGAAACCTATTCCGTTGTACTTCTTATTATTAAGTATTCTTTGACGAAAGAAAGAACTATTGTAACTGAAATCTCTGATCTCTAGCGGCGAAAATAAAGAACCAAGGTAATAACAAATCTACCATAGAAATAACTTACATTTTAACTACAAAATACTAGATGGCGTAAGAATACTAAATATAAATTGGATTAGATTACTATAGTTACTTATAAAAAACACGTTTAAGGAAAAGAACGTTACAAATAGCAACATAGGTCATGTGATACGTCATTAGAAAGCTTATTTTCGCTTTCTTACTACCTTACACATCTCCATTTGTTTTTCATCCCTTATATCTTATCCGTAGTTTCTTGAAGTCTTGTTCAGATCCATGCTTCCATCTACTTCTTGGTCTTTTCTTTTCTGTCACCCTGCCTTACGCCCTCGTTTACTGTACATTTTTCGGAGGTGTTATTCTTTACTCCGACTCTGCACACGGGGTTAACTGTTCCTTTCCATTTGTGCCCAACTCCTTGAGTGCTTGTCGAAGTACAAAATAATACAGACATAACAAGTACTTATTATTTCACAAAATGATAAAATGACACGCTAAAACAATTGAATGGAAAGTATTTGATCGCCGATAATGTGTCATTTTCCCAACTTCAACTATTTCATATCTTTGAAAATACATGAACGCCAGCGCACTTTCGAAAATAACTTTATTCTGTTTTTTTGGCCATAACTTCGCTATTTGTAGAGCTACAATAAACTTTGACTTTGACTAATCAGCATAAAATTCTACATACTTTACCCATTTAAGCGACTTTGTAGTACAATTGAAGAAAATAATTAAATGCTTTTTATTAAAGTAGGGGAGGGGGTAATTCCCCACATCGCTTTTTATTTTTTTTGCTTTTAAATGGACATGTTTTGTTTATAAGAATGGAATAGAAATTGATATAATTGTGGTCTGATTCACATATGGATTGATAAAATTGGATTAGAAAAACTCCTACGCCAAAAATGTGTAGACGTTTTCAATTCATTCTTCCAAACTTGAGCACTTTATTATTTTTTGGACGTAACAAATAAATTTTCCTTTACTTTATAAAAGTTCATAATAGAGTACTGAAAAGAGGACGAGGCGAATTCAATTTCGGAAAGACACTAAGTTACAAATACGAAAGCACATTAAATCAGCGTGGGTGTGCCTTTTTTCCTAAATTAGAAGACGCGGAAAAGGCTAAAACATACATAAATCGCGTGTTTTCTGCTTTAACGGAACAGCGTTCTAAAACGTAAACCCAAAGTACGCAAAAGGTTAATTAATAATATGACTTTACAGACAAGATAAGTGAAGTAGGCTCCATTTATTTCCCCTGTTAGCTTCTGTTTCTGTAGTTCCCGAGCAAACAACAAACTAAAACGAACCACCCTCACGACATTCCGACGCCACCACAAGAATTATTGCTAGATATATCTTCTGTTTAGTATTAGGGTCGATAGACCGTTATCCCGCGAGACGTCATAAACCATCATCAATCAATACGAATTTCTCTAGAGTATGATTATGCAAAGATTATCGATCGTAAACTTTTGGGAAATTTAAAAAACCCGCATAAATATTTGTAATGGAAATACAAAACGGCTACACGTGAGAAGAATTTTGAACATTTAAAGTTTCTCGATCATTAAATCGTATAGGGTTTTGGCATCCAATCGTGTGCAAAAATAAACTGCCCCTATTACGTGCTGCATCCGAAATCTAATTTTCAAATTCAGCGTGGCTTGAAACGATAATACGTAGATTTTTATTTCTTTCGATTCTGCCTACCGTTTCCGTTTGTGGTGAAACGATGGCGGTGACAAAGCGTCGTGACGTACGCACGGATCGAAGTAAATCTTAATAAATTAACGGAAAGGTTACTTGCGCCGACTTCACCCTTTCATCCGGTGAATAATGCGCAACCATTAATCTACGTTTAAACGTGGGGATGCAAAAACAAATACCGATCCTTAAAGGACAGTGTCCACTTTATTTTTGAATGTCAACGATGGAATTCAATTTACATGCGGACAATACAGGGCTGTAGTCAGAAAATAATTAGATTTTGATAATTATTTTCGAAATTTCGAAACGGGATTGAATCTGGATGATTATAAGTTCAAAATTAGATTCGTAATATGCGGTGCACACTCGTTATAGCTGATAGTACATCGTCCCGAATTTCCCACAATGCTTGAATAAAATAAATAAATAAACGAAAAAAAGTGTTTAGGAAGAGTTGAAGAACTTGACGCCTACCACTGTTACTCAAAGAATGTTACTCGCCGACTCTTCGGTCCCCTCTCCTCCGCACTTGACCGGTCATTCCCGCCGTTTTTGATCGCCCGTGTAACATACACTACACGCATACTACGATACGATGTTTAGTAAACAAAATGTCTAATGTTGATGATACAATAGTAAGGCCGGAACACCATCCTTACTCTTACGTCGACAATGGTAGAGAAGATTAATAGAGCTACAGTTTGGAACCCTTCCGTCGGATAATTTTTTTTCTACTAATGTATGCCAGGCGGCCTTTAAATGTTTATGTGTATGTGTATGTGGGATCCCCTTCCCATAATCTACCAATAACGTAATCATCGATAGCATGCTACTACCTTATAACCGAACTATTTATTAAGTTACTGCGGTTTAAAATATGCGCGCTATACTTGTTTCTGCACACGATAGGTTCATTGACCATTGCGAATTGCGTCGAGTAAGAGTATTTTACACGAAAGACTGATTGCAGAAGTTATTACTACCAGTGGCGGAGTAAATATTTTTTATAAAAGGGGGTTCAGTTACTGTAGAAACCAAATTCGAAAAAAAATTCAAAGGGCTGTAACTTTTGAACCAATCTTGGAACTGTTTGAAATTATGGATTCTACAGGCCACATTCTATAAGAAAATTTTTTTCCGGGTCGATCTGAGACAATTTTTTTTTCGGGGCTCAAAAAGGCAGTAACTCCTTATTTTCTACCAAACATCACTACTACCAAAATTTCTCGAGAAAACACTTTTCTTCATTAATTTGCGATACGTGAATCCAATTCACTATCGTACTTTTTCGATTCAGACTTCTCATCCATTTTAGACTCAGAAACCAATTTCGAAAAAAATTCAAAGGGCTGTAACTTTCTGAGACTCTTGAACTCTTTAAATAGATTCTACAGCACATTCTTAAGAAATTTTTTTGCGGGTCGATATCAATCACAAAGTTATTTAGACTCGAATTACTGGAACTTAGGATTGATATTTTTTGAATTTAGAGGGATACAAAGGCAGGTTTTCTGTGAATTGTATATTGAATTACGCTCAGGTTTCAAGAAGCTTTTACGAAAATTAACCCAAGAAAAAGAAAACACACCAGAAATTACAGCAGTTTAAATTGACAGCAAGTATTGGTAAGAAAACCAAGACATCTTTGAAAATGTGGAAATTCAAACGGGGTGAAGTAACAGGAGCAACCCCGAGCAAGAGAAGAAGCAGTAAGGCAAAGTGATGAAACAACAAACCGACCAGGCAGCAATTGAGTAACATGATCGCGATGCTTATCCAGGTTAAGATAAAATGGATTACAAAAAATTAATTCTTACAGTAAAAATTTTTACCAGGGCCGTAGAGATTATAATTTATTTTATGCAACCCCTGTAAAAATAACTAAGTCGTTACAGACTTCCTAATGCTATTAACAAAACAAAGCTCTATTGAATACGTAGAATAAATGCGATTGTTAATTTCTACCACGGTCTATAGTTCCATTTACTGCGCAAATTATCGGGAAAAAATTCTACCCTTAGAAATTCCAAAAGTTTTAACTTTACCTATCTATGGAAAAATAAAATGCAAATTTAGAGCTACCGTTACACCGCGCTGTGACGCTGTCCCATTACCAACCCTGGTTGCATATTCTGATGCTGGGTCAGCGGAGTAGATTGTACAGCCTCTATGTGTTGTTCTGGATATAGCACATGATGTTCATGCGGTTTAGATTCATTCGCTAAGCCCTTCAACAACCACGATTTATTAATATTCAAGCTAAAAAAATATGGTGCCTGCTTTGATTCTGCTCCAGGAAAGCACAGGTGATGATAAGTGGTGCAATCCGATTGATGTGAGATCGGGGGTACCTCAAGGATCCCATTTTGGTCCAGTATTATTTTTGATATTTATCATTATCAACGCCATATCGATGGTTTTGTATTTCTGTCGTATCGATTAGTCCAATAACACTTCTCCTTCTTTGTTGTCCTAGGGCTTTATCTCTTAATTTTCTTTTTTGTGTTCCTCTTCCCATCTATTCTCCTTTATTTCCTGTGGTGGCATTAAAATCTCCTCCCGAATTAGCCCCATCGATCGCCTCCCTTTTCCCTACCACATTTTCTATTTTATTTTTTAACTCTTCCATTCTTTCTCTTTGTTTTTATTTTTTCTCCTTTGGAAAACTAGTTAATCCTGGGTAAAACAAGATTAGATAATTTATTACTGTTGAAACAATTAAATACATTCAGCTTTCAGATTGTAGGAAGATATTTTGAAATACTAAAAATGTAATAAGAGAGATTGCCCTTTTCACAAGTACACGCTCAAATTTTATGTTTACTTGAAGAAAGCAAACATCTCGCCAAATTAATGCTAAGCGCCCTTGCATAATTTGCAAACTTTGAACAGGTCTCTGTTTCCAAACCTCGACTTAAAAGTAAATAAAAAATGCAACGTTCGCAGGGTTGTCATGAACTTTCAACATTTCCAAATAAAAAACTTCCTTAATATTTACTTTAGCTTTTCCCAACTAGAAGCGAACGGCATAAATCTGCTCTCTACTAATTCTGAATGTAATGTGAATTTCACACAAGTCTTCCATCGAAAAATCTATTTTTCCAGCATTTGCAATTGCGAGGGCGTCGTAAATGTGAAAATTTTACGAGGCGTTAAAGGGAGATAATTGTTGTTTTAGAACTCTATTTAGTGCTCGCGTACCTCAAGTGCGTACCTCGTTTCTTTATTATTGGGGCAATTTTATGCGTGGCGACAATAAAATGCCGCAAACAAGTTTAAAGTTAGACGGCATTAAATCTGTTTAATAATTGCGTCTCATTTGACAAAGAGGTGAAACTTGCGTGCCGTTGACGTTGCTAAAACGTTTCGAGCTAAAGAAAAAGAATTTCGCTGTTTTTGATTTACGAGTGCTATATATTTCTGTTTTATCTGATGCACATCCTAAGCTTAATCAACGTTTTTTTACAGCTGCGAACCTTTATTGTCACGAATTGTGTGTTTTACATGTGACTGATTACACAGAAATAAACGCGAAAAACGCCACTGAACCATAAATTGGAGCTTTAGAAACCACATTCAAATTAATTCCGGTTATTTATCTCGCACTTGAATTTGGACGCTCAAACAGAATTTCTCTCATATAAATGATTTTGAGAGTAACCAATTTATAAATTACGAAATTTAACAACTATAACTGTTTGCAGTTTACTGTGTAGATACCTTAAGGAAGTAAAAATATCAAAGTTCCATTCGCGAAACAACTTGAAGAAATTGTAGCTGTCGATGAGGATTTCGCTGACATTTATGGTTGTCCATTCTTGGGTTCTCCCTATGAGATTGGCAGATCATCACTAAAACTAAACCTCCAGTTGATATTGTAGCGAATATTCCCGAAATCCCGATAGACATCGAGGCGCCATGAAAGATTAGTCATCGGCAATAAAGAACGAAGGCGAATGTGTCTGATCTTTCCGGGAAATATCACGTATTTTGCTCCAGAGCGTTCGCGACCACTCGAGAATACTCGGCATTCAGTTATATGCCAGCACCCCTAATCACGTACACGCCACTGGAGGGATCCCATTCCACATTGATAAAACTAGAAGAACCTCTAAGTTGCACTTTTCTCGCATCTAATCTTTTTTCGCCAAATGTTATATAAGTTTGATAAATAACGGTGTTCCGCATAATTGCACTTTTTCCATACTTTATCTTTTGAAATCATTGTTAATCATATTTAGATATCTTACGAAAACTGTTAAATAAGTAATTATCAAACTTTATCTTTTCATTTCAATAATTATCTCTTAAATAGTATATAAGCTTACCTATTTTAAGGAAGAGGACTTTTTCTAAGCTTCAGTTGTTACCTGCGTTGCTTCAATGCTTCATCAATAAACGTATTAAAGCAAATGAGTAATTAATTCGGAGTTGGAAGAACGTCAACACGTAATTATTCCTATATAAGCAAATCGGATTGCGATACACGACACTTCTAATTTCAACGCCAAAGTAATAAATAGTTCCCGTGTGCAAGTGATAAATAATATTTTAACTGTTATAAATCAATTCATTTTAAGACTGTTATAAGTTTTATTGTTAATTAGTTGTAAAAAATAAAACGCGTAATTAAATTTACGTTTTCATCTCTCTTAAATGTAGTTTTTTAGTTTCAACGAGAAATGCAAAAATACAAAATTGCTTTGGGTGTCCACCAGAAACAATTGATAACGCTCTATTTTGTCGAATTCGAGATGACTTGACTAAAAAAGTTGTAGAATAGATTTAGGAGTACTTGTTGGCTGACATTAACTGTAACAATTCACAGAGATCCAGGACATGTCAAAATACAGAAATGGAAGTGTGCAAATCCCATGTTATTTCTTTTATGCAAAGGAAACACACATAAATTAATAGAAAGCTGCGTTATATAATATAAACTTCCGCTTTGTGCGGAAAAATTCCTTTAGTTTCATAATTCAGAGGATTGTAATTAATTTTACCTGTTTGCAAATGTGTTACGCCACGGTTGCATGACATTAGTCGTTATTCGAGCATGTTTCAGGCAATTTATGCATGCCTGTAATTGTACTCAACATTAACCGAAATAAGATTAATTCGCAAGGTAATTTGGGAGATATAAATTATTGTTAAAATTCCATTATTTTTGTGCGTTCGCGTATTTTAATCAAACATTCTGTTAGTCAAATGCTTGACTTCTCCCTCATGCAATTAGTGTTATCATTTGATTCATCTTAGTCGAGAAAAAGAATAGGGTCAAAATATACGCAACCACCAGGAAACAGGCAGAATGAAGCTCCAGCAGGAACTGGGCGAGTGGGCCCAGTACAGGGCGAGAGAGGACTGAGGGGGAAGAGATGGCTACTTACTGCATACGAGATAAGGAACGCAGAGGAGATTAAGGGGGCGCTAGGAAAAGGGGAAGTTGATAAAGTCGAGTCGAGTTGTCAGAAATTACAGTAGCCGAAAGCGGACTAGGTTCGCCACGCCCAGGGTCCCGAAGGAATGGGAAAACCACTTGGACACCATACCAAGTCTATACTAAGTGCAACATAAAAAATGGGTAGAAATAAATAAATGTTAAAAATGCTGGTCGATTCATAGTCTTGTGCTGCCCTTACGCGTTTTAGAGTGGTTTTAGCCTATCGAAGAAGCTATTCTGAGGTGTAGCTCCCCTATCTCGTGCGGTTTCACCTTGCGATCATTTAGTCTTTGCCAGGTAGCAGCCTTGCATCCTCATAGTCATAGAATGTGTTCAGTTGTCTCATCAGCCTGTCCACAAAATCTGCATGTAGCCTCCGCGGCTGCACCAATCTTATGTATATGTTATTTAGGCGATATTTTACCCTGTAATAGACCATAGGTCCTTCCTGAAGCTTTCTTGACTTTTTGTAACGTGGTATTGATGAATAATTTGGCCTGTCATGGTACCCTCCGCCAGTGATGGATCCTATTCATCTCCTCGCACTGGTTTAGGGCTTCTGTAATGTGATTTTTGTGCTTTCGCCTCGCTCCTTGTTTGGCAAGTTGACCTTCATGTTGCTGCAATGTCCGAATGCCCTGGGACGCACCATAGTGTGCTGCGGTTGCCAGTTGCCGATTTGTTTAGATTGTAGATGTACCTACTCCCAGACTAGTTCGGAGTCGCAGGTATCGGCAGTAGTAACCGCCTACAGTTCATTCATTCCTTTTATTTATTGTGCTAAGTAATTACATAGTAATTTTTGGTACTTACAATGTGTGTGTATGTGTATATATAAACATATGAAACAAACAAACAACTATTAAAATATACATAAAAATTAAAGCCATTAATGATCACTATGGAACAATATTAAACACAAGAACACTAAGACTAAGGATGTGCAGTAAGAGTGAGGAATTCGTTCACAGTGTAGGCCGCTTGACTGTCTGAACTTATGGACTAAATGCCTCTCTTACTAATGTACGTAATTCTTCGATATCGCTATTCTTGTTCCTCACCACAATGATTCCAAACTGACAAATGATGAATTAAAGTATAAAAAACACAACATAATCTCCTTGTGCTGTCATTATCACGTTTGTTAAGCATGCACCGTATGTCTATAAGTACCATACTGCATCTGGGGGTGCGAACGCGCTGTAGGTTCTCCGATTTGAACCCCTTGTTTCGGTGCTATAGCGCTTCCCATTGCCTGTTACTGCACAATTAAGTGGAAAGGCGCGAGGTCTAGCAGTGCCTCTATAGCGCCGGTGGGACAGGTGCTTCTGGTTCCTGTCATACTTAAACAGGCTAGTCTTTGAATATGGTACAGCTGTTTTTGTGCAGTTTGTTCAACTTTTGGCCGTAATATGACTACGGCCAGTTCCTGTCCAGTAGCCTTCTACAGACCTGGGATGCCAGGGTCGCCTTCTTTAACATTTACCCAGATGGGAGTTCCATCACCTCCTCTGGTCAAAGTTCACTCCCAGGTATATGACCGCTTTACTAAGATCGACCGAGGTGCCCCCCATAGTGGGTGCCCTTGTGTTGGGCTTCCTCCTTCTGTTTTGAGTGGATTAGTGCTTGGGATGTTTATTTATTTATTAATTAATTTATTTATTTAATCAATTTGAGTTTCAAACAGGACAAACCTAAAATAGCAACTACATCGTATTGGAAAAAAAATATATATCAATAGTAAATGTGACATTCCACAAGCATAATCACAATAAAAGCTTAAACAAGATTAACAGAATAAATTAAATTAATTTTAAACACATAAGTAATAAATTAGTATGCAGATACAAATGATGTGCTACTTAAATTAATCAAAGAGTAGAGGCAACCTGCATGTGTTTTAGTAAATTAGCCCAGTGGTTTTCAACCTTTTAGACAACACGACTTTATAGGTTGAGTATTTTGCCGACTTTCCTATGAATTATAATTTTTTAAAATACTTATATATGTCGTAGTCTTTTAGTGAAATCAGTCATTTCACGAAACGCCTAGTCCGAAGCCTAGTCATTTAGTGAAACGCTGACAATTTGTACGTGTGGGGTATTTTTCCTTCCGCTTCTAGATCGATAAGGGATACCATTTATCGATCTCGAATGGGAAGGGAATCCAATCGCTTGGTCCTGGAAAGTACACTGTGCACAGTTTCATATAAATGACTAGGCGTTTCGTGAAATGACTGATTTCATTAAAAGACTACGACATATATAATAAAAACGTTTATTATTGTTGTAATTTTTTAAATCGTAAAGTTTAACTTATTAATAAACTTTATTACAGATCACATTAAATAAGACAAGTAATAAATTCAGTGAATTTTACATATAATAATAATTGTTTTTAATTTTTCTCTGTATTTGGTGACCCCCTCGGACACGTTCTGCGATCCCGTTGGGGCCCACGGGTTGAGAACCACTGGTCGTAGCCTACAACATTTTTACCAAGAATTTCCTATTATCCTAGATCTTATTTTTTGATCGATACTTCTCATATGCATACCTAAGCACGAGCCGAATTTGGTACATATACAAGCAAGATATACAATTTTGTCATTTCCGGCCGCCATCTTGGAGTTAAAATTTTTTTTGTTATTTTCATTGTAAGATAAAAATATTCTGCGACTTATTTTGAATTTTGGCCAGCTAATTAATTCAAATACCCCACTGTGCGTCGGGAGTAATTTCTTTAGTCAAAATCTGCAAAAATGTCTGACTTTTTTCGGTTTTTTTAAAATAACTCATCAACGGTAATACTTAGGTAAAATCATCCTTTATTAAAAACTGTAGTGTATAAAAGTACCTTCAAATTGATATGTATTTGGCCCCCTAACATGTATAGTTTAGGAGATACACTAATTTAAAGTTTCGTATTTATAGTAATTTAAAAAAATAATATTTTTAGCGCATTTTTTAAGAATTAAAAGAAATGTGGGACCACTTTGTCTCAGATTTTGTATGTACATGCATCTAGTGATGTCATGTCAAAATTTTGAAAATGGTGGAGTGAGAGGGGGTAAATACACGTTCTATCCTTCATGGTATTCTAATGAAAGGTCTCATCGAAATGAATCGGTTTCTATTTTCTACAAACTGTAATCTTTCTGCGCGACTCCGTTTCGACATCACTGGGTGACCGGCGGGGTGGGGGTATTATCTTCCATTGAAGTGAAAGGGAAAAAAGTAACTGTTTTCTACCAGCTGCCGCCTTTCTTTCTAACCCCTGATCAAAAGGGGGGGGGTGAGGGGGACTTGTTTTATCCTTCATGGTACCTAATGAATTGACTCAATGAAAGGAATTACCTTTTACCAAGCATAGTCTTCCTCCTCGACCCATTATCGTGATCACTTATAATTACTTATATCTCAAAAGCGGATGGTCTGGAAAGGGTACTTACAAAAGGCGGTTGGGAAGAAATATATCTTTTGGTGATGGCATAATTTATGAGCGAAACGGTTTGTCGAAGGAGAGCACACACAAATGCAAAATGAATCCTCATAAAGCGCAAGTGGAACGTCAGGACGAGACATGCCCATTGGAGATGTCGAAACTTTCATTGCAAATATCTGCAGAACTATTCCGGTTTTTAAAAAAATTTAAAGATTAAATAAATAAATTTAGATATTTATTTCTATATGTATACCTAATTTATTTGTGTAAATTTATTTTCAAGTCCATCAACGTAAAAGATGGTTTATTTTCAAAAATTACTATAAACACGAAACTTTAAATTAGTGTATCTCCTAAGCCATACATGTTAGGGGGCCAAATAAAATATCAAATTAAAGGGTACTTTTATACACTACAGTTTTAATAATGGATGATTTTTGAAGTATTGCCGTTGACGGGTTATTTGAGAAAAATCGAAAAAAGCAGAAATTTTTGCAGATTTTTGACCACAGAAATTTCTCCCGACGGCGACGTCAGTCGAATTGGTAAACTTGGATTTTTCTCTCTTTACCATTTAAACAAGTCGGAAAAATAAAATCTTCTACCGGACCTTTTGTAATCAGAAAGTACAAATTGACAGGACTAACAGTGGAGTACCCTGTTTGCAAAACGGCAAGAGAGCATCGGGAACGGGGAGCCTGTAACAGGCGTCTAACAGTTTGATAAAAGTGAACTTGGGCAGGCTGGTAAATGCTAGAAATGGTCTGCTATCCAAATGTGAGAAAGTCATCATACAAAAAGGCGATCGCAAAGTAAGACCAAGGAAGTTCGGGCCTATCTGCCTGCTGGAGGCTGCAGGAGCACTTGATAAGGGTAAGAATTTAGCATCTAGTGGAAAAAGGGAAGCTATCGCAAAATCAGTTCGGTTTTAGGGAGGGAACATCTACTTTAGATGCTATGAAGATGGAGAGCAGTGCACTTTTGGGATCGTGGGGACAGAAAGATTTCTACCTGCTGGAAAACGCATTCAACTCGGAAAAACGGGATTGAATCGTAGATGCGTTTGAAGCATGAGATCCCTCCAAATAGCTGGAACAAAGGGTCAAAAGTTACCTTTCACCAAAGAGTAACTAATAATGAAAGCAAAGAATACTTAATAATAAGAAGTACAACGGAATAGGTTTCGTTGAAATTGTTATCTGTTAAATGTGTTGCCTAACCACATGAAATTCAACCTCAATGACGATGCCTGCTTGCAATGTTGCCATATGCCATAATATCATGCATCTTTATTTAATATTATTTTGCAAAGCGACCTTTGAACTCCTCGTTGTTTTCATACATAATTTAATTTTATACGGTATTCTTTGCTACGTATCTATACTTTGTTTTTTAACTAGGAAGACGGATTTAAAAACCTGATTTACACTGAAAATGTCACTAGAATCTAGTAACAAAAATAATACTCATTTTATACAGACATGTATTGTGGGTTGCGTGATGTGATTTTCTTTCACATTTGGATGGATTTCATTGTTTATGCTTTTTGGTTATTATTTGGTAGGAACTCCTTTATATTATGCATACATCATACTTTTAAAAGCGAATTATAATAAATAGGTAACACATTGATAATAAGTATTCTGCATACATTTTTTGGCCTTTGAAACATTATTTTGAATTGTAGATTGAAATGTTTTATTAGTTGTAATACTACACAATGCACATTACAATTTACAACAAATGTTAAGTTATTGAACAAATTCAGAACAATAGAATTATACTCATTAAACAGCACAGTTCACTGCTTTATGTATCAGCGATTTAGTCACTGTCCTCCGATCCGAGTGAAATAATTAATTGTTCTATAAATGCATCGATTAGACCATCCAATCTACACATCTTATTTTCTTCCTTAGTAACGTTTTGCACACAATTCCGCCAATCGTCAGAGCTCACATTTGCAACAGCGTTATGACCACCGGAACGTTTCGAAGGGGTAACAATCCCAGTACTTCGATATTCTTTAATTATCCGGTATACTGTAGATTGTGCAACTCCTAATATGTGTCATGCTTTAATAACCAAATATATACCTACATCATTATTTAAGTTACCTGTGCAATCTTCAACACAAGCGTAGCAAAATTCATATCCGGGGATCAGACAACATTTGTTTATGTGTTTATAATAAACTGCTTCTCGGAGACTGATAAAATGACCCAAGTTTAAGCGACTACGTTTTTCTGAATACTTAGCTCTCATTACAATCCGGAAAACGGCTCAAGCTGTGGAAGAAATCATTGGACACACAGATGATTTGTTTCTAACACCTAGAGGGCCCTTCGATAAAAGCTGAAAAAACTGCGACACTGCTTGCACGGATGATGCTCACTCTGAAAGTTCTAGAAAGTGGTACGCGAAGACTAATCATGAGCACAATAGAGAGCATTGTGATGTATGGCGCTCCGGTATATCGGAAACCATGAAGGTAACTTCGTAGTAATTCGTACAGACAAAAGATGGAGGGTACAGGTCAACGAACGGTGAGGCGCTCCAGCCTTGGCCGGCAGCATCCCTTGGGGTTTCGTACTGAGGAGAGGCGTTGCCTCTACGAAAAAAGGGAGAACGAGAACAGTCGAAATTTGCCAACAGGCAGGAGACCGAAAAAGGTTGATGGAAATGGCGTTTGATTCCCAAGATAAAGAAATGGGCAGAAAGGGAAGGCAAAAGGAATAGATTTCAATCTGTTGCAGGTACTGTCCAGATATGGTATTGCTTTCCGTCATTCCTACACAAGATAGGAAAGGAACTAGAATCCTGGTGCTGGTATTGCAATTGCAAAGAGAGCATGTCCAAGCACACTCTGTTTAGATGTCCCGAATGGGATGGGAACAGTTCTTCTACAGATAAAAGACCAACGCGAAAGGAAAAGAGGATGGAACTATGGATGCATCTGAGCTCACTACTGCAGTACAATCAAACTCAAAATTCTTGACAATATACAATATTACGAAACATTACACGATAAGGCAGGATTCCCAAACTTTTCTACAATTTGAAGCTTATGTGGATTTACGACAAACTTTTTAAAAATGTCATTATGCTTTACTACTTCAGTTCCGAGTCCACTGTTCCAAAAGCTGAGTTTGTTGAATGCGCCACGTAGACCATCAACTGAATTTCTACTCTTTCATTCTTAGTTTTCTAATCTACATAAAATTTAGAACAGTCAAGATTTCGATCTTTAGTAATCCATTTAGCGCTGATACAATGCAAATGAAGCTTGAATCTCAAGTCCCATAAACAAAATTACATCATATAGGTCGCAATTCTCAAAAAAAGGCTAACATATAAATTCTTACTGTATATTTACATATTTTCCACTTTTGTTTGTAAGTTAAATGTGAGACCGAAGTGTAAATTTCCAGTATGTGAATGTGCCTTTCTGTCTGTGAGTTAATTAAAATCAAATTTGCCATTTTGGAAATTAGACGCAAACTAATTTGTTTTTGCATTATACGACGACGGTCTCCGAAAGGAAAAAGTAAAATAGAGACCCTTTTACAGAATTATGTATTCTAGAGGAAGGACGCGGAAGTTTGCATAATGATATAACATTTTTACATTTTTCTTTGTCAGTAATTACATGTTCTATGAAGCAAGTTACCAAATTAAATTTTAATTGGGACATTATTAAAATATTAGACGGAAGAATGACTTTTAGATAATAAAGTATGTAACTTCAAAGGGTTTTTTATGAGGAGAGTATATTAACTTTTAATTTATTACTTCTCGTTTTTTGACTACTTACGTTTGCTGAAACTTTTTCCATTTTCCACGCTAGAAATATCACTCCTTCCATTATTACTGCCAGTTGTTTTCTAAGGAGATTGTGGAGTGGAACAATATTTTGGAAAGATTGACGATTAAAAGGGATTTGGAAGTAGGTAACATATTAACAAGGGAAGTGATATACGGGCGTTCAGGGAATTGCATTGAATTTCTAACTATAAAGGCAACCGTAGACTTGTAGTGCTGAGTAGTAGGTGGAAGAAAATCCCCAAAAGGAAAATTGTGCTGTAGTTTTTAAATCTCCGAGGAAATGCGTGGTTTCTCAACTTCGAGTTGCACGAGAAACATGCATTTATTCATTGCTAATAAATGGTTCTACTGAGAGATTGATGATTCTAACGAAGTTAAATGGATTTCGTGTTTTCCCGACATCCTTTCGAATTTTAAGGTTGTATTCCATTTAACGCCGACAAACCACATCGAGTGCATCTTTTGCTTATTTTTCAAATGGCGTGTTGAATATCGACATACGTACAAGCTGGTTGAAAGTAATAAGAAGTACAAGATGAACACGGGATATGTATTTCATGATATCCAGTTGGTGTATTAAATCTCAGAGCAAATCGACGATATCTATGTCTGCGATGCCCGAGGGAGTAAAAACGCTAAAGGCAAGAGACGTGAGTTTTCAAGATTATAAAAGGTAAAAGGAGCTTATATCCAATATTATATGATGCATACGATGACCTACATGATATTTATAACACCTACTAGTATCTAAATATGCTTTTGATACAATATAACTTTGTTGTATTTGTACCGTATTATACAATGTTTTTGTTCCTATGATCGAGTTATTCCACGTTATAGGACGAGACACACTTCACTTACCCAGCGTTGTTAAATTTTTAAATCGTGTTTTAATGCTTTTTATTTATTTACTATTTATTTAGTTTATTTTATTTTTTTTTTGGCCGGATGAAACAAATACTGTGGAGGTTCCATATGCTTCGGGAATGAAATTTAGTTAATTTTACAAAAAAATATGTTTCTAGAAAATGAGAGCAAAAAGAGAAAAACAAGAAAATTTAAATAATTTGACTGAAACGTAATTGAAGAAGTGAAAGAAAAGAAGCAGATAGTGTTCCAGACAAAATTTTCACCCTGTATTCGAAATGCTATTACTGAAATCAACACAAAGATTAGATTGGTTTCAAAACCCAACTTTAATGAAAGAGTGGTTTACCATTCGTGTCCTCTTTTTTGCGACCGCCTTGGTTTAGTTCTGGAAAGCGATTTTGTGTTTTAAACCTTGCAGAAGAAGGTTATATGCCTGTTATGTTTCGGGTCTGAGCACAATAAAATTACGTAATTACTTATGGCACAAACACTTTCTATTAAACAGAAAATGTCAACTTGCTATATCGATATCATCAAACCTGATTCTACTTTAACCAACAACCACACATGCACACACTCCTTTTCAAAATAGATTGTCTCCGCTACCCGTATTGAATGAGATTTCCTTTCTTTTAAAATAGAGCCTGCAGAGGTAGAATCGTGTATTCCTTTATAACAATCAGCTAAAATAATCCTTTTTCTACATTTTCCCATTTCCTTCCATCCTGTTCACTTGAACGACATAAAGGCTAATAAATATGGATGAAACGTCTGCAGTCGCTCAATTTAAATAATCTTTTATTACTTTAGACCATAGTTATTAGTTACATTTATATTTGAATGAAAATGAGAAATTTGCATGCACGACGTGACCCTATTCCACCATTTTCGCTATCCATTATAATGATATTTTCACATATTTATATGGATTTGGCTGGCGAACCGACTATAAATAATAGTCATGGACGAAATATTGCGAAAACTACTATGTTTACCAGAAATTGACTGAAGTTTACTCTTTACCAGAGCTCACGAGAGAGGGATGACAATATTTAATAATTTTAATACTTGCCCATCTTGTACCAGCATGGTTTCTCTGACGTCCCATGAGGCTTTTTTGTCATCAGATATTTTTCGTTCTTTGTTTTATAATCTGAATGTTATTTAATTACTACTACACCCCGGGAACTTTGTTTTGTACCGCCTTTACGAAATCTTCTTTTCGGGGATGGGATCTGATACGGTTTCGGAGGCTGCGCCGCCTCACATTATAACATAATCCTTCCTGAATTGGACAGAAAGTGGGTTACGGCAGCCGCGTCACCTCGCCAAATATTGTTATTAGCGGTATAAAATGACTACTTACTCTCATACCTACCAAATATACACAACAGTTTGATAACAATCGGAGAAGTGCGACTACAAACACCGTGACAGGAGATTGTTAGACAGGGAATTTTTCTATATTTATTTATTTATTTATTTATTTATTATCCCTCTCTTAGTTTTTGGGCCCTCAACAGGCATGCGCCCAATTACAGAGTGACCCGCATAATGCTATTCATGCCAACGAATGCATTGCTTATGCTGACGACACATCTTTAATAGTCACCGATAAAGACCACAAGATACTAACCACCAATAGCCATAACTCGTTGCAACTTGCTCATGATTGGTTTGCGCACCATAATTTAAAACTAAATAAAGAAAAAACACAAGGAATTACGTTTTCTTCTAACCCTAAGTTTACATCAGGAAAATGCGCTACAGTTCTAGGAATTTGTGTAGACGACCGTTTAAATTGGATCAATCACATTGACTACCTAGTTAGTAAATTAGCAAAGGCCACGTTTGTTCTAAGGAACTTAAAAAAATGTATTAACACCACCACCCTTCAGGCATGTTATTTTGCACTATTTCACTCTCATTTAATATATGGTGTTAACCTATGGGGTAATTCCTCTAAAGCAAAAAAAGTGTTTTCAATGCAAAAGAAAGTCGTCAAGATGTTAGCCAATGAACATTATAGAGAACACGGTCAAAGTATTTTTGTAAATTTCAAATCATGCCTCTTCCATCTATATTCATTTATTGTGCACTTCTAGAATTCACAAAAAGCAATCCTCGGTACTGACAAATGGCAGCACTCATAAATACAACACTAGAAAGGCTAACGATATGCGAACCCCTTACTTCAGACTTTCCAAGTCTAAAAAGCATTACTATCAAGTGAAACTTTATAATATTCTCCCTAGTAATGTCAGGGACTCGACATTTTATTGTTTTAAAAATCGTGTAAAGAAACATATAAATAATAATAATTTATTGTCCAAACAGACTATCTAGTCTAAATACAGGACAAACTTAAATATTGTTCCATAAAAGCCGCACAGAAATATAGAAAAATTAACAAAAATGTAACAAAAATAATAATGATAGATTTATAACTAAAGCGAAAGAAAATTATTAACAGAGTTATAGAATAAACAAAGTCATAAATCAAAATACAATATTGGTAAATACTAAGTCATTGTTTTTATTCTGTAGATGAATATTTAAATACTCCATTTTCTCCTTAGCTCTAGTCACTAGTATTGTATTCTACTTATAACTTTGATCTTTGTATTTATGTGATGTTAGATTTTAATAGTTTACGATATAGGTACATTTTATCTTGTTATTATTGTTACCACACATTGTAATTGACGAGTCCATCTGGACCATTTTATTCTGCGTAAACCACCACTGCAGTGCCATGAGATCACTATTGATGGCCCTCTCTATATCTAGGAAGTTATTAGCAGTGTAACATAAAGCCGTATCATCCGCAAATGACGTAACTGTGCCTTGCAGGCGGGCATTACAAAGATCGTTTATGTATACGGGGCCCAGAACTGACCCTTGCGGTACCCCACATTTGATTATACCGATATCACTAAGAACTCCATTTATTTTAACACGCTGTGTTCTCTGAGTGAGATAATCACAAAACCACTTCAAAACAACTCCCCTTACTCCACATTTATACAGTTTACTTAACAGTATGCCATGGGCGACCGTGTCAAAGGCCTTATTTGAGTACATTGAGTCTCTTCCAAATTGGCGGTCAAACTTCTATCAACCCTGCTTGAAAACGTTCGTATCTTCAGGTGTGTTTCCATGTGGTCTGGAAACTGACACGGGTCTTTGAACATGAATGTCCATTTCTCACCAATCACCATGATGACGTCCTGGTGTGGGGTGTACTTGTTGGAAATGCTGCCGTAGTTCCTAGAGAATTTCGGATTTGTAACGTTGCGGTTGAGTTCCGACCGATAAAAATTCTCCGGGCAGACGTACATTTTGACAGAGTACCATTTCAGCCGGGACCGGGACACTTCGCCGAATGCCCATTTATGGCCCATATCGCCGACTAGGGACACTACACCGACCGTGCCCACATCGCCGACAAGTGTACAAGGGACACTAAGCCGAATGTGACCATAACGTCCACTCAATTACAGAGTGAACCACATAATGCTTTTTAGAGGTGCCCCTGCAACAGGTCTTAATATGTAAGTAAGTAAGTAATTTATTGTGTTAATACATTTAAAAAAATGCTTACACTCGTCCGTCGAAATCTTATAACACATAAACATAAAATACATGAGACATATAGAACAATATTAAATAACATGAAAAATCATTTAGAAATAAAACAATTAAACCAAACAAACAAACAAAAAAAAATACAAAAAAAAATATGAACAACAAAAAAAAAACTTAAGGCGTTAAAGTCTTGAGGTCGTTATCTAAAAACTCTTGGATGTTATATATTGGATTTTCGCGTAAAAAAGTTTTAAGTTTCTTGGAAAAGAGTTGTTCATTTAGAGATTGGAAACAAGAAGGTAAACGGTTATACAACACAGGGCCCCAATAATTATGTGCCGCTTGCGACGTTTTTAATCGTAATCTATCATTATATATTTGATTTTTGTTCCGAGTATTGTAAGAATGAACATTTTTATGCGTTATATAATTTGATTTATTTCTATGAACGAACAAAACTGAGTCAAAAATGTATTGTGATGGAGCTGTTAGAATTTGCAACGATTTAAAGATATTGTGACAGTCCTCCCTGTAGCCAGCATTTACAATATTCCGCACACAGCGCGTTCTATGCTACTCCGGTATTTGCCTTACGAACTAGGAAAACTACAGGAAAACCTAATTCGAAGTAACCGGTAGAATGCCCGAAACTGGTTTAAGGAAATTCCCATCTCTTTCAAAGATGAAAAATTCTTACCCCAACCCAGGTTCGAACACCCGACCTCCGGTTTTATAGCCCAACGCTCTACTATTGAACCACAAAGTCGGTAGCTTAGGACGCTTAGGTGAATGGAACCCGTCACTAAGGGGCTCCCCAATCCTTCTTGATAGAAGTAAGAGTTTAAGTGGTTTGTTGGCAGACAGATGCCATTCAAACGAGATTATATCACAAGAAAAACTTTCTGTTTTCCGTTGGATCGATTTTTGATGACTTTTTGGGGCATCATTGATTAACCAATCATTTGTAGGCGTCGGGAATAAGGGTAAGAAGTTAAAAGATTTTAAATTATTACTAACCTGGGCCCTCCTAGTACAAATAAGCATCGTTAGTAGCAGAAATGAAGTACGTACATAGTTAACAATGGACCTATTCACAACCCCAATAATAAACGCGCCTCGTTTAGGCATATATATGTTTCTTTAGGGGTAATTTAAAAGTTTTATGAAAGAGGGAAACATAAAAACCCGCGTGGGTGGAAGAATCGACAGTGTATGTTCAATTTTAAGTGAGTCTAGTAACCACGGCAGTTGGTCCGATCCGCAAATAAATCAGAAATAAAATATAAATGTATGTTATTACTTAGATTAGTGTCCATTAAATGTTTCTGATGTAGTTCTTCCGTTCCTCAAGTGACCTTTGGAATTATGGTGCGCTTTCTGACTTTAGTCCGAAAGTGATTCAGAGTTCTGGATGAAAGGGACTAAGGAAACGAGATGGCTCATATTTCACGAAGATGAAACGCAACGAAAACTTTCGACGGCAAATTCAATTTATGACCCGTCTTAAGTTAAAGGTACCGGCAAGATGAACCTGATTAATATTAGAAAATGTATACCGTACACATTACGTAATTACATCATACTTTGATCTCTTAAGCGTGAAGAGATTATTAAAATAATTTTTAAATGTTTAGATTTGTAATCTCGACATCAAAGAAATGTGAAGGGAGGAAGTATTTATACAAATTTTTTTTTTTGATTAATCAATCTATTCCAAAGGGAAATATTTGTAGGAGATTTATAAAGGAGAAAAATGTAATCACTCAATGTAAACCTGCCATCGCTATAAAAGTATATCGTGTATTCAACTTCTTCCATTAAATTTTGAAAGGGATTCCGACTTAAGTTTATATTCAATTTTTATTAAATAGCGATGAACACCTAATGTGAGGAAATAATAAACGCCTTTCAGTGTTCATATGCCAATTTTTTCGACCAAGAATGAAAATATCATGTGTACGAATATAAAATGAGAGTAGAATGTGACAATATAGCGTGACATTCCACAAATAAATTGAAGAATCACACGCTCGATTTAAGGTCTCAAGTTTTCAAAAAAAATTTAATATTATATTAACTTGCATTGTATATATTAAGTATATATATACAATTGTACTAGTTTATGATGACTCTTATGCCATCTAAAGACGAAACTTAAACTGAGTTTATAAAACATTGTTCAGTGATTGAATAAGCTAGTAGGAACAGGAAGGAAATTTGCTTTCCTAAAGAATCAGAAGGAGCTGCAGCAGAAACTGTAGAGATATTAGAACAACTAAAAGTCCCTAGATATACAGAGTACTACTGCACAGTCCTTCATAGAAAATAGAACAGGTATGGGAAAAAAAGGCATAATATTGATTTGCAATGGTTTAAAAGTATTCGCTCGCTATGGAATACACTTGTGGACAATAAGCTTTAGCAATAGCTCTGTAAATGGATTCCTCAGAATCAGAACGTGCGTCTTTACTGAGCATGTTCCACACGCGTATTCCATGACTCGCTAAAATGTGATATAAATCATTTTTGTGGCCGCTATCAAAATACAACTTCCACCTTTTATAATCAATTGGGTAGAAGTAATCGGGTGGGTAAACGGTGACTCCGGAGCAATTCTTCTGGTACATTTCGTTAATCTCGGTCACGTTGCACATTTTCTCCAAAACCCTGAAATCGTTTATAAGATTTTGAAAATAGCAGACACAAACTCACTTGGTAACTATTTCGGGTCCATTCTGCCCCCACGCGTTGCCTCGCAATTCTTTCAAGCAGCTCCTAATAAACTCTTGGCCACTGTCGTTAAGGTTGCTTCTTAAGACTGCATTGTTAACAACGCTCTCAGATTCTGCAACAGCAAAATTGGACGCCAAGTCATCAAATGGCCTAATTATCACAAAATCCAGGTCTAAGTAGATTCCGCCAAATTTCAACAGAAGCAAAAGGCTAGCGATGTTGCTTGCAGTGTTAACGGGAAACTTTGAAGACTGAATCTTACCACTCGTGTACAAATCTTCAACAATTGTACCCTCCAAAAGGCGTGTAAAATTCAGCCACAACAGCTTGACGTTTTTTATTTCGGTTAGTGTATGTAAAAGTTTCCCGGATAGTGTGGATTCGTCTCCAATGAACCCAGACGAAGTGTACAATAGGTAGGTTTGATAGTCGGGATTGCTCAGGGCAGCGGATTCGACGGCGCATGCCTGTCTTGGGTCGATCGAAACCGCACCCTCTGTAAACGATTTGCACGACGTGTCGATGAAGTATATCGAATTATCTGGTGGCGTTTTCATTTCGAATAGATCCGGCAATCTGATGCCGCCTGCGACGTAACATGCAAGAGATGCAATCTTAGACTCCTTAGAGGATGGATGAAGGTGGACGTAATAAACCATTCCGATTACTGTAATCGTAAAAAAAAGGAGTAGTAGTTTCTCCATCTAATAATGTTTGAGCTCTACTCCTTTCTTCTAAACCGAGATGTGTTGCGATTGAGCTATCGAAAAAAGTTATTGTAAATTACTTTAACAAACTAACGGGCGATCAAAAATGAGTTGCTGTCGAATCACCTCTGGAATTTTTGTTTACATGGAAAATCCTATTTAATTTGAACTTCCAAAGGCGACTCGACAGCAACTCATTTTTGATCACCCGTTATAATCATGTGTACGTGTTTCACCTGTATAATTTAACGTGTAGCTACGGGTCGTACATTTTCTGTTACTTTTTCCAATCGATCAACTAACTCAATCGTAAAATAAGGTTTACAGGGTTTACTTTAGGAAAAATGGCTCGCGAACTGAAGGTAACACATGCGCAGGATCTTTTCTTATAATATAATAATAGGTATGTAATATGGGTTACTCTTTACTTTATGATAAAGATAAGAATAAAAATAAACGTTTATTCTATATCGTAGAGGTGTTTACAGTTTAAAATAAAGTAGTGTACCTACGCCATAAACTTTTAAAACTAAAATGTAAAAATATTCTGTACACTAATCGATCAGTTTTTAAAAACATCAATGGATTTATGAAATAAAAAAGATGCAAATTCTTCAACTTTATTTTTAAAAAAGAGGAAGTGGAAGTGCTGACTACTGAGAGATAGTTACAGACACTAAGATCGGAATACAAGCTTTAGAAATTGGTAATCTTACAAGCCTACCACGTCTGGTGTTGAGTACGAATATCAGAATTACATTTGAACAAGCTGGCTTTTTCGAATTTCCAAAAACTAATTTCATGTTCAAAAACCCCCAAGTACCACATTTCGTTGAAATCTAAATTTGTTTCGCACTCCCCATTTAAGGGTGCGCCCTTTTGTGGGAGAAATTTTGAAAAAATTTTCCCAAATCGGAAAGAGCATACTCGAAAACCTATTCAAAGATGTGCCACTAGTCCTTCTAACTCTTATGGTCGGTCATTCTTTATATTGTTAGTGAATCTTTTACATACTGTACACCCTGTGTATTATTACTGGTTAATGGTCACATAGTTTCCTCGAAAACGGTGCCGTCTTTTAGTGACTGTTAGGTGAAGTCAGAAAATCGGCGAGAAAAGTGCGGCCGTCGAAGCGGTAGAAAATAGTGTAAAGTTTGAAAGTGAAGTGTCATTATAATAATAATAATAATAATAATAATACTCTTTCTTTTCAGAAACACACCACGTTATCACAACTCACTCGTATTCAACCCAAACGCAAAGCCAAACACTTACACAATAAACAACGCCACTTAATTTAAATTGCTAAACTTGTAGGAAAGGTGTGTTTTTATTTTATTTTTTTTTTCAATATTTTTGTTAATTATTACTACTATTTTATTTAAGTTTATTATTATTTTTTAATTATAGAATTTAGGATTCGACAAGACTTGACTAGACGAATGAAGTACAGACAAACACTAATCGTTAGGTGCTTGATTTTAATCCGTGCGATTAATTAACCAGGCTAGACCTGAGTTCTGACAAGAAACACTGACCATAATAATAATAATAATTTATTCCATTTATTATTGCGTGATCATTGACTGTAGCTTTAGACATTATGAGAAAAATACAATTTGCAATGCTTCAAAAGTATTCGCTCGCTATGGAATACACTTGTGGACAATACTTTTTAGCAATAACTCTGTAAATCGATTCATCAGAATGAGAACGTGCGTCTTTACTGAACTTATTCCACAGATGTATTCCATGACTTTTTTCTAACACGTAGTGTAAATCCTTTTCGTGACCGTTATCAAAATAAAACTTCCAATTTTTATAAGAAATTGGGTAAAAGTAGTCAGGTGGGTAAACGGTGATTCCGGAGCAATTCTTGTGGTACATTTCTTTAATCTTTTTCACGTTGCACATTTCCTTCAAAACCCTAAAATTGTTTATAGTATTTTGAAAATAGCAAAGACAAACTCACTTGGTAACTATGACGGGTCCATTCTTCCCCCACGCGTTACCAACAAAATGATTTTGCAATTCTTCCAAGCATCCCCTAATAAACTCTTTCCCACTGCCGTTAAGGGTGCTTCTTAAGACTGCATTGTTAACGGCGCTCCCGGATTCTGCAACCGCAAAATTGGAAGCCAAGTCACCAAATGACTTTATTATCACAAAATCTAGATCAAGGTAGATTCCGCCAAACTTCAACAGAAGCAAAAGTCTAGCGATGTTGCTAGCGGTGTTAACGGGAAACTTTGAAGACTGGATCTTGCCACTCGTGTACAATTCTTCAACAATTGTGCCCTTGAGCAGACGTGGAAAATTTAACCACAACAGGTTGACATTTTTTATTTTGATTAGTGTATGTAAAAGCTTCCCAGATAGTGTGGTTTCGTTTTCAATTAATCCAAGTGACATGTACATTAGGTAGGTTTGATGGCTGGGGTTGCTCCGGGCAGCGGATTCCACGGCGCATGCCTGTCTTGGATTGATCGTAACTGCGTTTTCCGTAATCCATTTCCACGACGTGTCGATGAAATATATCGAATCATCTGGTGGCGTTTGGATTTCGAATAGGTCGAGCAATCTGTTTCCGCCTGCGACGTAACATGCAAGATGTGAAATCTTGGAGGCCTTAGACTCCTTAGAGGATTGCGAAAGGCCGACGTAATATACTATTCCCACCACTATGATAATCGTCAAAAAAGGAAATGGTAGTTTCTTCATCTAATAATACTTGGGTGATTACTACTACGTCCTGCTAAAAATTAAATAGGTTAAATACGTGGTTGTGCATTTTCTGTTATTCATTCCAATCGCTCAACCAACCTAATCGTAAAATAAGGGTTAGGGGACTTACTTTTGTAAAAATGGCTCGCAAATTGAAGACATGTGCAGGATCTTTGCTTATAACTCATACACTTGGCATAATGATAAAGATAAGGGTAAAGATAAACGTTTAGTCTATACCGTAGAGGTGTGATAATTTAAAATAAAATAATGTATAGATAAAATAGTGTACGTCATCAACGGCGCTTTTTTACTTTTATTACTACTTAGTAGTAATTACGATATTAAATTAAGTGTAATGATCACCAAAACTTATCCAAATCATTTATGCATACTACTTAAATTATTTGTTAAAGTTTCAATTGACTAGTATCTAAAGTTCGACGTAGTAATCAAATCAAAGTGCAAATTGTTTAAGGAAAATCAAAAATAAACACTCATTTGTAATACATATATAGGTAGATATTGTCGTTTAGCTGATATAAAGATAAATTCCCGTCCTTTACATATATGACAAACATAAATTGGAAATGTCACTGCGAAAGACTAACCACTTATAATTTGCTACCAGATACGGAATCTTAACGAATTAATGATGTTAACCATACTTTAAATTATGACGCATTTTTGTGTGGCAGATCAGTATTCTATTAGCCACTTTTGACTCAACCATCAATAAAAGATCTTGTCGAAGGCTACTGCATTCACTTTGTCGGTACCCGCTTCCCACTTTCCGCGTGCACCCGCAATTCGCGTTTAAAGTTTTGACTCCACCATCAGGAAGATCGTGTCGAGGGCTACCACATTCCTTTTGACGGTAACCACTTCCGACGCCCCGTTCACCCCAAATTCGCGTTTGAAGTTTTCACTCCACCATCAGTTAGATCTTGTCGGAGGGTACCACATTTCCTTTTTGTGTATACTTATATTACACCTACATTTTGGCGGATTTCGCTAAAAACCTTCCACAAGATAGTACTTAATTTTTGGGGCACTTCTCATTACTCGAGCTTCTATTGGCGACACGAGAAAGAGAGACAGCGATTCGAGATTTACGAAACGTTAAACCGCGTGACAAAATTCGCAACGGAACGTAAAAGGCGCCCGAAGTAGACTACCTCTCGAAGACGCGCGCGCGCCTTGCAAAAGGTCGTTAATTTCGCCCCTAGGACAAAAAACAAAATTCCGCCACGCAGGAGTTGTGCGCGTTTACATCTTTCCGACGACACCAATTTGAAAAGAATCGGACCAAAACTGTAGTAGAAGATAGGAAAAAACTGAAAAACCTTCACGTTAGTAAACTACGCTCGAGGATGACGCCCAGATGTCGCCAACCCCACATCATGTAGCCCTGTCCCTAAGGTTGACAAATTACACGGCCTTGTAGATACACGTAGGTACATCCGTTGCCTTTCTACAAGAGTTCTTCTACGTGCCCACATTTGCTGTCAGCCAGCCAGCCAGCCAGCCAAAGTGAGATTAAAAGCTACTTTTTACAAAAAAAATTTTTTGCAAAAATGCGCTAAAAAAAGACGCTTTTGCAATTATTAATTTAATCCGAAAATCTGGAAAATGTATTGGTTAGCGCTGGTTAAAAAAAAGCAAAAGGAATATTGTGTACAACCTTTCAAATTATTTTTTTCATTGTAACGTCCTGTCTGTAATAGAATCTACCTTGTCTTGAATGACGCCCACGTACAAATGTAATTTTATCCCAATGATAGTGAGGAGTGTTCAGTAGGTCATGTTTATGTGTCTCGTGTTTAGACAATAATCACTCTTTGTATTTATGATATGATTCGAACTCGTACGAAGACGGCTTCGGATGAATCAGTTACGTTCTTAACTTTGAAAGCCCCCTATAAATATTTTTATGGAACTACTTAAACGCGAAACAACTCTTGCATATACGCTGGCTTGGCTATCTAGTGTAGTATGATCTTTGCTTACAGTGAAGGAAGCTTCGAATGCTATTAGGTAATTCGGTAGTAAGTTCAAAGTACTAAAGATAAGTGTGTATAGTATAAAATAGGTTCCTCTAAATTCGTTACGCTTAGACTCAAACTGTTGTGGAAATGGAGAACTTGCAAGGTAATAAACCTCATTATTTGCTTGGTAATTAACATAATATTTTCAGAAGAAATTCTTTACGAGAACAATATCATATATACTGAAGATCTTGATGGCGAACCCGACTCTAGAGGGCTCGGGTGTGCATATTTTGATGAAATGCTGAAAAATAAAGATCTTTTAGCGCAAATTGATGGACTGACTAAAGAAAAAGATACATTTGGTTCGCTTCTGAAGAAATGCGTACGAACGTCCATGTGGTTGACAGAAATTGGATTGCAATATGGCGACGTGGTATCGTTATGCAGTAAAGGTCACTTAAACAGTTGCGTCCCTCACATATCAGCGTATTTTACTGGGGCAAAAGTAGCGGCTTTAGATCCAAGTTTTTCACTTGCCGAATCAGTTCACCTCTTCCGCCAAGTAATGCCAAAGGTGATATTCGTGGGACATGAGTCGGTGACTCTTATAGAGAATGTTATAAAAGAAGTCGGCGCCAGTACTACAATGGTAGTTTTCGGGCCTACTGATACCCACGTACCATTCAGTGATCTAATTCAACCCAAACACAACGAATCATCGTTCAAACCTGTGGAAGCGCACGACCTGAAAGAGATTGCCTTAATTTTGTTCAGCAGCGGAACGACGGGGCTACCAAAGGGAATTTGTCACACTCACTATTCCATTTTGAAAACAGCCGAGCCTATAAGGTAGGTATTAATATCCGCTGGTGAGTATATCGTATCTTTTTAGAGGCCAAGACCTTCGAAATGAGCTAATATATAGTAACTTCCCCCCTTATTGGAATGTGTTTGGAATTTTTAATAATAATAATAATAATAGAGATTTATTAAATAGAATATAAAACAAAAAAACAAAAAAGAGAGCTTCCAAACTAAAATAATCACTAAAATACAATATTCTATTTAAAAGGGACAAGATATCGGCAAGCCGGTTTGCAATCTCGCCCTAAGAGGTCGAAAAAGTGTAAATTAATTAGAGTGCTATAATTATACAATGTTCCTAAAAATAAATAAATATTTCTTATACAGACATTTGTTGTGACTGCAAACATAACAGCTTCTTCTTCATAGTTCTCCTAAATGAATTAATGTTATTGGACGTTGTAAAATCAATCATATTAGTATTCAGTATTTTTGATGCTATGTATTCAAATGAACTTTCAAATTTTTGGCTTACATGAGCTGGTATATTGTAGCGTTGAACATGTCTTAGATCGCGTGTGTTCTTAGATCGCGTGAGGCAATTTACTTGCACCAGTCCATTTATAATAAGAGTGTAAGATTACTGGTCCCTCCATTCGGTACTAACAATCCTTGGGATATGTTCAGTTACATGGTAATCCGGCGATATTTAGATCCTGCGAATTAATTACTTTAAGAGTTTCCTTCTTTAGGCAACTCGAGTTATACTTGATATAACTAGTACGTTAACATTATGTCGTACACCAAAGCCGAAGAATGTAGATTTGAAAAGCTTGAAGAGTATATTGGTGACCGGTACCACAATATCCGAAGAACAGTTACAGGAGATAAGGGAGACCTTTCCGAACGTGCTTGTTTCCCAAATGTATGGGCAGAGTGAGGTTTTTTCCCCTCTTACATATTTTGACCTTGCCAAACCAAAACACGTGCACTTTTTACACACCAAAAGGGGATCGTGTAGATTACCATCGCGAGGAACTTATTACAAGGTGAGTTCGTGCTCTAAAATATTCTTATATTAATGTTTACTGTAGGTGGTAGATCCAGATACAGATAAAGTCGAGGATAAAGTACTTGGACCCAAGCAAAAAGGAGAAATTCGAGTAAAAACCCAAATGCAACTTAGAGGCTATTATAATTTAGATTCAAGTGGCATTTGGGATTCTGACGGTTGGTTAAAAACTGGCGATTATGGCTACTATGACGAAGATTATTGCTTTTACGTGATTGATCGTCTGAAAGAAATGTTCGCGTATCGAGGCAAACACATTACTCCAGCTTCGATAGAAAATGTTAAACACCCATCCTGCAGTGTTAAAATCTGTAGTAATAGGAATACCACATTATATCGACAATCACCATGCTATGGCGTTAGTAGTATTAAAACCTGGTCTTCCAAATGTAACTGGCGAGGAAATTCAAAAGTATGTCGAAGACCGGTTGGATGACCCTTTTCATCTAAGAGCGGGTGTAAAATTTGTTAATAATTTTCCAATGACTCCATCTGGGAAAGTCCGTCGGTTAAAGTTAAAAGAAATGGTTCGCAACGAATTGTAACCTCGATTTCATTATTAATGTATTAATTAATTTGGAAGTTTTCATACTGTAACTAATTTTTTAGAACGCTAGTTCTTATAAATAATGAGTGGATGTCTTTCCCAAATAAGAGATGAATCAATCGCTACATTTGAGTTCTTATGTTCTTAGTTGTGTAGGTTTTTAAGATCTATAAAGATTTTCACTAACCACGTTCTTTTATTAACGAGCTCCTAGCGGTGCCGTGTCTGTCCGTTAGCACGATATCTCGATTACGATAAAATTTTTCAGATGGAGTCTTTATCAAATTTGTAAATCGAAGTTTGCTATGTAGGTCAAAAAGTAAGGAAGGTTCTTTTGACAGCTTTATTAGCGGGTTAGCTATGAACCGAATTGCATGAAATTCAATATGGGCATAGCTCGAGCCATATAATACGCAATTCCAAAAGTTGAGTCTAATCGATTCAACATTCACAGTGCCCTTTCCGCATCTCGACCATTTACGAACCAAATTGAAAACTTTTTTTATTTGTGAAGGTATTTAAATGAAATTTGATACATAGGCAGTTGGAATAAAAAAGCAAATCGAACACCAGGTTCAAAATTGCTGTAGCTCGTTTGCTATATTTGTTTACACGTGTATTTGTAATAGTACAGAAAACAGGGATACCAGAAACATCATCAGCGATCACTAGGTTTCTCAAATAAATGTTCTATACATTTTATTTAGAATTTTATCTATAGAAATGTAACCACAAATGAACTATTGGGGAGGTTTCCATCTTGCCTGGGGTAAATAGTCTCTTGTAAGTTGCACCATTGCTGAAAGTGTAATATTTCACTTCTCTTTGTTCTTGCTGATATCATCTAGGCTTAGAATTCAAATTCGGCTGAGATTTTGAAATTGGCATCGTCAATCATGACGTAAAATGTTTATGTGTTAAGTGTTCTAAATATTTCTTCCAATTATTCACAAGAAGATACAACATGGCGCAGTCAAGGCAGTTAGTTTAGTAAGCAGAACAAAGTTTTCAAGATTCCGACACAGCAGATAAGTGTATTGTTAAAGAGATTAATATAATTATAAGAAGAAAAGCCTAAACGGAATTCAAACATCCAGTAAATTTAAATCTTTTTTTAAATTTAGACTTAATTTTGAAATTTACCTGAAAGCTTCCGATAAGTCAGCAAAGGACGATGAAACAAAAGTAGTCATTCTATTAAATATAATCGGTGAAGATGCTGTGGAAATATACAACACATTTACTTTGTCCGAAACCGACAGGGTGTGATTTCTATTCGATGACCATTTTCTAGTCCTAAGAAAAATATCGTGTTTGGGAGTTTTATAGTCGAGTGCGGCAAGAAGGAGAAGGGTTTGATTAGTTCTTAACTGATATCAAGAAGTTATCGAAGTCCTGTGAATTTGGATTATTCAGTGATAGATGATTCCGGACAGGGGTCTATGACACGATCATACGGGAAAGAGTGTTACGGGTGGAGGATCTTGATTTGTTGAAGGCCGTGAATCTATGCCGAGCTGTTGAAATTTTAAAATCTCATCAGGCTAGAAATTTGCAAGGGGTTACAGCCGAAGTTGAGTCACCAACAAACAAGTGGTGTAAAAAAGAGCGGCAACCTGGTGAAAAGTTTCAATGTAGAAGTTGCCAGACTGTTCATGGATTTCGTGAATGTCCTGCTTTTGGGAAAAACTGCAATAAATGTGGACAGTCCAGTCATTTTGCAATTTCGTGCTACGTAAAAATGTGAAGGTGCTACAAGAACAGGATGAGCAACCTGATGAGTTGGAGTTCGCTATCAACAGCATTGGGGTAAAAAATCAGAATACAAAGGTTTTGTCAATTAAGTCATGGTTTCAAAATGGAAATGTTGGTGATCATCATGTGCCTATGAAATTTAATCTAGACACTGATGAAGATGTGGATGCGCTGTCACCTAAAAAGTTAAGTGAAAAAGGTGTTCCAGAGTCTCAGTTACAGAATACAAATATAATTTTAAAGGCATTTGGTGGTAGTGTTTAAAATCTCTAAGCATTGTTCCGCTCAAAGGTCAGTGTAACAACGTTGAATTTACTGACAACTTCATACTTATAAACAAAATTGTTTCTCCGTTATTAGGGCTTGAGTTTTGTACTAAGTCCTTATTGCCCCCAAAGTAGATGCCTTGGGTAAGCTTATGACTAAGGGTAAAAGATAATCTAGAATTATTTTAAGGTTTGAGTAAGTTTAGGGATAATATTGTGAAATCCAAATAAATAATGAAGTCATACCTAGAAAGGTATCGTTTGCTAGTCGCGACAAATTGTGGGAAACCTTGATAACCTTAGAAAATAAAAAAATAAATCCTCTGGTTGGGTTAATAATATCGTAATTGTTAAACAGAAGGATGGCTCCTTAAGAGGACTAGGAAAATCTGTAGGATTTTTAACGTGTGGGGAACGTGACGGTGAACGAGGGTGGCGTGTTGGTTCGCATTTCCAAGACACAATATGATATTGAAACGTTGGTTACCTATGTTGAAAGGTTTACCTATTCGGTGATCATTACTGTTGCCATTACACGAAAAAGTTGGTAATGACCAATTCTCACATAAGAAACGCGTAGTTGCTCCGCGCAGCTCGTCGATTTTAGGTTCAAATTTTACGTAAGCAGCTCGGTGCGACAAATTGTCCTTTTGGCTAGGGAACAAACGGCTCAGTTCGGTTCAATTTTAAAACATGGCTTCTTCGAGTAGTTCATCTGGTGTTGATGAATGCTTGCTTTGTCAAAATTCTAATCTTAACTGCCCTATATTGGCAAGATACACAGCAGATGCCGCAAAAAAAAGCGGTATCGGCGTTGACGATTTTAACGCCATGAATTATAATTTATAACTTGGGCCATGATTACAGAATTCGGTATTCGATTAAAGCAATAAAAGGCAAAGAATTTACGTTTCTAGCAAGCGTGCCTAATTGATTTATGTGATTCTTAAGGAATGGATATTCGTTTTTTTTGTAAAGCAAGCGTTCGGGTGCGTTGCCAAATATACACAATGACAGATTTTTAAGAATTAAAAAAATGTGCTATTGTTTGCGTTTTGTTCGTCCGTCCGTCCGGACCCACTTCTGCCGTTTCGAAGTACTTCTAGGGGAATGGTCCTAGAATCCTGGAATTTTTTGCAGTAGGTAGCCTATACCTTGAAGGTGTTCCAGACGGCCATCAAATTTCGCTGTCGAAAAGCCCCCCCCCCCCCACGAATTATTTCCTGAGATGCTGTTTTTGAAAGTAAAACGTGCATTAACTTTTACATACGACAATCAATTGGTCTCAGATTTTGCATACGCATTTTACCCTTCATGATATTCTAATGAAAGGTCTCATCGAAATAAATTGGTTTGTACAAACTATAACTTTCCCGTGCGACTCTTTTTCGAGATCAGTGAGCGACGGGGGCTGAGGAGGGGGGGTTAAAAATTAATTTTATCTCTCATTGTATTCTAATGAAAG
This sequence comes from Photinus pyralis, assembly GCF_008802855.1. NCBI lineage: Eukaryota > Metazoa > Arthropoda > Insecta > Coleoptera > Lampyridae > Photinus > Photinus pyralis. The sequence continues at coordinate 38,340,138 of NW_022170249.1, forward strand.
GTCTCAACGAAAGGAACCGTTTTCTATTGTAGGTACTATTGTACTTTTTTGTGTCCTCTTATCAAAGTACGGGATGGAGGGGGAGGGGGGGGGCTGGAATAAGTTTTATCCTTCATGGTACTCTAATGAAAGGTCTCAACGAAAGAAATTAATTTCTACCAACCATATCCCTCCTCTTCAACCTCTTATCGCGATCGGGTATATCCCCTTACACCTCAAGAACGGATTGTCGGAAGAGTGTATTCACCAAGGGCGATTGAAAGTCTGCAAGAAATATATCCATTGGTGATGGAAAAACAAAAGCTATTTCGGCAATTTATACTTGTTTAATTCTTAAAAAATGCGCTAAAAATGGAATTCTGTTTTGTTGCAAAAAGTACTTTCAAAGATGCTTTTCCATTGTTTAGTCTTAAATTCGAGGTATGTTGTTGTTTGTTTGTTGTTATCTACATTTTAAGTACATGGCTATGAATTCCTCGAGGAATTCCTAGAGTATGCCAAAGGCGATAGAAAGAAACTATTTCGGGAAGTACTGTAACAGTTAATTAGAAATAGTTAATGAAATCTGAGAGAGAGAGAGAGAGAGAGAGAGAGAGAGAGAGAGAGAGAGAGAGAGAGAGTTGGGTGCTGAACGAATCACAAAAAACCAGACTGCAAGCTACAGAAATGAAGTACTTGCGAAGGAGGGTTAGGGGAGTTGGTGGAATTTCTAGTAAGAAGATAAAAAAGAAGTGGATGCTCTGATAGAGACCTTTGATAGACAAAAATTAAAACGCTTGGACGAATGGAAAACAGTTGGCTTGCGAAACACATATGGAACACCGGTGGAAGCATAAAGACAACATCGGATATGTTATAAGTAGCAATAATACTTCAAGATCAAGGCATAGAATGGGAGAAGGCTAAAGGCGCCTTTAGACTAGAAAGAAAACTCGCGCGATTTACTGTCGGACACTACTGTCTTAAGGGTATGCGAGTCTATTTGACAAAACTCGCGGAAGAATTCTTGCGACACTTTTCTTGCCAGTCTAAACAGGCAAAAGTGCAGCTCACCAAGTTCACGCAAACGTACCATTTCGTTTCGATATTTTGGCGAGTAAACGTGCGAGTTTTATTATATTGTGGCACGTAAATGAGTATCCTGCTTTTTAATTTTGTAATAACAGTTCCTCAAGGTCTACCGCTGACATACGAACAACATTTATAAATTGTTGGGATTGATTCTCCGATTCTCAGCTCATCAATTAATTTGTGGTAGGGTCCCATACTTTTCTCTTCTTGAAATTCATTCTCTCACCCAACACTTCTTTTGTGTTTCACATTATTGCATAAAACTACAGCAGCAGCAACACGAAGATGTCCTATTGGCGCCATAACGTGAGATAGGTTTTCGAAAACAGCTGTTAGGTATCAACCATGGTATCAACTGACAACATTTGCGGAAGCTAAAAGTGCTGCTAGTGTAAACAGTTTTGTGCGAACTTTCGACAGCAATGGCTCACCCAACTTGCCCGACAGTTCATCGCGACACTTATTGCTCACAGTCTAAATGCATGTGGAAGTTTCTACCGTGAGATTGTCGGCTGTCGCAAGTAACTTGCTAGTCTATCTGCGCCTTAACATGTCGGTTGCTTTCAAGTTTGGGCTATAATGTAACTGGAATTCACAGTGATGACTGAAGGCTTTATTAATGTGAGCGCGTTAAAGCAAATTCAAATTTAAGCGCCCTTGCGTTCGCGCAGTACTGAGGGAGTCAATGTGCAACACGTCTGCAAGTGGGTATAGTCATCAGGGGCTGGTTGTGAATCAGTTGCGTCTATTGCGCAATCAATTTTTTTTTGTGCGGTAGGTACGTGTTTGTTTTTGATATGGCTGCTCTCATCGCATACGGCATACATCATATTTACCTACAGAAACTGCCTAGGAAAGGATCTATCTTCTACTACCTTGCCGCTCGTATTTAAATAGCTGTGGTAGAATCAAACTTTTTTTTGCTAGGGTACTACTATTTCATGGATGCACTAAAATCTTGTTCTCCATGTAGAATATATAAGATTAAGTCCCAGGTCGAATAAAGGATATAGGTACAAATAATTTATCCGTGGTTTATATTTTTCCATACTTTTTTGAGATCTCCTTTACAACTCCAGACAAGCAATAAATAGTTATAATCTAATAAAATCAGGTATACTGTACCTAATTGAACACATAAACCAATAATCTAAGGATCACAAGAAGACGCAACATAATATGCGTCCATGCCTGGTAATGACCATAAAAAGTGCAGCTTTTTTTAAAAAATTAAAATATAGCTACATAATACTGATTTTCGAAAGTAACTGAGATCGTCGGCAATCACCGAAACTACGGATGGCACTGGAATGTTTGAGTTGAGCACCCGTGGCATCTCTCGTCCTTTTTGCACATCATTCCATCACCGCATTGTCCTAAGATGCCTAATGGACCGCCGCACCTTTCCCCTGGACCCTGTAAAATTCCGATAATAATGCTGGAAGACGATTTTTGAGAAAACCCACCTTTGCACAGACTCGCCTGTTGCAACTATCTCGCGCCTCACCCCACATACAAAATTCAATAGGCTCCCTTTCGCATTCATCTTCAGTTGCACATGGATTACAAACCCACCTTGCGTCAGTCCTGGAAGAATAACAATTAATTAATTCGTGTCCGGAAATTAAATATCGAGGCAAAAGTTTACGCATTTAGAAACAATATTGTTTATTTAAATGCATAAACAATTAATAGTTCGTTAACTGTCAAGAAGGTTATCGTCGAGGTTTTTTAATATACCCAGAAAACTAGGTGTTTGTTTAATTGATGGTGATTTAATAAAAATTGGGTATTGTTCGTAGACTTTGAGATGTTTATTTCAAAATAATCTGTCGTTATCTGTAGGACTAAATTTAAGATGAGTTTATTGTTGGTTACTAAATATAAAAGTACTCTTCCTAATTGAACAGTAATCCCCCAAAAAATGTCACACACGATAAAATTCGCCGAAAATTTTGGACTAAATTTGATCAATGCCCAAACTTAAGGTTTCTACACGTTATCCCGAATAAATTTCTTTGTGGGTAATAGCAATCCCAATTATTTAAAATGAAAAATTAGTTGTACTTGGTTTCCTAGGACCTTTGGGATTATTATTTCTAGTAATGGTGTAGAAGTTCAATTTAAACATAGACCAATTGAAAAATCGTTAATTAAATATATAGGTGTCGGAAGTAATACTTACATATGGGTAAAGGTAATTAGGATAACTGATAAGGACACGATCGACGAAACCCACATCTCGTTGGGGGCGACAGGAGTGGTGTTGAGATCTCGATATACGAATCTATAAAAAAATGTCGGTTTAGTACTTTGAAAATTTCTTCCGGCGGTCGTTTTAATTGCAACAAATACTTACAGTACGCTTTTTGTAGCGCACAAATTTTAACAAAATAAAATACCTGTTTTTTATTAAATCCGGGATAAATTCTGCTATAGTGATGCTTGTTTTTTACATGGAAACGTACAACACTCACACGACAAAATTTTAAGCACATCTATGCAGTTAATTTGAGAAATAATAATTAAACACAAAACTGTGAATAGCGCAGCACAGAGAAAAGCACACACCAAAATGTCTTTATAATCCAAATCTAAGGCACTGAAGTTCGAACAGAAACTTTTGGCAATTTGAAATTTTTTCCGGGGCGCGTCAATTTAAACGGTCCAATTAATTGCATTGCAAGCGCTCCACGGCTGCACATGCAAGGCAAGTGATGCCCGGGGACTGCTCATCTTTCCTTACTCGTTGACCACTACTTAACCACTTATCAGCAATACATAACAAAATCAAACTATGAGCTCGTGTACTTCACATTAATATGTACTTGTCGAACTTTTTTTAAGTCAACCGCTACTTAAAGAATAAGGAAATGATTAGAAGGAGGTCTTCAAGCGGGGGTTTCGTGTGAATACCGACCGATCATAAGGGAGAAAATTGCACCCTTGTTAGTAAATGTAAGAGTAAATATTTTATTACATAACTAAATATTGGACGTGCTGGTGGCGTTATAATTTCTGGATAAAAATATTTATTCAAGACAAAATAGAAAGGCCTTCAAAATAATTGAAAGTTAACTTTTCTTATCTGGTTCAATAATAAATTATGTAAATTTACATTTTCCAAGTTTGAATGTTATTGTCTGTAATAATAATACATGAACTACTTAATTCTCAGACGGAGGTGCAAAAATATTTTAATATCTCGTGATTCATCTAATGCATCAATTGTTAATAATTTGTTATTAATAATTCAAGGTTACTTTATTTATACGCTTTAAATCATAATATTCCCAAACCTTTCGGGAATTTTTCATATGCAGTAACCATCAACAACATTATCATGTAGCAAGTTAATGTTGTTATTTTTGAGTTGTTTTTCAACGTAAAACTGTTTTCCACTGCGCGGCATTCCTTCCGTATGGCGCATATTTTTTCAATCACCAGGATCATAGAGCAGCGAGGGCACGTTTTAATTAGATTACAGTGACTTTGTGATATCGCAATGAGAAAACGTTGTTTACAGCCCTTGGTTCTAAAAAGTTTGTTGTAGTGCACGAGCACATTTGGTTTTGATTTGTTCAAAATTTCAACGATTCAAGTGAATTTGCAAAGCCTGATTTAAAACCGCACCTACTTAAATAAATAAATAAATAAATAAATAAATAAATAAATAAATAAATAAATAAATAAATAAATAAATAAATAAATAAATAAATAAATAAATAAATAAATATATAAATAAATAAATAAATAAATAAATAAATAAATAAATAAATAAATAAATAAATAAATAAATAAATAAATAAATAAATAAATAAATAAATAAATCAGTTAACCGGGCGAGCATGCAACATAGAGATAACCTCTCAGACTAAGATTGATTATACACGATCATATATCATGGGACTCATCTGCAACACTAGATGTGCAATTCGATAGCCCATCAAACCGAAAGTAATGATGTAATAGTAAAAAAGCTGAAATAATTTGTATAGCAACAACAGCATTGCCACCCTATCTGACCTATACAGTATACATGGATCTTTAATTTCTACTTATCATTTGGTCATTTCCTCTGATATTCCCCTTGGGATTCTAAAATGTTACCCTTGACGTCCGTTCTACACTACACCGAGCTATATTTTATCCTTCATCGGTAACAAAGTTTCTCATATTTTCCGTCTTTTAGACCTGTCGTAGCAAGTTAGTTCGAAACACAAGGAATAGGAGAAAAAATTTACAAAGTTTTAAAAATTTGGTTATGAACTCTCAGTAAGGACCCAAATACAAATCCGAAGAGTTCCCACCTTTCCGGATTGATTCATCCCCTTTTTCCCAAAAAACCACCCCCAATCGGCGCTGGGCGCATTTTTCTCTTCATGCTGAAAACTGCTTATTTTACAAGGTCATTTACGAACGTTGGGTGCGAGATATGCAAAAAATAGTAACAACCATTTTTATAGAGAATTTAATGGAGAATATAAAAGGTTCTACAACATTTTTTCGTAGAAGTTACAGTTTAGGAGCAAAACGCTGAAAAAGATCGCGGGGTCATGATTGGGCATGGTTTTCGTAGTGAATACCTTAATAAGCACATTCCCTAGCAAATCTATGTGTAAAACAAGCAATGGGTTTTCCCTTTCTTTTCCGTAGCATAGGAAAACTTACATATGTACCGCTTCTTGGTATAGCGATAGCAAACGATAAATTACAAGGATTTAGAAAAGCGTGCGCTGTTGTTGCAATTACGGCAGCCCCGGACTATCTGCAAGGTTGCATAGAATCGTTTGAGGAAGAGATGACAGAGAATTAATAGTAGGTACTTTAGTTTCATTTCCTCTTTGCACTTGGGCACTTACTTATAAAATATGAGAGAGGGAAACTAGAGAGTTCCAGTTCAATCTCCAAGTTAAATCGCGCGATTTTAAAAGGATCGCCACAATCAACTAATAGTGGAAGCTTCCGTGCAAAGTTTTGTAAATCGTGGAAAAAAGGTAAATAGTTTGTGGGTCTGAATTGGAGTAGGGTCATATTTTTAAACCGTGAATAAAATTGTGCGAATAGTCGGAAGTAAAATACGTAACGCAGGTGTATATTCCGATAAAGACCATTCGCTTTAGTAAAGCGCGTACATTTACTCAACTGTTAACAATACAATTCATATTAATTTTGCCGTTACAATAAAAAGCTACTTTTAAATTGCGACCATATAGGGTTACACAGGAGAAGCGAATTATCCGTACGTTCGGTGACCCGTTTTCGAAAAAGTCGTACTATAAACAAACCTCGGTCGTAGTTAAACAATTTCGAATGATTTCTGCGAAAATTTAATGTGTTTTGAACGCGGTTAAGCTTCATTATCCTAAAAATGTCCATTCCATACAGTGAGAAACAATTGAGAACCAGTAACAAAACGGTTCACCCTAAACGCGATCTAGTTTCCGATTTTTCTTGGAGGGGGCCCTTTTGAAGGGAGGGCCGTACCATTTGTAACTTAAATAAAACACCGTTCTCGGCGATATCTGTAACACACTTTACTTTTTTTTAATTGCATAAAGTATTGGTGGGTTATCTTTAAGAACGTATGCGTATATTGATATTTTTTGCAATTTTAAGAAATGCCTACTACGGTGACAAGGTATTTAGGAAGTTGTACTACTGGTTTTAGTGTCTTAATGAGTTGACCCAAAAAACTTGGTTTTTATCAATATTATAGATATTGAAACCAACTAGAGTTGAAATCATTGCAGTACTGAGTAACTTAAATGTAACCGGTGGTCCCATAGCGGTTTTCAAAAATTTGGTTTTGAATTTGTACTTTTTTCAACATAGGAAATTTCACGCATATACCGCTTCATAGCGAACGTGAACAAAAGTATGTCTGGAAATAGAAAGCGATAACAAGTGCATTTTCGATATAAAACGTTTACTAGGTCGTATAAAGGGGGTTTTCGGCAGAAGACGGTAGACTTTCAAAGAGCTAGCACGTATTATTTGTGTGTGAGAATTTTATTTTCGTTCTAAGCTTGATTTCGTGAGTCGAAACGTACATTTTAATTCTAGGCTAGTTTTCGTGAGCGGTCTTAGTGAACTTAAGAGCGCGTGCCTGTACTAAATTGAGGAGCGACCACGTACATATACCACGTATTGAGAAATATCCTCGCCTATGCGAGGTGTACGACGTGGAGAAACATTTAAACAAATTTGGATTTGGGACAAATTGCGAGTTACCGGCAATTTTATGTGTGCGAATAAACAAATTACAGTAAATTTCGGTGCGAAGAACAACTTGTAAGCCTCCTGAATCGTACCAAGCATTTTTTTACGGTTGGTAAAATATACGTGAAGGAACGTTTTCACATCGTAGAACCGCTTTTCAAATAAAAACGGGATTGAATAAATTGACAAAAATTCATTGTCATAAACAAAGAAGTGTTTACGGATCGCCAAATGTACGTCTGGTTAAAAGCAAGAAAGTTGAGTGACGTCTCTGGACAGCGCCTTGAGCGATATTTAAAATGTGCGGCATACGGTAGGAAATTTACAGACACGTTGGTGCATTTATCCGCAATGAAACCTAGTAAATAAATTGGGTAAAATTAATATCAGCAGAGCGGAGCATTGGCATTTTATTCCTTTGCAGCTTTTCTCTCTTTCTGCGATTTGGTTTAATTTCTTTCATGTGCTTTGGAATAAATGTTTGTCGTTCTTAATAATTAATTGTGTGTTTATTCGAATCCATTGTGCGACCCAGATAGGGCTTTCATGTCAGATTTTTCTTTTCGTGACCAAGAATTATGTCAGGTGTCAATAAAATTTGTATAGTTAATTCTTTGGAATTTTCGAAAGTTGATTGAGGCTTCCAAATTATCAATTTAAAGTTATCATTGACATTTTTCATTGAGACCGGGCCTGGACGTCTACGAGGAAAATAATTACAACTCTAAATTTAAAGGTTGTTTTGTTTTGAGCAGGACAGGTGGTTTGTGAGTGGCGCACTGACCGCATACCATTGCAAACAGCAATATATTTAACGTTACAGAGAGTATGACATCAATACCATATCGCAATTAGACACGTTTTTTGAGTATGAAAACAATATTGATGGAAACATTCTATGTTTCTTATTTTGAATTGTTTCAAGTGGGTAATCTTTACAAACAACGTGACAATCAGGTAATTTGGTGGTAATCAGTATACATTATTTTTAAACATTCATTTCAAACAGATAAACTGACATTATAGTCACACTTATACTCAACATCAATCCATCCAGTATGGTGTTGATTCGCCAACAAAAAGAAAAACAAAAATTAAAACATAGAGAAAGAAAGAGTTGGAACAATACGAGAAAAAATAAAAAGAAACTATAACATAATACTGAAAAAGGACAACATATGTGGTGTACAAAACTTTAAATTTATTTGGTTTTCCCTTGTCTTGCGCAGTTCAATTTTATTTTATTTTGTGGAAAGAGAATTTAAAATGTATGATTTGATTTGTAATCTTCGAACAATAAACACGTATTTGAACCAGCAGAACATGATCCTAACGAGCCGGATTTGTATTACTTATTACAATTGTAATAAGCGTTAATCATTACGCGAAGTATTTGGATAATCATTACGCGAAGTGTATTTCTCGTTCTAGCTCTTGCTCGTATATTGTTTAGTTCCTCGCATCAAAATAGCCGTCCAGGTGTTGCAGTCACGCAAGGCCACTACGAAGATACCGGCCAACAAAACATTTCGTCCTCGTCTCGTTATCACCAGAAGTTCTATCCAACAGCACGATAAGTCCCAGGCTTATTCTTCACGAGTGATTAGGAAGTTGCAAGAGTTTACTTCATCACTAGCAGTAGCACCATCGAATACGCATCAACATAAGGTCAGATCATTCCTTTTTTTACATTATTATTTCCTTATCACACGTACCTGTCTTTACCATGCCGAATAAAAAAGAACAACTTTCAGTTTCAAGTTTGGAGCTAAGCGCAACTCTAATTGAAGATTTGCAGCGATTAAAAAACAAACGCTCCTATTTAAAAAAACAACTTACCATTTTGCAAAATTATTTAGACGAACCAGATTCTGACAGTTGTAAGAATAAGGTTCAGAAACAATTCGAAGTTTGCGAAAGGGCTATTGATTCTTTTGAGTCATTTTTGGAAAGCATATTCGATGCTGACCATGACGATTTGTTTGATGAGTTTTTTTCAGAAAAGTCCGAGACGGATACATTTTTCGGCGTCTTAAAGACTAAAGTTATTTCAAAATTTGGCAAAGATAATCCGTCCACAGATACGGACACTTCTCCTATCGAACGCAAATTGGCACGCTTGCCTCGTATTAATTTAACATCATTCTCGGGAAAATACGAAGAATGGTTAAGTTTCCGCGACTCCTTTCACTCTCTAATCGATTCGAATAAGTCACTAACAACAATTGAAAAATTTCAATATTTAAAAGGTGCTGTAATTGGCGAAGCAGCAGCCGTCATAAAATGTTTGGAAACATCTGAGACTAATTATGATCAAGCCAAAGATTTACTAAAAAGTAGATATGAAAATAAACGCGTCATTATCAGTAATCACATTAAAGCTCTTTTTGAATTGCCTGTAGTTACAAGAGAATCGCACGATAATTTTCGCAACATGCTCGATTCCATTTTGCAGCACACACGTGCGTTAAAAGCAATGGGTCGCCCGGTAGAAGGTTACGATGACTTTCTGATTTATTTAATCACATCAAAATTTCCATTTTCGACACGTAAGGAATGGGAAGATAAGGGTAAGGTTTCCGAATTGCCTACTTTACAATTACTAACGGATTTTTTGCTGCAAAAATGTCACACTTTAGAAACAATAAACGCAAATGAAGTTACTTTTCATCCAAATAAACAAATTGCCTCTCATAATATTAAACGTTTCTCGAATAGTGCAAATTGTATTCTCAATACAAACATTTACTGTAACATTTGCAAGAAAGCTGATCATTTTGCCAGTCAGTGTCCAATTTTGTTGGATTTACCTGTGAACAATCGTATTTTAAAGGTTAAAGAAAGAAATTTATGTATAAACTGCTTAAGGATAGGTCACAAATCAAGAGAGTGTAAATCTTCCCGATGCAAAAAATGCAATGGTGCTCACAATACCATTTTGCACATAAACCCTAACATAGGACATTCAGAAGGCCAATCTAGTAACCAGCCAGCGGCTGTAAATGTAACCGTTGAATCTTCTTCCTTGCATTTATCTAATTTAACGCATGTACCTTCCAACGTGGTTTTATCAACATGCTTACTACAGATCAAAGGTAATGACGGGGTTTTTATAGATGCACGTGCAATACTGGATTCTGGATCTCAAATTAATATTATATCCACGAAATTGTGCAAAAGGTTGGGATTAATATCAAATACAGTTGAGCTATCTATAACAGGCGTTTGCAACAAGTTTACAAAATGTAATCATATCACAACGTCACAAATTAGGTCAAAATATGGCAATTTCTCTATCAATTTAAATTTGTATGTGTTAGATTATATCAGGAGTTATTTACCCACGAATTTGTTCAATAAGATTAACGTAAATTTACCTCAAAACACTTTCCTCGCGGATCCTGATTACAATATGGGCGGTGAAATAGATCTACTTATAGGGGCGGAAATATTTTACGGTTTACTTTTAGATGGGATAATTCACGCACAGCCAAAAGGATTAATATTAAAAGAAACAGTTTTCGGTTGGATAATTTCAGGTAGCATATCAGCTCCTAGGCCAAATAAATTAGCCTCGTGTAATTTAACTACGTTGCAAGAGTTAAACAAAAAGATCTCGGCATTTTGGGAAGTTGAAAGAGTTCCTAATATTCAAATAAGGTCCTTCGAAGAACAAAGATGTGAAACGCATTTTCAAAAAACAATTACTCGTGATTCCAGTGGTAGATTTGTAGCGTCTCTCCCTTGGACGACGAACCCAAAGTTGTTAGGGCATTCGCTAGAAATTGCTAAAAAAACGTTTTCTAAATTTAGAGCGCAGGTTACTAAATCACAACGAGGAAAAATTAGAGTACGATAAGTTTTTGTGTGAGTATTTGCAATTAGGTCATATGCGCGAAATGGGAACCATTGAAAACGCGAATGATGGTTTTGGTTATTTTTTGCCACACCACGCAGTCTATAAAGCCGATAGTTTAACCACGAAAACAAGGGTTGTTTTCGACGCGTCTTCAAAAACGTCTACGGGCGTCTCGTTAAAATGATCTTTTAATGACTGGCCCGGTAATCCAAAGCGATTTATTTAGTATCTTAATTAGATTTCGATTCCACAAATACGTTGTAACTGCAGACATCAGCAAGATGTATCGGCAGATATTGATTAATCCCGATGACACAAAATTTCAACAAATTTTGTATCGTTTTGAGCACAGTGAGCCGATAAAGGCATTTGAATTACTTACATTAACTTATGGGACGCGACCGGCATCATTTATTGCAACTCGATGTTTAAAAGAATTGGCTCTAGCAATTGAAGATCAACCGCGAATTCAGAAAATTATCATGGAAGATTTTTACATGGATGATCTTATCACAGGGGCGGATAACCCCCAAGAATTAGTCTTTATCCGTGATAAGGTAAATCATATACTTTCGGAAGCAGGATTTCATTTACGCAAATGGGCGTCAAACAATCCAGACGTTTTAAATGGGTTTCATATGACTAACGTCACAAATTTAATATTGAACCTTAATCACGATGAATCTTTAAAAACATTAGGGGTAGGGTTCATTTTAGCTAACGTCTCACAAATCTTTGATCCCTTAGGTCTTGTAGGTCCAGTCACGGTTATGGCAAAGCTGCTTATGCAGGACATTTGGAAATTACGCATTGGTTGGGATGTGGAGCTCTCGCAAAATTTAAAGCATCGTTGGGAGGAGATTTCAAGTCAATTACTTACCATTGGGGTAGAAAAATTACGCGATGCGTGGCAACAGATCCTACCTCCAGTTTAGAATTACACGGATTTTCAGACGCCAGTGTAAGGGCGTACGGTGCCTGTATCTATATCAGGGAAATTTTAGTAGATAATTCGGTACGATGCCAACTGCTATGCGCTAAATCACGTGTAGCGCCGCTGAAAACTTTAACTTTGCCAAAATTAGAACTATGCGCTGCTCTACTACTAACTGATTTAGTTGATAAGGTTTTAAATTCATCGCGAAAAGAATTTGCACGAGTTATATATTATTGCGATTCAACAATCACTTTGTCTTGGATAAAGGGTTGTCCAAGTAGATGGAAGGTTTTCGTTGCTCACAGAGTTGCAGATATCCAATCTAAATCTAACATCAATAATTGGGTTCATGTTCCTACGCAAGACAATCCTGCCGATATTATTTCCCGTGGATTATTACCGAAACAGTTGTCCAGTAGCAAATTATGGTGGAGCGGTCCTAATTTTTTACTAGACCCTAATTACTCGCCTACTATATTTTATCCCGATGAGATATCAATGGAAGCAAGGGTTTTAGTCGCATGCAAAAATATAAACTTTCAACAATTCTCAGATTTCATTTTTAATAAATTTTCTACGTTCGAAACCCTTATAAGAGTAACCGCATTCTGCAAACGTTTTATAAACAATTGCAGAGATAAATCGAAAAAAGTGGTAGGTAAATTATTACTATTGGAAATTAATGAAGCAGAAGCGACGCTTGTGAAAATGGTACAAGAAGAATCCTTTGGGGATGAAATTAGGTTATTAAAACAATCCAAAAATTTGAACTCTAATTCGCCCATTTTATCGCTTAATCCGTTTTTGGATGGCGATATTTTGCGTGTGGGAGGAAGGTTACGTCATTCTGACTTAGCGTTCTCGAAAAAATTTCCAATATTATTGCCGAAATCGCACGCATTCACAAACCTAGTTATTCGAAATGATCACATCAAAGCACTTCATGGTGGTGTGCAAACAACACTGTCGCAAATTAGACTACGGTATTGGCCGATACATGGCAGAAGCGTAACTCAAAAAATTCTTAGACAGTGCGTAGTATGCTTTACAAATAAACGAACTCCTTTTAATTACAAAATGGGTGATTTACCCAAAAGTAGATTGGCAATTGATCGTCCATTTGCTAAAGTGGGGGTGGATTATTTTGGGCCATTCCTTATAAAGGAGGGTGGTAGACGCTCAAAACGTACTTGTAAGGTGTACGGTTGTGTATTTGTTTGCATGCTAACAAAGGCAGTTCATTGTGAGGTGGTAGAGAGTTTAACTACCGAGGCATTTATTGCTTGCTTTAAAAGATTTATTTCGCGACGAGGATTATCAGCAGAAATATTTTGCGATAATGCGACCAATTTTGTTGGTACAAGCAATGAGCTTCGGGAATTGTATAAATTTTTAGAGAGTGAAAAGAACGCAGAAATAATTTCAGATGCAGTTTTGCAATATCGTGTTAAGTGAAATTTTAATCCACCAAAAGCGCCTCACTTTGGTGGTCTATGGGAAGCTGCGGTAAAATCTTTTAAAAATCACATTTACAAAATCGTGGCTCACGCAAATTTGGAATTTATAGAATTTTACACTTTACTTATCGAAATTGAAGGTGTTCTTAATTCTCGGCCGTTAATTCCTATGAGCTCAGATCCTAATGATCTCGACTTTCTCACCCCGGGTCATTTCTTAATTGGTGACCACATGCGTGCTTTACCAGAACTTGATTTAAGCGAAGAAAAGCCCAATCGTCTGTCTCGTTGGCAACGTATTCAGCAGTTGCGGCAGCAGTTTTGGAAGAAGTGGAGTAGAGATTATGTCCAAGAGCTCCAAAGGCGTCAAAAATGGAAAAGTCCGGGAGGTACGACTCTTACCGTTGGTCAACTTGTGCTTCTTCAAGAAGACAACGCTCCGTCACGTCATTGGAAATTGGGTCGTGTCACGAAAGTCCATCCTGGTCCAGATAACGTTGTGCGTGCGGCAACAATTAAGACGTCACATGGTGAAGTAAAACGACCATCAGTGCGATTTTGTGTGTTACCAACAAATTAACGAGCTGTTAGTAGCTTGATGTTTTGGAATATTTTTTTTAAATTATTGTTGACTGTATGAACATTAATATTTTTTTTGTGATGTCATTTGTAGCGGCAACTTAGTAATCAATTGTTTAAGTTATGAATAATATTTAGTTGAAATACTTACCTATGTTAAATATTTCAAGGGGGCCGACTATGTACAAAACTTTAAATTTATTTGGTTTTCCCTTGCCTTGCGCAGTTCAATTTTATTTTATTTTGTGGAAAGAGAATTTAAAATGTATGATTTGATTTGTAATCTTCGAACAATAAACACGTATTTGAACCAGCAAAACATGTGGAAAGTGTAAAAGTTTATATCGAAGTAACTGACTGAAATGGGAGTACGAATTATGGAAGACCACGATATTGCGTTAGCCATACTATCTGTCTGCGCCCAGACAGAACTTGTAATGGAGAAGATGTCAAAACTAAAGGGTTCCAAATATAGACAACAACTTGACACAACAAGAATTTTGCGATTGGTGGTAAAAGATGTTCTTAACGCTTAACGTCAATAGTATTCGATGTGCCACCAATGAAAAATGGGTAAGGCAACCCTCCTATTGGATGCACGGGGAACGCGAGATCAGGGAAAATTCTTTGCGTTTTACCTACAAACTGTCATGCACGAATGCAGATTTCTTCACTTAAATCGTATGCAGATGGACGAGTACCTACTAATGAATATTACGGTTATGGTATCGGCGAAGGTTTTTGTTAGGAAAAGGGCACTTACGCGGTGAGGAATGATAAAGAACAAAATTTTTCGATTATAGTCGCCATATACCTAATCATTTTGGACGAGTGGCTGCTTAAAAACGTCAATAGTTATTAAATCGTTAGAGAAGAGAAATCGCAACCATACTGCGTTGTGACTTTGTAGTTGTAGCTTTCGCCTGCATATTTCGTTTGATAAAAATTGTAAACAGCGAGCCACGAACGAGTCGTAAAGTGCGATTGATGATTATTGCAAACTGATTTATGCCGTCGTAACTTCGAATCTCGATCATTTTGATTCGTGGGCAGAACATAACAAAATCCCTGTCCGTTATTTCGCGCAACAACTTTCAATAAATCTTCGGTATTAAAAGACCACTGACATTTGTACCATCTAGTACACATCACACTTCTATTTATAACCGCATAAATGGGCATACTTCAACTTAAGACATATTAACGCTAAATTATTTTCGTTTTCATTGCAAGGATGGTGACAATGATTGATGGACAAATAATTATTTTCAATAAAAGTGGCTAACAATGTGGGAGCAAAATTAATTCCAATTTGGTGGACTAGACGATCGTAAATTACTTTCGTCCGTAGATTATTTAACACCTAGTATGTGTTAACATCGCTATGCCGTGGAGTTTATCTGTTTTTTCAATGTAAAAAATCCAAAGGGCAAAGATTAGATTGTAGTTAATAACAGACACAGTGACCTCCTGTAAATGAAATCGTGGCAGACCGAGACCTCATGGGATATCTATTTACAAAAGGTTCCGGATTAACAGTGGGTACATCAATAATAATAATGTATATTAACTATGACAGATTACATAATTGTGCCACTTTTGGTTTTCAAATCATCTGTAAAAGAGCGAGCCAATTGAAAGAAATACAGTCAGTCAGCTACCGGTTACCATCGTCAGTGGCGTACTTATCAGGCGGACTTTTTTCTCAGGCTTATCAGAAGTTTGGTGCGTGTGACGAAATTGCATTGCACGTGCCATTGATACGTTCCGTACTAATAAAAATAATGGAATTGTAATAAAAAAATATGTTACAAATAACCGACAAATTAAGGTTTGACATACCACATTTGTTTTAAATAATTTTCCTATTTCTACATAATTGTTCTCATCTAATTAAATGATTTTGGAACCGTGTTTATCTGCTTACTCGATTAAGGTTTATGTGGAGAAGCTTGATGCTGTGATTGAGTTTTCAGTAGGAACATCATGTTAACTGGTCACCGAAAGAAAAAGACGCATAGCATCACTCCTGAATAGTCTAGCAGCTACATAGAATAAATCCAAAATACCTGACGCCCCAGGAATAATTCGCCAGAAAGAAAATTCGCCCCTGGAATATTTGTTCCGAAAAATTCGCCCCCGGAAAGTTCGCACTCGGAATATTTTCCCCGGAAAATTTGCCCTCGACAGATTCCCTCTTGAAAATTTGCTTTCGCAAGATTTGTCTCGAAGTAGTCGTTTTCGGAAGATTCTTCCCTGGAAATTTCGGTCAGGGAAAATTCGCCCCCAGAAGCATTGGTCGTAGGATTATTCGCGCATGGAGAATTTTCCGTTGCTATAGTGATGCGATAAGGTCGAAATATTGGATGCGTTTCAGGGAGATCTATCACTTTCCGTTTGTTGGGAGTAGGTACCCTCTTTCGACACTGCGTTCGCGAGATAGGCACATTTGAAGTTTTTAGCGTAACACAACGAAGTTGAGGTAAAGCTTATGTGCTCGTGTTTCCGTCCGTCCGTCCGTCCGTCCGTCCGTTCCATCGAGATCTCGGCCCCTGGGCCACCTAGAGACTTCGGGTTTTCGCTAATTGATAGCTGTTATGGTCTATATTTGCCCATTTCGATCAGTTTCATTTAACTCCATATTTTGCGCAATGCCAACTTTCATATTTATGGAGATATTTCTTTGAAATTTTAACCACAGATGCTTCTAGTAAAGGCAAACATTTCGCATATGGTAAAAATTATGTGGACATGCGCAGTGACTGCGCAATGCCAACATTCTTATTTATGGAGATATTTCTTTGAAATTTTAACCACAGATGCTTCTAGTAAAGGCAAACATTTCGCACATGGTAAAAATTATGTGGACATGCGCAGTGACTGCACAGACTGCTCATAGCCAACTTTCTTATGTGTGGTAAGTTCTTTGAAACTTTATTTTACTTATTTAACCCCTCTCTTTCTCTGGACGTGGATGTACTTCAATATACAGATTCGACATTTTGTGTACTTTCGATGACGATGCATCGTTTCAATACTTTGTGTTACGCGGCAATACCCACGAGTGGGTTTTGGAACATTTTTTTTTCTCTTTTGTGGTGGTTAATACAATTGAGAATTAGGGTAATTGTGAGCTAGCTAGGTAGCAGTTGCAGGAATTGTTTTTATTTTTTTATGGGACCGAAGGTAATGGTTACAGCACAGATACCATTCGCACGATCAAAAATTGACAGTGTTTTTTAGTTTGACACACTTGCACTTTTCCTTCTGTCTAAAGGTACGTTTCGTATGAAGCGTCTGACGCGGTGTGGCTTTTACTCATGCAACTGGAGACGGCCGCCGCATGCAGGTTAGAACATGCTTCCACTGCTTTCTATGAGGCGGTGGATTGCGTCAGCCGCACCGCATCAGACGCACGCGTCACACTCTTCATAGGAAACGTACCTTAAAACCACACCGCGTCAGACATTTCATAGGAATCGTACCTTAACAATATGTTTACCAAATTTGGTTCCAATCTTTTCGGCCGTTTAGCTGGAAATGAGAGTACGGACACACGGACCGTGTTTTCAGATTCGGATGCTTCAAAATGTGTATTGCGTAAAAAAAGTGGGGGGGGGGAAGCATTTTTACCCCCATGTAACTCCCTTACTAACGTGCGGGTGGTAACATGAAAAGTACTAACAAATGACATATGAAATTTCTACTTTACTTACCTGGAAATGGTCTCTTAGCATAAGATGAGGTCATACCGCAACTGCATACAAAACACGGGCGTTATTTGGGGGGAAACAGTTGCGACGAGTTGGGCTTCCGCGGTAGGGTTACTCTTGGTCACGAAATTGCCTAATTATTCCTAAAAATTCTACTGAAGAAAGTACAAAAATTCAAATTTTCAAGGTGAGCTCCCGTTACACACTAATCTTTGAATTCGTAGAACTCGATTGGCGAAGATTTGACATCCCTCTCTTTTCGTTCTCGAGTTAGATGGACGGACGAGTGGGCGGATCTCTAAAAATGGGTTGTCGACGGCACTAAATTAAACATTTTTTGATATAAGCCACTACCCAAAAATGTTGCATTCCAAAATTTGTGTTTCTTTCATTCTTTCTCGGCAATTATTGCTTACTTTGACGTAATTCCCGTATGCATATGTGATCTATGAGTCTGAATAATTTGGTTCCCATTTCGAGCCAAAAATTTGAGTACAAAATAATTTTTTCAAACTTTTAAAAAATAAATTTTAGCCACTTTTCGTCAACATTTTTTGGCCCATCTTCATCTTTCAAGATGTTTGCTGAGAAAAGAAATTTTAAAAAAACGCAAAATGTTGGAACTGTTATGCATTATATAAGTATTATTCAGAGAGTAGAAAATACTTTTTTACTTACCTGTAAATTACCTGGAAATAATTCCCTAAAAGGGGAAACTTGCATAGTTTAGCTAGTAACAAAATATCCACATTCGTGCATACTGATCTACAGTGGCCATCTTGGAAAATGGTGGCCGATTTTCACTTTTTTGATGTATCTAGATCCAATGCTATTTGGGAATAATCGAGTGCTCCTCTTCTTTGAAAGTATCTAGAGCCGATTTTGTAGCTTTTTTCATTGACGATTCGTTGAAAAACGCAGTGCCAATTCATATTTAAGACACTCTTTTAGTTCTTTTGGGGTGCTATGTATATAAGCAGCTATTAAATAATGGTTGATAGAAACTACTTTTCCTCGCCGACTGTAAATGATAGATGCTAATGGTACTACCCTTGCTTTTCTACCACATGAACTCCATTATAATTTTAGCATGGTACTTTTCGCACCAGCGAGATATTTTAAGGTCTGTAACTTTTCCGAATTTTTTTTTGTATTTCCCGGTTAGTGAAATATGATGAAAAAAGTGAAAATCGGCCGCAATTTTCGAAGATGGCGGCCGTAGCACGAATGCTGCCTTTTTATAGGTATGTGGTTAATGCGCAAAGTAGGTATCCCATTTTATGGAAATATTTTTAGGTAATATCCCCATACAACTGGACTAAATATATAATGATTCCAATATATACATAACAATGGAAAAGGAATCTTTCGGGGATATTGCCATTGGTATTTGGCAACTACAAATTGCGCATATAGGAATTTATTTACTTGTGCAAGAATCCAAAGGTGAATTCGTTTACGTGTACTTTGATATTTCAAATTCGATGACATCTGTTTACCCGTTCTTTACTTAGAATCGCGCTTACAATAACAAAAATGTCTTTGAACTACATATCTTTAAACAAAAAAAGAAAGTTTATTGTAGACATGTATGAGTCATATTTAGGAACTTGTCCGTGCAAACGAGCGTCTATACTATAATTCATTTCTCTTTGTAAATCTATATAAACTTTTACAGGTGTTACTAATGCTATGTATTCACGAAATTAGAGCAAGCCATGTCTCAATACTAATAATAATTGAAACAATTCCTTGAACAATACTCGGTAATAACACAATAGGAAACAAAAGTGTAATTTGCATATCAGCAATTATTCTTCAAACATCAACAACATTTTTTATTGCTTGTCCTACTGCTTTGTCGTTATGGTTTAATCCCAGTATGCAGAACTTAACCGAAGAAAATCTCATAAAATCATGGGTTTTAGTGAATCAAAGACGGGGGTTTCCGATTCTCTTGGAGGGCATCTAAAAAAGTTTAAAGCGGTTTTTATACCAAAAAGCCGGTGGATAATGTCGCCTTTGTTGAAAACAGACCAGGGTATGGTATAAAGTAGGTACTGCCATAAGGTTCAAAAAACGTATAATACGTGGGGTATTATTTTAAACATGACAGTTACGTATGTTGCTATTTACAGTGGTTTCATCTCTTCAATCAGTCTTTACTCAGATTAAACATGATAGTTACTATAATCTCATAACTTCTTAAAATGTAACAAATCCATTCTAAAATTTGGACAAAACTACCCGCTCCCGTAATTAGCAAACGCAGTAAGTGGATTAAAACCAAACATTATTAAGAATGGATTTCGGGATTTGCGATGAACAACAGCTAACCAAACGTAGAGATACTGGCTGACGGCGCATCTGTGACTGTTGAAGAGTTTGGAACTATAGTTAACATTTCTGCATAAAGATAACTTCAAAGAAGCACTTAAAACTAAAATATGCACTATCTTTAAAAATGAAACATATTCTAAAAATCAATGAAAATACTGTTGAAGTTTGGACATTGAAAATGATAGAGGACATAGCTGGACCTGATTGTTGATGGGAATACAGGGTACCACATTATTAGTAAAGCTTCAATTATTAAAATCAACCATTCCCGCACACCGTAAGCAGTCAACTGAGATCCTCCGGTACTAAATAGGTCCTTAATCGAATATTTTTTCTGAATCTGAATCTGTTATCTGTTATCTGAATTTGTTATCAGAATTTCCATATTAGTGTAGCATGACGATTCCCTAATGTTAAAATTAAGTTCTACAGTGGCTACCCTCACTTTCGCAGATGGCAAAAGAGCAGGTAGTTTAGGGATTAGACCCGACCACCCGTAACAGTAGTCGGTCGGAATTGACACAAAACACAATCAATATGTAATCCGATTATGTGTTAACAATTCACTTTTATATTAATGTAACATCAATATACTCATATAATTAGAAGGCTTTTAATCCTGACACCCCTACATTAGACATTACGGGTTATTACCTTCTGCATTCGCTCTATATTGGATTTTTACCGAATGAGACAGCGAACAAAAAAGAGAGATAATAACGCGTCAACTCTATACTTTATACATAATTTATATTCATTTGTTCACAAAACATCCACGGGTAACTAGATCTTGCTGAATCAACAAGGCTATGATGGGCCGATGCATTTAAATCAACTTTTTTTCCTCCTCAAAACCCAGGTCCGGCATGGCTGGTTGTGCTTGTATAATGGGTTTAGTCGTGAAGAAAGCACATTTGACGCATTCCAAACGTGGGTGGGATGTGGACGGTTAACGGATTCAATTGTCCATCACGTAAATGTGCCGATTAGCGGTTGCGACATAAATCAGTTCCACAAAGTAAAATTTTTTTGGCATCTATATATAGCATGCGACAATCAATGACCCTAAACCCTGCATAAATCACCATATCAACACAAAATTATTTTAAATTAAAAAATTGTATCAACGTTTCGGCTTCGAAAATAAATTGAGTGCAAAGAACTTCGCTAGTTCATGCATCATTTCAATCCTTTTATTTCTGGTAGCAAGGACATTTTCAGTCAAATCGCTATTAGCGTATTTTAATCTCCACTCTAAATTTCCTAGTTAGCGTTTATGATGTTAGTAGATGTTTTTAGGTGATCATTATCGTCCGTAATAGTTTTAATGAGCATTTTGTGCGCCACGCGAGACAATGGATCTGATCAAATTTTGAAAATATTGTTTCACTAAAAATAGACTCACTAAAAATAATATTAGGTTGGTATTTATATTGTCGACGTTGGTTATTAGCATGAATGAAAGGAAACGGGAACTTTAACGCAGAATGCAGGTAGGGGACTTCCGCTTGTTCGCAAGTTGTAAAGGTTGGTTTTCCACCATCGAATTGACTTTGCGACTTCCTCTGAGAAATCACCCACCTGTTGATGAAGACGGTCGGATTTCTAATTGAAGGATAGTTGGAGGATGTAATACTGTTACAAGTGGGTCTCGACTCAAGATTAAATTCAGACAATAAATAAAGAATCGTATATGACTTTCAGCATTGAATTTATAACTACGAGTATAATTCAATGCTTTCAGGAGGGGAATAGTTGTCAACTATTATTATCCTTTTGCGAGTACCTATCCTCTTCCAATACTCTTTCGCGAGATACTCACCTTTGAAACTTTAATCCCCCCCCCCCCTCAATTTGCAGATATTGAAAAGA
Source organism: Photinus pyralis (assembly GCF_008802855.1). NCBI lineage: Eukaryota > Metazoa > Arthropoda > Insecta > Coleoptera > Lampyridae > Photinus > Photinus pyralis. The sequence continues at coordinate 38,362,188 of NW_022170249.1, forward strand.
AGTTAAAATTTCAGCAAAAATCGTTTCATAAATAAACAAGAAAGTTATATTTATGCAAATGATGCGCGCAATACAAGCGACTTTACATATATCCAAGGTTCAACTCCCTCTGGCGTGGTTAGGGGTCAAATCTGTCCTAGGACGCCCCCTCTCCCCTCACCAAGTGCTAGAGTGCTACTTGATTTATAAATTACAAGGACTTTGATATACAAAGAGTTAAGTAACCACAAAATTTGATGGAGCTATACCTAATCATCTTGACGAGATAGAATTATAAACCTTTGGATGTGATTTGTGACATCAACTCGTTGAGAAAAATTCTCGCAATGCCGAGAAACGTATCCAAAATGATGATTAATTGTAGACTCAACGTCACCTGACGAATCTGAACATAATTTGACCTACTATGCGATACAGTTCCGGGAAATGAATTGGGTATTCTTTAATGAACGACGGTACTTTTGGCAATACAACAATCAAGTTGGCAACCGTGGAGTGTACGTATAGTACAAACCAAAATTGAGGGGTGCCAGTGATATACTCAAAAAAGATCATTACGCTCATGCTAAGTAATTATTTTGAGCGATTCGGTTGAAAGATCCTATACAAAAAACTGCTCCTTTAGTGAGTCCGCTCTAAATTTAACTTGTGTGAAAAACAAGTGTTTAATCAGGCAGGACATGAATGAAATTCTTAATGCAATGACCAAAACGCCAAATTCGAGATCGGACGCAACTTTGTTCGTCATCGCATGTCAACACCCAGCCCCCATTCCCCATCGAAACAATTTATTGAAAAATAATAGAACAAAATAAACATCACATTCTTAATGTTTACTCCAACATCATGAGGTTCTATTTTAAAAATAGATTCACTTTTCATGTAAAGGTGCACATATGCATAAAATTTAGAACGCCTTAGTTTTTCGTACGAAAACATTCGTTGCCAAAAAACGTCGTGACGCACGCGAATTTTACGAAGTGGGACGAATAAGCTTGCGAAAAAACAGCATTTTCCGTAACAAAAATAAGAGAAACGTGTTGCAAAAACAAATCTCAGTTCGTAAAGGTTTACGCATCAGTTCGTACATTTCTGCGGTGGCCATCAAAGTGTTGTGTATGACAAGGTGAACAAAATGGGAATGATCACAAGGGTAAGGGGAAGATTGAGAAGTTTCCACACGATTACGAAGGGTGACAAAAAATTACAGGATGAGAAGATTTCGCAAACAGGTGAGTTGATTGTCCTTTCAAAAAGCTACTCGTAACAATGAGAACCTGATGATGACAGACATAAATTATATGCAAAATTTTCGCAATTTCAGTTTGTCTTCTGTCGGTTGTGCTACTTCTTCCGTATTGCTACAGAGGACAGATGCCACTAATCTTCCAACTGGGTGGAGTATGGTTAATTACGTACACTTGCATAGTTGTGCCCATATTAGTATCCGCAAACTATATGTATCCTATCAAATGGATCAAATATATCAAAAACAATATACCAGGTAAATATAAATGCTCGTATAAATGTAGGTAGGTACGTATAATTTACTGTGTTTTTATATTAATTGTTTGGGCGTTTGGATAAACATACGAATATTTTCCTCGAAATGTTGTATTTTTAGGGTAATTAAAATACATGCAAAAACGTAACTTGCAGTTAATATCAAGAAAGTCTAGAAAGTTGACTTTTCTAAAATGCGAATCATTATCATCCCCAATCATTTGTATTGCCACCCATTTACTTGTAAAATACATTACAGTGGGTGTGATATTACTCCTAATATTCGTTTGATATTAATTCCCGCCAATGGAAAAATGAAAATAATATCTATATGACTGTACAACGAGAATTCTTCTGGTTCTTCGCCGATTTGTACTTGGTATTTCCATTGAATTAATTTTTATTCCAAATTTTGGGCTAAAAAGAAGCGGATACTGAAAATGGCTCCTACAATGCAAGCAATACCGACGCATGGATTTCACGATTCCCTATGTCAAAAAATGTATGCAAGGTGCAAAGAAAATAGTCGGCTTGTAAGTGTACACGGTACGGTGAGATTTTTTATGACAGAAGCATCGGAGTGGTATCAATATCTTTGTTATAACATGAAGAATCAGTATTTGCATGGTAGACAGTAGCCACCAGTGGCAGATTAATCGCAACTCAAAAACCAAAATGGCCGCCGACGTGTTGTACATGAAGAGCCGAAAAGCTTTTGAAAATGTGCTTTTTTAATTTATCATAAAAGACGATAAAGGGATATTTTAACCATTGAGTGAATTAACTTCCAGGAGATGGTTAGTCTCCCTTCATCGTCGTGTATAATACAAAACTTTATTTTATAGCAAAAGCCATATAAATCATTGCAAAGTTTCTGACAATTTTGAATTTAATTTGGACGTCAAAAATAGCAAGCTTAAGTCCTGCAGTGTACTCGGTTGTTTCCATATAAACAGCATTGCCATATGTCCTGAACCCAATTTTATATCGTGCTCCGCCTCCCATCACAATCATCTGTTTCATTTTACCTACCCTTGAGGTTAAAGTGATCACTTTATCTACCCTTATGGTTAAAGAGTGGCCCAGCCTACTTATTCACAAGTATTAAAATGTTAATTTAGTATCTGCGGTAAAATAAAATCAATTAGACGGTATGTTATTATACTAAATTATGCGAACTGTGTTTTCCAAGAAAAACTAATTTCTAGAGCGGGTGGTATTGCAATTATTGCGCTCTGTAGATTTATTGGTCCGCTTTTAGTAATCAATCTGGCTAAGGACTTGCCTCTAGCTTCTATATCTAGCGTGTTATCGAAATTTTGATAACAGATTCAGATTATCTGAAAAAGTGCCCATAGAAGGCGTTAACCGTAACCGTCCATTTCTGACCGTTTGAGGTACGGAAAATGAAAACGAAATTTGACATTTCCACTTTTCGATGATATCTCAGTTATTTTCAAGGATTTTTCAAAAATTTCAAATACGTTTTTCTAGTCACAAAAAGAAGCAACTTTGCCCTTATTTAACCTATACTGTATCCCTCACCATTGCGGAGATCCCAATAGTGAACCACGAATTTGAACCACCCTGTACATTGTACAACTTAATAAACGGAAACATTTTCAGCTGATAGCCACTGCTGTAGACAGAAAATGTATTAGCTGAGCTGGGATTTTATAAAAAGAAATGTACGTGGTACATGATTTCCTTTCTCTATCATCCGATAACGTGTCAAATTTTTTAAAAGTAATAAAGCGGTGGGTACGATTTAAGGATCAGCTAATATTAATAATATTCACCTTTAATTTAAAACTCCAAGTTCGTTCGCAATTTGTGCATAGCTCGTAATTCGTGTATAAAAATTAATTTGAAATAAACTGCACCATTATAGACAACGAGGGACAACTGACAAGTTCACACCCGGTTGATGAGTACCTATTGGCCCAAATTTAATCACCGAGGCTCTTAAGTATTGTCTACCTATTACTGAAAACAGAATTGGAAAATTCGAAACCGGTCGTGAGTTATCATGTTTACAGACGGACGGACGGATGGACGGACAAAAAATCCAAAATCATGAACTCGCTCGTTAATAAGTAAAGGGAACCACAGAAAGAACCGTATTAAGACTGTATGCATTTGATCCGTTTCTTTTAAGTAGCCCATATGTATACATTTAAGAAAAGTTCCCTGTATGTTTGACCTATTACAAAAATTAAAATTTCTTGTATCTAACTTGAAGCTCTTAAATAGCTCGTAATTTTCGTGCATAAAAATTAATTCAAACAAGTAAAGGAAAACTACGTCCAAGTGGACATAAAAAATTGCAATTGCTTGTAAATCAAAGCTCTTAAATAAATTCTAGTACAAAATTTAATTTTAAATAGTGTCCAATCAGTTTGGGGAAGGGGCGGGGGGGGTCTGAATCCAAGTAGACTCGGCCAGCCGATAAAAAATGTTACATTCCTAATAGTGATTTTAAACGAGATCTAAAATTTGTTATGCTTGCGAAAAACTCCTAAATAACTCATAAATTGATACAATTCTTATATTGAATAACAATGGTGGAGGTCGAGCGGGGTAAGAACTTGGATCAACCGAAGGTAGATTCCTTCTTGATCCCAGTTTAATGTTGTATTTATATTAAAACTATGAATACTGAGGAGGAAGTTTCTTATACGCTACTTAGGTACCATTGGCATTTTAAACCATTTTTAAAGTTTTTCCTTTGCCAACTAATGTTTTAAATTAAATCAAACATAAAAATGTAACAAACAGCTAAAATACAAAATTCCGATAGTTTCATGGTGTGCAAGAAGATCAAAAGACTAAAATTTTTGTCATAAAATCCGCATTGCGCATCTCTAAAAGGATCATAAACGTCCAGTTTTAGCATCAAAAAAACGTTGACTCCGATTGAATACCGAGTTGCTTATAAATAACGCAAAGTCTTTAGCTTTGGTTTAAAAACGAACCGAATGTATGAGCACTTAGTAAGAAACTATGTAGAATCTTAATACGTAAATATTATTTACGACTTAGCTACGTTTTAATAGTTTTGCTTTAATAAACACTCTAAAAAAAGCAAAAAATACATATCACGCATTTATCATTACACATATACATACACATTTTAAATCAGGATATCGCATAAACTTTGGAAACTGTCCAAGAAACGGATAAACAGGGAATTGATAGCGAATGTTGACACGTTCCAGAAATACTACCGTTGAAAGCTAACAACAATTAGATAGCAACATCATATTGCTCTTACCTATAGCCGCGAGGGAGCAATGATGGTACTCGTATGGAAGTTAGTTGAAACGTGATAAAATTTTTAAAATTCATCCATTATATACTACCCTAACGCCTTCATCTTAAAATATGCATATGATCAGTGTCAGTTTTTTTTCTCACGGCTCCATTGGCGTAACAGGGAACAACAGTTTCTGCAATACCGCTTCGTTTACGAGTATACATTATAAACAAAAGATAACATTTAAAGGCAATTATTGATTTAATTTTGAATGCCATGTGTTTTGAGATAAAAATCCCATCATCCGTTAAGTAGCATAGTACGTTCAAAATCAAATTTCATTAAATTATCAAACAATACATATTTAAAATGCACTTGTTACCAACAACTGATGGCAAACAAAACGCATGCATCAATGGTATGCGTGTTTTAACACGCTTGGTAACGACCCCCTTATACCTTCAGTGTATCGCATCAGAAAAAAATGATTAATAATAATTGATGTCAACGAGCTATTAAGTCTTTCGCGAAATCTTCAAGCGGGGTGAATGATTCGTGTTAAGTATGTTTGGTTTTACTCTAAATATAGTGTCACCAATTAAAGTTCTGTTACATAAACGGTCATTTATTTTCATGCCGGTTGACACTTACTGCAATACAGAAGCGAATACCTGAATTTTTTTGGCATAATTCTAATCATTTGATAGCTTGAGTGAGTAATCGTTCCGATAGGGTTCATTGATAAATATGCAAAAACCTTTACACCCAGACATATCTTATCAATGTTTTCTTCAGTTATTTCCACATCGGTTTTATAATATCTACATACCAATTCGTTATCCCAGATTTTTGTTACGCCTATGGGACACGTCAAATTTGATCGAATCAAAGTTGTGGAAGAAAAATCTTTAAGTAATTAAAAGTCTGGCAAGTGTATGGAAAATTAAAAAGGAGATTCTTGCGGAAAATAACGCCAGTCACTTATGCCCTCAATTAATATTCCAACTTTATTATTCTTGAAGCTGATCGGCGTTTTATAGAATAACAGTATAATTATAGAAACACTCGATATTTATAAACCTAAGCGCTTTTAGGTGAAAATATTGGTCAAGGTGCCGTAATGATATGTGGCACTTGCTAATTAACGACTTCTTGTTTTTAAATCATCGTAAGCCTTGCTCTAGTTTGAACTGTTGTATTTGTTTATATTGAGTTTTTTGGTATCAACATTAAAACAAACAACACACGCTCGATAATAAATAGAAAAATAAATGTCCATCGCCCCTATTAAAGTACCACAAAGGTTCTACTTAAGACCAATAAGGCGCGCCTGCCCTACTAAAGAATGCTCATTGTTTGTTGTTGCTATGTTAAGTTCTATGACTTCCGCGTAGATGAAGACCTTTTATCAGTCATAGCAACGATAATAAATGTATAGCTTCTATTTCTATAAATAAGTAAAATAGTATACTTAACGCCGTCTGGTTTATTTTTATGCACTGTTCCCAACCAATTAACAATTAAATAAGACCTCAATTAATTTTTTCACTACCAACACGTTAATCTTTGCCCATTTTTTTGCAGGTTTAATGACAAAAATGTCAGGACCAATTACCACAGTGATTTTACAGTTGTACTCCCCTATCGACAGATGTGAGCGAGTTTTCATGAAAATGCTAAACTTATCGAACATGGCTACTCAGGTAAAGTTTAGTTGCTTAAATTGACCTCAATTATCAATTTATTAGTTTGTATGATTGTACCAAGCATGCGATACATATTCTTTGTCTTAATAAATTGAACCTAATTTCAATTCGAATCTTCAAGTTTCTAAATGGCAGATCGTCTAACACTAAATTTTATTTTTTGACTTGATATAATGGTTGTAATAACAAAAATTAAAGGCAAGATATAAGATTGTTGATGATAAATTCCAGGACGATCAAAAATTATTACTAATCGTTCTATCAAGGCACGAAGGCGTTAGGAGTTAAACCCTTTCTATAGACAAAACAGAATCACAAGAAATGAAGAGAGAGTATCAAGGGGTATGTGACTAGGTTTGTCTAATGAATTGGGAGCTAACAGAAACTATCTAGTCGAGTCCAAAATTGACTCTAAAGAAATTGCCCCCTCTCCTCCTATAAGGCTATAACATTAATAAAGAAAGACAACAATTACTACGTTTTGTTTCCAATTGTTTCAACAACAAATCTATAAATTAAAAAAAATCACATGGGTTGTGTCTTTCGTATCGAGTAATGGAATTGGGTCTTTTTCTTAACAAAAACAAAATACAGGGTGGCACAACGAAAACGAAACAATCTGAATAACTCGCAAGGAAATTGTTTTTGGAAAAAAACGTAAAAACACGTCAATTTTAGTTAGAAGAGAGGACATCTTTTACATAAAAATTTACTCCCCTTCTATCAACCTCCTAAGCAGGGTTGCCACTCCTTCAATAATTTTAATTGAATGTTGGGTCAAGTGGCACATCATTGGAAAGGGCTCTTAATTTCCTACACGCCTATGGTTTAGTTTTCAAATTCGAGCGACGATTTTGAAGATGCACTTCAATGAACGGCTCAGCTTAATACAATAACCTATGTAACATATTAAGTAAATTTGGTTCACTGAAATAAAATCCTTATCAGTATTTTACCATCAGTACCTAAAAACCGAGATTCATCAGTTTGTCCATAATAGGCCTTTTATGAGTTTAATGAAGAAGAAGAAAGATGGCAGCACGCTGTTCTGCGTAGACTATACGCAAGTGAACAACCTAACAAAGATAGTTATTCGTTGCCCTGAATAGATGATGAATGGTTTATCACCTTAGATATGAAAAGCGACTACTGGCAAGTTGGTTTGGATCCTGAACATTGCGAAAAGACAGCCTTTAGCATAGAGAGTCGGTTTTATGGCAATTTACGTCTATGCCCTTTGGTTTGTGCAACGCCCCCGAACTGGTCTAACAGGAAATGTTTTGTGTACTTACAGGGGCGGACTGGCCTGGGGGGGCGGGTGGCGATTTCCACCTGGCCTGTAGATCATAATGGCCCGTTGGAAAGTTATAAGTATGTGCTGTATTTAGTTTCTTGCACTGTTAATAAATTATTAACACGTTTCTCTAATTGGGGTTGATGTTAGGTTGTTAAAAAATTCTGTTTTAATTGAAGTGTTTTACAATGAATTTATCATTTTTTGTCGTAGCATGAAAGTGCTGAAATACAATGATAGGCGACGCACCTCGTGTGGATTGTATATTTTGTTACTTTTAATTATCAGCTGCAATTAAAAAAAAACTGTATGGTAATTGATTTTCGAGAAAGGAGTACTTTAAAATGTTTTTGTGGTGCACCTCAGAGCTAACCCCCCCGCCACCTTCATTACTACACTAATACTTTAATGGCCCGTAACCTATGCAATTCCACCTGGCCCGTAAGTACCCAGTCCGCCCCTGTGTACTTAGACGAAGTAATTGTTATTGGTATCTTGCTTTTCTCGCAATAAGACGGTTGATTGTTTTTTCTTTTGTCATCATCTTGCAAGTGTTTATACAAAAAATATTTTTTTATAGCGCCTGCTACAACCTATCGTGACAATTAAATAAAACGCTGTAGCTGTAATTAAAAAAAAACGTCGATTTTCGAGAAAGGAGTACTTTAAAATGTTTTTGTGGTGCACCTCAGAGCTAACCCCCCCCCACCTTCATTACTACACTAATACTTTAATGGCCCGTAACCTATGCAATTCCACCTGGCCCGTAAGTACCCAGTCCGCCCCTGTGTACTTAGACGAAGTAATTGTTATTGGTATCTTGCTTTAACCCCAGAGGAATCTCGCAACCGTTTCGTAAGACGGTTGATTGTTTTTTCTTCAACAATGGAAAATGTCATCATCTTGCAAGTACCCCCCCCCCCCATCAAGGTCGCGTTATAGAACAAAGGTCGCATGAGACTGTGGATGCGCTCCAACCGTCGTATGACGTGTTTGTTCGAGGACATTCTAGAACATTCGAGAGCGTTGGGAAGCGTTCGCGAACCGAACCGAATCGCGTGTAAGGAGAGTTTCAATTTCAACGCCGAAATAATAAATAGTTCGCGCTGTTATAAATTGTGTACATGTGAGTGTTAAATAATATGTATTGTGTATATTCATTCGAAAGTTATAAATTTATTATTACTAGCAAACCCGGCGAATTTCGTACCGCCTATCAGCCAATGTCCCACCTCCGGATCTGACATAATTTCGGCTGCGCCGCCCCACCTCGCTCACGTTTACCACATCAGAGATGTCATTTCATTTTATTTTTAATATTAAAAATAGCTTTTACTGTTTACTTTTACCTTTACAGTTAAACCGACCTTCGTTTTCTAATAACCGCGGGTCAGCGATGTTGAAAATATAGGTATCTTACTTCTAACGTGCTAATAAATCTGTACACTTAACTGGAAGAAGGTTCGTAGCTACTCTAAAACAGTAAATAATCTGACTAATTCCCAGTTAAGTTTTATTAAAACACACGTAAAATAGAACTTTGTTGGCTAATTGAAAATTACGTGTGAAAATACGTAGCCGTAATATGTTAAATTCTTTAAATTTAAACTGTTTAACTCCTATAAAACAAAATGAACGATTTAACAAAATACTGGAGTCGTTACGATATCTTTAAGATACCTATCTATTTCACGGCGATTCGTATAGAAATCATCCGGATTCAAGATTCCCCTAGGTCAAGACTTGTATTCGTGATATATGAAGTTGACCGCAATAGACAATTGTCCCAAATATGTAGACAGATTTGCCTTACGTTGTGCCCAGGCTAAAGAGATGTCCTTACTGGATCTATACGACTTGTGAAAGTAGATTTTAATGAAAAGGAATCAGTCATTTCAGCTTCGATGCGGCTTAGATCACGTGATGCACGGGTAGAATTTTTTTCGTGTGAATATAACTTTTCTATGTATAGTGCGTAATTGTAAAACGAAATTGACTTGCTGTCGCCCAAGTTTGTGCGATAGTAAAACACTCACATGTCGCTCTCACGAATTACCAAATGCGAATTAGAAAATGAAACAACCCCAACGCCACAGGATGGTTCGTCTCCGCCTGCAAAGCATTATAAACGCGCCTTTATCACTAATAAACCCACTTGCGTACACTCTTCGTATAAAGCGGTACATATGCAATTTTAGACGTATATCAAATTTGAAAGATTTAAACGAGTTTCTTTGCTACCATTCATATTCAACCAATTTCCTGTAACGTAGGAGAAATTGATATTGCGTTCAAATAGTACCACAAGGTGTTCCGTAGGTTTTGAAGGCAGAGCCCGTTTAAAGTTCATAAAAAAATGGATTCTTAGCCTAGAAGGTAGGCAGGCAACATTGCATAACTGATTTATCCACGGATATGATCCACGATAATAAATTGTAGTAATACCATTGGGCATTGAATTTATAAATTCAAATAAATTCAATGGCAATACATGCTTCCAGGTAAAAGTGTTACGGATCGCTCTCACGGATCGTCTCTTTACCGTATACGGAAAACCAATCGGATGTTAAAGTTTGGCCGTTTCATTTATTAACCGATATCTGATTGGTTCTGCGTATACTGTAAAAAGACGATCCGTATCCGGCAAAACCGGACTCCGTGTGAGGGCTATCCCCACTTATTTTTCTGCCAATGCGCCCCTATAGATAGGTAACACCGTATTCCTTGAACCCCCATGATTCATGAACAGAGATCATGGCGTCATATCCGATAGTGTATCTTTAGGCGCCTGGAAGTTGTGCACAAGGAGTCCTGTAGGGGTTTAATAATGATTCACTATGATTGTTGGTCTTGGGGAGTAAATGTACCTTTTCTGCTTATACATTATCCGAACCGAACGTGTAATGTAACAAATTCGTGTAGTTGAGACGATACCTCGAGCACGAAGCGAACAGATTCGCAACATGCTCACCCCCTTCACCAAAAGTCAGTTTTTGTGACGAACACAAAGTCTTTTAGTACTTCTGCATGTTCGTAGCGTATCCGAATTGGTCGGAGCACAAAACGAATACGCAATAACACGTTCGTGCTCGTTCTGTCAAAAGTGAACGAACCATGAACGAGCATTACATTACATGTTCGGTTCGGATAATGTATACGCAGCTTTAAGTGATGCAAGCTTTTCGAATTGATGATCCTCGACTAAGTCATTGCACCTGGTGCTTTGGGAAAAGCGTTGGGGCTCCAAGACTTATTTTCCATGTTTCTTATGTAGGTCTGGGGCATCTAAGTGCAAATAGAAAAAGTATTTTACCATCTCAATTGAGAGATTAGCAACATTCTTTAGAAGGATGGACATTTAAGGATAGCCACGATCACGTCCGGTTATCGGTTCTCCAACCGATCGGTTTCTCCAGAAAGAACAAACCTAGTTGATCAATTAGGAGGGATTTGCTAAACCTGAAATTGATGTCTGTTGCGAGCACAAGTTGTGACTACGACTAAAAACTTGATCAAGAAGCGTTGAAAGTCTCTAATAGCCAATATTAAAGAAATATCCTTCAAGCACTCCTCTATAACTTCTGAATTCGGGTAAGAAAAATACCTGAACATTAAAGCCGCATACGCTTGACAAAAGCTTAATCACGAAACCAAATATTCAAGTGAAGGTTCAGAAATATTGGCTTTCAAAGGCGAGACAAGTTCTCTTTAAAAAATTCCTTTCTCCGATCTCACTTGAGATATTTTCATCAGTCCTTTGGAACCTTAAAGAGGGCCTAATTAGGTTTATGTCACTCACAGAATCGCAATTTTGATCAAGAAGAAACTCAGGAGATAGTACTCATGTTTTTTTGAAGAGGTACTTACTCTTATTATGTCCAACGACATGTAATCTGATTTCCCAAATTTGGGGTTGGGACCATTATTTCGTTGCACTTCTGCATCACACCTGTCACTATCAAGGTTACCTACTTCATAGACTTCTTAGAAACCGGAAATTTTCTTCAGATCACAATTTCTAAAAGCCATTATTTCGTTTCAATTTTGGCGTTCTGCATTTCTTAAATTTGGTTTCATATACCATGCGATGACCATGCACTTAGAAAACTGGTCACATTATAGATATTTCGAAAACTCCTGTTAACAAAGTAGGTATAGATATCTGTTTCATAAATGTGTCAGTATATGATTGATGTTCCAAAGATTAAAATCAAATTTGCACGGGTCAGAAGTAATCTCACAAATTATAGGTTAGAAAAAACTTGTTTTTGCTGGAAACTAATTGAGTACTCGCTGCGGCGTAGTGTTCTTACATAAGTTAAAGTGTGTAAGTATACTCTATCCCAGAATGAAGATGAGTAATAAAGCATACCAACTGCGGCCTGCATCAGAGTTACAGCGTCCTCCCGGTTAATATTACTGACGTATCGATTGTTTGCTTCTATGCAAAGATCCTACTTACATCATTTGATAACCAATATGATTTATTACTACTATTATGAATATTATGATACTACCAAAAAAAACTATGATTAAAATCGAAGTACGAAGTATACTATATAGTTCAAAAAAGAAATGAATTATTGTGGGAAAATTATTGTTTTACTTTAGATCAACAAATTAGTAACAGTTATCAATCATTTTACGATCATTTCAGTGATATGTAACGTAACTTGTGATATAGCTTTTTGTTTCCACATAAAGCAGTTCATAACGGTATCAATTAAATTGTTGTTGAATAACTATCTCACTTTAGTCTAGACGAGATTGGGTTTAGAAGCAAATCATGTAATAATTCCATGAGCTCTAAAGATGTTCAATTGAAAATACTCGGATACCAACTGAATGTTTATCAAGACACCTATTCTCATTTGGGATCGCGCCCTTCGAACATTTTTTGGACTTTGGACATATTCTGTTCTTTGTGATCCTTCTGGTTCATACTACATGCTCTCATCTTGTTTAATTTAAACGTCCAATTGGAAACCAAACTGTTAGGTCGAAATCGATAGCCGCAACATAAAAAATAAAAAAAACGTGTTTAAAAAGATTTTCTTTAATCCCAATCCTCATTATACAACACGTTTAAAGAACGATGGAACAATACATCAATGGAAACCAAAGTCAAATAATATGTATTGCCTCGCTGTTTTTGCTCGTTTGTCAAAATCTTGCGAAAAATCTTTGCATAGTTTCAAGACCAAGTCCAAAAAGTGGAAGATCTATGAGGAGGACGTTATACGACGATGAATACTCAATTCTGATATGAAAGCGGCCAAACTCTATCAAACACTAAAAGGCGAATGTCCATATTTTCTGCAAGTGTGCAGACTACATTAAAAATATTATGTTATCAAAAATCTCTAAACCTTCCCCATATAGTTTTATTCGTTGAAGTTTTTAAAAATAACAGCGACTATAGTTTCGGCGTACTGCCATCATCAGGCGATGTGAAAGTTAACAGGAAAACGGTAAATTACAAACGTTGAAGACGAATAAGACGAACATGTTGTTTTTTTAATTATTAACTGGCCGAAGCCAAGTGAAAAAACCTGAAGGGTGGTTAAAACGGAAAGGTTGTCCTAAGTTTCAAGACGAATTATTATCAAGCCTTGTTAAGACAACCAACCGGAGGGTTGAATTTTTACATTAAAGGTTGAAAGTTGGATTTCAATACTTTTATAAGTTTATTTTTTTCCCCCCGTTCTTTTGAAATGTGTTAATCCAACTTTCAACCTTTAATGTAAAAATTCAACCCTCCGGTTGGTTGTCTTAACAAGGCTTGATAATAATTCGTCTTGAAACTTAGGACAACCTTTCCGTTTTAACCACCCTTCAGGTTTTTTCACTTGGCTTCGGCCAGTTAATAATTAAAAAAACAACACGTTCGTCTTATTCGTCTTATTCGTCTTCAACGTTTGTAATTTACCGTTTTCCTGTTAACTTTCACATCGCCTGATGATGGCAGTACGCCGAAACTATAGTCGCTGTTATTTTTAAAAAACTTCAACGAATAAAACTATATGGGGAAGGTTTAGAGATTTTTGATAACATAATATAGTTCAACCCCCATTTCGAGGAACGATGGATCCAACTCAAAAAAAAAAAATTACATTAAAAAATCGACAAACACAGTTCTGCCTTCTGAAAATGAAGAACTTGTCCTTTTTAATGGAAGTGAATGCAATAGCTTCTAAAAGACCAGAATATCTGTAAGCCATTAAAGGATGTAGAGATATGGCATGGCTTTAGAGTATTTTTTACCGACGAAACATGGCGTGGCGCATATAATTCAAAGAAAGTTCGTTGGGTGGAATTGTAATCCCGGAAAATCGGGCTAGCTTTGACAAATACCGAGGAACAATAAATGAAGAAGTAAATAGTGTAACGTAAACTTAATTACGTGATTTATTTATATACAATTAATTAACAATAAATTAATAACAGTCTTGAAATGAATTGATTTATAACAGTTAAAATATTATTTATCACTCACATATATACAATTTATAAACAGCGCGAACTTTTTACTACTTCGGCATTGAAATTGGAACTGTCTTGAAACGCAATTCGATTTGCTTCATAGCAAACACCCCTCTTTCTCGAAAGTTCTCGAACGCTTCCGAGTATTTTAGAATATTCTCGAACCAACACTTCATATTTCTCGGAAAGATTGTGTCACATCCGCATTCGTTCTTTATTGCCGATCACTAATCTTAATGGCGCCTCGATATCTATTGGGATTTCTGGAATATGCACTACAATAGGTACATGACAATAGGTACAGCGGAGAAATCAAACGACTAAAAAATTTCTTTCCTAGAGGCCTAATAAGTGCACGATGTGAGAAAAATATAAATTATTCACCACTTTTGACTTGTGTTTCACCTAGTACCGGAATTAATAAAGTAAAAAAATGCAGCTTCCATTTTCGTCACATGTCGAGAGAAGTCTTCGAGACCTTTCAACTGGTAGTGTTTGCACTGTTTACATATTCTTGAACAAGCTTCACTCGTTGGTGTTTTTGTACCATTCAAGTTTGAGTCAATGTTCGAAGATATCGATTCGAACAAGTGAAAAATGTCGGAATGTTAAACACGTCAATTTCAATAAATACTGAAAAATCAGAATTCCACTTTGAAGAAAAATACCCTATTTGTAATAACAATCGAGGGCATAAACATGGATATTCCAAGAACATGATTAATGTGCATGACAACGACATATCTTTGAATTAGTAATAGCCACGAAGTAAACAATCACATATAAAAAAGGACGATGTGGTGAACTTGAGATTAATAATTCCATTTATTTTGTCTGATATTAATAATAACTGCAATTCTGCTTTTATTACATTTCGCCTTGGGGCGATTTTGTTTTTTTAGAAGATATTTAGGCAAATGCACTGGAAAGCAATAAATCGTAGTACATACCTAATCGACTATTTGAATTTTAGGTAACGATTATTATTGGCCCAATAATTCCTATACTATACCTACTACAGAAAAATCCGATCTTGTTTACTTTTAGTATTCTGAAGTGAGTAATCGGTGACTTTTTTGGTGGTATCTCCTACTCATTATTAGGTAGTCGGATATTTCGAGCAGCTACTTTATCAAAAATGTCAAAAAGTTCGACTGTCGTCCGTCCGGCCGTACGGACAATAACTCAAAAACCGACTGTATGGCTCAGTGGTAGAGCGTTAGGCTACATAGCCGGGAGGTTGGGTGTTCGAACCTGGGCTGAGGTGAATTTTTCATCTGTAGCAGGGATAGGAATTTCTTTAGATCAGTTTCGAGCATTCTGCCGGCTACTCCGAACTAGGTTTTCCTGAAGATTTCCTAATTCGCAAGGTAGATACCGAAGTAATATAGAACAACTTAAGACCTTCTATAGGGGCATTATGCGGGTCACTCTGTAATTGGGCCTGTTGAGGGCCCAGAGCAAGAGAGATACAATAAATAAAAACGCTTTGATATGCAAAGCTCAAATGGGCCATGACTTAGGAAAGAAGTAGGTAGATTTTCGACTTTGGGGATCAACACTCTGGGACAGACAGAAGGTTTTTGGGAACTTCTTATCAAGAGCATACGCAAAGGGTATACGTACGTGTACCCAATGGGCCCAAACGCATGTCCGCGCTACTTTCTTGAAGCTTTGCGTGGTATTGATGATTATTCATGTTGTTATGATGTTTTCCTGCACGTTGGGCTAAAGTGTAAGTAGAATGCATACCTATGTATAAATACCACAATAAGAATAAATTGAAATTTTGGTGGTCATGATTCAGAATGGTCGTCGCGAACTCTTTTATTTCTCACAGCTGACCAAAAAATCAGAACTCATTTAATGAATAATCTTATTTAAAGTGAATTTTCAATTTCCAAAAGAATGAACAATAATTTCTATAAATATGTTCAAATAATGATTATTAAATAAAATAATAATTCGTTCCATTACAAAGAACCGATCATAATTTTTATGCAAATCAAAAAGGTTAGTTAATTGAAGTATTTCTTAGAATCAGTGGTTTCCCTAAGGTACAAACGGTCCAACAACGGTGGACAATATAGAAATGATAAAATGAATTTGTTGGGGAAATACTGTTGAAATTTTCTTGAATCTTCATCATACGATTACGTTTTGTTGTATAGAAATAAACCCCTAAAGCAAATCTACAAAGTGACACCGCGGTGTGACGCTAAATGGTTATAATAATAAGGGTTCAATCAACCCTTACCCTTTAAAATAGAATTATGCAAAGTAACAAACGTAACGATAAGGTATGCACAGGGATAAATAGATCAAATCTTACTTTTTAGCGCATTTCCACAAAAATAAAAAAAAATGCGCTATTGTGGCCACTTTGTCCGTCCGTCCGTCCGCCCGTCCGTCCGTCCGCTCGTTTTGCGACGCTACTAGTTCTTTATCTTAAGAGCTATTGTTCTACTTTTTTCGCTATTTGGTTCGTTATGGTGTCGAGTCTTGTACCAAGGAAGGAATTTTTTCTGTACCGCTTACAAAAAAAGTTATTGTAAAAAAACAAAAAACCGTTTTTTACATGTTCCATAATTTTACACTTTTGCCGTTTATTAACGATCCTAGAGATCGTTTATAATTTTGCATTGCTATCTGTCGTCTGCCTTTGGTCTGTCCGTCTGTTCCTTTGTCTGTCTGTCCATCTATCTGTCCGTGTGAACGATAACTTTGTTTAGAAATGTTCGATCGCTTTTACATCTCCGTTAGATATGAACTGAATTGCATGAAATTCAATATGGGCATAGATTTAGCCATATAATACGCAATGCCAAAAGTTGAATCGAATCGATTCAAAATTCACAGTGCACTTTTCGCATCTCGACCATTTATAAACCGAATTGCAAACTTTTTTACTTATAAAAGTATTTGAATGAAATTTGATACATAGGCACTTGGAATAAAGGAAAATCAACTGCCAATTTCAAAATTTGGTTTTGCGCATGCGCAGTGCCAACTTTTTTATTTATGGAAGAATTTAAATGAAATGTGATACATAGGCACTTGAAATAAAGGAAAATCTAGCGCCAGTTTCAAAATTTTATTTTGCGCATGCGCAGTGCCAACTTTTTTATCTATGGAAGCATTTAAGTGAAATTTGATATTTAGGCGCTTGGAACAAAGGAAAATCTAACATTAGTTTCAAAATTAAGGTTGGCGCATGCGGAGTTCCAACTTTCTTATTTAGAAAAGCATTTAAATGAAATTCTTCTCATAAACTGACATTGAAGTAGCACGACAAAAATGGATTGCCCATGTGCAACGCTATCTTTCATATTTGTGGCCGGATTTTTACGATTTTATAGAAGTTGCATCTTACAAATGGGAAATGAATGCAAGTGGAAATGCGCTTTATGTAAATCGTTTACGATTACTTTTTAACTTGTTAATGTTATTGATAAAACTTCTATTGGAGAGAGCCCTGTCCAGGAAATTCCTAGAACAAACCATTACGAAACAAATTTATGTAGTCTACATACTCGAGTCAATTGACCAAACTTGAAAAGCCACTTGGAATCCACAATCGAAAAGTGACTTTGTTTTAACATCAAAACAAACCCGATCAAGTATCTAAGTACGGGTGACTTTAAACACGTACAAGTACATTAACATCTCAATTGTTCATAATTATATTTTCCCTTGAAGAGCTGACCAAACTATGATTGCTGTTATAATTAAATAAAATACAAATAATTCTGCGGTGTCGGTTGTTTAGAAATTAACGACTGCAACGGTTTAGAGGTAAATTGGCTCAAACTCCCAATAAAGCGAATATCGTACAAAGGAAGCAAATAATCCAATTTATATCCTCTAAAATGAGAGAAAACTCTGTCCAACGGTAACTCGAGAATTACACAAAATGAAGTTAATTGCGCTAGAAGGTAAAAACTTTTCAATTAAGTC
This sequence comes from Photinus pyralis, assembly GCF_008802855.1. NCBI lineage: Eukaryota > Metazoa > Arthropoda > Insecta > Coleoptera > Lampyridae > Photinus > Photinus pyralis. The sequence continues at coordinate 38,380,387 of NW_022170249.1, forward strand.
AACAATGAATTTATACAATTCAAACTACAGTGACCCTCAAACAAATTATACAAAATCGAAATGTTACAGTATATTAAAAAGCAGTTCTAATTATGTGTCTTTTGTTTCAGTTGGTGTTCTTCATGATGTGCGATCGAGTACTACTGTGCAGCATTGGAGGGTACGACTGTCCCAAAAAGCGCGTTACTGGTCTATATTCGCTTATGTTCTATAATGTGATAGCTTATTGCGTGTCTTACATCAAAGAGCTGATTGATAAGGAAGATTGGTCCCCGTACGTCCATATGACACAGCACAGCAATTTGAAGCACGTCGCCATGTCGGCAACAAAAATTGTTTTAGAATGGACGAAAGCAATTACGTTTATCATAACTGTAACGTTCATGCTGCTCGTTTTTGGTCTGGAACAGGGTCTGGAGTATTATCAACCGAATACGTTTTACACCATCGTTACATGGAGTTACTACATGTGCACTGAGAAGGTGTTCGTGCAGTTCTTCCCGACGATGCTGTTGTACCTAAGACTGCACTTTCTGGAAGCTTTGGAAACCTTTTACGCACCAGTGCTACTGCGCTACTACACAATCACGTTAGCTTCATTTCTAAGCATGGTCTTGCTATTATACGGACAATTTAAGTTTACTTTTATCGCATCGTATTTGACAGTATACCTTAACATTAAAGACATGATAATTAACTGCTTGAAGCAATTGAAAGAGGAACAAGCGGTCCTGGGGAAATTCCGAAACGCGTCTTTCGAGGAAATCGAAAATTGCGACGACGTTTGTGCCGTCTGCCTTTGTGCGATGAAGAGGGCGAGGGTTACTCCGTGTCAGCATTTGTTTCACGCGGATTGCCTTCGGCAATGCCTGAACTCGTCGTACAATTGCCCGATTTGCAAACGTGAGTACATATTCACCTGATGAAGGGTATTTGGAAACTGTGAAAATGAGGAAGAGGCTGATATTCTATTCTCCTAGGGTAGATGTAAAACGTATTTATTGTGCATCTTTTGTACTATTCTCCTAGTTTATAAGTTTTTGTATTTGTATTATATAATAAATTTTTACACGCTTTCAAAAAATAGTTATTTATAACAAGAGCGCAAAGTTCAATTTCGCGCATTGAGACTGAAGGTATTTTGACGAGGCGAAGCCGAGTCAAAATATCAGTCAAATGCGCGAAATAACTTCGCGCTAGCGTTATATACAATATTTTTTTTCTATTTCGGTGTCACAATGATGATTTTGTACAACTGTTTTCGGCCGAAAACAGTTGTACAAAGACAGTGATTATAGTCGTTTTTTTTGGTCTCATCTCTTAAGTTGGCAGTTACTAGTTAGTACAAGTAGGTACTTCGTTGGGTACTTCCATGTTTGAACTTCAAAATGTCAGTCTTACTACGCTGCCAACCTAAAACTTAACGGCATAAAAAGTGTTCCCAACATAAAACATGTTAGTTCTAATGTTCCCTCTAGTTTCGGATAATGATTTTTTTAATTAAATTAAAGCACCGAAATAGAAAAAATAGTATGAAAAACGCGTGTTACAATGCTTTATTGTAATACTCCTATCTTGCGGACACTCGTGGCTACGCTTCGCGTCGCCACTCGTGCCACAAGATAGTCGTATTACAATAGGTCGCATTGTAACACTTGTCTTTCAATATACTATTCTACAACTGAACCGATTGTTAATTAAATTTGCTGTTTAAGTTCAACTTTGTCACGTGCGCGAAATACTTTTTTTCACTGTTGACGATTTCGCGCACGTTGTCAAAAGCAACCTTACTTATTAATTAACCGTTTAAAAATCTAGTACTTCGCGTTTCGAAATTCGTCAGAAAATGACAGGTTTTTTTGACAGTTGTAGAAAAAAACAATTGCATTGTTGGGTGCAAGTGCACGATCAATTTAGATGTGGATACGTTTGACCTCCTCGAATGATTAACTGAAGGTCATGGGTAGCCGTGATTGCCAAAATCAGGAAAGGTTAAATCAAAGAGGGAGGAAATGAATGAATACAAGCAAAGACATTAGTAGCAAAATAGATTTATTAAAATTGTGATTCAAATAGGTTATAACTCTCGCCAGGAAAGATTGCCGGTCACAGCACACCTTGTGTCGATTTACAATCTTTGTTTTTATTAAGATGCGAGCGACTTCTGGAATAGGATCGTGCTAATGTTGAACAAAAAGTCTTTTCGTTCAACATTGACACGACACTATCCAGGAAGTCGCTAGCACCTTACGAAAAACAGAGATTGTAGATCGGGATCAAGTGTTCTGTGACCGGCAATCTTTCCTGGCGAGAGTTATATTGGTGGTTGGTGCCTTCATAATGCAAAATCATTATCGTCCTTGTGATTCACAGTATGTGGGCTGTTGTTATAGGACTGCCCATCATAATATTTGCATGAGGTGGACATTTTAGGCTAGCTTTTCTACACCCACAAGCTCCAATTTCAAAGAAATGGTCTGTCGGATCTTGAGAGGTCAAGTCAAGTAGGCCATGTCCCGAAAACAATGAACTGTGTGCTCGACTAGAAGCCAAGCAGGTTCAAGTAGGACTCACTGGAGCAATTGATGACAATTGGATTCCCGTAGCATTTCGGCAGAATCAGGACAGCGACTTCGATCTGCAACACATAGTGGAATGGAAAATTGCAGACAAACGACCCTCCTGGGAAGAAGCAGCAAAGTTTGGTCCACTGTAACAGTGGGATTCGTTGAAAATACAAGATTGTCTTTTAAAAAGTTGAAAACGAGGAGGGTACAACTATTAAAATGCAAATAGTTACCTACTCCCCAAAAAAAGGATATCGGGGATCTCGTCACTTGCACAATGACTCATCCGGAGGACACTTGGGCTTAACTCTACAAAAAGTACGTGAAAGGTTTACAAAAAATGACGTACAGAACTGGTGCAGGAAGTGCCCGGTCTATGCAAATAGAAATGGTCCGTTTGAAAGAATCGTCATCGATATTGCAGATCCGTTTCCAGAAACAGACGATGGAATCAAATACGTCCTGGTAGCGATGAACTTATTTTTTCGAAATGGACAGAAACGTATGTCCTTCCAGATCAAGAAGTTATGACAGTTGCGGACGGGTTAGTGTAGATTTGGAGTCCCATTGGAATTACAGTCCGACCAAGGGCGGAACTTCAGTCATTATTAGGACGACAGTCCTCCACCTCCAATCTGATGGAATGGTGGAAAGAATGAATCGGACTATGGGAAAATATTGTCAAAGGTTATGTCGGATCATCAGCGTGACTGGAGTCCGTGAATGCACGCGGCAATCGCCGGTCTCGATACTCTTTGATAGGGAAATCCGATTACCCTGCAACTTGAAAGTCGGTATTAGAGCCGGCGAAACCGAAGTAGTCGATGACGAGTACGTGGAGAACTTTCGCCTAAAAATGGAAGCCATCCACGAAAAAGTGCAAGATTGAATTCAAGTAACAAACAGCAGAAGGTGTTCTCGTTTAGTTGTATCGACCACAGAGGCGAAGAGGAAGCTATAGACGGATTGGGACGGTCCCATTTAAAGAATCTATGATTTGATCTACCGCATCTAAAAGACAGCGATGGAAAATGATGGTAGTTCACATAAATTGTCTACCACATACTGGTCAAAATGAAACAGAGGGAGATCAATCGGTAAAGATCGCACGTGCAACATTGCGACGAACTTTCTCGGGAAGCTCGCGCACCAAGGATCGCTTCGATTCTCCCTATACAAAAAAAACACAAATTAAACGGTATAATTACAAAATGAAATTGAATGACAGTAAGAACACAACATCCAGCGGTAATTTACAGGATAAACTATGTAGACGATGACAGCGATGAGATTCGGCGGAAGACGGTGGAACGGCGGCAAGAATCGGCGTAACGGGATTGCTTCGAGCGCCACCTGAAGGTTCGGAACCCTGCTACTGGTCAGGATTCGGAACGGCGGCGGCGGTGTCGGGTGCTATAGTTACGGTGCGGTAAACTTAATCCATAACAAACTTGAAGAGTACTTCGGTAAGGGCTGGAGCTGCAGCAGAAGAGGCATGCTCAAAAAAACACAAAAAATATCAAGATCTAGAGAAAGACTATATATTTATGGGACTTGCTTTCAAGGCACTTGTTGCAAGGAATCACGAGATTTTCTCAATAGAATAGGCAGAAGTTTAATTGCGGAATCCGGCGACAAACGCGCTAAGCAATTTTTATTCCACTTGGCTATCCAACGCGGAAATAGTTCATGTATCTTGAGTACTCTCCCGGCGGAACAACAGTTGGACGAAATTTATTTGATATAGTTATTGTTTTCTTTCTATTTTAAATATTTCGTTTAAAAAAAAACAAAATTTAACATAAAATTTACGCAAAATATCCAAATTTCATACGGTTGCAACACAGCGCAAAATATGCAAAAGTAAAAGAATGTACGTGTCGCTTAACCAATCAAATGCGAGGATTTCAATATGGCACGGTTGCAACAACAAATTTCCGGTAAAGCTCAAAATTTCGGTACTTAAAAAACATATTTGCAAAAATAGGCAAAAAGATCCTATTTCATAGTGCGTTTTCTATTTGCCTAAACTTCAATTTCGAGTAGGGACAAACTGGAATTCCCGTTTCGATACGTTCAAACAAATTAAACCGTTTTTAATTAACTACGCCTTCCCCTAACATCGGAAAAATATGGGACTGGTGTCAAATTTCAAGTTTTTTAAGAGCGCACCTAACCGATGTAATCCCGAGTTAATCGACGGTTGTTATTTATAATGAGTTAATTATACTTATTCAAATAGTCGGAATGAAATCTCCAAATTCGGCAGTCCAGGAATGCCCTTTTGTTCCTTGGAATATGAGGTTAAAAGGCGCAATCTGTTATTACGTTGATATTTTCCTTAAACTGCACGACCTTCTTGGGTTCAATCCTGGATTTTCGTATACCATTAGAAAACTGAAATCGATTAATAGGTAATTCTGGCTAGAGAGCAGCATTGTGCGCGAAGAACAAAGAGACTTGTTCGAAGTTCCAGATGAATATTGCTTATTTCATTGCATTGCAAATGACGTGACGCTGGGCCGAGGAATTGCTGTTGAGCTTAAATCCCTATTCCAAAAATCGGTTGTGGGTTGGACTGATTGGATTGGCGTGTGGTACACAATATGCTAGGGATTATATTTGGCGACATCGAAACGGGTTTGTAGTCTTGGTATTAAAGACTTTATGGAGTCAACTTGCAAGAATGTTGACTGCTTCTTCTTTGCCAAAGGAAGACGCACCAGACGCGATGAATGTCAGTTCTGTCACAGAAAAACAGTAATCCAGAATACTCTTGAATTTCGAAAACAACGCGAAAGGAGGACGCAACAATCTTAAAGAGGGGACAGTGTACCAAAATTGTAGGCGACAAGGATATTGACAGGGACAGTCCGTCATATTCTTGAAATGGGTATGGTTAAATAAATTTTGTTAATTGTTTCATTACAAATAAGTTATTAAAGAAATAAAAGTTCGCTACACATCCAAGAAATTTAACTCACCATTGTCTGACAGTATTTCATAATAAGCGGAATTTTTATGGGGAATCAAATCTTCAACGTCTCCCTGATGCACTTAAGCAAAGTGCACTATGGAATATAAGATATTTGCAAGTAAGTCTTCATCACACCTTCATCTACCGCCTTTCTTTAAGATGTAAAGTAAACAGAAAAGTCTTCCACCGAGGCGAGCGATTTTCCATCACCAATCACCTAAGAAGACATTCGGTAAACCCAACAGCTTCTCAGTTCAGCTAAATCATCTCTTATTATGGCATATTTGAGTTCATCTCCCTAATCTGACACGAACACCAAAAACAACAAACCTGTCATCAACAGCGAGCAATACATATATGCATTCCAGTGTAGCCACAGTTTGATTACATTCCGTTCTTATGAGCTATACATTTACCTACAGAATTGGGACAGCTCTTCCATTGAGTATTTTGTAGAATGTTTTAAATTGATTCATTCTAGATGAAGTGTTTATTATTACGAGACAGATTGCCTATTTTTTGCCACGCTACTTCACAGTAAAATCAAAAGCGAATTTAGATACATAGTTTACAATGGGTAGGTATTTGTAGGCAATACTTAGTGCTTTGATCCATTAGATCTTTACTAAACGTCTTAGATAGTCCTTTCAAAAAGGTTTATTATGCTTTTTGAAACGTAGTACTACCTAAGTAGATCCTCAATCAGATGCCCGAATTAGAACGACAAAAAATGTTGCGATCTAACTTTATTTATATATAATTACAAATTAATATGGTCAAAAACTTAAACACTAGCACATTAAAAATGTTTAGGTACTATTCTATAATACGCAGACTATAATATAAGAAATTAAAGGCTAACAAGAAAATGCATACCTATATATACATATTAACACATCATAAAAAAAGCAATTTCTGTGTTGAAATGCAACCAAAACGTTGTTATTAAAATCACTTCATAATTTTTAAAGTGGGTTAAGAACAGAAATAACTGCATTCAAGTCTAATTGAATTGAATACAACGTTTATGAGTTTCACTCCATACATATGACCAATGCGTTTGTTTAAAAATAGGTACCAAAATCTGAAAGCATATGCAAACCACGAAAACAATTTGGGTCGTGTCTCGTAAAATATCTACAAAAAAGATTAATCGAATTAGTAACGTTTTTCATATCACAACTTTACGATTTGACTTCAGCAAAATTTTGACAAAATGTGAGTCATTTCGCACGCTTAAAAACTACAGAACAAATATACTGCCGGTGCGTACTTCTCTCATCACCTTTCGTCATTTTAACACCCACCAACTTGTCATCCGTCAAATTACATTTTAAACTTAAAAATACAAAACGCTTATTTTATTAATACACATCAAAAAGCTGTAAAAATAAAAAAAACGAACTTATGAGGATTGCGCAGTGTTCTTCGTATCCTTCTTCTGTCGTCTTCTAACGAGAAATCCTCTGATGCCCGCCTGAATTTTCGTCGCGGATTTTTCCTCTAACTCTGTCGACTGTTTATTTTTTCCTCCCTGGTTCGTTTTGATCTTTTCCGCTCCTCGTAATTTTCCGGAACTCTTACGCCTTATACTTCGCCGTTGAGAACTGTTCTCGACACCACCATTCTGTAAACGATTAAATTCTGTTTAGAAGATAAAGGAAAGGCAATTTCATAATGTAAGCAGGCAGTTTGGAGATAGGTATTTTTAAATTTATTTTGTATTGCGTTATTTTCGAGAATAATAAAAATAAACTTGGAGATTATTTGAGACAGCAGTTTGAGATATGTATTAACGCAATATTCGTCTTTTATACTCATCAAGGAATACTTGCAGGGAAATGTTCGTCAAATTTACTTGTCACTCATCATTCACTCGAAGTTAATTTTGTAAAGATCAAATTTGGTTTGATAATAATAAATTGATACAGAAAACCACGGTACACTATGGGGAGTAATTTGTTTCTCTGCCACGTGTAAATTGCTAACTGTGAGTTGGTGGAAGGATGGTGTGCCCATTTTGCCCTGTCTTGTGATTAATCCCCACGATGTACATCCCGGCGACCATTACTATCCCGCCTTCGGTCATCCCGGCGACGACCTATCCCGGCAACTTTTGCTTTCCCGACATCGGTTATCTCAGCAATTCACACTTTCCTAATGGCGTCTGCCCAACCTCATTTTTCTTTGGTTTTTTTACATAAATAAATGGTATACTTTAGAAGTGGTTGTCATAGAAGGTACCGAAAGAGGTTGTTATTGTGCATTATTAACGTAGTGTAATTAATTCTTAGAAATATAGGAAACCGAAGTATGTAAGGAAGTTCAAAAAGCTATCTTGTTTACACAATTGCCATCGATGCAAAGGACGTCTATAAAATAACAAATAAGAAAACCTATAGTACGGGAGGTAGCGTCCTCTATTTGACCGGACCATTTTCGCAAAGTTCATCTTTCTACTATAGATTTTTGATCCATAACCTATCAACGATAGGGGCGTCAGCTGGTTCAAAAGCGTGGCTTAAGATGGCGAGAGACTGCGAAAGATGTAAAACAAAATTGTTTTTCGGACCATTTTCGCAAAGCTGAAAATGGTATATCTAATAGTGTACAATGTAAAAAGAGCATAAATAACTGTCAGCTGATATTTAAATGTGGCAAAACCTGTTAGCTGGGCGTCCAAAGTGTAGCGTAGTGTTAGCGCGCGCGGCGACTTTAAATTTTAATGACCCAGCTAACACATTTTTCCACGTTGTCGTGTCAGCTAACAAGTGGTTTCCTTTTTTTTGCGCCATAAACTGATGAGGTACTCATTTCCATGCATGCTGATGTCATATTATTGGAGAAAAATATGATTGAAAGAGAATACATGAGTAAAATGGTATCACATACTGTATAATAATATTATACATGAAACATTGTATTTTATAATTTGTAACGTGCGTTAAGGACATATAATAAATCAAAATAGTCAAAACAAACCAAAAAAAGGAAACTAATAGCCCTAACCACGGCTGCGGCTGCTCACGGAGAGACTGTAGGTATGATTGTGTGTGATTATCTTTCAGGCGCTACCAACTTTTATTTCCCTGTTAGGGAGCCGTGCCCAAAAATTAAACAAGTTAAAAAGTAATCGTAAACGATTTACATAAAGGGCATTTCCACTTGCATTCATTTCCCATTTGTAAGATGCAACTTCTGTTAAAATCGTAGAAATCCGGCCACAAATATGAAAGATAGCGTTGCACATGGGCAATCCATTGTTGACGTGCTACTTCAATTTCAGTTTATGCGAAGAATTTCATTTCAATGCTTTTCTAAATAAGAAAGTTGGAACTGCACATGCGCATACCTAAATTTTAAAACTAATGTTAGATTTTCCTTTGTTCCAAGCGCCTAAGTATCAAATTTCACTTAAATAGTTCCATAGATAAAAAAGTTGGCACTGCGCATTCGCAAAATAAAATTTTGAAACTAGCGCTAGATTTTCCTTTATTCCAAGTGCCTATGTATCAAATTTCGTTTAAATTCTCCCATAAATAAAAAAGTTGGCACTGCGCATGCGCAAAACCAAATTTTGAAATTGGCGTTTGATTTTCCTTTATTCGAAGTGCTTATGTATCAAATTTCGTTTAAATTCTTCAATAAATAAAAAAGTTGGCACTGCGCATGCGCAAAACCAAATTTTGAAATTGGCGTTTGATTTTCCTTTATCCCAAGTGCCTATGTATCAAATTTCGTTTAAATTCTTCCATAAATAAAAAAGGTGGCACTGCGCATGCGCAAAACCAAATTTTGAAATTGGCGTTTGATTTTCCTTTATCCCAAGTGCCTATGTATCAAATTTCGTTAAAATTCTTCCATAAATAAAAAAGTTGGCACTGCGCATGCGCAAAACCAAATTTTGAAATTGGCGTTTGATTTTCCTTTATTCGAAGTGCTTATGTATCAAATTTCGTTTAAATTCTTCCATAAATAAAAAAGTTGGCACTGCGCATGCGCAAAACCAAATTTTGAAATTGGCGTTTGATTTTCCTTTATCCCAAGTGCCTATGTATCAAATTTAGTTTAAATTCTTCCATAAATAAAAAAGTTGGCACTGCGCATGCGCAAAACCAAATTTTGAAATTGGCGTTTGATTTTCCTTTATTCCAAGTGCCTATGTATCAAATTTCATTCAAATACTTTTATAAGTAAAAAAGTTTGCAATTCGGTTTATAAATGGTCGAGATGCGAAAAGGGCAATGTGAATTTTGAATCGATTCGATTCAACTTTTGGCATTGCGTATTATATGGCTAAATCTATGCCCATATTGAATTTCATGCAATTCAGTTCATAACTAACGGAGATGTAAAAGCGATCGAACATTTCTAAACAAAGTTATGGTTCACACGGACAGATAGATGGATAGACAGACAAAGGAACAGACGGAGAGACCAACCGGCAGGCGACAGATAGCAATGCAAAATTATAAACGATCTCTAGGATCGTTAATAAACGGCAAAAGCGAAAAATTATGGAACATGTGAAAAACGGTTGTTTGTTTTTTTTACAATAACTTTTTTTGTTAGCGGTACAGAAAAAATTCCTTCCTTGGTACAAGACTCGACACCATAACGAACCAAATAGCGAAAAAAGTAGAACAATAGCTCTTAAGATAAAAAACTAGTAGCGTCGCAAAGTTAGCGGACGGACGGACGGACAAAGTGGCCACAATAGCGCATTTTTTTTTTAATTTTTGTGGAAATGCGCTAAAAATAGCCCTCTTGTGGTCGAGGAAGCTAAGGAGAAAATAAGACAAACACTCCCGCAGACCCGGTCTGTTTTCTTGTAACGCATTTTTTTAAAGAATTGTCTAAGAAATGTGTTATTGGTTGCGTTTTGTCCTAACAGGAAAATAAAAGTTAGTAGCGCCTAAAATAATCTTACACAAACGTACCATAATCTCTCCGGAAGCAGCCGCAGCCGTGGTTAGGGCTATTAGCTCGGCTATTAGTTTCCTTTTTTTAGTTTGTTTTGTCTCTTTTGATTTATTCTATGTCCTTAACCACGTTACAAATTATAAAATACAATGTTTCAATTTATGTATAATATTATTATACAGTATGTGATACCATTTTACTCATGTATTCTCTTTCAACGCTACGCTACACTACACTTTGGACGCCCAGCTAACAGGTTTTGCCACATTTAAATATCAGCTGACAGTTATTTATGCTCTTTTTACATTGTACACTATATTAACATTTTTTTCTTACGTGTTTCTTAGCCTCTCATACCATCACGCCACGCAGTCGCGCCAGCTGACGCTTGTTTTAAGTGTTAACTAAGTAAAAACTACCAGGCAGAATAAAAAGTAATTGTGCGAAAATGACCCGTAAAAATAGGACGCTACCTCCCGTACTACTAATTCTGGTGAATTGTTTCAATATAATATGCTTCATGTTTGCCGCATCTTAAATGTTTTCCAGGCCCCCCCCCCCCACGATCGTTGCCGGGTGACTGAAGCCGGGATGTACATTGTTGCCGAGATTATCCATCGCTGGGATAACCGTAGCCGGGAAGTAAATGGTCGCCGGGAAATCGGTGCAGGGATGGACATCGCCGTGATGGGAATCGCCGGGCAAAAGCAGAAAAGGCAGGGAAACGAAAAACAAGTAAACACGTCAATATTTTAGACACATTTCCTTGGCTGTGGAGACCGTGAAACATGACTGATACAGCCTCCAATTTCATTGACAACTTTTGGCAGATTCTGATAGAAACCTTCGATCACCTTAGATCCATATTGAAATTTCAGACCAGCGCCACAGTGGAAACGTCCGAGTGAATCCTGCATAGTGTAATGTTGGCTAAAACAAGTCCGTAAGTTTTCTACTAATTGGGTTTGAAATTAGTAATCAAGACCGATGAGACTTTGGCCACTAACAGTACCTTTTTAAATAAGTGGAATTAATTGCTCGTGAGTCGCATTTAGAAAACGGCTTACGCGCTTACCGTATTACTAATAGTTTAATACAATAGAAAATGATAATTAATGGCATTGTTAGGTGTTACGTTTTTGTTTTGAGTTACCTTGGAAAAAGAAAGGAAAAATAAACGTCTTGGCACTGCATGGTGGCAGCGGATTGATGAATATTTTGTGCCTGCTTTATTCGACCTATTTGCTCGACGAAACCACATGCGAAGAGTTAAACATTATTGCTCGAGTACAAAAAGGAACCACCCCGGATTTCGGAGGGCCTGGTTTTAACTGTGCGACCTGTAGAAGAATTTTCGGTTACAATGTGTTATACGGGCCCCGAGTTACGACCATGAAATTAGTAAAAACCGCTAGAGCGTACCTTATTTAAGCGTTTTCAACAAAAAAATTACGGTAGAAGCCCGAAATTTTCCACAATCTTAATAAGAAATGTCGAAATGTGAGGTTATGTTACTTAATCATGACTATTTTTATGTTGGTAAGAGTGTACGTATATACCTGAGTGCTTCACTTCAATTTTTAAGAGGTTATGTAAACAGTTTTCGACGATTTTTGCAAATATTTCAATAAACGTTAAAAATATTAGAAAATCTTGATGGAAAACCACTGACGTGTGTGTAATTATATCACAATATGTAGTAGAAAATAGTTCTCTACATGTTTTACACAATTCATATGTAAAGTATTTACAGATGAGCACCATTTTATACATGCTTCATAATTACAATATGAATTTAACAATTCAAAACATGACATAACTACCCTGTAACTCGTTTTATTCACTTAAGAAAACGAGAGTTCGGTGAGAAAAAGGCAGACCGTGGAAGATGCGAGAATGCCCCTTCCTCTCTCTGGTGTTTAAGACTGTCGATATGGAAAAGGAGGCCAATGTAAGATGCGAGAGGTACCCCTTTCCCTCTCGCATGTGCAAGGCGGTCGAAGCTAATCGGGGGCTCATACGAAAAAAGCGTTCGATACGGAAAAGTCCGCCTGTGGAAGATGCGAGTGGTGCCCTTCCTCTCTCGGGTGCTCAAATCGTTCGATAGGGAAAAGGCGGTCGATACGAAAAAGGTGGTCGATGCATAAAAGGCAGCGCATGGAACATGCGAGAAATGCCCGTTTCCTTCTCGAGTGTGTAAGGTGGTCGATAGGGAAAGGACACAATGTGACTCTCTGTACGACGTCGTTCTTCTCTAAGGTGTTCAAGTTTAGACTGTGTGCGCTTTTAAAAGTGGTTATATAAAAGTGAATCCACATGGGAGTGTCGGTTATTTTGTGTATAAGTCGAAGTAATCTTAAAAATTCTATTGTGTATTATACCTATTATACTAATTTTATTACATTAACTATTAATCCAGCATATTTCAATTTAGTAGACGAAGAAGTTGGCGCATATATCTTACAAAAAATTAAGCTATCTCTATTGAATATTACCAGATTTGCAGTTTTGGCAACTTAAGAATAATAAACGTATAACGCTATACACGCGAATTTCAATACGGATGACACAAATTCTGGAGGGGCTCAATGGTTTATTGCGAAACATTGGCGACATGCTTATTTTTGGCCGAATGATTGAAGTGCATGACAAATGATTGCGTCGCTTATATGAAGCAAACGTAATACTAAATAAACCAATAAGGGGCGTTGAAAAAAGCGGCAGAGCACCTCGGTGTGACCTCACGGAGTCATTGGATTTGATCCATTTTCAATAGACTTGTTACATATGGCATATAAGTCTACTGCGCAAAGTTTCAACCGAATAGGTTCAAACGACCCACGGGGTCATTAGATTTGACCCATTTCGCGACTCCATTCCGCCCTTGTTCCTACCATGAATTCGTTTGCTTCTTCCATTCCTTTTTACTGTGATATAATCTAATATTTTTAGAATTTCAGCTCCGTTAAGTCATTATTAGCAGGTTTTAGTTTCCAATAGTATATGAAAACGAACATTAAAACTGCAAGGCCACGCAGGTTTACTCCGGTGCTGACCTGAGAAATTGCAAGAGAAATGGGGGGTTAACTAGAAGTACTAATTTATAAATTTCATCTCGCTCATTTAATTGAGTATAATTAACAGTAGTCAATTAAATGAGTTACAGTAAACAGCATCCGATTAAGCCGTGAGTTTCATTAGAAGCGGGCTTAAACAATTGAGATTTTGGAATATGTATGTGTTTTTGTATGTGGTCGCTAAAGACCTTCTCATCGATGATTTCCCAGCTTTATGTCCTTTTTGTCAGCTCCCCTGTTGCAACTGTGTACGACACCCCATTGTCATGTAGGTTTCTTCCCATTGGTTATGAATACGATACCCATCTGGTGTCTACTCCGCCACCTTGTTTCCCTATTGGGCCCATAATATAATTATTAGGGGGGCGATAGCGCCCGCACGCTACCGTATTTTCTATTTATATCCGCACGTAGTCTATGCCCTCACAAACACACTTAACGTGAAGATCCTCATTAACCACAATCAGCAATACTCTCCCTGAGTCATCCTAGAACATATTCGGGGCAGTTGACGTCTCCACTTTCGAAATTATAACTATGTCTATACTCCACGCTCTCGGATTGTGTCTCATTAGCTCGCTAGTTAATTGCCTGGGAAAAGTAATCAGCACCGGTCTGACGGGCGATAACACAATCTTAATGTCTTTTACGTGACTAAAATAGCTAAATGCAAATTATTCGTAGCTATGTCATAAAGTAACATGAGAAACGATCTGGTATGTTTTAATAGATTGCCTTTATCCGTACTTGATTGGGTCGAGTAGGCGCAGTATATTAGTTAACTAATAAAGAAGGCCGATTTAACCTATTAGCACTATTTTGTAGACGGTTTTCATGAAATTGAAAAAGTAGGGGTGCAATAGAGAGGGTATATTTTTCGGGGACCAAGTAGGAAGTCAGTCATCAACGGAAAAACTAGTTTCATTTTAATCCGCGCGTAAAAGAACCCAAAATTAGCGCAAAAGCCGTCCGTCAGTCGAAATTATCATTACGAAAGTGTTGTACGTGACGCACTTTAAAATAAATCTACGGAAAAGGCCTCCTTAGTGATGCAGATGTTTCGTGAGAAGGCAAATTACCCGGACGTTTCGTGAACCCATTCACAAAAGATTATCGTTAAAATTCAGTAGACACAAAATGTTGCAGTAAAATAAGCGTACGAACGTTTTAGTGTTGAGAATTATCAAAAAATTATGAAGGTACTAACTTACTAGCAGAAGTTTAGAGTAACAGTTTCAATCAAAAATTCCACTTCGAAAGGGAAAGTTTAAAAAAACAAATTAAATCAGTTTCGGTTTGACCTTAAAGTGCACTATTCCGAAGTAGGAACGCGGGTTGAAAGCAAACTATAAAAGTAGACGCTCAATTGCAGAAGAAGAGGTAATCGTACAAAAAATCCAAAACACTTCAGCAGTATTTCTTCCGGAGATCCACCACTCGTACCATAGGGAAATCATCGATTATAGAAAACATAATTTATGGTAATGCAATTATTTTTGATTTGTATTCAAAAAAACTATCGGTTCTAATGAAGAAATTGCATTAAATTTTATTGAAAGTTGTGATAATCCACCCTGATGGTTAGGCAACACACGTTTACAGCTGAAACAAAAATATAATATGCTCTGTATATAACCAACGACCGTTTTGCGCAGGTGCGGAATACTAGGGGATTTTGGTAACGAAGCTAGGGGAGAATGGGAAGAAGATGGCGATGAGGCCGACGGAAGACACACGCTTTCCCGGGTTTTTTTTATTATTCTTGATTATTTTGGGTGATGGTGTTTTGAAGGTGTATTTACAGGTAGTAACCATTTTATTCTTTCTTGTACTAGCTATTTAATCATGGAATTCTTGCCTCAATTTGATATTATTTACATTTTGCTGATTTTGCATAAACTACGATATCTGAATCATGGCGTACTCTATGCATTTGTTTCGTGTACCGTTAGATGAATCCTGTTTGTAATACTGTACAGATGATTATGCCATTATTTTGTTTAATTAAGTAATTTACTTCTGTTATTCATGAGGAGTTGATTATCGGTGTGATGTTGCTCTGTTCGATTGACCCGTAACTATTCCGTGAGGGAAGTACCTAATACAGTTTGATGTTCGCTGTATCTGTTACTTGCTGATTCGTGGCGCGCTGCATTTCTGTGCGTTAGCTATACGCAAGGGGGGCTCTCTTAATTGATGTGTCGATGTTTGCGTGTGCGAGTGGGTTATTCTGTCTCCGTGGAGTAGGTACCTAATGCAGTTAGATCTTTCGCTGTATCTGTTACCTGCTCGGCTCATGCAGGCTGCATTTCTGTGTCTCGCAATATGAGATGGGGGCCCTCTCAGTAACATTTCCTCTATTTAAAATATGTTCTGTTTGAGCGATAATCGATTTTCACATGAATACTTGCTATTGACCAATGGCATTCTCTCATGTACTTTTCGTGGTAAATTTAAATTATGTTAACTGAAGGATGAAGTAGAGCCACACCATTTACATGTTTCCTATGTACATGCAATTTGTTTATTTGATGAGTTGTATTATCTCAATTGATCGTACAGGTATTTTGATGTGTTTTTGTACTGAATTGATTTATCATGTTTTCCACTGCATTTATGATGTCTTGTGAATTTTGATTTTATGAACTTGTTTAATTGCATTTGATTTGATTATCTGATTTTTATCATACCATTTGAGATGTTTTATTTATGTGTATTTTCTCTTGCATTTTATTGCTGTAGGTGATTTATTTCATGTATTTGTGTGGCCTGTGCCAGGGTTTTAGTCCCGTAGAAGGTTTCCCTGGCATGGTCTTGTGTGTGCGTTAATATATTTATTTGATCTTGTCATTTCTTACGCACAAAAGTTCTGTCTTTTATTTAATTCCCTTCCCGATTATGTCTCACGTCCCAACACATAAAAGAACCGATTACACAACGTAGGAGTCCATTTGTGCCACCCATATCGAACCGACTGTCATCCAAATTCAAAAGTGCCGCGAGACTACCATCGTTTCGACTTGAAAGGTAGGTGGCTCTGCTTGTAGTTTTTGTCAGAGTTGCCAACCGTAAGTATAGAGTAAGTCAACGTTTTCCGTGTCTGCTTGATAGACCCCCCCTAGGAACATTACAAAGTAATGAGAACATTTTTAAAACGAAATCAACCGACTAATTTACTAAGTAGTCTGAGGATATCGAAAGATTATTTCAGCAAATAATTTCAAGAGCTTAAAAAGTAAAATTCATAAAAGTAGATACCTAATTTAATTTGGACAAAGATTAATTCCAATCCTCAAATGTAAGTGAAAGTGTTCCTGCAGGAAAGCTTCTGTTCAAAGGTTCAGTTTCAACTTATCGAATTGTATGTAATCTAATTATCGAACAACTGTTTTTGTTAGTTTATCGATGGCAGGAATCCATACCTAAACTTAATCCGACAGGTACCTATAAATCCCATAAAACTAAAGTGACGGGTCAACATCCATCTTAAAATTGGAAATGACTGTCAACTGAAATTACATTTGTGTTTAGATTAAATCTGTTGGTAATTAATGTAGTAGCATACGACAACAAAGTCTTTACAAATCGGTGTTTAATGGTAAAGTGGCTAGTGTCTACGTCAAAAAACAGACATCACTTTCTACAGGTACACTATCGGTTATTACGTTGCGTATGGTGGATTAACGCCAACACCGTTCGTAAATTTTTCCACAATTTTTACTATTTTTGAGTCAGCATTACATTTTACACATGCGGGCAAGGTAAAAATGTCTCATATCAAAGTCAAATGTTGACAGGTTTGTTTGGCATTTTCACACGGCTTATTTAAATTTTTACGTACGCTATTATTCATACGGTGTCGTAACATTTGAAAACGAGCCAGATCTATTATCTCAAAATATAGAAAGAGAATATTATGTGATGTCGTTGGTGAAATACAAATTGTCATTGTTCTATAAAATAGAGAGTTGCGCAGGAGCACAAAAACGGAGATATTTTTCAAACCTCCATTATGAAGGTGTAAAAATTGCAGTTTCATGGGGGCCTGTAAAAATGGGTATAAAGATGTGAAAAAAGTATTTCATGGAAATAGAGCCCCTAAATGCTTTCCAACACCTTTCCATGTCATTCTTGCGCTTTTCCAATTCTGTTTATACCATTACCACGCCTTTTTTGGGTATTTTCCGAGACGTGAACTCACTGCGACCCCTGTTTTGATTTTGAACAAGCAGTTCTCAAAAAACTCACTGAAACAACCGAAAACAGGGTAAACATTCCGATCAAATGGACTGTGAAATGAATAAATTAATGGACCTAGTCAAAGGCGCGAACTGGCAAACGCGCGAAGTAAATCTTCGTCAAGTTTTTTGCAATTTTCTGCGCAATGTTCTTAATTTTTTGCCTTCCGTATGAACCTTCTACTAAGTATTAGAAAAAAGGATGAATGAAATCGGGAAAGTCGTCTAGTAAGTTGTTCTTCTGTTCAACTTACAATCACGGGTGGTTTCAAGAGAGTTTCAAAAATGGCCCGCGTAAATTTTGTCAATCGCGGAACAATTTTAAGGTAACTGTGAATCTGAATTGGAGTAGGGCCCTAGCTAGTGTACAAAATTATACGAATAACCAGTCGGAAATTAAATATGTAATCCAGTTTTGGTGGTAAAGAAATTCTAAAAAGACCACGCGTTTTGGTGCAGCGCGTAAACTGTTATCATCGCAAATGGCATTAGTTCAGTTGTTACACCAAGAAAGTTAATTTTAATCACGAACGTATAAGTTAGGAAAACCCACCGAACTACTTCTGACCTCATATTTTCAAGAAATTGAGATATAAACAAAAGCCCATTGTAAAATAGTTTGCGTTAAATAAGTAGAGACAACTATTGTTATGTCTACAACTAGTTTTGAAAGTGATACTTTTTTTCATGAATTTGCACGAAGCCCGGGTTAATTAAACAGAAAAAAATCTCAAACATAAAGCCAAGAAATTATCGAGTTCGGTGTAGTTTGGGGTTTGGATTTTTTTTATTCTTGTACACTAATTTACGTTTTTGGAGCGATTTGAACGCGGTCGAGAAACGTAAAAGTTCATTATCCAGAAATTTTTCATACAACGAGGGGCAATTGTGTTAGGGCGAGTCACAAAAGTTCAACTACGTATCACCCCAAAAGCGACCCAGTTTTCAAGTTTTCTTGGAGGGGGCCTTTTTAAGGGAGGATCGTACCGTTTGTAATCTAACTGTGTTTGCAAGAAAACGAAGATATCTTTGTGTTTCGTAGTGTTAGCGATAGCTGAATTTCTAGCGATTTATGGGGCAAATAAACAACAACAAAGCGTAACGAACAACAACTTAATCAAATCCATTCTCTCTTTGTTCATTTGTATGCCTGCGCTCTAAAGATAAAACAAAACAAAACTGAACATCCATGCTATCTAGCGGTCAGTCTAGAAAATAAATAAAGTTTATAATTCAACACTTTGGGATCTTGGAAATTCAAGAAGAACATTTTGGAGGAGGTGAAGAGATGCAACACGAGCAGTCCCGAGCAAGTGAAGCAGCAATAATGAAAGCAAAGAAGGGAACATCAAAACATAGCAAACCAATAATATTCAAGAAGAAATGCAGCAACTAACCAACGTAATCGCGATGTTTATTAAAGAAGACCAAGATAAAATGGAGAAGAAAATAGGAGAAGTAGAAGAGGGAATGCTTGATAAAATCCGGCAAAAATTCAGAGAAAAACAGATCCAATTTGAAAGGAAGATAAACACTGACCAAGCGAAGCTGAGAGAAGAAACAAAAGAAGAAATTAAGGAAAATCGTTTAGAAATCCAATGAGAAATGATTCAGGAGCAAAAGAAAGTCAAATAGTTTAGCTGTTCTGATATTTTTAGGACTTCAGATTTTTATGTTAATAAGGTCGGTCAACTCGGGCCAAAACTCCCAGTGATTGTTGTTTTGCAAAGCACATCAAGTTTTCTTCGTTTAATAAACAGAAAGGGGTACTGTAACAGGTGGTCCCGTTTTCGGCTTTAAAGTTTTTTGTTAAGTTTACAAATTAGGAAACTTTATACGGGTACCGCTTCGTAATGAAAGAGAACAGAACTAATATTCGAGAAAATAGAGCGCGTCAAGATAAGAAACGAGTGTTCAAGCAGATAATAATCGATTTTTTTTAAAGAGTAAAATTTATTTTCTGCAAGAGGGGTTTCTAACTCCTGTGAATGTAACGAAGCCATTACACCCGATCCAGTCTATGGACCACATCACGATTACTCTGGAGCTATGTAAATAAATGAAGTTACGTTTAATCTTGGCTATTTATCGACTTCTCGGGCTGCATTGTTCGTCCTCGAATTGATACGCGGACAACTGTTCTCCCCTGGCTTAGGTAAGTATAGAATTAGTTATACAGGGTGGTGACTTGCGTAACGCATCATAGGGATTTCAATGTAAAATTCATAACATGCGATTATTGGCTCCCCAAATTATTTTAGAGCAAAATTGTATTAAGGTTTTTTGTAGAAAAATTTTTTTTACGTCAGTCAACCGTATTAGTTTTCAATTTTTTGCATAATCAAGACGGAAAATTGGAAAAATAAAACCCGCATCTTTTTCAATAATCTGCGATGCCATGGAATTTTATAAAACAAAAAGATATCCAGTTATCAATTAGCAGCAGTTCGAAATGGATTTTATGATCGAATTGGTAACTGTCTTGCAGTTAATGGTGACTTATTCGAACATTTATTGTAAATTGTTATAGGAAACCGTTTTTAGTAATTTGGTCTTTCTTTATGTTAAATTCGCTGTTCTAAATATAATACTTTTTGATAGAATTTGATTTGTTTTATAGCAGACATTCCATGGCATGACGGATATTGGCGTTCTTTTTGTATTATAAAATTCCATGGCATCACAGATTATTGAATAAGAAATTTTTCTATTTTTCCAATTTTCCGTCTTTATTATGCAAAAAATTGAAAACTAATATGGTTGATTGACGTAAAAAAATTTTTTCTACAAAAAACCTTAATATATTTTTGCTCTAAAATAATTTGGGGAGCCAATAATCGCATGTTGTGAATTTTACATTGAAATCCCTATGATGCGTTACGCAAGTCACCACCCTGTATAATATATAATAATTTTGGCAATTTTGCGTAAAAAAACACTTCACTCACAATCGACCGTCGGGGTCCATTAATCAAATTTTACGCATAAAAAGTACAATGCAATCTGGCGGTCCTTATTAAGTTATAGATGGAACGAATGAGAGTATCAAAACTGGAGGAAAAATTTGAATTAAAATGCCCAATTGTAGACATCTGACGAGCAGATTCAGCTAACGGCATAGTAAAGTAATGGTGACTGTAAATCTGTTGTTCATTTGACGCGTTTGACGCTTGATGGCTCAAAATTGAGATGCATAGAAGTTCCTCGCCGTTTATTTGTAAGCGAACAAAACAAAGAAAGAGAGTTATTGGTCTTTATTGTGTCTTTGTAAGTAAGCGCGTTTCTTCTTTTGAAATTTGTAGCTATTACATACGATGGGTTCCTGCTTTAAAAAAGGGATACATCTTGAGAAAGGGTCCTAATTATTATTATAAACATACTTTCGTTACTCAATCGTCAATTGAACGTCAAAAGTGCGAGTAAACATCTGCGTAACTATTAGTATTATGTTGGCAATGGTGCGACGATCTTGAATCAGAATCAATCTAAATAAAACTCGTAGTATTTTTGTAAACAAAAAAGTTAAGATGTCATCAAAATTGGTTTATGTTTTTAATAAAAATATGAAATTTATTGATGCAATTCAATTCGTCAAAGTATTTTAAGATTTTTGGCATGCTTCAAGTAATGAAGATATGGTTGTTTCCGTTGGAAATACTCCAAAATATCTGTTGTAATTAATTTCAAGGCTACGTTCCTTCATTTATTTAAATTAAATTTTATGATTTATTTTCAAATGATATTGACTCACAAATTTATTTCAATGAAATCAATCAACTTTTCTATTACTCATTGATCCATTTCCTCCATAATCTCAACTTCGAAGGGGGTTGTTTGAAGTAATAAGTAAGCACAAAACCCTATACAAATTTTCGGGTTCCCCACACTGTTGCAAGACAAAAGCCAGAACTATTTTCTTTTTATTTGCAAATAAGCCGTGAAGGCAGGTTTGTTTATACTTAGAAACGTGGAGAAAATCGCTAAGCCGTTTTCGTTGTAAAAGAACAGAAGAATGTGTCTGCTTCGAATTCTCAACTTTTCTCTGGCAACACGCGGAAATGTAATTTATTTTCTTAGTTGATAAATCCGAAATTTATTTATACCGCTGTGTCCTTTTGGTTTTATTCCCCCGCATTGACGTATAAGACGCTTCAAGGAATGAAAACCGAATTGTTTCCTGCGTCCCATGGTTAGGAGTGGTACAATAAATTCGTATATTGTGCTGTATAAATATAGCATTTATGATTATAAATTTGCGTAATCTGCTGTCCTCATTTTTAAGTATCTGATATAAACAAGAAGTTTGGCATTCGAAAGATGTTGTAACCACCGCATTCCTGATTTTTGTTTCCCTCCCGCTAAGCAAAAAGGATTGATGGAATGTTTAAATAATCTAATCTTTCTTGCTCAGGAATTCATTTCTAGTATCTGCATAACTTCCGCAGCCAGAATTAAATTAATATTAACGAGGCACATTACGCAGAAATAAGGAACATCATCCAAAATATTGTTCAACAGTATAGGAAAAAAAACAAACCTACAGGTTTAGAACAAAATAAACTGCGTTTTTAACATATTGGAATATATATCCTCCTTTCAGTTACAGCTTCGTACTTCTATACAGACAGTGTCTTTTGAGTCTTCTGTAGACAAACATCCTCTCACCCTACCTAATGCTTTCGACTGGAGGATCATCGTTTTGCAAGTTTTAAAAGAGAAAGCCGTTTTTAATGGGTCCAAAGGTTCCTTAAGAAAAGTTGTTGCGAATATCGGTTTCCTCCATCAAAAATATAATCCAAGAAAAGATTTAGTGGAGTTACCCAAAATAATATTGCATCAAGAGACCATTTAGATGCGTATGTAAAAAATTTGCAATCTGTGTGTGTTTACAACACGAACTTAATTTATAAGTTCGTGGTTTAAAGTGTGCGTTTACAATGAACGTATACGTAAATATTTCATAAACCGTAGCTCGTATATATTCGTATCGTTTCCGTAAATTGACTTCGCTGTTTACAATAGACCCAAGATCATACTTCTCTTTGACCGTACGTAACTTTGAACCATTTTCAACTTTTGCGACTATGCGCAAGACTTACATATCACTTACGTATACGTACGTAAAAATTACGTTAATTATAAACACCTTCGTATGTTTCTATACAGTTCAACTTTGCGAAATTTTTAAGTTTTATGTATTTCTTACGTATACGTTCATTGTAAACAAGGACGCCAATGTGTCTTTTTGGATGAAACGTAGGTACGATTATCCTCCGTGTCAGATGTTAGCATTGCTATTTCGCAATATTATCTGCAGCGCGATTCACTAACCCTTTTACTTGTTTGTTGTGTTATTACTTGTTACAGATTTGCAGAACGCGCCCTTCTGAGATCAAAAGGTTGCGACCCCAAGTTTAACGGTAAATTTTGTTATTTTCGCCGATTCCCTGATTTAATGTGTGATGGCATATTGGTATTCGATACAACAAAATTGTAATTATTACATTTGCTTGAGATTCACTCAACGATTATAGCTTCGTTGTTTCCGTGAAAGCCTGTTTTGACATTATTATTTTGTGCCACTACGTATTGATCCCCTTTTACTAAAAATTATTTAAATTCAAATATTAACTAGAAAGTATTTGATTTCTTAGCTTAACAATACCAGAACAAAGATCTCTTAGTCTGCCTTGTTTCCCCTTTTGGTAACTATTCTCTTCTCTCTTTTGAAAGTGACTAAGGACTATCCGGTTTACTTTTACTGTATGTCGCTTTTGGTTATTTTTGCTTGTGTATAAGAACCCCGAATATTCACCCCAACCCACCTCTACTTTGCCTGAGTTTGCCGTGTGCTTAAATAGGTAATTTTGTTACATTTACTCGCCTGCAAAAAATCCAAAACTCTTGTGTCAGGTATGCGTTTAACATTAAGAAATATGAACATATTTCCCATATTTATCAAGCACATAATATTTTGAACATGGGCGAAAGACGTCATTTACATCTTGCATGTCTGGTTCACAAAATATTAGTATCTGGTGAACCTTTATATTTGTATAATAAGTTAAAATTTCGAAGTAGTATTCACGATCGTAATCTCCGTAACCCATTCTTTCTTGACATACCAAAGCACCATAAAACCCAGTTTCATGGTGCATTTACTTATTTTATTTATTTATATTTATATTTTTTTTTTTTTGCTTTACTTGTATGCTTACTTGTTCTCACCTGGGCTATCATACCATATTAATTATCATAAATTGTTTTAAATACTCCATCATGTTTTTGTACTTTTTTCTGTATCAAGGTTGGGATTAATAGCAGCCTTTGGCTGACACCCCGCCTAAATAAAGCCGTTATTATTAAGCCGTTATTATTTGCCCAAAGTGAACGTAACAATCTTGCATTGCATGATGCTATGTAAACATACCTTGTGATGACGTCATAATACACCGATGACGTCTGCGCAATATAAGGAAAATGCTACTATATAAATAAAATGTGCCATTTATTTATCTACGAATATGCACAAAATTGATTTATTTCTTTTGAATTTGTATTTGCGTAGTTGATAGTTGTTTGTAATTGTGTAATTTATTCAATTGAGATAAGACGCATTAAGTACGAAACATCTGGTATCTAATTTTGCGTACTTTATAAAAGGTTTATTTAAGCGTTAACTTTTGATATTAGGCGAATATGAGTTAATCTCAACAAAACAAACACATCTAGTGCCGATAACGGAATATATAGGTGTTCGACGATGTACACTTTGTTCGGCGTAAGTGGGGACGCTTGATGCGTTCTTGGAAAGCTGGCGTTATCAAGTCTATTTATGATTGGCGGCTTTACTTAAAAGTTCTGGAAGAGATTTTTTATTGTGAAGGTGATGTTTCGTTAAATACTGGATTCAGCGTAAAAAAGGGCCTGCTAGCTGCTGGTTCGCGACGGTTGGAAAAACGTGTAAGTATCTTTACGCTATTTTTATTCGGGATATCCCCCCAATTTGATTAATTGAAGACGTAGTTCGTCATTACTATAATAATTTTGTGCTTATGAGGTATATGAGGGAAGCGTCAGTAGAACGCATCTAATGAGAAGAATTAGGAGAGAGAAGAAATAGATTGGATCTCGAAAGGAGCTTGAGGGGAATTGGGGGGAAACTAAAGAACTTGGGGGAAGCGTAAGAATAACACTTGAGACGACTTATGAGAAAGTTGAGAATCTGAAGGAAAATATCAATTTTACGGAAAATTAGTAGGGTGAGAAGAAATTAATACGCATTGTGCAGAATTTGTGACCCGAAACAACTTAAGAGTGGGAACTTCAGAAGAGGTACTTTTAAGGAAATCTTGAGATGAATTTGAAGGAAGCATTAAAAAGAAATGCAGATAAATCCGAAAATAATTTCATAGACCTGTCTCATCTAGACGTTCCAACGCCCTTTGAGAGTAATCTCCTCCTACACTCCGCTATTAAAATATCAGAGGAATTATAACTTTACGGTAAGGGGTCGAGGAAGAGGACAATGATTGGTAGAAATGAATTCGTTTCGTTGAGACCTTTCATTAGAATACCATGAAGGGTAAATCGTGTGCCCCCGTCCGCTCAATTTCAAAAATTTATTTGGCACTACTAGATCCATGAGTATGCAAAATCTGAGGTAAATTCGTTATCGCATGTGAAATTTAGGTACATTATACTGAAATGGTTTCGGACTTTTTTAATTGTTAAAAATATACGCTATAAATGCTTCTTTAGAGCTTCACGAAAAAATACTATAATATTTTTGTTCATGAGAGAGATAAGCGATTGAATCCGTTTCTCGATCATAAATACTGTGAAAATACTAATAAATATCAGAAATAATAAAATAATACACACAGGTGATGGATGGTGTAACAGGTAAACAGAAAAAATTACACATACACCGCTTCATAGCGAACGTGACCTAAAGTAAGTCTGGCTATAACGGACGCGCTGCCACAATCTCTTCGAGCTAAAGTGTTTCGTTCCGTTCTGTTTAACACACGTGATAAATGTGCAGGTTTGCTATTCGTTCAAAAACGTACACTAGTCGTTGCGTTCAGAAAAAGAGACCCGTTTCGGTTTTTCTAACGGATCAGATTAAAATAGCGAGAGTAAGAGAGCGAAGGATTCTTTCTTGATTTCGTGAGTCGAAACGTACAATTTGGGTGCGTTAGAAATTTGATTATAAGCTGATTTTTCTAGCGATCACGTACTATGTTAGGTACGCAAATTGTAATTCTTAGAAAAGTACGGGGCAGTACCAATTTTGGAGTGACCACGTGTGTGAAACAATTATTTCTTGGTCGGCATTCTTAGCTGGATTGCGAGAAAGATCCTCGCTTGATTCTATTGAGTCGCTGTGAAGATTAGCAGTTAAAAAGAACACATTAAGCGGCGAGACCTCCTAAATTTCGAGTACATCGTTGAAAAACATTTAAGCAAATTCTGAATTGTATAAATTGTGGGTTACCTGCAATTTTATATGTTCGAATAGATGAGCAAAGGCACTGTTTACTTTCGATTTTAAAGGATTAAGATTTTAAACGGCGAGCGAGTGTGTCATATAGAGCGAGAGATTACAAGAGCCGTTGCTCAAGAGTGACAAATATCATTTTCTCCACAATCGTATTCATTATTTGCAGTTCAAATAACCAACGTGTAAAAAAATCATATTTAGGTATTACACATTTCGCAAAAGTCAGTTATTTGAACTGCTAAAGAATGAATACGATTGTGGACAAAATTATGTTTAGCACTCTTGAGCAACGAAGCTTATATTCTCTCCCTCTAGATGAAACACTAGCTTGTTCTGCTTGCTCATCTGTTTAAATCTAGAACTCGAGAGGAAATAGTGCATTTGTTCACTTGTACTAAAAATAACTATTTAGCACCCTAATTCGTAGCAAGACCTTTTATTTACGGATGGTAAAATATATGGAACTTTTTCGAGTAGGCGAGAGTGGAGATAGAAGAAAGAAAGTAGTCATTGGATAACTTATTGGCCGATATGAATAAAAGTAAGCAATGCTTATACTTGCAAAATTCAAAGTAAATACTCGTAACTGCCCCTTCATACTGGTCTGTTTAGCATGGTTTTGCAGCGCTGCACAGCGTCCTGTCCTTCTGCTTAGAAGCGCTGCTAAGTCACCCAGTGCGAAGGAGCACTTACGAGTATTTACTTTGAATTTTGCAAGTATAAGCATTTGCTTACTTTTATTCATACGGGCCTGTGTGATAAATAAAATTTTGTATACAGTGGCATACGTCAAGGAATTTAAAAACAATTAATACGCGCAGTAAAACCTAGTTAATAAATTGGGCAAAATTAATATCAACAGAGAGGATCATTAGCATTTTATTCCTTTGCACTCGACTTTTACTTTCGCGAAATTGAAGGCGGTTTGCTTGGATTCGCGATTCATATGAACTTTGCATTCATCAGGTATCGTACCCGGTCAACTGTACCATCGAAGCGATCTGTGTCCATATTTCTAAAGGAAACGGCATTTTTCAAGGATTGTTACCAGACGAGAATATTATACCCACGCCAATCATTGTAAGTTATTTCAAGTTTTTTCATTTGTATAAAATAATGTACCTAATAGGGATCGACCTATGAGAATCATTTCATAAACAGATTCGTATTACATTTATGAATACGAATCGAATCCGAACAAAGAATTTTGGTTTTTTTGCTTCCCTGATTGGAAAACTGTATTTAATTTCAGTCATACCATTCCTTTGGTTGGATTAAAATTTTGTTTAGCAGTCCGAGGTGTGTTTACCAGTAATTTATTGTGGAAAAGATAAATTATAGATAGGGATCAAATTAAGCATGGACATGCGATCACAAAATAGGTATTGCATTTTTTTGTAGTTCTTTTTATAAGCCAAATCGATATTTTAAGTCAAATAACGTGGAAAGAAACATGGAATTTGACCAACTTTCTTTTACTTAACATATTCGATCAACTAAGTTCACATTCGAGTTCAATCAAACCAGAACATTTGATTTTGAATTTCAGGTCTTACAAGGGAATAAAGGGTCAAACTTCCGCAAGGTAAGGAGTTTAATAAGCATTTTTATTAGTGAGCTATCCGTGGGTAAATTAAAAATTGATTGTCATATTAAATTTTGTTATGCAAGTGAAGTCCTCGACCCAGGTAAATGTAAGTAAGCCCGTTACAATGGGGAGGGGGGGCTCACAGGTGATCATAAGTCCGAATGTTTGGATAATCCGCCACTGAACCGTCCTAGTTATGAATGGTCCTGGGTATGACTTGAGTAGAATACTGCCCTACATGTTGGGAATATTTCAACTTGTACGAGTATTACAAGGACCTTGTATACACGTGTATACAACAATTAGTCCCAACACAAACACTCCCATTGGATGTTTGTATGTATCTTTGGAATATCAAAATCATCTGAGCAAACGTCCTTGCATTGTTAACATAAATTAAGACTATGAGAGAAATAATCATGCATACACTCTATCTATAGTGTTGATAGTGTGATTTAACCACTGAAGGTAGGTCCTAGGTCACATTAACTTTTGAAGTAAACACCTACAGTGATTGAAGAGCACCAAGGGTCAAGGCTTTAAAATTATCACTGAAATTGTTATACTCCATTCCACCAATGTATATCATCCATATTACCGAATGTAGGGGTGGCTTATTTGTCGTGCACAGGAATGGATCGCAAAGATATTCCGGATAACTTTATTAGTATGGACGATATGAAAAAATGGTAAAAAGGAAACGTTTACCCAGAAATCAGTGGCGTAGAACTCATTTTTATATACATTACAGTATTTGAGAAATATCACAATGGTTTATTTAATAATCGCGAAATGAAATATTGCTAACTTAGTAGTTAATTATACGCCACTGAGTTCTAGGTGAAAGTCTGCACAACAATAATAAACTAACAGTTTGGCCGATTATAGAACTTTATGTAGGTATACAGTAAATAAGCAACCTCGTATATTAAATTTTAGATTTTAATGTTTAAGAAACCCCCAGCTCTTAGTCTCTAACTCTAAGAAACGGTCCGGATAAACAGTAAATATTCTCTCTACTACAAGAAGTTGCTAAGCGCTGTGAAACTGAAATAATCCCAAAATTTATCAAAGAAACAAGTCAAAATGGTAAAAAGTACCACAATTTGTGCAAGTATTTAGTGATGATTCAATAAGGGTTCGGAAATTGGATTAGCAATGGCCTGTCAATAATACAGTTAACAAAAATTGATTAAACTGTTTTTATGTCCCCGTGAACTTGAATCGGGGAAATTGACGTAAGCCGCTTTAATTGCTTTAATTGCCAAAAACACTGGAAGCCTAAATTATTTAAACGTACAAATTAACTGTTCGATGCATACGTAAAATACACACGCATATACACGAGAAAATCATTAAAGACCTAAAAACAACTGCCCTCGAATTCGTGTCTGATTGACGTACGGTATAGGTAATTAATAAGGGAGGTAGGTATAGCGTATAGGCAATTACACACTGCGGATCTGCTTTACACTAGAAATTGAGATTTGGCAAGCATTTCGGATTGCAAACCAACAAGTGCAAAATTTTGTACTATAATTGGGGTAGGTACTTTGCAGAGGAAAAGCGCCAAAGGTACTCACTTTTAATTTGAGCTGTTTCCTCACTTGGTAACCCCGAAAACTCGCTTGTATTTTAGTCGCCGCGTCTTCTTCCATGTTTTTCTCGTGTACCGCTGCGTTCTTTCGTTTGTTTGCATCCATACTGATTTGAAAATGCGGGAGTCGTTTTTTCTGGTCCCGTCTTTAGTTGAGCGCGTTTTTTCGACGCATGCGTCCCCTCTACCGTCCAGGACGCCCCTATACGTCGTCCGACGACAATGACGTCAAACGCACGCACCTGCTTGGATGGAAACCAAATCTAATGTAAGTAAATTAGGAAACGTGCAGTTCATAATTTTGATGTGATGAACCTTTAAAAATTGAGTGTTTTAAAATTACGTCGGTCGGCATCAGTGGCGTTTATCTTTAACTTCTGTTTGACTTTTTGGCACGTTTTGATTGATCTATAAATTGAATATTATAATTTGTAAGCATTGAGATGTTTTCACTGCAATTTTGATTGATTTATGATTGAGTTGATACAAAAATAGTTCACGGTTATACATATGGTTTTTCGAACTGATTTTGTACTTTTTTAAGTCACGGCCGAGCAATTTCTAATTAAAGGAATTTTTAATTGCGGGTCGAGGGAGCTCTTTTCTTGTAAAGGTCATATGGAGGCGAAACGCATTAACAAATTTTAGACTCTTTAAGTTTTGTATGATTTAAATGTGGCCCATTACTTTTTACTCAAACATTTCATATCCTGTGGGTCCTGGAGACCTGTAATCTGTACACTTGCACGAGGCGGAAAAATCAAATACAAATATATCAGAATATTTTAAGAAACATGGAGCGCTTCATTATCAATCTGGGAATATGAACATGTTCAACCATAGCTCTTCTTCCACATGTGCCCAAATAAGCACATAATACCACAATAGTTCACTGAAAGAGAGTGCGACTCGAAAATAAACGAACGCTCAATGAACCTCATTGTCCCAAGACTCGTTTTCTAACTAACTTCACGAGAGCACCAGACAATGTTTAAATAAATCTCCGAATAAGTAATGTACCTTCTTCAAAATTTAATGTGCCTTGACGTACAGGGTATCGGTAGGTATCCCAAATTTGAGGGTGACGAGGGTGGCGACCATTGCGATCTCGGAAACCATAAGAGATACGAAGTCGGTTAAATGAAGAAAAAACCAAAATTCGTCAATTTCCTTCTTACTTTTTTTGTGACTCTTTTGTAACGAAGCACCCGTTTTCCGCCGAGAAATTCAGATCGCATCAGTTTTAGCGATCACTCCATAGATGAGCACAGGGTGCCCGTTTTTCGAGCCCCAACATGGGGATCTCGATTATTTGAAGAGATTCAATGTGTTTAAATTGGGGCAAATTTGCGTATTTGGGTGCCCAATATTATGCCATTACGAAAATTCGGATGTCTTTAGAGGTTGCCGAGATTTTTTAAAAAACTGAAATTTTCAATTTTAGATTTTCCATTATTAAATTATTAAAGCACTTTTTCACGAGGAATGCAAATATGCTATCGAAAAATTTGAGGCGCTCTTTTTCATGGCATGGCAGCCGTATCGGATTTTAGCATTTTTGAATAAAGCTCGTTTTTCTGATTACAATGGTGTATCATATGCTATGTTTAATCAAAACGGGTTTTTTAAACAAAAGAAAGCATGTTGTTTCCAAAGCACTTTTTGCAAAAACGGTTTTTCCATATTTCGACAGAATCTTAAAGACATATCATATGATACATCATTCTAATCAGAAAAACGAGCTTTATCCCAAAATGCTAAAATTCAATATGACTGCCCTAAGAAATAAAAAAGTCTATTGTAACTTCCATGTCTAGAGTACCTTCAATTTTTCGATTACATATTTGGATTCCTCATAAAAAAAGGTGCTTTAATAATGTTTTAGTTTTACGTCCACTTTTTGCCTTTTTTTGTTAAATAAAAGGGAAGGTCTAAAAGTAAAAGTTTAGGTTTTTTTCAATAATTTCTTCATCTCTTCAAACAACCGAGATGGAGCTCGAAAAACGGACACCCTGTATAAAGGGGATTTAAATTTGAAGGGTTTCGTCACGGAAATTATCGCTGCGAAAATATTTGTTTCTATTTTAGGAGGTAGAAATTAGTAGGTTAATTTGTAGAGCCCCCCGTTAAGCAAAACAAAAGACCGCAATTAGTCAGGCCGTTTGGAGCTTTTCCCATGGAAATAATTCAATTATTTGTACAGCCGCCGAAAGTTCTCTTGGCAGGGAAGAAGTTTTAGGTCCGTTAATTAGCCATTAATCGATTTTAGTTTTCTAATGGTATGGTTGTGCAGATTAAGGAAAATTTCAGCGTGATAAAAGATTACGCCGCTTGGCCTCAGATTCCTAGGAAAAAAAAACATTTCTGGAGTGCCGAGTTTAGAGGCTGAATTCCGACTATTTCGATACATATAATTAACCCTAGTTGGTTGAATGGCCTACATATAATTGCCTCCAATTAAGCCGAGATTACATCCGTTAGGTGCGCTCTTAAAAAAACTCGAAATTTGACACCGGTCCCGTATTTTTAAGAGGTCTGGGAAAGACGTAACTAATTAAGAACAGTTTTAATTTATTTGAACGTATCGAAGGTATAAGTGGACGGAACGGGAATTCTAGCTTCTCTCTACTTGAACTGGTCGAATTTTATAAAAGGTAAAGCCGTTATTTAGAGAGGATCTTTTTGCTTTTACACTTTGTCAATTATATTTGTAAGTACCATATTAATTTTATCATTTCCGTAAATTCATTTTCGCAACCGTAACGCATCTAGATTTTTTGATTTTGTCGTAAATTCATGTTGCATTAGTAACATTTTGTTTTATTTTGACGTTGAGCTTATCACACCGTCTTTATTCATCTTTTGCATCTTAGTTTTTTTTACCGTAGGAACCGCTAATTAAATTGTGCTATGCTATTTCATTTCTGGTGCCTTAATTTTAGATTGTGTTCGACCGTGACCGCCGCTATTTGCTGAAGCGTTCTGGAGTTCCGTTCTCTGGTTGAGTACGAACTGGGCATTTATTCCGCAACCGACCCGAATACTTGTCCTAGGGCAAGACCGCACCTCTTGGTGACGCCCGCGACCATACCGTTTTACACTGTCATCCCGTCGATTGCACCGTTTGCGTGGACAGTAGTTTTTTTTAAATTTTACTTACTGGTGAGTTATAATTATTTGTTTTTTCTTATTCTAAATTAAGCTTGAATTTGGCTACATACCGTTTTATTTGCAGGCCACCGTTCTGCACGGACTACTACAGTCCGTCGCAATTTAGAGAAATTTTTGCAAACAAATGACTGTTCTCTTAAAAATGGCGTCTACTTTGAGGAGAGCGTCCATCTCGACGCCCAGCGAGACACGTCACGTTTAACTTGAACTTTCAAAGGCTAATCGACGTAAATCCATTTTTGATCGCCCGTTAGACGTTTGTTGTTGTTGCTAGGCAACATTTCCAGTCTGGTAAAAATTTTCGGTCTGGTAAAAAACGATTTCCCAGGCTCAAATGGGTCTGGTAAAGCGGCGAATACTAGATAGTATGAAATAAAATCTATTACAAAGAATATAAACAGTTGATGAGGTTAAAATTACAGTCTTTAGGAAGAAAATGAATTCAATGGTTTGTCGCAGAAGCAGAGGAAAAGTTGCTACATGCACAAATCCAGTTAAACCTATTTTACCTCTTACAAAGAATATGAAATGTTGATGAACAAACATCGGTATACCTGCATATTTCGCTAAAAAAATATCCTGCATCCGTCCCGCCCCCGTTTCCGCATTACCGCGTCGGTTTGAGTGAACCTTAAATCTTATATCCATGGGTGCATTCAATCAAAACTTTAATGCTGCCATTAAAAATGGAACACCCTAAATTAGTGCGTTTGTAAAAGCTTTAAACAAAGAACAGATACAACCTAAAGAAATTTTTTGGATTTACAGAAAGCGACCTAAGATTTTTATGTCCATTCCAAAGACAGTTTAATACGTCATATTTGAAGTAAGGTTACTTTAGCTACCTTTAAAACGCGGCCTGCTTTAATCGTCCGTTTTTACACGCTCGGGAGTGCTTTAAACGGGGATTCTGACGAAGATATACTAAAAAATATATTTTTAAAACAAAAAATGATTTAACACAAATTCATATTTAATTTATAGAACAAGATACGAAAAATCGCATACGATTTTCAGCAGGGGATGGATTGGCGAAGCTTTAGCTTTAACATCGCTGTCTCTTTTAATTCTCGAGTTAGACGAGTCACAGATGGACGGATAGATCGACGGATGGACGGACGAACAAAATCATCACATAAGGGGAATTTTTTTCAAAAATTTTCGCTAAAAATCTAGGATCGCGCAATCCTCAATGGAAGGAGTAATTCTGCATGACCACGATTATCTTTCGGGACGCATTATTAAAAGAGTTGTGTAGCATTCTGACTTCCAAATGGCTTATTAGAGATTATTGAAGATTTCCATCAGGTTTTTGATTGTGTAATCTCCAAATTACCAATGTCGGTAGGTACCAACGCACAGCCTTGAAATTAGAATTTAACGTTGCTGACGAAAAAGGTCTATTAACGCTAATGACGTAGATGTAATACAATTGCTCCTTTTCAATAGAATTTAACAAGACTTATTTCAAGCCGCCTTTATTTAATAAGTGAAATGGTTTGGTTTGTATATTTACAACTGCAAAAAGGATTCAGTTTTTGAAATTGATTTATTTCAGAGAAATTTACAACGAAAGGCAAAAATTGAAATGCGAACACGATTCAAAAAACAACATATGAATCTTCTTGTACCTAGATATAATTTTTACTAGGTATAAATACTACATATATACATTCGCAAGTTCTGGTTTTTCTATATCATTTTTTTATCTCTTCCCGACCAACAGTCTTAATAAGCAGTATGTGAACCACCTGGGCATCTAGTATGACACACATAACAAAAAATACAAAATACTGAAATGTTTCGCAGATCTTCACGACTAACACTGAGAGTGTCACCCCACTATTTTAAATATCTTTAAAAGGCCGCAAAAACTAGATTTACAAATAAAGTTCATCATTACAAAAGTGATCGCGATTACAACAAGTTCCGCGATTTTTAATAAAGGTTTGCGATCACTCTGGGAGTAAATTTTGAGCTCTTTTTACAAGTAATCGTAACCCGATCACGTGGTACTTTGGACTCGGGTTTGTTTAAACATTGCTCTATTCGAGCGTTAATTTGCTCTCTAGATGCACTTCTGCAAATTGAACAGAAGTCGAATAACTTAAAAAAAATCATCCTGCGATATTTTACAGGTAGTTAACTTCACTTCGCTCGCGGCAAATTTCGCAGCCAAAATTTAAAAGAAAAAGTTACTGACTTAACTGGTCTGATCGCTTCACGCTAATTTTTTTTGCGGTTCGATGCGAATCTAACATAAAATATAAAAACCACCCTGCGGTGGGTGACCTAACTTCACACACTACACAACTACAAACTTGACGTTTTTGAGTAACACCCATTCGGGAACGCTAACTTTTTCCACTGATAACACTAATTTTTCCATCCAATCACAACACTTGACATCCATAAATCGACTAAAAATGTAGTAAGTGCTCCTTGAACCAGCAACAAACAACGGTACGTATCGGGCAATAGCGTTACACTATATTTCATACTATTAGACGTTCAATCACTCATGGGAGCATTAAGCTAAGATGGTGATTTTAGGTATTTCAAAATATGAGGGCTTGTAGAGGGTATGGATACCACAAATTTAAAGCGAAACCTATAATGATGGATGGTCTCAGGGCGCATCCAATCGCATAAAGCGGTTTATATTGCTATTTTTTTAAACAATTCGCCAAAAACGAGTTAATTAATAATTTACTGTCTGTAGGTATTTTACACAGAATGTAGTAGCTTACACCTAATTCACTACGCAACCAGACATAATGCCTGACATGAATGAAATGCAACACTGTCGACATACAATTGGGAAACTTCGTTGGTCTTAAATTCTTCTCCTAGTTACATGTCCATATATACCTTGCATTTCGAGCACGTAGACTTCTTCACCATCAATAAATTTATCGAACTTCAACTCTTTTAGTGCCTGTAATGATGAAAAAACAAAAGCGCTTTTGAGTTGTGGAGGTATCGGAAACGGGATACGAGAAGTAATAAACTCTATAATAACCAAATGAGTTTGGCAAATCGTCTACAATTCATCACGAACCTACCTGGGTATAGTGCGAGAGGTATTACACATCTATTTGGCACGATTT
Source organism: Photinus pyralis (assembly GCF_008802855.1). NCBI lineage: Eukaryota > Metazoa > Arthropoda > Insecta > Coleoptera > Lampyridae > Photinus > Photinus pyralis. Next base: position 38,416,141 of record NW_022170249.1, read on the forward strand.
CGATGTGGACTTCTTGAAATTCCACTTTCAAAAGTTCCTCTCGAAGGCTTTCCTTTGGATGTCGCGAGTATTTATAAGGAGGCATATCTTTGGTGTAATTCGCCAAGTACGAGCGCCATTTATCTTTCTTAGACATGAAGGAATATATGTCAAATAGGTTAAGATTAGCTGCGCATGAGAAGAAGAAATCGCCTCCAGGTTTTAACATCTTTCGGATGTTTCTTAGAGCAGTTCTGAAACAAAAAAGAATAAAATGTTCTGTGATATGTGCACGCTTACTCTTGGAGTCCTACAGATTGAAGACGGTCGAAGGAGAAGACGTGGTCAAAATAAGTGTGGTAATTGGTGTTTTGTTCGTGGGCGATGTCCATTTCTTTAAATAAAATATCGCCAAATTTTCCATAATTGGAGTTGGCGTAATCGATAGCTTCCGGCCATTTGTCTACTCCAATTACAACAGTCGTTGATTGCGGCAAAATTGGCAGAAGAACATCGTGCGTGTAATTACCAGGGCCACATCCAACGTCCAATACCTTACAGTTACGCTTCCACTTGATATCTCCTTTTATTTTGTCGATTAGATATTTGGCGTCGCCTTGGAAAATTTTGCTACTTCTCAGAAATGATTGAACGCTATTCATAGTAGTGGTCGGGATGTTCCAGAAAATAACAAAATAAGCAGCATAGAATATAATACACCGGTTTGGGAAGAAGGGCTATGAGAAAAGCAACAAATATTAGCCTTGTAGTATTCAATGCAAATTTAGTCGTTTTTGTGTGCAACAGTTCGAAGCAAAAAACTTAAACAAGGAATACAATTAGTAAATTAATCGTAATTAGTTGATTACTTAATTCATTAATTAATTTCCCGTTAAAACAGAAAGACCATGGAACCCAACGTTCAAGCACAACCATTAAGCCACTAAGAACCTTATGCAAGGAAATTGTTCGTTGGTTGAGGTTAAGGTCGAGGTTATACTAGATTGGAAATGTATATCAGTTCAAAACTAGGCATTTCAACTATGAATTTTATTATCGCCCCGTATAGGTAAACATGTATGCCAGCATTATCGATGCGTTTAATACTTTATTCGTCTTCCTTTTCATCCACGCCAACAAGTTTTTAAGATTTACAGACCTACCAATCTTGAAATTACGAATAAATAGCCCAATTAATTACAAATGAATTCCAGTAGGTACTTATAATTTCAACATAATTTTATATTATTTCCCTTATTTTTAAATCATATTGCAGGTATAATAAAAATACTATAAAAAATGCATGCATAATTGATCTCTAAAAATGATTGTAGGACCGTTAAAGGAAAATCCATTCTCAAAAACTGCACTCATATTTTTATTTATTAAGCATAGGTACTATTGCAAAAATTACAAAGATGTCTTTTCTAGGTACACAATTAATTACTTATAGCATATTCTGCATATAATACCTATATATTGCTACACGAAGAGAAGAATGATAATAAAATGATACTATTAGCTTCTGCATTTCCTGTACTTCTACGCCGCGCTACTTTACGGATTTCTCAGTTTCTTGTTGCAATCCTGAAAGTTAACATCAATTAATTAGGTATACCTTACGTTGTGACCACACACAAATGAATGTAAACGAGAAAAAATTTATGCATTACCCAATCACGAAACTACCGCCCATCTTGCATTTATTCCTAGAATCAACAAATATTATTCTTCACATTCTGACAACGTTGTAAGTAAAATGCGAAATAATCTCCTCAAAAGTACGAGTACCTACTCGCATTTTTCTAAATCAAGAGTACGATTAATTTATTTGAAGTGAGTTCAAACTCCCCAGCAAAATTTAAACACACGAGAAGAAGCAGAAATGGCAAACCGAAATAGAGGGGTAAATCAAAAAAGAACTGATGTTTATGCATATAGTTGCAAATGATGCAACAACAAAAAGCGAACAAATACCATTTACGAACGGTTTCCTACTGTTTTGAATACAATAAAATGGTTATCTTAATTATGCACCAATACTAATGGCGATATCCCTTGCTCGTTCTATCTCGCAGTTCTATTGATCCAACGATTGATCCACCTCTTAAAAAGTAAAATCGATACAAATTCCTAGGTCCCGTATAATGAATGGCACCTTTGATTGGAAGTCAATTTAGGGTCACTCAAAATAAGATGAGCCGACGGTAAATGTAGATGTATAAAAAAAAGTGCGAAAGTGGCATAACAAACTCTAGCTATTTTTATAAGCGCCATAACACCTTTATGGCCCTGTGTAGAATTACATATCCGGTTGCAGCTTTAGTTTCAAAGTAAAATTCCATACTCTTGAAACTTACCAGAATTTTTTTTGCTATATTTGCATATGTCCTACACACATTTTGAACTATGCGTTTTTCTAAAGAATTTTACAATTCAACAATGGGTTTAGTTGTAACACTACTTCAAAACCGTATCAAAAAAGAAATGGGGTCAAGCACCCTTCGAAAGTTACAATTTCAAGAAACGTACCCATTTGTTGGAAAACTATCGACTGCAGAAAATGTTATAATTATTCGTTGTATACTCTTTGATGAAGGTAACGTACTTTTTTTTATTTGTGTAAAAAATAACAATCGCTTCTCTATAAGAAATTGCGAAACATTTTATTCAAAGTAATTGAATATTGAAATATCGATTAAAGGAGTCGATTTTGGTAAATTGACTGAATGCCGAACAAGTGTATAGTATAAACTGTTTAAGTTTGGACCCATTTAGAAAGAGGTTGGATATTTTTTTCTTTCTTTTAAATCCGTATTGTCAGTTTAAATAAGAATATGAGTTCAATTTTGTTAGCTATAAGGCATTTGTTTCTGTTGCATAAAATTTCCATAAGTATTGCTTATTGTTATTGAGTATTAAATAAGGGTAAATTAGAAAGAAACGTGATCAGGAAGTTATTATATACTTTCAGTATTTGTCGTAACCGCAAAACTTTTAAGTAACAAAACCTAAAATATCTCATTCAGTTCAAATTGTAACTGGTGACAATAAGGAGTTTGGCACCCCTAATCATGATAATTTAAACGGACTTTATACTGCGAAAGTTTAATGTTTTCAGTACAGTGATTTAACCGACGTCTAGCCCTCTTTACTAATTTCCCTTGCTACACGTTGCCCAGTAAAATTTACTTCTTAAAAAGAATGATCAAAGTCCTCGTGTGAGATCGCACGGACTTCAGCGCATTTTTGTGTGGAAGATCAGTATTCTATTAGCCAGTTTTGATTCCACCCCCAATAAGATCTTGTCGGGGGCTACCCTATTCCCGTTGTCGGTACCCGTTTCCGACGTCCCGCTCACCCGCAATTTGCGTATGAAGTTTTGATTCCACCATCAGTAAGATTATGTCGGGGGTATCACATTCCCTTTCTCGGTACCCACTCCCGACGTCCCGTTCACCCGCAAATCGCGTTTAAAGTTTTGACTCCACTCTCCACAAAATAGTACTCCATTTTTGGGACCCTTCTCATAGCTCGAACTTCTATTGGCGATACGAGAAGGAGAGACCGCGATTCGAGCTACAAGAAACTCTTGGGCGCCTCAAAGGTCGACTACCCCCCGAGAACGCGCGCCTTGCAAAGTATTGTTAATTTCCCCCCTAGGAACAAAACAAAATTCCATCACACATGAGTTGTTCGCGATTATAAGATCTTTTCGACGACACCAATTTGAAAATAATCGGACCAAAAATGTAAAAGAAGATAAGAAAAAATACTTAACACGCACGAGGATGGCGCGCGCCTACCCCACAGCATGTAGCCCCGTCCCTCAAGTTGTTAATTACACGGTAGGTGCATGTACACTCCTACGGGCCTGCATTTGCTGCCAGCCAGCCAGCCAGCCAGCCGCCCGGCCAAAGTGGGATCTGAGACCAATTGGTTGTCGTATGTAAAAGTTATGCACGTTTTACCTTCAAAAACAGCATCTCAGGAAATAATTCGTGGGGGGGCCCCCTTTTAGACAGCGAAATTTGTTGGCCGTCTGGCATACCATCAAGATATAGGCTACCTACTGCAAAAAAATTCCAGGACTCTAGGACCATTCCCCAAGAAGTAGTTCAAAACGGTAGAAGTGGGTCCGGGCGGACGAACGGACAAAACGCAAACAATAGCTCATTCTTAAAAAATGCATCGCGTGCCTTTAGTGCCTTAGTTATCAAAGTACGGGATGGAGGAGGGGGGGGGGGAGTGGAACTAGTTTTATCCATGGTACTCTAATGAAAGGTCTCAACGAAAGGAATTAATTTCTACCAACCATAGCTCTCCTCTTCGACCTCAAGAACGGATTGTCGGAAGAGGGTACTCACAAAGGGCGATTGAGAGGTCTGCAAGAAATATATCCATTGGTGATGTCAAAACAAAAGCTATTTCGGTTAAAAATAATGCGCTTGGTCTGCACAAGGGTTGTGCACAATTTATACTTGTTTTATTATTTACATGTTCTTTCTTATAAGCCTATCTATAAGGTGTTGCCCTTGTTTTCCCTCGAGTATTCTCTTAACTCATGGTTCTCTTGAATTATTTAAGCAGATAATCACTACATTCCCCTGCACCAATCGCACGCTCCAAGTCGTCCTGAGTAAAATCATTCTGTGTGGTTCCCAATTTCCTCACACCTCTTCCTAGATTCGAAAACCTCTACTCCAAGACCCAATTCAGATTATTTGGAGAGAAACAGACACTGAATAGATCGAATTTCTTTCTTACTTTCCCCAATTCCATTGCCAACGTACCGTGGTCGCCATATTTGTTCCAAAAATCGTACATTAGCACAACTTTTCCCATCTAATTTTAGAAGACTTTTGATAGCGAAATTTTACTACACTGTTCACATTGATATTTTTCAAACAAACAAAAACTACATCTTCACTACAACTGCCTACGAATCTTCTAAAGAGTGCGTGACCAAATTATAAAACCAACACGTGCAGTGCAAGGATGAAATTAGTGAACATCACTTACTATTATTATAAATACTTGACCTGGGCCTTGATTAAGCTGAACCGCAAGAGGCAACGCATCATCAGAAATGTGTGTCGTCCGTATAATTGTAGACATTTCCGAGTCGTCATCGTGCGAATGCAAACCTTGGAATTGGTAAGCGTAAAGCGCATTATTACCCTGATCTTGTTTACTTTTGTCTCCATCCTAAAACGTAACAGTCAAATTCATATTATCAAAAAACATTTCCTACACTTTGGACGCCAAAATCTTCCCGCTCTCCATTTTCCGCGTTTAGTGTAGACTCGGACTCCAACGAACTCTCCTCTTTGTCGTTCGGATCTTTCAGCGGGATGTAAATATACTCGGGATCGTTTAAACCATTTTTGGGTTTCTGCTCTTCTAACTTAACCAAAGGGGAGGCTATCGCAAATTGTTGATCAAACACATCACCCAGTGTTTTCGCAATAGCGCCTTCCTTTTGTGATCGATTTCTTGGACTAATAATAGCATCGACGTTGGGTGATCGTCTTGGAGCAGAAGATCCCAAACTACGTTTTGCTCGAGAGACAGCTGCGGCGTCCGAATCGATAGTATTATCGGTCAATGTGCCATGGTCCGGAGAACCGCTATAAATTATTGTCGAAGTTGATTCATTTGAAGTGCTTGAATTTTTACTTAATGATCGTTCTTCAGAACTTCCATTCGTTTTATAAACTGGGTCATTCACATGAGTTTTAATAATTTCATTTACCTCACTTCTTTCTACGTGAGACACGTTATCTTTTGCATCTGTTGACTGTTCGGAAACGGTGTCATTGTCATGTTCAACGGCGCTTTCCGCGCCAAGAGTTTTATCATCAGCTTCCGTACGTTCGGGAACCTTCGTTGCGGTTTTCACCTCACTGTGTAGTTGCGCAATGTCATATGAGGGTGGAGATTCTTCGACCCTGGCTTCCTCTGTACTGAGTTGCTTCGGTTCCGAATGAAGATTGGATTCGTCAGGTCCTTTTCCTGCACTTTGCACTTCCTGGTGGAGATCAGATATTGCAAATGTGATCGGCGTTTCATAACCGTTCGCCTTTGTTTCTCTGGTGCCTGCGCTTTCTTCCTTTACCTTACTACTTGATTTGGTCGCGTTTTGTATTTCCTCGCGCAATTTGGAGCTATCATATGGCATTGAACCTTCGTCAACATTGTGAACCTTAGACACGTCCATTCCAATTTCCTCTTCACTTCCATTTGCCATTTTCGTAGCACTTTCTACTTCGTCACGCAGCTTAGAGACATCAAATGTGCCCCTAGACGCTTTTGGTTCACTTATGTCTTCAGTTCCTCTTACTTTGGCACTATTTGAATGTGCCGAACGTGGTTTAGTAGCATTTTCTATCTCATTTCGCAATTTAGAACTATCGAATGAAGTTTCAGTCTCTTCAATATCACCTTTTTGCTCACTATTTTCTTCTTTGCTATTACTCTCCGTAGGTGTACTAGCATTTTCTATCTCGTCACGCAATTTAGTACTATCAAACGTACTTGTACCTTCGAGGATGGCTTGAGGTACTTTTATTTCATTTTTTTCTTCTACAGGTTTAATTGCGGTTTCTAACTCCTCGTGCAGTTTGTCAGTATCAAACGTGTTGGGAAGCTCATCGATTGTGCTCTGCTCAGTACTTCTACTTACTTCTTCATTTTCAATAGGTTTGGTGACGCTTTCTATGTCTTGACGAAGCTTAGAATTATCAAATGTAATTGGACTTTCTTCAACTGGATCATTTTTGTTTCTATCGTCTTTATCATTAGTATCTTCTGTGTCGGAATTTGATACAAGTTTAGTGGCATTATCGACCTCATCGCGTAGTTTAGAACTATCGAACGTGCGTGAAGGTTCTTGTCCACTACTTTCTTCTTTTATGTTCTTTAGATTCTCATTTTCTACAAGATTTCCAGCATTTTCTATCTCACCACGTAGTTTGGAGATATTGAATGCACCCGATGTATTGTCAACTATATTACCTCCTTTATTGTTTGTATCAGCGGTAGTGTGTTCTTTTATATCGCTATTTTTTTCTTCACTAATATTGTTGGTATCGCCATTTTTTAAATCTTTACTAACATTTTCCACCTCATCAGAAAGTTTAGACGGATCAAACGTTGTTAGTACCTCGTCGGTGGAATTTTTTTCTGTGTTTCCTTTTACTCCTAATTCTTCTTCTGTGTTAGTTTGTGTTGGTTTGGTAGCATCTTCAATCTCATTGCGAAGTTTGGCACTATCAAAGATAGTTAAACCTAAATTGCTTTCTTCGCTGTTTTCTTTATTTGTACTTAGATTTGTATCATCTTGAGAATGTATACTATCAAATACAATTGAAGATTCGGGAAGAGTATCATCTTCGCTTGCATCAACTTTACCGCCGTTTTTATCTGCAGTAGTTATGGTTTTTTCTACTTCATCTCCTAGTTTTGAATTATCAAAGACAGCGGAAGTCTTACCAATGATAGTTTGACTTGTATCATTATTTTCTAAATACTTGCTGGCATTTTCTACCTCGTTACGTAATTTAGACGCGTCGAATGAAATTGGAGTCTCGGCAATCCCATCCATTTCCCTCCTTTCTTCGTTTTCAGTAGCATCTGACTGTTTAGTGACACTTCCCAACTCTTTTTGACCGCTTTTTCCCTCTGATGTATTTATCTCATCGCTTTCTTTTAGTTTGACATCGTCGCTATCATCATTTTCTAAATGCTTACTAGCGTTTTCTACCTCATTACGTAATTTAGATGAAGTTGAACTCTGGCCGACTCCATACTTTCCTATCATATCATTCTTTTCACTCTCATCCGCTGTTCTACTAGTATCAGTATCGTTCTCTTTTGGTTGTTTGTTGACATTCTCCAACTCATTACGTAATTTAGAACTGTCAAATGAACTTGAGGTCTTAAAGTAGTTTTCTTTTGTATAGCTTCTTTCTTCTCTTTTTTCTTCGGTGTTTTCATAGGGATCTCCATCTGCGACATGATTAGTACCGTGTTTTACTTCATCGCTCAGTTTTGTGCTAACAAAAGTAGTGGAGTGAAGTGGATTTTTATCGCCGATATCACTATTCTCTGAATTGTTACCAGCATCTTCTACCTCAGTATGTAATTTAGAGGCATTCAATGTGGGTGGATTTTCGGCGACCATGTAATTGTCACTTTCAACATTTGCCTCGCTATTGACTGCTGCAGGTAGGGTAGCATTTGTTATCTCATCGCGCAGTTTAACACTGTCAAATGTAGATGGAGTCTCGACAATGGTACCATCGGCTTTGTTATCACCTTCTTCTTCTCCATTGTTCAGAATCTTATTAGCGTTTTCTACTTCGTTGCGCAATGTAGAAGAATCAAATGTAACCGGAGCCTCGTTTTCAATATTTTCTTTCGCAGTGACCTTTTCTTCATTTTCTTCTGACTTGGTAACATTTTCTATCTCATCGCGTAATTTGGTAACATCAAATGTTGTGGGGATATCTTCTCCTTTATCACTAGTTTCTTTTACTTCCTTGACATCTAAATCGCCATTTTCTGAGTGCTTGTTTGCGTTTTCCACCTCACTACGCAATTTCTCAGAATCAAAGGTATTTGAAGACTCGTTTTCGTTAACATAACTTTGACCACTTATTTTTGCATTATTTTCGTTTGCATCAACAACAGGGGTAGTGACATTTTTTATCTCTTCGCGCAGTTTTGAGCTATCAAAAGTCGTTGAAATTTCCTCGATAGTATTCCTGCCATTTATTTTGTTATCTGTACCTTCATTGCAATTTTCATTTTCCTCGTTTAAAAATTCCTCCTGCTTCTTGTCTGAATGTTGCTGTGTCGTGGGATCCGTATGCAAAATTTGTGATTCTATATTGTCAATTAAACTTTTATTGCTTAAATCCTCATTTTCATCTTCTGCTCTTGTACTGGTCACATTTCGCTTTACATTTTGTGTTACCTCTTTAATGTTACTTTCTAAAAGCAAAGCAAAGGCATGGTTTGATTTTTCTTCCTTATCTACAGGTGCACCTAATTTTTCTTCTACTTCTCTGTCTACAATTGGATATTGCTCAACTGCGGAAGCTTTTAAGTTTTTACTTTCTAAAGTATGTGCACTTTCAGTTTTGTTTTCTACCTCATTCTTACCTTCATTTGGACTTTCTGCAGTATCCTTGTGCGTTTCTTCTTCATCTTCATCTTCGTCTAAATGATTCACACTTTCATGATCAAATGAACTAAGAATTACAGCATCGTGCATTTCTCCACTGTGCTGAAGCGTAACCACTGTTTCAGGATTTGAAACCGGAGTTTCCTTTTGTATTTCAATTATCGCGGAGTCGTGCATCTCCCCACTATGTTCAAGTTTACCTTCCGCAAGATGATCTTCCTCATGCGTGGTATTTGCATGAGATAATGCAGCACCTTCAGCATTATGAGGAGTTAGAGCTGCGTCATTAGATTCTGGATTTGGTGCATTAGTTTGGAGTTCAATTATAGGGGTATCATGCATCTCTCCGCTGTGTTGAAGCTTAACTTCCTCGTGCCGCTGATCTTGTTTTTCTGTGTCTAATAATGCAGCATCATGCTGAAGACCAACAGCTGATTGGTTACCCTCCGGAGCTGGAGTTGATGAAGCGATCATGGTAGTATCATGCATCTCTCCACTGTGTTGCAGATTACCCTCCACGTGATTTTCCGCTCTTACCTCAGCGTTTACGTGTGTAGTACTTTCCTCAGTACAATGTATATCTTCATTGGACTGAAGACTTGCAGATGCTTTTTCACACTTTGGAATAGGAGTCGTTGATGCATGTGTTGGTGGATCAAATACAACCGTGTCATGCATTTCTCCACTGTGCTCAAGCTTAACGTCTTTGCGTGGAACTTCTTCGTTTACCTCAGTTACTGGGCTTCTGAGATCGGATAATACGGTATCGTGAATTTCTCCACTGTGATGAAGATCCCCTTCCACATTTTTCTCTTGAGCAGATTCATCTTTTTCAACGATCGACGCCTCAATTGAATCGTGCATTTCTCCACTGTGATGAAGATCCCCTTCCACACTTTTCTCTTGAGCAGATTCATCTTTTTCTTTTTCGACAATCGACGCCTCAATTGAGTCGTGCATTTCTCCACTGTGATGAAGATCTCCTTCCACATTTTGATCATGAGCAGATTCTTCTTTTCCGACAATCGATGCCTCAATTGAATCGTGCATTTCTCCACTGTGATGAAGTACCCCTTCCACATGTTTCTCTTGAGCAGATTGTTCTTTTTCTTTTTCGACGATCGACGCCTCAATTGAATCGTGCATTTCTCCACTATGATGAAGATCTCCCTCCACATTTGGCTCGTGAGCAGATTCTTCTTTTTTGACAATCGATGCCGCGATTGAATCGTGCATTTCTTCACTATGATGAAGATCTCCTTCCACACTTTGCTCATGAGCAGATTCTTCTTTTCCAACAATCGACGCCTCAATTGAGTCGTGCATTTCTCCACTGTGATGAAGATCTCCTTCCACATTTTGATCATGAGCAGATTCTTCTTTTCCGACAATCGATGCCTCAATTGAATCGTGCATTTCTCCACTGTGATGAAGTACCCCTTCCACATGTTTCTCTTGAGCAGATTGTTCTTTTTCTTTTTCGACGATCGACGCCTCAATTGAATCGTGCATTTCTCCACTATGATGAAGATCTCCCTCCACATTTGGCTCGTGAGCAGATTCTTCTTTTTTGACAATCGATGCCGCGATTGAATCGTGCATTTCTTCACTATGATGAAGATCTCCTTCCACACTTTGCTCATGAGCAGATTCTTCTTTTCCAACAATCGACGCCTCAATTGAGTCGTGCATTTCTCCACTGTGATGAAGATCTCCTTCCACATTTTGCTCATTAGCGGATTCTTCTTTTCCAACAATCGACGCCTCAATTGAGTCGTGCATTTCTCCACTGTGATGAAGATCCCCTTTCACATTTGGCTCGTGAGCAGATTCTTCTTTTTTGACAATCGACGCCTCGATTGAATCGTGCATTTCTCCACTGTGATGAAGATCTCCTTCCACATTTTGCTCATGAGCAGATGCTTCTTTTCCAACAATCGACGCCTCAATTGAGTCGTGCATTTCTCCACTGTGATGAAGATCTCCTTCCACATTTTGCTCATTAGCGGATTCTTCTTTTCCAACAATCGACGCCTCAATTGAGTCGTGCATTTCTCCACTGTGATGAAGATCCCCTTTCACATTTGGCTCGTGAGCAGATTCTTCTTTTTTGACAATCGACGCCTCGATTGAATCGTGCATTTCTCCACTGTGATGAAGATCCCCTTCCACATGTTTTTCTTGAGCAGATTCTTCTTTTTCTTTTTCGACGATCGACGCCTCAATTAAATCGTGCATTTCTCCACTGCGATGAAGATCCCCTTCCACATGTTTCTCTTGAGCAGATTCTTCTTTTTTGAAAATCGACGCCTCGATTGAATCGTGCATTTCTCCACTGTGATGAAGATCCCCTTCCACATTTGGCTCGTGAGCAGATTCTTCTTTTCCAACAATCGACGCCTCAATTGAGTCGTGCATTTCTCCACTATGTTGCAAATTGTCAGCAATCTTGGGGCTGTCCTCACTCAAAACCGCACCAAGTTGAGAAGTAACGACCTCAACACTCGTAACTTCCACAGGAGTAAGTGGTTTGCTTTCATGCATTTCTTCACTATGATGAAGACCCTTATCGACCTGTTGGTTATTCTCAATTTCTTCATTTCCGACAACCGCTGCTTCAATTGGATCGTGCATTTCTCCGCTATGTTGCAGACTGTCCTCTCTCAAAATAGTACCAGTATCTTCCACCGTTGAATTGGTAGGTAATTCGATTACACCTGTGTCATGCTTTTCTCCTCTTTGTTGATTACTCTCTTCGTTTTCGACAATCGACGGCACAATAGAATCGTGCATTTCTCCGCTATGTTGTAAATTGTCCGTAACCTTCGCGCTATCGTCGTTCAAAACGCTACCAAGCTGAGGAGAGGCAGCCTCAAAACTCGTAGCTTCCACCGCTGCGTGGTGATGCTGGTTAATAGGACTACGAACTGCGGTGGGTTCGACACTATCCGTTACAATGGTACCGTGCATTTCACCGTGGTGTAATAAGGGACTATCGACATCATAGGATTTTTTTGGATCAAAACTCACCGCAAGAGTATCGTGCATTTCTCCGCCATGTTGGAGATCGCTATCAGAACTATCCTCCTGTATGCTATATGATGGCGTGTTAATTAAAATCTTTGGAAGTGCTTCCCTATCATCCTCACGTACTTCACTTTCATCAGTTCCAGGTGAGTGAATAACAACTGTGTCATGCATTTCTCCGCTGTGTTGCAATTGATCTTTTGCGTCAGATAGTGTGGTAATAACGGGTGTGTCATGCATTTCACTGCTATGCTGAAGAGTACTTGATTGAATGGGTTCCGGATCCATAGTCGTATCGCAGAGTTGAAGTTCGTGCTCGCTAGTGTCTATACTTGTATCATCTTCAGTTATAATTGTATCGTGCATTTCCCCACTGTGTTTGAGTTCGTGGTTCGCATGTAATTCCGCATTACTCGAAGTAACTGCAGCTGGAACCTTGGAAAGTTTCGTACCATTGGTACTATCGTGATCTTCCTTATCTTCATCGACCGATGTAATTACGTTAGGTTTTTCAGTTTGTCCATCTTCAAGGTTTTTATTAGAATCATCACAATCAATGCTGGTAGGAATTTCCTTTTCATCACTGTCGACCTTGGAGTTATCAACAACGATAGTTTCACTGTTTTGATGATCGTGAGTCTCAGTTGCGTTCTCCCTTTCAACGTTCAACTGAGTGTCAGATGTACCACCCCTTAACTCGATAGTTTCATTTGCCTTGTTGACATTGTCGCTGGAAATTTCTGCCTGTGCACTCACAAGTTCTTCTTTTGCATCTGACATCGGTGTAATGGTCTTATTCTCTGCTTCATTTGCCAGGTCAAAAAATTTGGTTGCATTTGGCGTTTCGGCAGTAGTAGCTTCACTCTTGTTGATGTTGTCTTGTGTACTTGTGTCAGGACTCTGTTGTTCATATATTTCTATGACAGGGATAACGCTATCGTGCATCTCTCCACTATGCTGCAGACTGTTGCTAATAGGTTGTTGGGCTTCCGCATTAATTGAATCGGGTTGAAGAGGGTCCGATGATATTAAAATTGTATCGTGCATTTCCCCGCTGTGTTTTAGATTATCACTTTCTTGGTCAGCCTTATCATCACATATCATATGAGGGATTACTGTATCATGCATTTCTCCACTGTGCTGAAGGTTGCCACTTAATTTATCATCGGGTTCTTTCTGATCCGACAAATCGCTTGGTGCACTACCTTCGTGAGTTGGCTCAGTTGCCAGGGTACCGTTTTCCATTACACTTTCCTTATCCTCATTTGACACCGCCACTTCAGTTATATTATGTTTTTGTGGCGCATCAACACCAGTTGCTTTCTCAGTGTCATTTCCATCAACCATCTCTTCTTCGATTAGCAATGACGAGTTTAAATCGTCTTTGGCCTGAGTTGTCGATTTTTCAACTTCTATTCCCAAATCTTCGCTGTGCTCTTGTAAGCTCTCGGTTTCGTCAACTGATTGCCGCAGCTTATCGTCTTCTTCATCTAACGTTTTCGAAATCACCGAATCCGTCACCGATAGACTCCTGCCCAGTATTGAAGTCGTCGCTTTATCGTTTGGAAATTCGCCCACAGATTTACTTCTGGGTGATTTACTTGGTGCTTTTGGAGATTTCGGTTTTGAAACGTCGCGTCGTTTTCGCGTGAGATATCCCCTGAATCCTGCTTGTATTAGCGTTGCCGCTTTTTCCATTTGTCCTGAATCTTGCCCTGGAATCTGCAAAACATGTGTTTGTTACAATGAGAATGACTCAGCATTGAACAGTTTACGAACCGAATCATCTGCAGCTGTTGGAATGCTAGTTGGTTCCGTGCCGTCCTTTTCAGCCATTGCACTGGGTTCATTTTCTACATTTTGCGAATGTGTTTGTGGCATATTAATAGTATGAACAGGAATAACGTCATGCAGTTCACCGCTGTGCTGCAATCCCTGAAGTGCAAGTAAACCGGCGGTAGATGTTTTATCACCTATGCCATCCTCATCCTTTGATTGATTTACGTTGCTATCTTTGTCATGCTTACTTCCACTTTCTTTATCTGCACTTTTAGCGTCTTTCGAACCTCTCTTGGTTTGCTTATGGGGCGTTCCACTTCTCTTAGTAGAAGCTTTAGGTGTAGATTGCACTGCAGGTGCTGGCTTCTCCTTTACAGGTTGCAATTTATTGGACGATTTTTTGCCTTTTCTATCACGTGGCGACTTCTTGGTCTGCTTCTTCTTAGGGGAAGCGTCGTATATACTAATCTGTCTCGATAACACCTTTCTAGAATCAGAAGATGACCTTTTGCTTCCCTGCTCGCTCCCAGTCACAATGGGCTTATCCATTTCAGAAGGTGGAACTAAAAGTTACGACTACGATTCCAAATCTGGTCAGTTAAAACTTACCATTGTAGTTGCCGTTGTCTCGAAGCGAAAGTAACTGTCCAAAATATTCAGATGCAAAATTGTATATATCTTTCGGTTTTTTCTGAAGTACTTCCTTCGCTAAACCTGACATCAGTTCCTCCAGACCAACCGGAACGCTCAGTCGTTTAATAACAGTTCCAGATTCTTGTTCTTCCATCGCGGAATGAAATGGCATTATTTCTAAAAGAGATCCACGGTATTATATTACCAATTAATCTTCGCCAAATTCAAGTTTATTAATGTTATCTTAAGTTATTAGGGCAAAAAGTACACAAGCACAAGAAATTGAAAAAATAATTCAAATTTAAAAAATGGAATGATTTGTTTACGTTTAGCCCATTTAACCCTATCCATTAATTCTGTGGAAGACAATCTCGACAACCGATTACAATTATCTGGTGGGACATTCTGGAACATATGACAAGTTATCCCATTTCTACTGTCGGTAGGAAAATTGATTGAGTAATTATTTTGCTTTAGCTGCTGGTTGCAACTAACATTTTTTTCATTAAGTTAGGGTATTTAGCTTCGATTGCAGGAATCGTATTTATTCACTCCCTTCGTATTTTAATCAACATATAAAGATAGGTACGTGTATCAGGCTGTCGCTTAGCCATTTACAAAAAATATTTTTTGAATTTGTATTTTATTCAACATAGAAAAATTTACACATATACCGCTTCATAGCGAACGAGGCCGAAAGTGTGTTGGGAAATAAGAGCGATAACGACGCAACGTTCGAGGTAAAACGCTAGTGTTGGTGGTCGGCAGACGAGGTTAGACTTTAAAAAGTTAGGACGTACTATTGGTGTGTGATTTCATTTTCGAATAATTGAGCTTTTCACGAGTGGTTACGTACCAACTTAGGTGCACTAAAGTTTTCGTTTGTAAAGGTTTATCTGTAGGAATAAAGTTTTTACCATCTTTATTAGGGGTGACAACATTGCAAACTTAATTTTATCCAAAAATTGAAGTTAGCTTAATTCCTAATAAGGTCGTTTATTTTAGAGTGTTAAAAACAACAACCAAATAAGCGATTTCTAGAAGTAGGAGTGCTTTTAAAACCAACACGCGAGTGAATAAACTGACGTTAAAACTCATTGTGATAGCATACGACGCATATTTTTTTGGATACGACAGGAAATTGACAGACAATCAATCGATAGACCCGCAACAAAATCTTGTTAATAAATTGAGCAAAATTAATATCAACACAGCGGAATATGGGCTTATTACTGCTGTGCATAATCACGAGCTCGAGTATTACTTTCGCAGAATTGAAGCCGGTTTGCTTGGATTTTGCAAGGACAGATAAGATCAATTATTACCAGAAGCGAAAATTACCTACGTCAATTACTGTAAGTTATTTTAAATTTTTTGGTTTGTATACATTTTTCAAGGAGGCAACAAAATGTGAGTGCATTAAAAATAAAATTATCCTGATTTAAAACCAATCGAGTGTATTTTAGGGAGATTAATAAAGGACAATAAATTTCACAAACACTATATATTTTACGCATTCCTACACGCATTTTTATCCCCGATAAAAAGCTTCCTAGCTTTTAATCACTTAAAAAATCATCTGAGTATATTAATTATTGTTAAATAAATAATTAATAAATGTTAACAAATAATATTTAAATCTCGATTTAAATGGTATCGAAAATGAAATTAGACGTGATCCTAATCGCTTTTGGTCCTATGTGAAACACTGCAGAAGGCCAACTTCCTAGGTGTGTGAAGTTGAGTTTAATGGTGTTGTAGCATCAACGGGCCCTGAAATATCAAATAATTTTGCTAACTTTTTCGAGTCCATTTACTTACCATCTCCATCTAACAAAGATTATTACGAGAGTCTACATAATAGTAGTAATCCAGTGCATACTAATGTTATTACGTTGAAGGAAGTTGACCAGGCTACAGTTTTAAAAGCTATGAAAGAATTAAAGTCCAAAAAATCTATGGGTCCTGATCTCATTCGGCAGTACTTTTTCAAAGGGCACTCAGAAGTGTCGAGTAAACCACTGTAGGTATATTATTCTTCATTAACAAAAATGCCTTTTTCCTGGTGTATGGAAGACCACCAAGGTAACGCCTATATTTATAAAGGGAATAGAATTCTGCGAGTAATTATATATGCCAAATTTTTTGAAATTGTTTTGAGAAAAAATGTTTTTTCATATGGGCTGCGAGATATTTCCGATAGTCAACATGGATTTATCTCGGGAAAATCAACTGTCACCAACTTGAATCAAGGTGTTAGTTCACGGATCAAGCCAAGACTTTCGATAGATGTGATGTGATCACCACTGACTCTACCACTATATCTAAACTAAAGCATTTTGGTTTATCTTTGGATTTACTTCACCTCTTCAAATCCTATTTTACAAATGGCCGTCAATACGTGTGGTTCCAGGGATACACATCTAAGCAGTATATCGCCACATCGGGAGTCCCGCAGGGCTCTGGTTTAGGACCCCTCATCTTTAACCTATAAATGAAGTCGTTGAAGTGGTTAAGAACTCCAATATTCTGTTATATGCAGACTTCAAATGATTTAAAGCCATATCTGACGTAAATGATTGTCAAGCGCTGCAAGAGGATTTAGATGCTGTAAATATCTGGTTGGAATACAATAATAAATTATCCTTCAACGTTTCTAAATGCTCAGTTCTTAGTTTCACAATTCCATGAATGGGGAAGAGCTACGACGCATTCTGGAAATAAAGGACTCTTTCACTCTTTGGAATAAAGGTCCAAAAGAAATTCATATGGGATCTCAACTATAAACGCGTAAGACTTTGGGGTAAATTATAGCTCAATTTATCATAGAGTATTCGTTCAAATTGTGTATTAAATTTAAGACAAGTTTTTCAGTTGAGATTCGAAACTTACATAGAATGGTTTATTTTATTAAAATTGTAACTTATAGGGTTTGCACCGTAAATACGATATATTAGCTGCATTTGACAATATTTAATGATTGATAGCCGATAGGTATAATTCAGGTAACGTATCGATTTTGATGTTAGGGGATATTCAAATTTGGCGCTTTATCTAAGAACGTTCCGAAATTGTCTTGTCACAAATTTACCCATTTTGGATATACAAATGCTACATTATGATCATTTACCAAATAATACATAGCAAGTATTTATACATAGTCCAGTAAGAATAGATCAAAAAATGGCAAATAGGGGAACTAAATCATGTATTACTAATTCCTTCGGAAATGTGTAGCAGAAGGTTCTCTGATCAACATGTAATAAAGTCCCCCCGTCTACCGCGTGTGCTAGAGGGGTGAGGGGGGAGACCGTGGTTTTGATGGTCACATTGTGTAGTTTTTTACTTACAATTCGAAAACGGCGTGTCCTAGAAAAAATTCTTTTCGTATAAATACAAGCTCATTAAATTTGATACAACTTTGAGTCTATACACTTTCTTAAAAAAACCCACCGTTTTTAAGTTTTTGACCCATCAAGATTGAATATGTGGATTATACACATGACCGTACTAGCCGCATAGCCGGATTTACCCTCCACAGCGGTGGGGTTAGATGAGAGGAGAGGATCGAATGCTGATGGGGTATCAAGACTAGCGACCCGCCAGCACCGGCCAATGTCCTAAGTTCCATCTTCTGCCGCTGAACTACTAGAACTGGATGTGGCCCGAGGTATGGGTGTCGTAAGACGAGCATCAACTGCACTTCAGCTTGTGGATGTGAAAGTGGGTACTTTAACGGCCCACCGGTCCACGAGGACGGCAATGAAGAAGACAACATCGACACATTCACTTTTTCGGACAGCGAAAATTAGTCTTAGGTAGGTATTGTAGGTATTGGTCATATACTACATTGATATGTATAATCCACATATGAAAATATTCAACCTTGGATAGTCAATAACATAAAAACGATGCGGTTTTTCATAATTATGTATCTATTCAAAGTTATAGCAAATTTAATAAGCATTCATTTTTATGTACAAAATTTTTTGCTATAGTGTACCTTTTCCACGGTGTAAGCAAAAAACTATAAAATGGGACCTTCAGAGCCACTCTCGCTCCCCTCCCCCCTTTAGCACAGCCGGTATCCGGGGGGACTTTACTTTACGTTGATTATAGAGAAACGTCCCTTACACAATTCCGAAGGAACTGGTAATACATGAATTAGTTCTTCTATTTTTCCTATTCTGACTGGGCTAACAGGCAAATCAAGAAAAGATTTGTTTTATAGCACGAGTAAATAACATAAGGAACAACTATAAATCAACGAGTCAGTGAGTAAATATAATTAAACAATGACGTACCGACGTGATAATAACATTTTCAACCCTGTACACCGTGAAAGATCACAGTATGTTCTAATTTATTCACAAATAACAAATAACAACAAATTTTTTTTTTAAATGATGCCGATGTACTTATTAGCAATAGGTATGCCTGGTGTTCATTTAAAATTAAAAATATACGATCGATGTATGCTAAGCTATGGAATATACCAATTGCAATAATTTCCATATTATAACCTACTTGTAAGTGTAACTTGATGAGGTTCATTATTGTGGTATTTACCTACATTTAAATTTAAAGGAATCATATATAAATTGCAAGTAACTACACCTAAGAAAACCAGTGCGTATGTGCAAGACATTCAAAATTTACAGAAGCGGTAAAAAATTACCTGAACAATTTAAACGCCAAATCATTTTAATATATTTGTGATTAAAATCTCCTAGTGATAAGCTCTCCTAGTGCATTTCTTATCGTGATTGCTTTCCAATAACTCAAAAAGACGCATGCGAGCTATTATCTACAAAAGAAAGTGTATTAATATTGCCTTATTTAACTAGTTTGATGTAAAAATAACTCGGAATGACGCTGCTAATTAAAAATTTAAATTGGAGGTGAGTTGGCTTTTCGAGAATGAATATAATTTTCAGTTGAATCGATAAGAAATGGGGTGTAAACTAAAGGCAAAAATGGTTTTTGCAAATGAAAAAGCGCAGTTGTTTAAAGATAGACGGTAGGTACCTACGAGTCGTAAAAGACAACATTATTTTAATACATGTAATACCAAAATTTGACTCTGTCTAACCGTCGAAAAAGAAAAACCGCAGGCAGACGAATGACCTGATCAAGTGCTGGATGACCAGTCCTCTAGTGGTGCAAAGTGCAAAACTTGCTTTTCTGTTTTTTTTTACCAAAAAAGGGATGATAAGGCTACGCTAATGACACTCATACATCCTAGGTAGTGTGGTTTAGTTTGAGCTAAAAGGGGTATGGCTACATAATTGTTGGAGTTTCACCCCCTATACCTATTCTAAAGCATGTTTTATCAAACCGTTACTACACTAGTTGAACTAGTACTGATTATGGGTTCGTTACCTACTACAAGATCTGGTGATCCGTTAGTTGAAACTATAGTAGCCAAGTATTTTCATATATCGGTGTAGGTACTGTATCCATGAAACCGAACTAAAAACATTGTGAAATCGATAGTGAATAACAAAATTATATAAAGGCATTTTTATATAGTCGATTTACTGCTTAGGTACTCAACTGTACCATCGTTCTTAAGTCTTTTGGAAAATATATTTTGGTTGTCCCTAACTGTGTAGAAAAACAAACATGTTCTAGAAAAAAAATGCATACCCATCATGAATTGCGGAAGACCTGTAATACGTATGACGAGAAACTTCAGTCACCGATGCCGATAACTTATGAATTAACTTCAATATAGGCAAGAGGTATTAGCATGTGATAGATTGAAAAAGTCTGAACTTCGACTAACTATAACGTTTTGTTTCTGAGAAACTAAGTGTTCATTCGATCGAATTTTACCCTCATGCGTGTTAGGCTAAGGGTTGGACGAATACGTGCCAGTTGATTGCTCTGTGGAAATGTTGGTGACCGTGTATCGATTTTTTTTTTGCGAATTAGTTATTTATGCCCAATTTTCGAACTCTTAATTAAACATAATTTATTTAATATACAGGGTGATTCCTATAGTACCTGCCACCGTTTGGGAGCGTGTAGGTGGTGCGTAGGGGAGTATTTTGATATAGGACACTTGGGGTCGGAAATCTAAAATAAGGGTGCCAGAGCCAAATTACCTTCTGGAATTTCGCGCCTGTAGGTAGGCAACCCAACCGGCCGGCGGTGCACACGGAGCGATCTCAGGCGGCGATGTGTGGCTGACACTTGATCAGAATTTTGTTTAAACCCACGAAATCCCGGCTGCAACGACGCGTATCAAGTGAATAAACACTATGGCAATAGTATAATAATAGTTGGCTAGATGTAGGAAGTGCATTGAGAACAACGGTGGCCACGTTGAACACTTGTAAACGTTATTGCTTTTGACTGTCGTTTTTCCTCCTTCCCTCCCATGTCGCTTCCTCGCGCTAACTCGCTCTGCATCGCTCCGCGCGAAACGTCGGTCGGTTGGGTTGCCTACATACAGGCGTGAAATTCCAGAAGATAAATTTGGTTCTGGCGCCCTTATTTTAGATTTCCAACCCCAAGTGTCCTATATCAAAATACTCCCCTAGGCACCCCCTATACGCTCCCAAACGGTGGCAGGTACTATAGGAATCACCCTGTATACTGCCTATATAGCTGCTTCACAATTTACATAAGTGAAAAACAGCCATTGTGTTTAGATATCATCATTGTATATACATCGTAATATACAATGATAACATTTAAAATTGTATTTACATAGTAACAACAATTCTAGTAAAGTACTACTTATACTTAATTTGAACAGTGCATCTTCTAAAAGAATATCTAGGTGCGAATTTCTTCTGTTTCTGAGATGTAGGTTTGTGTGCGTAGAACTACAATTCACAAAATGCAAAATTCGAAACTTACCACCGGCGAAAAAAATACGGTGACAAAAATTAAATAGGAGACAATTTCCTATTAAAAATGTAGTTATAGCAAATTTTTACTAAAGTTAACCCTTAGGGGAAATCAGAAATTTTTAATAAACGGTGGCCTATATTTTATCCAAATAATTTATTAATCAATTAATTAATTAAATTGATTAGTCAATGAATCTATGATCAATTAATTTTAAATAATTAAAATTGCATGCTCTATCTACGCAGGCTTGACGGACCTGGTCCGTTAATGTCACTGTTTTCAAATTTCAATACCGAATACGTTTATCCCTATTTCGGGATCAACTTCGGCGTCTTTGAAATCGTTGGTCAAAGGAATATCGAGGGGCAAGTCCAAGTCATCTTCATCAAATTAGTCCAATGTCAGTTAATTGACGTTTCCCCAGGTCTTTCGGTTGCAGATTTCGCACGTAATGGGGCATTGTAAACCGCCGCGACTGGCTGGGTAAGTGGGTATTTGGGTAAGAATTGTTTACCAAAAAGACGGATTTAGAAATGTATTAAGTAAAGGATATATTACAATTGAATAATTATACGTAATTATTTATTTTTTCTGCAGTAGGTAGGTTTTTTATGGTTCCATTTGATAATTGTGAGCAATACCTCGCAAATATTCATTTACCATAATCTCTTACTATTGATAGTATTTTCGTATCGGCGTTCCGCCACAAGTTTTTCGTCGTATACATCTCTTCCATGCTGCACTTTACGAATACCATCTATGAATTGCCATATGGTAGGATTGTTCATAATGCTGATACACATTTCACATTCCATGGTGGAGGAGGTCTATTCCTTCGTCCAACATAAGTATCTTCGAACCAATCTTAATGGTGTCAGGCCATATCTCTGTTTGTCTACTTTCACTCACCCATTAAATAAAATATATCCACTTCGCTGATCTTTGAGACCATGTTTCGGGATACCTAGAAATAACCTTTGAAGTTGAAGTAGCTATACCTCCACTTCACAACTGAAAGAATGATAATATGAGAAAAAAATACAAAACACGGTGTATATGTACAACAACCATAAAGTCTTCGACCGTTCTGCGCAGCTGATGAAAAACAGGGAATTTACACAACGAAACCAGTTAATGAAAATAATTTAATTGGAAAAAAAATAGTAACAAGGCTCGTCCAACATAACCCCTCGAGATCAACTAATCTTATGAAAAGTTAATGAACATTTTGTTAAAAAACGTTATAAATCCCAATTTCTTTACCCACATATGTATTTTCAACAAAATCGAACATTTTAGGTCAAATAGTAGGCATCACATCATACGTTAAGCACACCGCCTCCTGTATGTATAATGTATCGGTAACCACAGAATGAGGTAACCAGTACAAGTACTCGAGAACAGCAACTTAGTCACATCCTTAACCTTAAAATTTGTACCTAATCAAAATTTTGTAAATTAATATGTTTTATATTATTGGTTTAGGTTTAGGCGATTGTAAGGATGTAACCGTAAAAGGATTAGAAATAATTAAAAAATGTGATCGAATTTACCTGGAACATTACACATCCATTTTAACATGTGGAATTAGTGAGCTTGTATTATTCGTAGTTGTATGCATTTGCAGTACTAACTCACAGTTGTTTATAGGAAAGTTTCTACCAAAAGAAACTTTTAATAGCAGATAGAGATCTGGTAGAACAAAGTGCCGATACGATCCTTCAAGGTGCAGATATTGAAGATGTTGCGTTGCTTGTCGTAGGCGATCCATATGGAGCCACCACACATACTGATCTAATACTAAGAGCGAAAGAAAAGAATATACAGTTTCAAATTATTCACAATGCTTCAATTTTAAATGCTGTTGGTTGCTGTGGGTTACAACTTTATTCCTTTGGAGAAACCATTTCGATACCGTTTTGGACAGAGAATTGGAAACCTGACAGTTTTTTTAACAAAATTTTATCAAATTATCAACGTAATTTACACACATTATGTCTTCTAGGTATAGAAACGTCAGTTAATTGCATATTTAATGTGTAATTACAGACATCAAAGTCAAGGAACCAACATTGGAAAGTTTAACTAAGAAAAAAAAGGAATACATGCCACCACGTTTTATGTCAGTTTCCGAAGCCACACAACAAATTTTGGAAATTATTAATAAGGCCGATTCTGGTTGTGGTAATATTTTACTGAGTGTTATTACAACATCTTAATACAGTTGTTCCAGATGTAACTGGTAATGACATGTGCATTGGACTGGCTCGTGTTGGATCAGAGAGCCAAAAAATTGTCGCATGTTCTATTTCACAGATGACTACGGTTGATTTGGGACCACCATTACATTCTCTAGTAATACCCAGCTGTGTACTTCATCCTTTAGAAGAAGAATACATAAATCAATTTAAATTAAACTGAATACTAATGTAATTAATATATATTTATTATATGGAAATATTTACATAATTGACCATTGCCAATAATTGTTTCACTTGGCGTAAATTATACGCACCAATTTTTGAACTTATTTGGTTCTTAATTTAAAAGTCACTGGAATGGAATTTTAAGATCAGTTTGAATAGGTTCTTCCAATTACTTTTAAAATTGACATATCTTAACTTCATTTCTTAAATCCTTAACATTGATGAATACATTGATATGCATAATTTAGACTTAACATTTGAAGAGTTAACAAATTATTGAACTCCCCAGGATGTTGACACTGCTTGAGTAGAAGTCATCACTCATGTTGGTAGAGTTAGAGTGACGGGTAAACTATCAAAACTGTAATTTTTCTACTGAATCCACATCTTTCTTTAAAAAACCCAACATTGCATTTTTCGGATAAAAAATGAATTTTTTTAATATTGAACACCCTATATATTACTACATATGACAGGGGTGGTGCTTTAAAAACGCCTCGTGAGAAGGGCCCAGGCTCTTGGTAAACTCGAAAAAACAAAATTTTAGCGCACCCTCAATTGTAATTTTATTTCAGTGAAAATACGCCTTGATAAATTCATTTTCTTTAATCAATTATTTATCATTATTGTTCAGGGATCTTTTAAATTGATCCACCACTGCTTTTAAATGGCCTTTGATATTTACCATTGACTCCCTTCCTGAGACTAGCCACCCCACAATACGGGCCTATAATTTCTGGTCCGTAAAGTTCTTCAATGCTCTACCTACTGAAATAAAAAAATTTACCAACACATTTGTTTAAGAAACATGTAAAGGAAACGTTGCTTTGCAATCCCCTATATTGTATAGACAATTACTTTGTTCTTAAATTTAAGTGTTAAGTTTTATTGTGTTCTGTACTTCTTGACAATTGACATGTGTCTTCAGATAATACTACACGAATAAACATTATTATTATCATACATTATAAATGTTTAGTTTTGCGGGAGGTTCAAACTGTATATTCATTTTGGATCACCCGGTATAGGTAGGTACCTAAAATATTACAAACCAGAACTGTCGAACTACATGGGGCAAAATGAATTCTTGGAAACTAGCAAAAGCTGTAGTTCGAAACAGGGGTTGGAACTGAAACCGATTGCACTTATAAACCCATGAATCAGAACCGTTTATTCAAAAAGTGAAAACGGGATCCAATACAACGCTACAGTACGCATCGTGTTTGAAGTATCGACTGAACGCCTTAGCTTTGAAGTCACTCGTATCCCGCCATAGATTTTTAATCAGCACCGCTCCCACTCCCGCTTCCGCCGTACCGCGTTGGACCGTATATTGACATCTTACGATTAAGTTGGCAACGTGGGAATAAAATCGGCAACGACGGATTGCTGTATTTTTCTAGGGACTTTTGTGTTTGATGATTGGAGTTGGGTTCGCTCGCTTTTTGGTGTGTTCCGTGCGGTGGGATTGTTTACGACACACGAAATGTCAGCAGATAACAACACCTAAATAAAGTTGATGAGTTTTGTGCTTATCCGCTTACAGTTTAGGACTTCCAAAGTACGATGTGGTGTAAAAGTAGAACGCGCTATTTTCACTTTTTCGTTATATAAAGTTTAATGTAATTGTTTCACTTCAGCATCTGTTGTGATGCTTTATTATACTCTTTTCCAATAGAAAACTCTTTACCAGTGAATATTAATCGTATTGTTTGGATTTTAAACACGAATGTACAAGTGCTATTTTCTCAACGCTCGGGTCTTTAATGAAAATGGTACGTATAGATCATTCGCCAGACCTTCCCTTATTAACTATTTTTAGCAAGGAGACGATCCTCCTTACTTATCTGTGGGCACCGCAGTTAGTGCGAAATATAAAGGAGCATTCTGCGAAGCCAAAGTTTCAAAAGTTGTTCGAGTTGTGAAATGCAAAGTTACCTACAAGATGGGCTTAGGTACTGCTACGGTTAGTGACGAGCAAATTAAAGGTCCTCTACGTGTCGGTCAAGTCGTTCAGGCTAAACATTCCGATAAAAAGGAGTATGTAGAAGCAACCATTGCAAAGATACAAGACTGTAGTCAATATACTGTTGGTATGTTACAAAATTTATCTTGAATGCGTATTTTAGTTATGTTGTAGTTTTCGACGATGGGGATATTACCACGCTAAGAAGAACCGCTTTGTGTTTAAAAAGCGGGCGACATTTTAATGAGAGTGAGACATTAGATCAGCTTCCGCTAACCCACCCTGAACACTTTGGCAATCCTGTTGTCGGTGGACGTAGGGGACGAAGAAGTAGGCAGATGAAGTAAGTTAGAGATGGAGAAAACCAGTGCGAAGTTATCCACGGCCATAGATATTTATTGGAAAACAAAAATATCTTTAGAAAAATGAAAATACACATTTACCTCAAAAAGTGGAAAAGCACAATCCCACAACTCTATTTAAAAAAATGTATTAAACTTGTTAGCATATTTGGGAATAATTGTGACATCTGCACAGACGGTCTGGCCCAATATACAGATTTTTCTGTGATATGTTGTCCATTACTTAATTATAATGTAGTATAAAGGGCTTGTACATCTAGAAACGTCATTCTAATACAACTGTTCAAAGATGAATTTTTTACAAAAAATAAATGTGGGTATCTTTACCCATATGTCGCGATGCATGTAATAGGCTTTAGCAAAAAATTCATGTAGATTGTATGTGGCACCCTCTATCGCGACTACGAACATACGCAATTGTTGTACAAGAAATTATTTGTTGTATGACACTAGGCATAGGTTTGTGTTAAAAAAGAGTTAAAATTACAAAAACAGTAGTTGTTTATTATATAAGACGAAAAAGGAATATTTTAACCATTGACAGAATTAACTTTTACGAGATGGTTAGTTTCCCTTTGTCATTGTGTATAATGCAAAACTTTATTTTATATGAGAAGCCATAGAAATCATTATAAAACTTCTGAAAATTCTGTAGGTATTTAATTTAGACGTCCAAAATAGAACGTTTCCTTGAAAATATTGTATTCTGTTCTGAACTTCATTTTATTTCGTGCTCCGCATCCCATTTTTAATAAGAATGACGGATGTCATTAGAATGCACAATGATTTGTTTCACTTTATCTACCCCTACTGTTAAAGGGACACCTGGGCCTACTGTCTCAAACCTCTTAAAATGTCAATTTCACATTGCTGTAAAATAATCGTTCAATATGAATGCCCGAGTGAATGCCATAATGAAACACGTTTAACGTTAAACCACGAGACATAGCGCCACATTATGAACAATGATCGAATTACTGCCAGCTGGCAAGCGTGCAGCGATCGAGACAAGACTGCCCTCAGCTGAGATGTGCACGTTCCCATTAGCTGACAGTGACATACCTCCATCAAAGAAACAGGGGCGTGTAACGGTAACAAAATTCAGTCTACTACTAAACTCGTATCACATTCTGGTTAACTGCAGTGCACATTTCGGCAATAAATTTCAGGCATTGCCAGATTTTGATTATTGATAATAACATATATACAGGGTATAATATAAAAAACGCCACAAGCTGCATAATATACATTAAAAGTTGTATTCAATTATTTTTTGTGACTTTTGGTTTCACAGAAAATGATGAAACTTTTGAATTTTAAATGATTCCCCGTATAATATTACATGTTTCGATAGAACGTGACAGTCTGAATACAATGACACTTCATATGTCAACTTTTGACATTTGTCTCTAAAAAATTTTAATCTAGCGTGCCATGATTGTGTTATAACAGTCAGTAATGATGTTATGATAAAAATTTGGGACCAGTCTTAAAATTCATGTTTTTTAAGCGCGCTTCCAACAATACCAAACACCTCACATGATTAATTAATTACGGTTAATTATATTCACTTACAACAGAAGAGATGTGGCATTAAAATAAAATCATTAGATGTTTTTGGGGATGATGTTCGTCCCAAAGATCAAAACCCAAGCCAAAACCATCCCTTCAGATAAAAAAATTTAAAGTCTGCGCTATGCTATGACTAAACATACTTGTGCAAAGTGCATTTTTGATGTGACAGATTAACAAGTCTTCAAACTAAACATTACAGGAATGGTCAAAATTTAGTTCTTGGACATCAAGGTAATACGTTTAGACTCATATGCGCATTACACT
The DNA here is from genome assembly GCF_008802855.1 of Photinus pyralis. Classification (NCBI taxonomy): domain Eukaryota; kingdom Metazoa; phylum Arthropoda; class Insecta; order Coleoptera; family Lampyridae; genus Photinus; species Photinus pyralis. The sequence continues at coordinate 38,444,206 of NW_022170249.1, forward strand.
AAATTAGATTCGTTTTACAATAAAAGTTGAACAATTTGAATTTAATATTTTTGGGGGAGCAAATTAACTAAAAATTGACGGAGTTTTGGTCACTCGTGTATTATAATCCTGTAAGCAGATTGCTGAGTGTTTCAGAATTATTTTGGGTTTGGTTCTTTTTCTAAAGCTAAATTATTATAGCATGAAATAATGTGTATTTTCATATTTTGGGGGAAAAAAATCTGTGGCGGATGATCATCATGGCTAACCTAAAGTGGTTGAAAAAAAATGAAATCTAAGTTGTTATTTTGTACTAGGGAAGATAGCAGCGAAGGGGAAGTTGAAGAAGAAAACGAGCCCGACTTGGAAGTGTACACAATGGAAGTAGGTCGGGTCGTTTGCGTCGAGGCGAGTGATAAAAAGCGTAACAAGGACAATTGGTTTCCGGGACTTGTAGTTATGCCTTCCGCACAGCCCACAGTACGGATTAACGTAAAGGACGAATTTTTAGTTAGGTCTTTTAAGGACGGACGATAGTATGTCGGTGCAAATTGTTCGTAAATAGGTACTATGTTTTTGCTTTCAGTTACACAGTACCTCAAAAGGAAGTGTCCGAGTTTAGTCGGGATATGGCATCTAAAGTTGAGAGTACAATGTTAGCGGAGGCCGTGGAGAAAGTTATGCGTTATTTGGATAATGATGAACTGCCTGTCCACTGGGAACGAAGTTTGTTATTTCATAATTCTCTACAAACTGCATCCTCAGACTCTGATGAAAACTTTTCGGATGTAAGTCGAATTTTTATCTCTTCCGTTTTAGGATGCCAAATCGGCATTATAATATATAATAAAATAAATAAAATAACCTTAAAGCCATTGGTGTATTTAAATGTATTTGAAAGATATGCTTATCCGTCCGTCTGTCTGTTTTTTACATATGGCAAAGTTGCTGATTATCTGATCTGATTCTCGTATAAAACAAAACAATACGAGATTATGAACGCACTCAATACAATAATCCTTTTTTCTATAAAATAAAAAATGTCTTTTTATAGTCCCATCTTTAAAATGATTGGTGCCTATTCAGGTGTTGACAAAATGACAACTACAAACCAGGTGCCAAATTTTTGACAGAACAGATTCCTAACTCAAACCAAATTTAACAAAAAAAATAGTTATTTATATAACAAGAGACTGAAGGTATCTTGACGAGGTGAAGCAGTGTTAAAATATCAGTCAAATGGAGTTATATCAAAGAGTACCCATAGTTACTCTTTGGTTATATACAACATTGAACATTCAATCGGCTTTGAACCAAGGGATGTGACTCATTTGTCTTATTTTAACCTCAACATTCAGTCAGATACTATGCGATCAAAAATGAGTTGCTGTCGAGTCACCTTTGGAATTTTTGTTTACATGGGAAATCGTACTTAACTTGAACTTCCAAAGGTCACTCGACAGCAACCCATTTTTGATCGCCCGTTATTTCCAAATTCATTTCAAAGATTTTGTTTGAATTATTAATGAACCAATAGAAATTTAAAAAAGATACCACTTTGAGAAGTTTGTTTGACATATTTTGTCGATGTCACAGCTCACTACTACCACATTATTAATATCACCCTAACTACTGATTTACATAAAGAATAGATTATTCAGGGATAAGAGAGCATCTTGCTACCACAAAACAGGATACAAAAAAACCGCAGTATATTACTTTTCTTATCTCATTGATTAGGTGCGATATGCTGTGTTAAAAAAATGCAATACATCGCGAAATCCAAAGAGCAAAGAAGATTTAAAATGGACCTACAGATGGTCAATACCATGGCACTGACCATACCGGTAAAGAATCTGATTTATTTTGTTGCTTTTTGTATGCATATCTTAAAAATGAGACAGAATCGTTTTTGGTATATACACGGTGTCCATTTTTCGAGTGCCACTATGGGGATCTCGCTTACCTTAAGAGATAGAAAGTTGGTTAAATGGGGGCAAAGTTGCGTATTTCCCTGCTGAATAACCATCTGAAAATAAATTTAAAATATCATCAATATCCCAAAAAAACGAAACTTTCTGATTTTCGTTTTTAATTTTTTCGTGATAAAATAGTCGTACTAGACATTGCTAATTAACACATTATTCGAACACTTTTCAATGGAGATTTCGAATGTAACTTTTAAGATGACAGAGAAACACGTGTCAACTTAAGTTTTTCTTATGGGCGCCATTTTCAATTTTGAGATTTTAAGATTACGTCTTTTTTTCTCTTTACGACAATATATCACACATGGTGGTTCAGTATCACATTTTTCCTAAAATACAATTTTTAATTTTTTGAGAAGAGTGCTTTGGAAAAACAAAACGTTCTTTTATTGTGAACAAAAGTTTGACAGTTTGATGCATATGTCCGGTTGCAGCATTGGCATCAGGGAACTAGATGTGTTGAGAAAATTCGATTTTCATATGAACAGAATTGAACCTTCGTTTTAAAAGAAAATTATAATTCAAATTAGAACAAAATACATAAGAATAAATAATATTTTAGCAATTAAACTAGCACAAACGTAAATGACACTGCTTGAAATAGGTCAACATTTTGTTCACAACAAATCGTTTTGTTTTTGCATAGCACTCTTCGCAGAAAATGAAAATTGTATTTTTAGAAAAAATGTGATACTGAACCACCATGTGTCATATATCGTTGTAAAAAGAAAAAAAAACCTAATCTCAAAATGTCCAAAACGGAGCCCATAAAAAAAACTATTAAAAACGGGATGCCATATTCGAAATCTCCATTAAAAAGTGTCTGAATAATGTGTTAATTAGAAATGTCTAGTACAATTAGTTTACCATGAAAAAGTTAAAAATGAAAATCAGAAATTTTCGATTTTTTGCCATATTTTCAAAACTATTGAAGATATTATAAATTTATTTTTAGATTATTATTCAGCACGAAAATTCGCAACTTTGCCCTAATTTAACCAAGTTTCTATCTCTTAAGATAAGCGAGATCCCCATAGTGGCACTCGAAAAATGGACACAGTGTATTTGATATTGAACAATTACCGCTCGCATTGTTAGTTTTAAATACCATCGCAATTTTAATATTATTGTAGTGTTTACGGTATTTTTAACACGAGTATCAAATGTGCCAGATGTGGAAAATTCATGGTAAGTAAATTTATATCTTTTATATATTAACGTTCCATTATGGTTTCTTTATAGGTATAGGTTTTAGTTAAATGGTGAAGGATGCATAGGATTTACTAGGATTAACGCATGCTTATACTTGAAGTGAAAAACAGAAAATGTCAGTAATTGTTTTCTCTTATGTCAATATGTCATGTACTTTTGTATTTTTGCGTGTATATTATATTTTTCTTCGGTTACACAAAAACATTTTACTTTACACACATCCATTTTACGACGCATGTCTTTTAACATTTTCAGTTATAACTTTCTGCACGCGTTTTGTTGTTCTGCTTGTGAAAATGTGTTTACTTGACTAAAGGTTTTCAAGGCAACATAAATATGAATTAACATCTAAATCCAATTTGGCATCCGTTAAAGTGAAGCAGTGCATATTCAAAAACTTCTTTATCACACATAACTCGGTATGCTTATACCACTTCCTGTCTTATTTTAGTTCAACAATATTTGAAAATACACATTTAAACAGTTGTTACCATGCTGCAAAGAAAACAATAAAATTCTGATTATTTCCTAAGTTGCGCTAGAAAAACCGAAATTTGCCGATTTTATTTAATTTTTTCTGCAATTATTTGAGCAGGTACAGAAAAATAAAGAACACTTTCTCATTGCCACTTTTTGACCTGTACAAGACCTATCGGACAAATTTTCCATTTTCTAGGAAAATTGTCCAATAGGTGTTTTTGCACTATTACAGTATTGTGTACTGGTGCACCATCCTGTTTAAACCAACAAAATTTCCAACATGTTTTTTTGTGTGCCTTACATTGTTGTATTCGTAATAAAAAATTCTACTCAACATTATTTTTTTTATGAGCCATATAAAAAATAAACTTGATGATTTCTCCGAAATGAAACGTTGTAGACTTTAAAAAGTGACAATGGGGAAAGTGTTTTTTTAAATTTTTGTTATATGATAACATCCCAAAACGTCAAACTTTTTGTTGTCACCCTGTATCGCAGAAACAAATGATTGTTTCTGTTTCTGGTATTAAAAAGTTTCACAAAAAAGTGGCACAAGATTGCAAAAACTGCAAGTTCCTAAATTATTAGCCAATTTCACAATGTTGCTAGACTGTATTTCATACTTAAAATAAATACACCATAGTGTCCATAGTGCAAAATGCAAAAACGGATCACTGCTTAATATTGCTACGTACGGTAGTAAAATGTTCATAAGCACAATGGTGTATTTAGGTAAGAAACACGCAGTATTGTTTTTAGAGTTTAATATCCATAGGAATATTACCATAATTCAACTAAGTTGCTATGCTGAAAATTGTTGGGCTAATTGCTTCCTTGGTAATCGCCACCAACTTGGTTAATTCATTGGCAAACCTCCTTAGTGTCTGTTAAGAGTTCCTATATTGATGAAATGAGCTCTCAAAGAGTCTTTCGCTTGGCGCATGGGAAACTGATAGTTAATATATTCAAAACATATCAAATCGGCTGCTCTATGCATGCGCGAGAGTAGGACAGAGATCCTCCTTGTGGCCTTCTCTATCGAATCGTGCTGGCGGACGGAGCAACACGTTCCAGTATTAGTATAGTGCAGTGTAATATGCACATCTGGCATGTTGTGTCGAAAATCTATGATAACTAAAAACAAAACGGTCCCGCCGCCAAGTTGGGAGGTCAATCGACTGTGGGTCTCTATCAATATAGGTAGGGAATTTAGTGTCCGTTTTGCTTTGACGCCATCTAAGGTCTTACTTTCGCGTGATTAACCGTTTATTACTGTGAATTGTCTCCAACCAAAAAATATAGTGATCTAGGGTTTATGATCTCTTATCAACCAAAATGTATGTTTAAAGCATGTACATTTACTATAGGAATAATCTATTGAAGAATGTGTATGCTATAGTGCGTTTCACAGTGGCCTTTCAGCACAGGCTCTTATGGAGAACAGTGATGTATAGATAGATTAACGTCAGTTTCGTTTAACTGACCGATTTCAGAAACAGCAGTGGCCAACTTAAAACAAGCAACACTGAGCTCCAATGTGCCCTGAGTTTTACATAGCCCTATGCTATCTGTACTGAAAGGTCTCTGTAGAATGCACTATAGAGTTTTGGCACCGTTGTGCTGATTTACAATTTTTCACACTCATTGTGTTTTGAAAACCAACACATTATCCACGCATGGCTCTTTTCTTCCACTTGCCGATAGACGCACGGTGTGAGTATATTTTTCATTACCTTCATTTTTGTCTTGTTGCACTATTTAAGTGAACCACCAAGGAAAATATTCTTGTCAAAAGTGGGCAAACCGTGGGTACTTTGAAAAAATCTTCAAAATTTTGGTTTTCATGATAATGTACCTTAAATCTAATGCATACCAGCCAAAGATGAATAACTTGATGGGTGATTTCAGTGAAAATACTGCATTAACCCAATGCTCTAGACTTATATTTTTATTATAATTTTAATTAATGATTAATTTCTACACTAATTTATCATTTATTAGTCTGACATTTGAAATGAATTGTGCTATTACTTCCAGATCTATGCTAAAGCAAAACGAAGGAAAAAATATCGAGCGAAAAGTACTAGTGAACTGGGAGATAGTGACGAATTCGACACTGTTTGCGCGTCTTTCGCCATGAAACTAAGAAAAATGCAACCAAGACAGCAAATTTTAGCTGAAAGTATGATGCATAAGATTATAACACATGGATTACTTAATCAGTTAAGTGAAAATGTTGATATTGTAAACACACGCTTCATACCGGCCGCTTATTTACAATGGAAACCGGCGGTAGCAAGAAGAAGTTCGACGCCGCTCAAGTCGCCTAGCGAATATTCGTCGTGTACGTCCATTTCAAATAATTATGAATCTTTTTAGTTGTGTTTTGTATATATTAAATGGTGTTACATTTTTGATTCACATGTTTTTTCGTTAATAAAGTCCTTTAATAGTCAAACATTTTGTTTATTGCATTTATCCACCTATAATAATATTGCCATCTGTCTGTAATACAGCATAAAGGCCAAAAACTGAAAATCAAGTTCAGGGCATTACTAAAACACATGAGAAATTAAACCAGAAGTTGATGTACATACATAATATGTTAAAATTGAAACATGCGCTATATACTAAGCAACGGCAGACGGACGAAGCATACTAACCTACTATTTTGTGCTGATAATGATCTTACAAACCCAATAGCAATTGAATGCATATTTTTAACAAAAAGCAAGAAGGAAATGGAGTATGTAGAAGATTCTGGTCTTGCATTTACCAAAAATAGGTTTCCAGTGACTGTTTAGTATAGAATTATTTCCAAATAAATAAATGGGCGTAGTTTCTCATTTAGAACATAGTTTAACTATCATAAAAATGGGGGTGCACTAAATTCGACTCACTGAATGAAATATTTCTGTCAAAGGTTGAATGACAAAATCCATTCTTATTTGTATAAATACTCACATTGTTATACAACATAAATGCTCGCGCACTCGTTTCTTTAAAGCGCGCTGTGACACGACGTGAATAAAATGACAAATACGATTGTTTAGATTTAAAATACAATATTTCGATAGCCGAATAAAAAATGCATATTTTGTCACTTGATTCTTTGTGTATCTTGCTTACAATGCTTAAGACAGCTGATCGTTTTCGAGCGCACGACATTTAGACTACAAGCCCAGTGAAAAAATGAGGGGGTGAAATAACCCACCATTCATGTGTAGAACGATTCAATTTGAAAAAATAAACCCTATGCCGCCAGTTTTGAGGGGTGCGCATGACTGAATGAGAGAATTAAAGTTGAGAACCCAGAGGTGGACAACTACGATAAAAATAGTGGTGCCTAGGCCAGGAAAAATTTTGATTTTCCTAAAGGTGATTTAGAACTGTACGGCGTTTGCACAATTCACTTTCTACGCCCTACATAGATCCAATGCTTTTTAGAGGTGTCTAAAACTATGACAGATAAGTACGCAAATCTTAAATAGAAAATGATAATGTTTCTATTTAAAAAAAAACAAGACTGAATTCGCAAGAAACAGTGGATGATCTTTACATTACTACAGTTGTTTGAATTTCTTATAATTGTATCATGTTGAAATTTTCATAGTTTCTTATTTCGTCTTAAATATTTCATCAAATTTGGTCAAAGTACAATGAGTGGTGAAAAAAGAGATACCAATTGCTTGCTGAATTTGCGTTTTAATCGTGTGAATCAGACTTGACAAAGAATGGGTAGTAATTGTTTGAAATAAATGTCACTTATATACAGGGTGGTGACTTGCGTAACGCATCATAGGGATTCATAACATGCGATTATTGGCTCCCCAAATTATTTTAGAGCAAAAATGTATAAAGGTTTTTTGTAGAAAAAATTTTTTTACGTTAATCAACCGGATTAGTTTTCAATTTTTTGCATAATAAAGGCGGAAAATTGGAAAAATAAAACCCCCATTTTTTTCAATAATCTGTGATGCCATGGAATTTTATAATACAAAAACTATGCCAATATCCGTCATGCAATGGAATGTCTGCTATAGAACAAATCAAATGCTATCGAAAAGTATTATATTTAGAACAGCGAATTCAACATAAAGAATGACCAAATTACTAAAAACGGTTTCCTAATATAACAATTTTTTTTTTATTTTATTTTATTATCCCTCTCTTGTTTTGGGCCCTCAACAGGCATGCGCCCAATTACAGAATGACCCGCACAATGCTATTTAGAGGTGCCTCTGCAGAAGGTCTTAAGATGGTCTATACTACTCCGGTATTTACCTTACGAATTAGGAAAACTGCAGGAAAACCTAATTCGGAGTAGCTGGTAGAATGCTCGGAACTGGTCTAAGGTAATTTCCATCTCCGCCACAGATGAAAAATTCACCTCAACCCAGGTTCGAACACCCGACCTTCGGATTTATAACCCAATGCTCTACCACTGAGCCATAAATAAATTTACAATAAATGTTCGAATAAGTCACCATTAACTGCATTAAAGTAACCAAGTCGTTCATAAAAGCCATTTCGAACTGCTGCTAATTGATAACTGGATCTTTTTGTTTTAGAAAATTCCATGGCATCGCAGATTATTGAAAAAGATGCGGGTTTTTATTTTCCCAATTTTCCGTCTGTATATGAAAAAAATTGAAAACTAATACGGTTGATTGGCGTAAAAAAATTTTTTCTACAAAAAACTTGACATTTTTGCTCTAAAATAATTTGGGGAGCCAATAATCGCATGTTATGAATTTTACATTGAAAGCCCTATGGTGCGTTACCAAGTCACCATCCTGTATAGTTGATAATCAGTATTATACAGGGTCGTGCCACAGTGGGTCGGTCTTTCCTAGCTTATTCCTCATAAAAATTGTAAAGAGAACATTTTGTGCCAATGTCAGCTATAGATCTATGCGATTATTTTTGAATATACAGGGTGTCCCATTTTTACCATGTAAATAAATGATTTTTTTAAATAGAACTGTGCATTTTTAGTTGTTTCGATGTCATTTGTTTGTATTCATTTTTGATTTTTTGTCAATTTTGCCTTAATTTTAACCGAATAATTCTCCATAAGCACTCCTCACTTTTATAAATTACCTACCCGTCTTCTATGTTGAAAATTGTTAACTATCCGTTGTTGTTTTTGTACATACTTCTTATTATCTTCATACAAGTTGCTGATTCGCGGTATAATCTATGTTTCTATTTTTTAGGTTTTCCCATACTGTTTTTTTGTAGCATCAAACGCCTTTTCTAGGTCCAATAATGCCATATATACTTTTCAGTCATTTGTAATTTTCTCGCTGTTCCAGGATTTATTGCGCACTTCTTCCCATGCGTTTCCTAATTCATAATCTTCTCCACTACTATCTTTACATCTTCCTGTTTTGCAGGTACATTCCCATTAAGAGAAATTTCTCGAAATATTGTTCCACTTTGTCCTGCCTTCTGATATTAGTTGTCGATGTTGGTTTTTTAAATAATTTTCATATTCTGGGTTTTTCTTTTTCTTCCCCCCATGTCTCTTTCTTTGTTTAGTTTACATGTATGCTTTGTGCTCGTATTTGTCTTTGTTTTTTTTACTCAGATACATTTTCCACTTTTCTTTCCACCATCCAGTCATCAGGACGCTATCTATTACTATATTTTTGAATTTGTGTCGTCCCATATTCCTTCCAAGTTGAATTCGGTTGCAGCTTTGAGGGGTCATCTCCTCTGTGTTTAGTCTTTATCGCCTTCTTATCCATCACGTTGTGATTATAAAACTTTATTTATAAATGTATAATAAATCACCGTCAGGTGCTAAAAGGAAATTAATTGTATTTTTATAAACACCCTGTACAATAAAAATAAAGCGAACAGCAATACGTTGATATGTTAAGGATTCGTTAACGTTTTTTTATGAAGTACACTACGACGCTAGTTCAAATATACGACGAGGCAAACCACCTCAAATGATGATACGACGAAAAGCGGCAAAACTACAACGCTAGAGAACAATGGTTCATAAATATCTTGATTGTTTATGCACCTTGAGTTCTCGATGCGTTTAGGCTACGGCTTTGGGTGAGAATCGAAATTATTGACTCCCCAGCTATACTCTGCACGGACCGACCACAGAATTCTCGCGGATGTTCCGCTGTGGAAAATGTTAACCTTCTCGCTTTCTTCCTTGGAAATGCTGCGAACTTCTTGGTCCGCAGCTTGACGATAACTTGATGGCTCACTGTTGTCTTAATTTCTTTCTCCAGAATCCACCCAATGAACTGATTGGCTGACGATTACGCGTTGCGATGACAACTAGCGTAGGTTCGACAGCGCGTACGATAATTACAACGATCCGCTTCATTTACGCATCCCGAAAATTTCATGTTTTTTGCATTACTTTATTTTCATGTGATAAACGGCTTAAAAAATGTACAACGTTACTATTTTGTCCCACTATATCCAAAAATGGGTTGTTGTACGGGTCATATGATCTACAACACAAAAACTATATTGGCACAAGGGGATTGCTGATTATTGTTGTACATTCTATCATGTTGCAGAATGCCGTGCAGGGATCTGTTATCGTAGTTGCCCACATTTGAGTTCTCAACGGCCTGTGTGGCGCAGTGGTTCGAATTTGGGTTCGGGCCCGGATATTTGTAAATGTGTATAGTGGATTGGGTTGGTAAAACACTCTTTGCTGAAACCCCGCCCACTTTGAAAATACCAAAGATAAATTTAAAAAAACTGTACCGCTGAAAACTGACGCCATGTAGCAATATTCTTCTACCCTTGTTTCATGGCGGCCCATTTCAACTCCTCATTTTTTCACCTTGCTTGTAAAGTTGTACTCTATACCTGGGTTACCTGAGGCAAACTTTAGAACTGTAGTTAAGTAAACAAATTCACCAAGCTTTAATTTACTGCTTTAAAGGTTAAAATACCCTGTTACAATATAGCATTTGAAATAATACAAGGTGTTTTATTGATGATGTAATTTATAATGCAGAGTTCGGAAGATGAAACGCCGGAAGAAAAAGATCATTTCGTCGCTCAACTATATAAATTTATGGACGATAGCAATACGCCGTTAAATAAAAGTCCAATGATCGGAAATAAAGACGTCGATCTTCACAAACTGTTCGATGTGGTTCGGAAATTGGGAGGCTACAATCGGGTAACGAACAAAAATAAATGGAGATCTGTAACTCTTCGGCTAAAGCTGCCGAACAATTTAAGCACTCATAATCAAGTAAAAGTAGTATATAAAAAGTGTTTATTAAGTTATGAGGCATTCCATCGTACTTTAGGTGTTACAATGCTTAATCATCCGCGTAACGCCAAGAAAAGTCGAGGAAGGAGTTTAATTCGTGATAAAGATCGGAACACTCCCGTTAACAGTCCTCGTCCAGAAAAAGAGGAGGACGTTGTACTACCGGAAAAAAAGGAAGAGGAAAAACCGCCCGAAGAAAAGCCGAAACCTGTTCCGAAAAAAGCTGAAACCAAACCAAAAGTTGAAGAAGAAAAAAAAGTTAAAGATATTGTACTTGCTGATGTAAGTGATACAAATAGCAGCGATGCCACTGATATCTTAGAGGTCACGGCGAATGTGTCTGTACGTTTGCGAAGAACCGAATCTAAAGCCAGCCGTGAACGTAAACCCAAACCTGCTGCTGGTGAAAAAGTTAAAGCGCTTGTGGAAAAGTTTGAAGAGCATGCAAAAAAAGAGGAGAGAGAAGAGGAAAAGGTAAACATTGTGTGAGCACTCAGATAATAACTTATTGCTTTATAGCAACAGACTAGATCGAAATCCCAAACCCCTAAAATTAAAGAGAAGGAAGTACCACCCGAAAAACGCAGTCGTGAGTCGAAGACACCAGTACGAGAAACTCCATCGCCAAGTAAGGCCTTAACTAAATCTGTTAAAAAAGTCGAAGATGACAAAAAGCGAGGACGCAAACGCGTTAATACAGAAGAAAAGGACAAACTTTCGGACAGGTTTGTTGGCTGTCGAAAATAAATTGTGAGTGCTTTAATTATTGTTTGCAGTACCATCATCGAGTCCTCATTTATCAATCCTGTAGTGGGAATAGGCGACAAGCTCAAGGTTTTTTATGGTCCCACAAATGAGTCGAAAGTGACTTATGAGGCAAAAGTCATCGAAATAGATAAAGAAGCGGTTAGTCCCATGTATTTGGTGCATTACACCGGCTGGAATACACGTTACGATGAGTGGATTACGCCAGTTCGTATTGCTGAAAACCTTAGCGCGACTACTAAAGCAAAAAAATTGAAGAGTGGCGCCACCAGTAGCAAGGTAAGTACCATTGTTCAGTTTAACAACCATTAATGTCTCGGAACAGGTAGCGACTCCTAAATCGTTGTCGAAACGCGGTAGGCGAATGTCTATTACTGGACGGAGTTCTTCACAAGACGTACCGCCACGTTCCACAACTCCATCCAGCGTGACATCGACCTCCAGCCGAACAAAGAGCCCCGCAACTCCCGTCGCGCGAGGATTTAGAACGACACGTTTAGGTATCGAATCTTCGTTCATTTTATAATAACGCAATGATTAAATTTAGGCGAAGTGAGTCGACGCACCCGACGAACTTCGGGTCAAACTGACATCTCGAACCACTCCGAGTCGGAAAGTGACGGCGGTACCGAAAGTGACTCTGAAATGGTCAAGACACGAAGTGGTGTTAAAGCTGAGGACGTGGAAAATCGATTACTCAAAAAGAAGGCGGTGAAGTCTGCTTTATTGGTAGGTAGTATTTTTGGAGTACTCAAATATGTATAAAAAATACCCTTCATGTGTTCTCTTGAAAAGTTTCCACAAATCGTTTTCTATAGTTCCATTAAAATAGTCATAGCGAAATGGTTTTAGGGCGATATCACCATTTTCATTTACTTAAGCAACCAAAGTAAGTGCAGTGTACCTATCTCATATTTCACATTACACCATTAGAAGTGTACTTTATATCAAGATATAACTGCAGGGACAAAGACCATCGGCCAGTTGGTGATTTTAGCGACATCAGTCAACGCAACGGCTGGTGGCCGCTTATTATCCTGATTGTGGTATTTTCTAAATATTTACGAAACTTCTCACACACCCATATCACGTTCAGTTCTACTATAATTCTGTTCCGTAGTGGTGAGTATCCTACTCGCATACTCCATAGATATTTCATTTGGTGACTCCCACTGGAGTAAAGCAGTCCTGATGGCATAGGAGCTTGCATGGGTTTTTACTATAAAAGGCGCTCGGTAGCCTCCTGTCTCAATATATGCGAGCGCCAGTTAATAGGGATTTCACTTCTTCAAAAGCTTTTGCTTCTTTGGCTTCCTACTTCCACTGAGCGTTTTTTCCTATAAAATCGCTTAGTGGTTTCATCCGGAATGAACTTTCGGAACCATGATGCGGTTTGGATGACTGGTTGTATTCCCTAAGACGTAAGTAGGTAGCCTAAGGTGAGAATACTCTTTAATGCCGACAACAGGAGATCTATTAACCGCGGAAAAGTTGAAGGCGCATTCCCCAAACCAAACGGCATTCTCTTGAAACGAATATTTCCGAAAGGTGACGTGAAACCCATTTTATCGCGGAAACCTACCATTGAATAAGTAATATTACTTATTCAATTAACCTACTAATAACTGGGCCGTAAGTCTAACGTACTCATATATTTGGTTATCTTGGCGGCTTGCATCGGCTCGTCAATGCGCGATAACGGATAACGATCCGGGACTGTAACTGCGTTAATTTTCGGTAATCGACGCATACACGATAGGAACCGTCATTTTTAGGGACCAAAACCACGGGTGCAGCAAAAGGCTCGATGATGTCTTCCGTGACTAAAGTTCAAACGTTACGCGGAACTGTAACATTGACATTACGTTAATTCCCATCGGCAAGTTTGATTGTCAATTATCTATCCTCAACTAGTTTCCGAAGGGACGTTAAAAGCATGGTACAATAAGACAAGGTATGCCTATGCGTGACGTCATTGGGATAACTGGGCTCTACCGTTCAATAAAGTAATGGAGTTTGTGTAGTCCTACCAGTTAATAAAAGTGTATCCCCTTTACGGATGTGATAAGATTTGTTCAATCCAAGTCAACTGCGTCAAGTTTCTCACATTAAACTTACAAAGTATCAATTATTGCATGTTATCAATACAAATATTTAAAGTTACAATAAAATATGTAAGTAAAAAAAGTAAAAATTATATTAGCGTAAAGTCACTAAATATATATCTACAAGCGACGTATCGCTATCATAATCATCATCGCTTTCGTAAATATTCACAGGTTTTGGAATATCAATAGTGTTCGCCCTCTTGATTTTGAGCTATATCTAGTGACTTTATATTAGCGTTTTCAAACGAGACATCTAGCGGCAATAAAAAAAACTTAAAAGGCTGATTAAATTTCTGAAATAAGTATATTAAGTGGTACGTTTAGTTTCTCTGTTGCCTTATATTTATATATATCTAAATGCATTCAGTATGATTACTCAACCAAATTAATTGAGTAATTGCAATGGCACTTCTAATTCAAGTATGAAGCGTATGTCATTTTCAAACTTGGCGGTGATTCTTGTGACGTCATTGGGATAAAAACGTCATCTGCATTTAGTTATAGGCATACCTTGTCTTATTGTAATTGTACCATGGTTAAAAGGTTGTACCACTGGACGCCGGCGATGCTGATTTTTGAGCCCGTGTCAGGATAGGTCGATCCACAAAACTGTCAAATTCAAATTGGCAAGATAGGTCATTCTTGTTCCGCACTGGCAGGAAACAAGGAGGAAAAGTCATCATAGACGATGAAGATGACACTTGGTCACTAGTACCTACTGCATGTGGAGCAGTTGCTCCTAACAGAGCCGGGATTACCACACCCAAAGCAGCTCGGTTTGTGATCAATGATCATTTCTCGAGGAACTTATGGTACTACCTGACGCATGAGTTTCCGCGGAGAATGAGACGGGCGTGGGCGATTGGCCAACTTCCTGCAGTCGGCTCTTGTATGGCCAAAATGATTGCAATATTCGCATTTTGGTCGAATTGTGATTGGTTTGTCGCTACTGGTAGGCGTCGCTTTCCGAGTGGGAGTGGCGGAAGTTGAGGTTCGTGGAGAAAACAAAAACAGGTCTCTTTATTAAAATCAGATCTGTTCGATAGAATCAGGTCTGTTCACTAGACATATAGGATCAGATTCGTTTAACCGACCTGTTTCCGTTGTTCATCCTACATGGCGAGCGTGTACCCCAACAACGTCTTATACAAGTGCTCGCGAACCTCACCTGCACGCATGTCTGGCGGGTCATATGACTGTCTAACTCAGGGGGCCCCTATACTATTCAAACAAAAAACAAAACTTATCCACTTATTAGTTGGCCATGGCAGGGAAATTAGGAAAACTAAAAGTTGCTCCGAACTATGTGATACCAACCCATTTCCAACAATGTTTTCAGGAGTGAGAATCAAGATATTTCAACAAATTGGAAGCTTGGATTTAACTTGTACATAAGTACTCACCTAGCGTCTAGGAGCTGGAAAGCTCTAGATTAACCCGTATCGAATTAGGTGATCTTGATCCTTCTAGAGGCACCCTTCGAGCAGTGGTGTTCCAATGAAAGTCTCCACAAATGCTTTACTAACGGGCGATCAAAAATGAGTTGCTGTCGAGTCGCCTTTGGAAGTTGAAGTCAAGTACAATTGCCCATGTAAACAAAAAATCCAAAGGTGACTCGACAGCAACTCATTTTTGATCGCATAGTACAATGCGATCAAAAATGATTGGCTGTCTAGTCGCCTTTGGAATTTTTGTTTACATGGGAAATCCTATTTAACTTGAACTTCCTAAGGCGACTCGACAGCCAATCATTTTTGATCGCCCGATATAAGCTTCTTGTGTTTCATAAAAGAATGACCAGAAGTAATTCTGAAACAAAAGATCATGAATCTGTTTCGAAGAAGGCATAATATTACTACTCCTGTATGTTACTAAGGAGTAAGACCATATGATTGCTACAATTTTTTTTAGAATCAAATAAATAAACGGTGTAAACTCATTTGTACTCCCCATCACATTAGAAACAACTCAATCTGAAAGTTTATCCTTAACTGCAGAATACCGCAACTTGATGTTTCATAATCCCTTTTCCTGTCAACCTTGAGTAAACTGAGTCTAGATTTTGAGATTAATCTTCGAATCATCTAATATTTCTGAATTATTTTAAAGAAACTGGATAAGCACAAAGATGACGTTGGCGAAAAAGAAGAAGATAGCGTCGGCACAGAAAAACCGAGGAGTGGAAGAAAATTTAAAAAAAGCGAAAGTAAATTACGGGACAGCGATGAAGATAACAGTAGTCCACCAAAAGGGCGCGATTTTGATTTAAATCAAATAAGGTCGGAGTTAAAAGGTTTTGCTAAAGCTGTTAAAATTACAAGCAGCGACACGGCCGAAAAGGAAACCAACTCGTCGGATGAGTCTAGTACTGTTCCCGATATCGCAGCCACTACATCTGATAATTCTGATAAAGATAGCCAGAACGTATTGCAGAAGTCTTCTAGTTCTGATGACATTTACGAATTTAAGGAACCGGAACCTTTCGAATTTGAGACGAGAACGAAATTGGTGGACGAGAAAAATAAAAAGCGTATAATGCCCAGACTTTTTGAAGATTTGGATAAGTCGCCGAGTAAGCGGAAAAGTTCGCCTATTAAAAATAAAGAGGAGGTTGACGCAGATAAGAAGCGGTTGCGTCGCGTACCAATGAAAAAATCTGATCTATTAGATGATGATGATGATGAAGAAAGTGACAATGTTAGCGTCAATAGTGATATAACAAAAATGGTAATTGAAGATCCCTTCGATAAATTAGTTGAATCGCCATCGTTTCACAGCGGCAAGGAGAAGGTGTCACTCATTGCTCTGGATGAAAAGCACAAGGCGGTTAAAAATTTAGGTTTGGATGAACCGCTAAGCCTGTTTCATGGATTATCAGAAACAAGGGAAGATGATAGTGGTGATCAGTTGGATATATCTGACACGGAAGAATCTCAAAATGAGCCGTTGTTCACTCACAAAGAACAGCTGTTCTCAGAAGCCTCATTTTCGAAAGCTTCACCCGATCATTCAGAGTTAGATCCAATATTTCGCGGTTTTATGCCTAAACTTGATGATAGGAAGCAGAAAGACAGTGACGATGATGATGCAACCATACGGGCCTCCATTCAGAGTGTCATAAACCAGGGTTCTTCTAGTGATGACGATAGTAATCATCCCCTTTTAAGTATCCCTTCGTTTTCCGCCTTCCAAGATAAAGTGGAAAGTCGAACACTCCAATCCGTTAAGGATAAATCGAGCGTATTAAGTGGTAACGAGTCTGAGGACGAATTTAAAATCGCCGAAGATGTCGCTTTAGAAGTCAAAGAATCGGCAGATGAGCCGTCAACGTCCTCCATGTCGAAACATATATCACCAGCACTCCAAGAGACGGAAAGCACGTTGTTAGAAACCATTTGTTCACCAACAGAAATTTTAACAAAATTGGACGAAACTAAAGAAATTAATATTAAAACTGGAACCAAAATTGCAGATTCCCTCCTGCAAAAATTCAGTATGATTAAAGATGAGTGTGTGCAGGAGTCTGCCACCATTGAAGAAGAATCTGTAGTAAAGGTAGAACCAGTCAAAACTGAATTAGTGCCCGAGCATCCCGACGAAATTGAAGAAGAGTCTGAATTGATGGAAGATAAACCAATCGATACAAAACCAAAAATTGATTCTAAAACAAAAGTCGGCGAACACAAGAAAGTGGTTGCTTCAGTGGAGGGCAAGGGGAAACTATTGGAGACCAAAGTTAGGTCGATGATTCTCAAACCAGAAATAATTCCAGAGTTAAAAAAGAGGTCTCGGAAGATTGTAAGCAGGGAATTTATCGAGGAATCGGACACGGACAGTACAGATTCGGAAGAACGATTGATAATCGCGAGGTCCGATGACGAATCCCAGACGAATTCTTCAATTGATATGAAAGGGTCAAGTAACGTGGTGGAGGAATCGCAGTACAGCTTTAAGTTTGAACCCGACTGCGATGCAAAGGTGGCGGAGAAATCTGAAGATGACGTTAAGAAAGAGGAGGAACCTGATTCGCATTTGCATTCCTTGCTTTTGTGCGAAGAGACGATTCCTGGAAGTCCGGCGCCTGCATCTGAAGGAAGTGCAATTATTGAAAGTAAGCCTGTCGCTAAGTCGGTACTGGAGATGCCTTTTGCTAGTGCTCCGGGTAGTAGTAACAATAAATCGGACATTATTAGTAGGGAGGTGAAGGTGGTTACCAAGGATAGACCCGCGGGTCCGCCGCTGCTTCTCCCAGTGGAAAATCGTGAGAAGGAGACTAAAGAAGCCTCAACAGTCTTGGACAATACACCCCCTACGACTCCAGAGAGTACACTCAGTAATTTGTCACCACGAGGGTAAGTCTTTGGTAGAGGCGGTGAAAAGCTTTATCGCAAGGTTTTTTAGTGATCCTGGTGATCTGTCAAATACTGGCGACAATGAAAGCTATAAATCCATCGATGGTGAAGGTGATTTTTCTGTTCAACAAAGATGTTCTTCCAATAAAGTTTCTCCGTACAGCGAAGAGGGCAGCATGGACGCTTTACTGAATTCCGATGCGATGAGTTCTACTAAAAAACCACTCGACAGTATGAGCCCATCTCCGTGTAGGAAAAGAAGGCGATCGTGTAAAGTTCCAGACGATTTGCCTATCAAACGTGGGAGAAAAACAAATCGATCGCGCCATAACAGCGACAGCGACGATACGTCTGAACATTCAATTGGAAATCTACCCTTGTCTTCCAGTATTAACATCGAAACGAGGTTAACTCGGTCTCCGAAACCATCGAAGTACAATTTCTACGTCGAACTAGGTAGGAAAATTTGTTTTTTGTTTGTTGCATATTCATTTATTTTTTGTAGATCCTAGTTTGGATAGTGCTCAAAGAATTGCTATTTTGCAACAAAAGTTGCAAGAGATAAGGAAAACGTATGCAGATGTGAAAGCCGAATTAGCAGCAGTGGAAAGGAGAAGGAAAAAGTTGCGGAGGCGAGAAAGAGAAGGTGAGTTATGTTGTTAAAAGTAAATTGAACAAACAACCTTAAAAAAATTGAATTTGTGAGGGTTTCAAAAATTAAAATCAACCTGAGCTGAATATGAATGAAAAATGAAGCAGAATAATCCAAATGCCCGCGGTGTGAGAGAGAAAATATAGCGTATGAACCTTTATACATTGTTGATATTTATTTTGAGGTTAGAGAAGTAACTGTATCTGTTATTGTACCTGCCTACAACGGTTTAATTCGGTATTATAAGCGGTGCAGTAATATATCAGAAAAATAATTTTGGCAAGCAAGCACTTTGTTCTCATAAGGACTATATTGCACTTAGAGGTTTGAACACACTATAGTAGGTTTCTATTACATACAACTTAATTCATGACCACATCAGAGTAGTCCGTCTCACCTTGGCTTCACAGTACAGAGAAAGAACAATGCAATCCTTATAGAAGTTTTGATGCAGGCTTACAAATCCGCCCTTTTCTTCAAATCATATTCTGATTACATTTGTCATCGTTGTTGACCATAAGAGTCTATACTGTACAGTCAACACTGATTCGCTCATATGGGACCGAGCACCGGTCAGAATATGACTGTGCTATTGCTGCGATCAACCATTTTAATTGATTTTTTACTTTCAGCTAAAATGGCAGCTAAGCAAGAGTTGGTGGTTACATGATCCAAACTGTGTTTATAGATTTAAAACTCGTAGGGATTTTAATGTAGTGTTTAAGTGATAAAATTGGTGTCGACTTCGATTAAAAATGTAATTATGAGTGAAGCACATGACATTACATTTAAACTAATTTGTAAGTAAGTACATTATACTTTCATGTAAATATGTCTTAGAGAGAAGAGAAGTATGTTGCAATTTGCATTATTTAATGTTAAGTCTAATAACATTGAAGTATTTGTTTGATGTTCAAATTTTAATATAAACGTAATTTGAAAATTCCTTTTGTAGGTAAAATTGTTTGCTTCAATGTATAGTTTAAAACTGTAACTGTGTAACTGACAAGATGGGAGCAGAACAGTATGCATAATTCCATCCTTATTTTTTATTTTTTGTACAAACTTATAGCGTCTTTACTGCACGTCAGTTTGTGAACACTAAGTATAAGGTAGGTACAGATTTTAATTTAATTTTGTACTACCTAATGGAACAGCCAGTTTACCAAGAAAGTTCCCGGGTGCGATGTTTTGGAGGGCAGCAAATTTGTGTCCATAAAGGATTTGCACTAACTAAATAGTTATGTCGGTTCTGATATAAATTTTGCTACTCGACCTCCTCTGTAATGAAGATTGAATTATTTTTACTCAGTCATAGACATAAACGTGTGACTAATGGAAAATAGTATGCGAACAATTCTAGATTCATACATTCTATGGGAAATGACCCAATAAGAAAAAGGGAGGAAACAATATTTGCTTAAAACGTCAATGAAGAAATTCCTCCAACAGAACATCACAGGACCCAAATAGCTGTTCGAAAATACAGTGGCGGTGTGAACTTCAACCATTTTATTGTTATTGTTATTCCGAAAAATGTGTAACATTAGAACACCTAAAAAACCTGTGAAAATGTAATGTGAGGCATTCTAGTTTGCTGAAAAGTTATGAACCAAATCTAATTCACACAGAGTCAGAGGAGGCAAAGACAAACGAATCCAACAAAATCGGCAATGTCTCCACTGTTAACACACTTCTTCGTAGGAGGTTTCAGATCAATTTTTAATGCTGAAAAGCACCAGAATCGGATGTAAGAAATCATATTTTAAATATGGAAAATAGGTTATAGACAGTATCCCCATGATTGAGTTTACAATAGGTATACTTACCTATGATTGAGAAAAAATTTTCAAATTGAAATTTCTAATTTTGGGATTCCGCCCTGCTTATTTTTAGTTTACTTTCGATTTTCTTAAGGCCTTAGGCCTTTACAGTTCTGCACGAGAGTTGTGCGTGCAACCATATATTCTATGGGAAATGACACAGGATGCCACGATAAAATACCCATTTTTATCTGTGGTGTTACTAAGAAAAGTTGTTCAGATTGAAAAATTATGGCGGTATGTAAATTTTCAGAATGATCGGCCTACTTTGATAATATCCAGTATTGCTCAATATCCTTTTATACCTTCATTTTCAAATTCGTTCTGTCAGCTTGACTTTAAAGAAACAAATCTGCAATTGAAACTACAATTATACCTTGAGATGGGCTAATGATCGCAAAAATAAAATAGTTATGTATGCAATACTGATCAATTCTGGATTTTATCAAAGTAGGCCCATCATTCTGAAAATTTGTATAACGCAATGACTTCATTCGAAATAACTTTTGTTACGTGACACTTTAGACGTTCTGTGGGCGGAGAAGGTAGACCTAGAACTAAAATAGTGTTTTCTCAACTATAAAGGCCTACTTGACTACCAACCTACGAGTAAAAAATAAGAGGAGAGAAACTTGCATTAAAAGGGCACGAGACGGAAATGGATATAAAGGAAGTTATAAGAGTGGGAGGAAACGCGTCATCTTTAGGCAGTGGCGTAATAAAATAAAACTGACTGTCTCTTCTGTTTTATGATAAGTCAAATCGATATAACTGACCAGCGCAAAGGAAGAAATATGATGGCGATGTCCGTCGCGCGTGCTATAATGTTGGGAAATAACGAAAATAATTTTAGTTTATTCAGACTCGTACAATCCAAGGATTCCCATCGAATTTTCTAAAAAGAATATACTTATATCCAATACCTTTGAATATAACATTTTATATTCAAAGCCAATACCAAACTATAGTAGTCGCTTTTTTTGCAATTCCCGTTATGTCAGGAATACAAAATTCTGACAGTGCTCCAGAGAAATTATCCTTGTTCTCTGGATGACTTATTTATTACCAATACCAAAAGCGTCTCTTACTAAAAGAACTTCAAGAAAAAGCGGAAAGACCATAATTATTAGTCAACTGACTGCACCATTTGAAAATGAAAACATAAATTACACATAAAGCCATAACAAAAAACATTGACATTGTTTAAAACAGGTATGTTTTAAACAAACTGGATTACATCTGTTTCAAATCAGGATTTAATATTTCAACATTTTGTTTGAAATAGGTATGTCAACTCAGGCATGAGCTGCAGCAGTAACCCGACGATGTACAATAAACTTATTTTACAATGCCATTGTATCATTATTGACGAATAAAAAAATCCTCTTGTTAGGAAGGGCATTTGGCCGCTCTAAGCTACCAAATCCACCCCTGGCATATGAAAAGGACAAGGGAAGTCTGCATGAGCATGGAGAATAGAGTGTAGGCAACACATCATGCATTAGCAAAAATGTACTTTCGAAAATATACCTACCTTGTTGACAAATTCTTTCTGCATAGGTAAGAAATGTATTGCAGTTCTCATACAATTTCTGGTGCTACTTTTTAAATATCCTGTAAAACGTAATTATATCGACCGGGGCTCTATTTTAGTTTTTGATACGCAAAAGTATTGTTTTAAATTTGCCCGTAATTTACAAACCTGTACGCAAACGTCGGGTAGGTATGGTCTTTGATGTAGCAAGTACTTTTTCCTCGACTTTTTCTCTACAAGGTTTTACAAATCTCTGTGAATATTATGTAATTAGGAAAATAGATTTACCTAAATATAACTGATGTTGTTCTATGCACAGTGCCGAAGCCAGCTGTGTTCTGCTCCTCGTCTTTGAATATAATTTTATATTCAAAGCCCTTGTGCAGAAATGCCGCCTTGAGCTTCTAATCCAAAGTACATAATATAAGTATCTGTATAGACACATGTTTATTTTTTTAGAAACTATTTTGAGTGTATAAACTTAGAACAGGGATGCTTCAGCAGAAATGCACACCAATTTATTATTAAGGACTCCACAAATCTCTCGTTTCAATCTAAGCATTTTGTTGCAATATTAATACAATATTAGTAAGAAGTAGGTATATGTTTAAATCGAGACGCATATTTTCTCAAATGTGCATGCATTTCTCTCCTCTCAAATAGGGCAGAACAAGAAATTAATTGCGTGTATGTTTTTTGAACGAAGCAAAAACATGTATTTGCACAGAACTGTTCCTAGCTTTAAAAAAGTGCATATAACTATAGTACCAGTTGAAAAAAAATCAATCCTGTCGCAGAGATAGTAATGATTAGTATAGGCATTGATTATTATATACTACGAACTACACAGGGTGTTACATTACCGCAATTAAAAAAAAATTGGGTGATAGAGGGTATCAGGACAAGCTTTTTTTCCAAATAAACCGAGGATCCAACGTGTTTCGTTTGGGAGCCACCCCCAAAGAAGTGGTGAAATTTGGATTTGTTCAGTTTCAAAACAGCATTTTGTTACGTATCAAAACACACAACTTTACCGAATTTAAACTACCTACCTATCTCTTACAGTTCTCGAGATCCCCATGGTGGCTCTCGAATTTGAATCAGCCTATATATGTTACCATTGAAGTAACATTGATTAAACCTTTTGTAAACTTCCGTGTAGAGATAGGGGCATCATCCCTACCTCGTACTTGGGGGCCCCGCACGCTGTGAATGCGGCCCTAACCAACCATCCCTCCGCACTAATCTTCTGATTAAAAACAATTGCAAGAGAGATCGATACCATATGATCTTGACGTTGTTCTGTTTGTTGCATTCAGATACAACCATGTTACTTACTGATTATGATCAGTGCCGATATTACTTCATTATTTGTCGAAAATCTTTTAACCTTTAAATGATTTTTTGAGCTTTGGAAGAATTTGCGATCTGAATATAAAATTTTGTTGGTCGATATATTATTATGAATTGATTGTCTCTGAAGTCCAACAGTCTAAACAGTGCGAGCCTAAATTTCGAAGTTTAAATAGCACACCTTGTATGTTTTTACATTTTTGGATTCTAAAGACGGTTTTACAACTGATATGGTTTTCAGTAATATATAAATAAAGATTGGTCACATGAATAATTAAATTAATTTATTGAAATTAAAACTGATATTGCCTAAGTTATTCAAAATTAGCGTTAATGCCATTGCTCACCCGAGTATTTTGACGCGCCCTATATGTATCTTTCGAACGACTACATCAATCATTTGTTAATTCACGGTTGGAACAAATAACGCAAGATCTTGGTGGTCTATTGACATTACCTCTACGGGAAATCAAACGGCCATCAAATTTGGTTTTCAATTAATCGATTGTTTCTTGAGCAGCTTGAGCTGTGTGGCAAGTTGTTGAAACCACAAGCCGTTGACATTCATGTCATCATAAGTCTTTTAAATAAATCTCATTATAGATGTTTAATAGTTATCTATACCCCTTTTTTTCCAGGTAGATTTTATAGCATCGCATAATGTAGGTACCCTGTCTGGACCAGGTGAGGAATTCCTATTCCTACTTAGCATTCTTGAGAAAATTTTTTGATTTTTTTCCAAGCATTTGATGTTGGGCTAGTTGCATTTATTGATCTAACATAATTTTGCGATATATTTCCTCTACTCTCCATTATTAAATTTCTGGCTGCTGCACGTGCCTTTTTGAATGCGATCATATTTTCATCGCTGCAGTTGCGCTTAAACCGTCTCAGCAGCTGCTTCTTCTCTTTGCGTTTTTACAGCAGGTATCCACCATGGGACATTTAACGTTTTAACAACTCCTGTAGTTTGGGGTATACATTCATTCTGCGGAATTTATGATGCTTTCAGTAAAATGATTTCACTTTATTCTCTATCTTCGTATTACTCGGTTTTCTGGAACACTCGGCAATATGGCACTTCCTATTATCTATTTTAAAGCACACGCTTCTTTTATCCTTTTTAGTGAGATCTCAGTGCTTATTGGGCAGTGGGCACTATTTTGAAAATCGTCATGCGCGTTCCCGGTAAGTTTCGTTGTAATAGCTGGCGAGGAAAAAACAAGATCTACTGCAGTTATTTCACTTTCCATTGAAATGCGTATATGTATTCCCGTATTCAAGAGCATCACTGGGATTTTATCGATATATTCTTCCAATAAACGTGCATGGGTCATTATTGCCTCAACTTATGGAGGGAGCATTAAAGTCTCCGAGCAGCAGAAATGGTTTGCGGCAGTTGTGCCTTTAAATGTGTCTTGCACATACAGTATAAATATACTGTAGGTATGTAACATATATCTCCCAGAATACCAATAAACATTGACGCCTCTATCTGGACAGCATTGCCCTAACTACATTTTCCACAATAAAGAAAAATTACCATAATATGATACTATTCTGATTACTCCCTTTATTAGGAATAGTTGAATTGTGAACTTGTGATCGATACACATACGGACACTTTTCACCCTCTATATTTATCTCTAAAATGTAGAGTAGGATTTTATAATTTTATATGTTGTAGCTCAATTTTACTGTATAAAAACTATAGATAGGGAACAATTAAAAATTGGGAAATTTAAACCAAGGATCGTTCACAAAACGCGGCTTGGGCAATTAAAAGGTCAACTGTGAAATGCTACCATTGAAAATACAATGATGCTACGTAGTGCATCTCTTCGTAAATTGTGAAGAAATTACAAACGGTCGAGCTGGAGAAAATTCAGTAGGATGGTGTGGTGCAAAGATGAAGAAAAATAGTAGTTTTTTGAGTTTTGTGTTTTTTCATACATAATTTTTAATTTAATTTAATACACAAAATAATAATATCCTATCTGCATCTACCTATTTTATAAACATCGAAGGAAATTGTGGTTTATTTGACTACTTGCGCCATGTAACTACGTCTTAATACCTGCAGGGTGCATTAAAATTTACTAACGAAAAAATGAATTGGAAAAAATCGAAGAGAATGTACCCTATAAGTACAAAAAAATATGGTACCATACCAAAGAAAATTATTATTTTACTATCGCGCTTTACCTATATATTTTTCGTAAGATGTTTGAAACACGAATAGGTGTCTATTGTGGTGAACGTAGTGGTGTTCCTTTACCGTTAAAGTTGGCATTGCTGTGTCATTATGGTGTGAAGCTAAAGGAAACAGTGCAGCTACAGAAACTAGAAAGTTGAGGCATGGGAACAGCGACCGACAAGCTGCACATTCCACATGCATTACGATCATCCGGTCTATGATTGCCGCTTGTTTCTTCTCAGCTTTAGCCATTTGACCATTTCATATTCACGATGACCGATTAAAAGGCGCATTTATTTTCAAGTAAATAGACACATCTAATCTAATTAATCATCTATCTTTTATTATCTTAGCCATTAAAGACTGTTTTAAATCGTACAGTACGTCAACATAATTCGCTATTTACGAAATTTCGTAAAATTAATCTTTTCATCGTGATAAAAGCTTAATTATACATACTATTGTAGGTATGTAGATAAAGGCTGTAATAGGTAAGTATAGTATGCCAAAAAAGTTTGGCGATAGAAAACACCAAATCCACCATTCTTTCTAAATAAGTAAGACTTGAGTTTCTGACACCTTTCGTTACTTCAAAAGTGTTACGTCATGTGCACTTCTTAGCAACCATAAAATATACATCGACAAGTAAACGGCACTTCTTCCTCAATTGTACAATGTTTGAAAAATTTCTATTCTGTCTGTTAAAATAGGTACCTAAACAATAAACCGATACAACGAAATATCGAAGGATCCTCAGTATTACAATCACTTTTAACGACAATTTATTTTAATCTTACAAAATACATTTTATAGTTAACAAAAATGCATCAAATTCATGTCTTGGGCTTTGAGATAATGCTCTTGGTTTTTTTCTCAGCGATCTTGGTGCATAAATAACGATTTTGACATGTTTTGATCAAAATCCACGTGGTCGCCAAAAATGCATCAAATTCATGTCTTGGGCATTGAGATAATGCGCCTAGTCTTTTTCCCAACGATCTTGGTGCATAAATAACGATTTTGACATGTTTTGATCAAAATCCACGTGGTCGCCAAAAATGCATCAAATTCATGTCTTGGGCATTGAGATAATGCGCTTAGTCTTTTTCCCAACGCTCTTGGTGCATAAATAACGATTTTGACATGTTTTGATCAAAATCCACGTGGTCGCCAAAAATGCATCAAATTCATGTCTTGGGCATTGAGATAATGCGCCTAGTCTTTTCCCAACGATCTTGGTGCATAAATAACGATTTTGACATGTTTTGATCAAAATCCACGTGGTCGCCAAAAATGCATCAAATTCATGTCTTGGGCATTGAGATAATGCGCATAGTCTTTTTCCCAACGATCTTGGTGCATAAATAACGATTTTGACATATTTTAATCAAAATCCATGTGGCCTCAGAAAAATAATTTAACATTTTTGAATCACACACATGCGGTTATCAAACGTGCACGTTATCAACTCTTTCAGCATCAAGATAATGAGTTTGAAAGCTTTTACAACTCTAAATTCATGTGTAAAGAATAATTTTGGGTACATTTTGCTCTAAAACTTTTGACCGAGACCACAGAGAAGAGTTATATTGAATTGTTACACTTCTAAGAGTCATAGGGAATAATCTAGCGAAAGTCCGAACTCGATACATGACCTAGGGAATGAAATATGTTGATTTTTATTATATTGAGTTCGCAGTTTTTCCTGTTCCCGATTCACTCGAAGTCGTATAACTTTTGTTCCTGTTGAACCAGCTTCCTGAAAATCAATAGCGTCCGTTCTTAATGTCCAACGTACCCGTATACCAAATTTCAACACAATCGGCCACTTTTAAAAAGAGTTAGAGCGCACACGGACGGACGGACGGACGGACGACAATACAAAACTATAAAGGATCTGAGGATCCTTAATAAATACTTACCTAAATAAAATGTACACATACGACTTACCCTTCTGTACCGTACCAATTCTTGGCTTAAGAACAAATATTTTTATACGAAAGTCACATAATGCAGCTGGTCTTGCCACTACTAGCACTACCACGGGTGTTTCTATAAAAGTGCATTCTGAGTTATTTTTCAAAACTTAAAATCCGTCGGTGAACACAAAGACATAAGGACGGGAATAATAGAAATCATAATATTTCATTCCGCTAGATATTGAATTCGTGTTTTCGCTACATTATTTCCAATGATACTTAATTGTGAAACAATTTCATATAACTCCTGTCTGTGACGTAGGTCAGAAGTTGAGGGATTTTGTCTTGTCTTTTGTCTTTCCAGCTGCAGCTTGACCGGCTTTATGGTTCAGTGTTAGAGCATTGGACTATAAATCCGGAGGTCGGGTGTTCGAACCTGGGTTGAGGTGAATTTTTCATCTGTGGCAGAGATGGGAATTTCCTTAGATCAGTTTCGAGCATTCTGTCGGCTACTCCGAATTAGGTTTTCCTGCAGTTTTCCTAATTCGTAAGGTAAATACCGGAGTAGTATGGAACAACTTTAAGACCTTCTGCCGGGGTACCTCTAAAAAGCATTATGCAGATCACTCTGTAATTGGGCAAAACCTGTTGAGGGTCCAGAACAAGAGAGGGACAATAAATAAATAATACCTATATTAATAGACCGGAAGCGTTTCAACTGCAATTCTGGTGCTGGTATCATCGACAAATAATTTGTTCACTGATAATGACAGATTTACTGTTCAAACGCGTTCAATCTTTCGATATATTGCTGTGGTTTATTAATTGGTGTTTTTGATTTACTTTTTGTAACTTCGACGGCCACAGCAGTTTAAGTGCTTCCAGCAGGCCCCGAGTCATAAATGGGCTAACTGGGCTACAGCTCAGGGCGCAACTTTCAAGGGGACGGAAAGATGTGCTAAATTATGTTTTTTTCCATTATCTGCAATTTAAATCCGGATTTGTGGATAATTTTTGTCAAAATATAGCCCAGGGCGCTAAACACATAGCCCGGGCCCTGGCTTCCAGCCAATGTACACCAATTATTACAAGTAACACTTTCGTTAATGTCCTTGAAATCCGTGGAGACCATTTTGAGAATTTTAACTTTTATATCAAAACGTGAAATGTTTAAAATTAATTCATAGCCAGACCATCAAAATTTGACTTTCTTTTTGTAAAGAGAATTGTATGACTACTATGCCTACTGGACCATTTTTTAAGAAAATTACTATCACTATGATACTATAGTATCAAACTGCAAATTGATTTTTGTTTTTTTCCATAACGGTCGCAGATACGAAAAAATTATGAAACTAAAAAGTTTCTAAATAAATCAAAAAACCAAATTCTGGTTTCAGGGCTAAAAAATGGAAAATGACCTCACTATCATTGACATGATATGTAAGCATCTCAGCGTAACTTATATTTAAAAGTTGAGCGAAATATCTCAAAAACTGCAGGAGATGTAAAGGCAAAAGCTTAAAAAAACAATTTTAACACCCCGTAGTTCGGTAACGAAGCGTTTGCGGACCTATATTTATATGAACTTTTAGTCCTAAAATAAACCAAAGAATTAGCACCTTCGGTATTTACGCCGTAGGCATTTAGGAACACCCTGTGTATTTTCACGCGAATTATAACTCTACTGGCTCCTCTAACAAACTCCAAAATGTAGCTAACAAACAATTCCAATGAGGAATTTTGAAAATTCAAAAGTGGCAGCGCTAACTTGATCTTCAAATGTCAAATTTAATATCGATCAATAAGATCATCCTTGTACCAAATTTGACGGCCGGACGGACGTACGTTCAGATCTTTTGAAGTTTTTGATGAAGCATAAGTGGTTGCTCGCAATACTCACACTACTCAATAAATGCCAAAGCGTAACAAACAAACGTCTGCAATAAAGACCTTTTTGCAAATTCAATAGTATGGGGGGTAACGGTATCAAGGAAACTCGCCATAAATGTCTCATTCGGATACTTTTAAGCTGTCGACATAAAAAATCGTATTTAGGCTAACTTTTACATAACGTTTTTCGAATGGCACTTTTTGGTTTCTATCCGGTCCTAATAACGTACCTAATCTGGTATAGGTACCGCTATTTTAGGAAAAACGTCATCGGTTTGAATTTTATTTAATAGCGTGACGACGCAACCAACACGAACAGAAACTTCACCAACTTAAGATTGGATGAAAATCATCATGAATAGAGAGAAAGTGTGCCTATTCGCTATTTTCGGAAAGCAGTGGACTGAAAGCCGTATTAAAATCTCCTTTGTATAGAAGAATTAAAACATTAAAATTTATTTAAGATCAAATTTTGATAAATAAGTTTTAGGAGAAGCAGAATTACGTTTTTAAGTGTACCTACATTAAAAAGCTCTCATTTTCTTGCATATTTTGCAATTAAAACCAATGAAGACTTTGTTCAAGGATACAGCACGTATCAGACACACTCGTGTATCATCAGAGCAACGCGATATTTTTGAATCATTGAGTAATTTGGACCGATTAAAGTACGTAACCGTAGAAATAGAACGTATTTTCCCTCCCCTTTTACATTATTACACCCTGTATTCAGACTTCTCGAGTTTTACTTATGCAAATTTTAAAATAATGGAGTGGGTAGTGTATTGTGTTCAGCATGTGAAAGAAATGTACGAAACGAAGTAACCTTATAATTAAATTCGGAGAGCGAAATCTTATTAATAAAAAATTCGTAGGTTCGATGGATCTTTTAGCACTAACTGAAGCACGGCATTTTTCAATTATTAATTAGTTAA
The DNA here is from genome assembly GCF_008802855.1 of Photinus pyralis. Taxonomy (NCBI): domain Eukaryota; kingdom Metazoa; phylum Arthropoda; class Insecta; order Coleoptera; family Lampyridae; genus Photinus; species Photinus pyralis. The sequence goes on from NW_022170249.1 coordinate 38,474,663, forward strand.
TTAATTAAGATAATCAGTGGAAACTAGTACAAAATGAATTACGTAAATCAAATGTCATAGTTGAAAATTACATCCAGGATATAAAAATGCCTTCTACCCCTTATGTAGGAACAAATCAAAGTACTGGAGTTTGCGCTTTGATGTCCTTAGTAAAGATTCCTTTGTTCCACTAAATGAATGGTCGACTGTAGTGCTGCTTCACAATGTGACCGGGACGCATACTATATCCTTGTCCCTCATTGCATAATGTAAATGGTCCTCTCTCTTGCGTGACGTCAGCCGTAGATGTGAAGGGACTCGAACAAAAATAACTTGTATCGCTGCTATACTCTCTATAGAGACCAGTATTATAATTTTCAAAACTGGTTTTATTGGGAAATACGCATTCATTTACTAAATATCTTCTGTATTATCTATCATTTCCATTTCTTTTAAATGGAAAGCTCCAGCTTTTCATAGGTAGGTTTAATGATTTAACACTAAAAACAGTTCACCATTTAAACCAACTCACGATAGGTAAACCTATTAAAATGAGCGGATGCTTTTCTTTGTGAATTACTCGAGTACGTTGCTCGTTAACTATCACTACCAAAATCTTTGTTTTACCATTTACGTTTTTAATAAGTAACTTTTCGTTAAACTTCACTTTCCTTTTAATGTAATTTGATTTAATGCGAGGATTTTTCAAACAAAGGATTCTTTTGTCTCTTCTTGTGGTTTAAAATATAAATTTTGAAAAGTTCAAATTAAAACCTTGCCGATAATTTAAGGAGTACGAAATCTAACCCATAAATTGATATAGGCGTTCTCTCAAGCTGAACCCCTTCAAGTTGCTTTGGTGCAGGGACGTAGGGTGCACATTTTGTGCGTTCGAATTTCAAAGGTGGATGAAGTAGCACGAGCGAAAATGCTTTCAAAATTTTACAACTTTTTACAATTTTTTTCCCGGTTGCATCTCTTTTCTTGATTTTCAAAATGCTGAATTTAAATGGTACCAGTCCCCGCAAATAAAAAAACATGCGTAATGACAATTTTTAATAGTGCTAGTGTTGTCTAAATTATTCTGATCCAATTTTAATTTGTGGTGATTAGTTTTCTTCGAATTGAAACGCGGGGATCAAATTGACTCGCTCAACCGCGCCCCCCCCCTCCCCGGTTTTTTTAGGTCCACATTCCATTACTGCTTTAACCAGTTGCATATTGAACTGTGCCGTTCAAATTTCCGCCAATAGTCTTACAGTACTCTTGCTTGCTGAAATCTCGGGGGCAAAATTGACTCTTTTGAAAATAGGCTTATATGCATCAAGCACAATTCGCTGAAGTTGTAGTAGTACTGTGTACCGTAAAACTACTTTTGAATATTTGAACGGCACAATCCATTATGCAGTGAGCACAATTGATTGTCCTTATTCCTCAATTCATATTTGCAAAAAAACGTCAGGACTGAGAGTCAAACTGGCCACCGAGTTTCAATTCAAGGAAAACTGATTTTCCAGATCAGCAAAATTAAATCAGCACAATTTAGCACATCAACAATTTTTTTTAATTGCGGGGGCTAACTTGATGGGGTTGGATAAATCTACGACTTACATATTGAAACCTCGTGTTAAATTTATTTAGAAAAAAGGTTATGTTCCCAGTTAAAGCAGTATACAGGCTGTTTCACGCAAACCGTTAGCTAAATGTATTCAGGCTCTCATTAACAGTTTCAATCTGAAAACTTGCATACCAACATAGTTTTTCATGATCTATCGAAAGAAAATATTATCATGAGCGTTTTACTTGCGGTTTTACTGGATGGGGATAACATTATTTTAAAAGAACACCCTATATTTTATCGCATTTTCGAAATCTACATGAAAATCTACGTCGTTTGATGCCATACCCAACATCAAAGGTTTTCAAATTATTCAAAATTTTTGAAAATTTTTGACGTTTGACTGCTTCTCGTTTGGGTCCTGTACCTATGACACCATTGACTTGTATTCCAAAAATTCTTCCAAAATCAATAATACTGACGTGATGCTACATGAGAATGATTTAAATTTATTCTTTTTTCTTTCTTTTTTGTTCGTGAACGGATCACCAAAAAGGCCCCACCTGTACTATAACATCATCCATAATAATAATAATAATGATTTTATTTATTGTGTAAATAGAACATTCAAAGTTTTCGACACTAGTAGACAGGGGGCCGGCCACCTATGCGAGACAGTCACGTGGCACTCCAGACGTGAGGTTCGAGCGTGGTCTATACTCACTGAAGGTCATCGTGGTTGTTGTGTAAGCTACAGACCTGTTTAAACAAACAGGTCTGTTCATCAGAAACAGGCTTGATGATCAGAAACAGGTCTATTCATCAGAAACAGGTCAGTTTTACAGAATCAGATCGGTTAAATAAAAACAGGTCTGTTTCTGATGAATAGTCCTGTTTCTGATTAACAGTCATGTTTTTTTAACAGGACTGTAGTTTAGACAACAACCACGATGATCATCCGTGAGTTTAGGCATAGACCAAATACAACAAATTGTATTTGGTCTATGGTTTAGGCCACCTCACGTCCGGAGCTATCTACTGCCGTTGATGATATGGTTGCAATATCCAATACGATTCAAAAACATAATATTCAATGGGTCATAACAATTTTTTTAGCACGGTCAGAAAGTTGAGAAAAATTCACCAAGGATTTCTTAAAATTATTTTGAAAATAAATGGACGCCAACGCATTCTCGAAATAGTTATTTATGTATTAAGGGCATAATAGTGATGTTTATATTCTCGAGGGAGACGAGTTAAAAAGCTCGAAGCCCTATGGCCCGAGAGCTTTTTAGTCGCCCGAGAGTATAAACATCAGTTTATGCCCGTGGTACACACACAATTTTATGTTTTACAAATAGTTTTCTTCGTCAAAATTTGTTTACAAAATAATTCATTATGTTTGGTCGAGTATGCGTGGTTCGAATTTGTTAATGTGATTGAAACCATCCAAACGTCAAACGTAATTTTAAATAATTCAATTCATATTGAATGAGCAAGAAGTTCCAGAAACTATACGAAATAAGGCCAATCTTGTGATTTAGTAGGTATTGACAATTAATAATTGACGTTTCTAATTTTCAATGACCTGCAAATATTTGTTTGTTTGAGTTACTATGGTGATACTTAATGCCCTAGGGCATAAAGTGGTACTTTATGACCGCGTATCACAGATATAAAGTGTGCTATGATACTGATAGGTTAGTAAGACATAAATGATATTTTTCGGTTTTTGTTGCCATAGTACAAGAAACGTTGAAAGGGAAAACTAATCACCATAGACAAACGTATGTTACACCATACCTTGGATTCTATTGGATATTTGTTAATAATCTAATGATAGTAGATAATCATTGTATAAACCCACCATAAAATTCGTTTCATTTTCTTGTTGCTAATTTTGATTCCAAATACACTTCAAGTGACTTACTTACTGAGTGTGGTGAATTCGTTTTTGTGAGAACATTGAATCCTTGAACAAACTATTTTCATGATTGTTTTCTCTGATGCAGAAACGTCTAAGTTGGAAGCTTAAATGCGAAGTGTCAATCCTGAAACACAATAACAGTTAATTTTGCCTCTACTCATTAGGAAAAAGGGTAAAATACGTTCGCCAAGTATGACGGGAGTCCGGGGGTCATCCGTCTATTCGTAGACCTCCCAAGAGAGGTAAATTTAATATAGATAGGTAAATGGAAGTGGTTCAAATTTATATAAATTCAATGGGGGTGCAAATTCTAATTCTCCACCCTTGGGATTTAACGACGTTTTATCTACCTACATAGATTATTCCGAACACGGACTTTTTGACTCCGTCGTTTCGACCCGGGTTTTTTTGCCCCCGCCGGTTTGACCCCAGGTACGCTTTACCCTAGTCGGTTTGACCACAGCCGTTTTGCCCCCGTGTCGATTATTGCTTTATAGCGGTAAGTAATTACTTTGAGTGAAAAATTTCGTTATTCAATGGTAATTAGCATTGAAACACCACTTTATCTGTAATGGGGTTTCAAATCCAATTTGAATGGTATACATACTTTGTGAACTACTCTTTAATTTGTACGGGTAATTAGCTAACGATGCAGTCAATGGAAGCTTCCTAATAAATATGCGATGGTAAAGGCAATTCAGCGGAAGAAGCTCCGCGTCGAACCTGCTCCTCCACAGGCGTTAAATCTGTCTGTCTGCATAGTAATTTTATATCAATTGGCTAACAATGAAGAAGAACAATTTCTGGCGTGGGCGATGCTGCCCATCTGTATATTGTCGGTGTCAAACCCACTGGGGGCAAACCGTGACTTGAGACAAAGCCGGCGGGGTCAAAACGGCAGGGTTAAAGCGCCGATGTCAAATCGTAATGTACCCGATTATTCTGGATGGATCTTTTAAAACAAAACCAGTCTCATCCAATAACTCGACCCATGTCTCTTGAAACCCCTATTCCAAATTTTTTCAAGCTCTAGAGTTTTGTTAATGACTTAATGTAGGTACCTATACAATGTGTGCTATCTCTTTAGGAATGCCTTAAACCAAATTTTTCCTGGTCGTAATGTGATATTCCCAACACCTGAATAACCCTATCAAATAGCGGGCCGATTCATTAATGGCCCTTAGAATGAAATATTGTCAACAAAAAATTACATTTCCAAAATCGACTGCATAATACAACATATTTAAAAAACCAGAAAGTGATACAGTGTGTTCAGGATAAAGAATCTCGGAAACCATAGAAGATACGAGGATGGTTAAATTAGGGAAAATTGCGCAATTAAACATTTGTTATCTTACTGTAAAGAAAACTAGAAAATTCCGATTACTTCAGAAGATATGCCAGAACAACCAAAATTTGCCAATTTCGTATTCATTCAAAAATTTAAAAAAAAACACTTTCTCATTGCCACTTTTTGAGCTGTACAAGACTGCCTTGAGAGGTTTTTAATACAATAACGTTTCGTTTCGGAGAAATCATTTTCTACTTATATCACCAGTAAGAAAGTACATACTGTATTGGTAGCATTTTTCAAGACGAATACAATGCGATCAAAAATGAGTTGCTGTCGAGTCACCTTTGGAATTTTTATTTACTACATGGGAACTCATACTTAAATTGAACTTCCAAAGGCGACTCGCAGCAACTCATTTTTTATCGCCCGTTACAACGATGTTCGGCACACACAAAAAAACAAAATACGTATGGATAAGTGTATAAATTGGAACTAACATCGTGTAGAGATTGTCGGTAGTGTTTCTTCAGTTTAAAATTTAGAGAGAATATTGGAGAGGAACATTGTTAGATCCAGATTTGAATGGTTAATCCAGCACAAATTACTAATGTTACCATATTCATCACGAGTCTTTTTACAGTTCAAGCAAAAGTCAATTGCAACAACTGGAATATTCTGTACTCGCACACCGTTTTGTTTAATTTAAGTAGGTACATTCGCCCTACTTGTCCTTGTGATACCTAATTGGATTAAAGAATTTTCGTATGTCTTTTTTTCTAAAAGCGTCTATGGTTAAAATTTCAAAGGAATATCTCAGTAAATAAAAAAGTGAGCATTGTGTAATCTACGCATTCGCGCATCTTATTTTTGCAATAAGCGATATGTTTGCTTTTACCAGAAGTATCTGTGGTTAAAATTTCAAACTAAATGCATCTATAGTTAAAATTTCAAAGAAAGGTGCCATTGCGCAGTCTGCGCATGCGCACGTCTGATTTTTCCTATAGGCGATATGCTTGTCTTTACTATTACTAGAAGTATCTGTGGTTAAAATTTCAACAAAACATACAAAAATAACAATCTATAGAAAGTAAAGCCGCTCCACATCTACTACAACTTGGTGCTTTGCGAACTACTATCTACGTTTTATATTGTCTCTCCGTTAGTACTCCAAGTCACAACATGAGAATATTGTGCCCCTATATAATGATATTAAGCCCGTCACCAGTACTACTTAACCCTTACCGACATCATTTTCTGCTTACCACCATTTTTACGGCAAGACGAAGACTCGCGTTTCTTCGGAAGAAAAAGCTTATTAACATTTGACAATGAATATCAAGAAAAGTGAGTGGAGGAGATGAATATGAGAACGTGTTACCATTGAATTTACTTATTCAATGGTATGTTACGAATTTGCATATGGTTTACCGTTGGAGCTTGTGTTCACATGGGCGAAGTTGGAAGGTTGCTTATTTGATCGAATGGTGAAGAGATCTCCAAAAGGTGTCGGAAAACGGGAAAAACGTTTAGTGTCTTGAGCTTCCAAAGCGATTACGCACATTGAAAAATCAAGTATATGCTGTATCAAATTTATTTTGATTTCAAGCACGTTTGGGCACCTTTAACTCTACCCTGCGTATCGATATAATTATTGTCGGTATTAATTGGTAGTTTATCAATGAGTATTAATGGCTACCGTATGAATAGAAACTAGAACGTCTCTTCCGCTACACCCCATATCAGGAAGTAATTAATATATTATGCCTCTGATCTAAGTGCGTAGGAAATTTTTGCATTATAGAGCGAGCAGGTAACAGTTATAACAAAAATAGCATATTACTACTATGGTGATAGTCGTCCCCATCTCGGTCCGTTTTTAAAAATTGGCATTTACTTTACTTCAATAATTAAGTTTGTGAGGTAGCTACACTAGTCACTACCTATAATTCTTATAGCACATATTTAAGAAAGAATTGATTTTTAACCATCCGTCTGAATTCACTAATGTGGTTTTGAACAAAATTGAAATTTGAAATTTAAAAGAAATCTTACTTATAAACTAGGCTGGCTTATTGCTACTGCCAAAGCCAAAAACAAAACAAAAACTGTTAGATTAGGGGAATCCTGAATTTTACATGCAAAAAGCACTTATAGCCATATGGAATTTCTTGTATCTACTAGATTAAAATGGACAATCTTTTGTTTAAATGTTGGACAGAGTGGTTAGTGTTTAAGTTTTGAACAGTTCTGAAGATCGCTAAAGCTAAATTTATGTGAAGTTTACATGTAGCAATTTCAAATTTGACATAAAATATAAAAAGATGATAAACGCTCTTTACATAAAACACCAACTTTATACAGAGTAAGTAAATCCGGAACGGTCAATTACTTCCGTTATTTATGAAGCAATTTTTTTAATTGGTGTGCACATAGGGGGTGAGTCTTTTTTCATGTTCACTGTGGGCGATCTTGTAAATCGTAAGAGATACAAAATCGCTTAAATGGACAAAGTTATGCAGAATTTTATTCTAATTAATTTTCCCCCATTCATAATTTCGTGAGGCAGCGCTAACTTTTGTTTATTTTAAAAGATGAATTTTTGCTTTCAAATTTACAATCTATTTCTTATGGCAATAATTCCCTTTACTCTTGGCTCCTCAGGCTGCGCTGTTCGAATTGCGTCCGCTTACTAAAAAATTGATACACTGACAATTGTTCTACCCTGGCACATTTGATCTTCGTCTTCTTCAGCTTCTCCTTCTTCTATGAAAGGCCGCTGTTAAATGTTTATTTTTAGGTTTATCTCACTTTTGCTGGTGACTAAACTGAATTTGATTAGTGAAAGTCGACAATATGATAAAGAAGTGGGATCAGTAGGAATAGAAGGGAAGAACATTTTAACTACAAGAGGAAGTCGAAAAAAAGAGCTTTTTGGTTAGTTTTTGTGAAAGACAGTAAGTTTTGGTGGTTGTAATGTTCTTGTACAAGAAAGTCTAGATAGTGTTCTAAGAGATTTTAATTCGTCGTTGTAAAAGTAAATGATCTAGTTCAAGTTAAGCTCAATTGTCTATCGTGTAGTAATCGCATAAGTGGGGCTTTTCTTTAAGTTTCTCCATTTATCCGATAAAGTAAATCTATCCGCCACCAGAAAGCCACTATTACATTTGAAATTACTACAAAGCGAGTTTGGTCAAAGCAAGAATCAAGTAAATGAAGATTCTGAAGAAACATCGGTTGGTGTTTGTGTTTTTGTGCGCATGTTAAAGAAAATGGAAGTTATGACCGGATGTTAGGATTGACTCTTTAAGGTAGTTAGAATTTTCTTTTAAGTTTAGTCGGTTTCAATCGATCGCATGTGCGTGGTACTTTGTTTGTAGGCCCCGAGTGCCTTTCTTTTTTACCACGTTATTGCTCGATTTGTGTCGTGTGTAAATGATCAGCTATGTGTTTAATCGACCTCAAGTAATTCACAATTCACCAGACTACAATTCACAATTATAATTCCTTTCAAAAGGTATTAATTCGTGCGGTGTAGTCATGGTGAACTAAATGGTTAAAGCATCCAAATAACAAGTTTGTGTCAATTGATACCATTGAAACAAAAATGGTGCTTTTGAAAAATATTTACTGTTGTTTACTATATTAGAAATAAAGCCTGTTCTCTTGTAACGTAACAAATACCGAACAATTAAATTGAAATGAAAAAAATATTTCAATTAATAAAACGATTTTGTTCAACAAACATAATGTTAATAGATGCTGGCCCATTTAGCCCTTGCGAAAGGTGAGATTCATCTCTCCTTTACAAATACCAACATACCATCCCTAGCCTTATTACACCCCTGGCATACATATTTTTGAATGTCATTAGGATTTCGATTTGTATTGTATCTGTTGGTACGTAAGTCGCACATGCATTTGATCGACTATAAACTGTCTAAACCATTGAACATCAAATTTGAAAGTTTGAGCAATTTAATTAGAGCCCACTCATAGATTTTGAGGTAAGTATTGATTTTTCATCTAAAGCATCACTGCAATGTCAATTGAGTTATATGTCTCATATTTTTATTGATCGTTACGTAGGGTGATGGAGGGGGAGGGGTTTGTTGGTAGCATTGGTAACTGATCCCCATGAACCCTAATTCTGAATTTTCGTAAACATAAGATCGAGAGATCGGTATTTGAAGTTCCAACCTCTATGCCCTTGTGTGGACTTTTTCTGTGATAGACCCTCTTCTGACACTTCCGTTTTTGTAATATCAGCATTTCAAGTTTGGATTCTATGGTACGCCTCCCCCAGGAATTTTCTAACGCTCCAACTGTCACAACTTATTGTTCTTCATTCCTAAAAACCACACTTTCAAAAAAGACGTGCCAAAAATCATCCCTGTTTTGCTTAAATGCTTATATTAGTGATTTCGTTCTATTTTCGTACACTAGTGTCTTATGCTTCCTAGACAAATATAAGTAAGTGATCTGGTTTCTAGGGGGTCGAGGAGGGAGGGGAAGATAATGGAAATCCATTCCTTTCGTAATTTTATGCAACCACAATAATCACAATATTTTAAATAACCAAGATATACTCAGTGACATTGAAATCGCAACATCAAGAAGGAGTGCGCATTTTTTTACGAAACTTCACAGAAACGTTTAACTACTAAAAACTAGCAATTGATGAAAATTTAAAAGAAACGTCATCCACATATCGCTGGGCTGGGCGACTGGGCCAAAGAGGTTATTCTTTGACTGGGCGTTCATATTGCCCTGGATGAATAGCAAACATACCATACTCCCCACAGTATGATGCACATGCCTCGCAACAAAAAATTCAACATTGCGACGTCTTCCCACGTCTTCGGCTGGCCTTCATACGGCCATCATGCATACCCAAGGAGAATCCGGATTCATCACAAAACACCATTCCGTGCCGATAGGATTGCAAGCCGTACGATCTGATTTTTAACGAGAGGGCTATTCACGTAAATTTTTTGCGTTTTATTCCATTAAAATATGCAGAAGAATAAATGCTAAAGGTTAAATGCAGTCAAGGTTTCATTCATATTCAACCAAACAAATATTCATTATCATCATTGTCGATTGGAGTTCAGCGAGCCATTGACGGGAAAAGGTGTCGTTTTACGTGACAAAAACAGGTACTACAATGTTTCATATCTTACGTTGCAAGTCAAAGCTTCCTTGATGAGAAATATACAAAAATTCCGCTGTGTCGGCTTTTTTGGAAGGTAGTTGTAATGTTAGCGAATCAATGGGAATTAACTAAATAGGTACCTCCGCCATTGTTGTCCATTATGAAATAGGTGTTTTAAATTAGCGTCTAGTGAGTCGACCAGAGAGATTCGTGTGTGAGTCGTGGTACAAAAAGATTCGCGTCTGGTGAGTCAACCAGGGAGATTCGCGTTTGAGTCGTGGTACAGGAAGATTCATGTCTTGTCAGTCAAGGATCGTAGAGATTATAGCGTTTTAGCGTTGAGTGAAGGATCTAGGTCCTTCACTCAACGGTTTTAGTCAGTACTGTGTTTTCCAAGCGGTCTGTAGAGCTCTAATACAGTTGTTAAACCCAGCGTTTGGGAGTTATCCAAGCTTCAAAGGGAAGAAAAATCGTCAGTTCCAAGCGATAGTTAGTGTCCATAGTTTCCAATAGTTTTTTGGGAAGTTGGCATTTTGCACAAGTGGAAAAATTTATGAGTTACCATTTGGATTATTATAACTACGAGTATAGTACGTTTAGATTTTCACTACCCCTGGTGAATATGAGCGTGTAAAAGTTGCACGTGTTAGCACGTGCCTTTTCTAAAATTACGCGAAGAAACAATTACGTATTTCTCTATCGAAGTGCAAACACATCATCAACGTATCGTAGTAAATAAAGACTTTGTTTATATTGTAACCATAGTGCAAATCAGCACATTCCGCGAACATTTGGAGCGCTCCGTAGTGCAATTACGTGCATTAAAAACTTACATCAAAACCCTGCATAAAGTGAAATTTCAGTATAGGAAGTTGAAATTTGTTTTCATCTTATTACTACTGCTAATGTTAAAATTAATCAATGTGAAACACTAAACCGATAAATCAAGAACAAACATTTAAAAGACGAATTCATGCTAGTACTCGTCTCTGATCAACTCTCAAAATTGTGCACTGACCAAAAGGAATCACGACCGAAATCTGCAGATCAACCAATCCGTTTCAAAGCCGTTTCTTTCCGAAAGCTGTATTTGGAGTCAACCATATCCATGGAATGCATTTCCAGCCATCACTTGTCAACTATACCAATGTAATGAATCATCTCCGTGAGTTGTAAACCACCTAGGCCCCAACTCCAAGGATCACCACGACACAAATTGTATTGTTATTGTAATTTCTGATCGACAGCTTTATTGTCTTTTAAGAAAACAATTTCGAACTATTACTAGACCAATTAAATTCAGAACCGGATCAGAAAGGTGTCAAAAAACGTATGTAAATTGTATTTATTTTTGTATTCTCACAGAAAGAAGTCTCTGAGTTTGTGACCAGTCAGAATGAAATTAACAAGAAATTATTACGGCGATTGATGGTTCTGAGACTCGTTGGTGTGCGGTTCCAGAGCGAGAACCTATCCATCTTTTTTCCTTGTTCTACTGTTTTTATTTTGCTCTCTGTATATTGATAAATACAACTTATCTTATAGTAATGGGCGATCAGAAATGAGTTGCTGTCGAGTCGCCTTTGGAAGTTCTAGTTAAGTACGATTTCCCATGTAAACAAAAATTCCAAAGGTGACTCGACAGCAACTCATTTTTGATCGCATAGTATATAGTAATGGCATCCCTCCATCTGTCCAATTCTTCAGCTACATTTGCAGAATTACTACAAACCGCTATTCAAATAAAATGTAGAGTATAGGTACTGGTACTGGCGCGTCAGAAGGCGAAAGATCACAGATCCCTACTATTCATATTCCATTATTTGCACCTATTACTGCGCCATGGAGCCAGTTGGCTCCTCCTACCGGTTCTAAATTAGTAAACTGCGCCTGCGCATAGCCTGCTGTAGTCATCCTCCTACCGGTACCAGTAACAATTAAGTAGAGGGGTCGTCCATTAATCACGTGAGGTTTTTTAGAAATTTTTTTTAACCTCCCGCTCCCCTGGTGATATTTGTTGAGGTTTATAACTACCCCTCCCCCCTCCCCTACCTAAAACGCGAGTCGTTGACAAAACTACCATCACTTTTATTAATGCAGAAAATACTTTCGGGGATGATCACTATATTCACTTTTGCAAAGAACCATGAAGTTTTCTTGACCTAGACATAAAGGCAATCTTGTAAAAAAATCATGCCAATTCACAATTGCGAATTCCGAAGAGAGTACTTAAATACACAAATTTTGTGATTCAATTGAATTGGGCTAAAAGGAATGGAATATTCAGATATTGTAGAGCTTTTATAGTGAATAAAAAGCTGTTCTAATTTTTGCTTTTAGAAAGTTGCATGTGATTAGATATATTGCAAGGGATTTAATGATGGTACGTTTTTTCTTGTACCATTTCCTTTAATTAACTCATTCCTTGTACAATCCAGGCGTACTTGAAGACCGTTTTACATTTTATTTTAATACGTCCTTTGAGCGACAAATATTTTGCTCGTAATTATTAATAATTAAACTGAACAAAATGGTGGCGTGAGTGATTCGATTATAAAGAGAATGTGTATATGCTACACATCCTGTCCTTTCGAAAAATCGCCCGTTTTTCCTCCCACACTGGTCTCTATTTTAACGAGGTCTGCCTTGGCCGCGCAACGAACCGAGCAATCTATCTTTGTTTTCTCATCAGCTGCCGTCCTTCTTTCCCTCGCGTACCAACTGTTGTGTGTTCACTCGACCGTTATCATCCATCTCTTTTTATGTTTACTATGATCCGTCAGATGTATTGAAAATTCGCGGCAAAAACTCTTCTATTGAACAAAATACGAACTCTGCCGGTCGTAATCGTCGTCAATTCTGGCGCCAAATAAAAGGCGGCTCAGACTTAAAAAATAATTTACGCACGCTTTCCAAACGCAACGCGCCCAAATTTAATTTAGAGAAATTAAATAATGCGCATATTGAGCTATTTTGGCTTAATTTTTTTTGTGCGAGTTAGAACAAGTTATTGGAAAAACAATTTTCTCGTTTTCCGTGCAACCACCTAAAATCAATAGCGCTAATGAATTTGTAATTTTGAACGCGATGACGTTTTCGAATGCAACTTCTGCTCAAAAACCTAGTCCTCTTTTCAAAATTTTATTCTACATCATTACAACATTCCGAGTGTAATTTATTTTTAGAAGCAACTAATTCTGTGAATAGGTGTCATGCGCAGTGACGTCAGATTTGGAAAGTACAAGTACGGATATTGCAATAAACTAATGCCGTTGGTGTATAAAATTTTTGCTTCCTGGATAATGGTTCGTTTCTCGCGTAGCTCTCTGGATGTGCCTATTTATTCAGTCGATATTTTAATATTTAAGCAATTTAAAAATAGACGTTTGGGTTTCCTTTAACCGATGCCCGACGTGCTGCCCTCTACAGTCGATTATTAATAGCGCTACTCGTATTTTTCTTTCAGTTTTAACTTTCAAATTCTTTCGAGTTTCGCCCGCTTTATCATTTGCTAATTACTCTTCATCGAGAATTGTCTCGGTGCGTTTGCTCTTGTAAAAGGGCTTTTTAAGCACATTTTTCCAAGTGGTTATTGCATGGGTCGATGCCATTTTGGAATCGAATGTGGAGTTGGGAATTTTTGTTCTGGAATACCTACGCGAATGGTATTTTCCGCTTTGACTTGTACAATATTTCGAAACGAGCATTAGGTCTTATTTAGCCCCGTTTCCTTCTTAATTAGCTGAGACTTGCATTTAGCGTGTACGAGTAGGTACACTGCCAAACGAGTGACAATCGGCTTTATTGGTATTGTGATATTGGTGACGTCATGCGCACATATGACGAATCGGAGAAATGCAGGGCCTTCCCTGAAGACTACTGACTGAGTCAGTCTGAATTGTCCAAACCGCAATGTAGGTTGGAGTACTTATATCACGGATCTTGTAAAATAAAATGTTTACACATTTTCAAGCGACGCGTCCTTGTGGACCTACTTTTTTTTTTAATTTTCGCCTCCTAACGCGAATAAATAATTTTAGTCGTATAGGAACGCATTTTGATTATCTTATTTCCATTATTATGCTTGAAATACAGGGTAGAAGTTTCGAAATTATCCATTCCATGGTTATATGTAACTAGCGTAGACGCCCAGATGAACATTTAAGCGAGATTGCTTTGTTTGCCGCTGCAAGTTTTGTATGATTACGCTGGCAAACTGTAGAGAGAAATAGACAGGAGGGTCGGAGCTGTAGCTTTCCATGAAAGCAGTACAGTGTAGCTCATCTACCCATACTGAAATTGTGACGTCAGGAGACAGAAAGAGCGTTATACAAACACTACGCGTTCGAGAGAGAGGCGTGTATAAGAAACTGATTACTGTAGGGAACTAGGCGACCCAACCTAACCGAATACCAACCGGTTCGTGGGGAACTACAAATGCCGGAATAGAGAGAGAAAGGCTATGTTTTTATACATGGTATTGATTTAAGGAACGGTTGGATCCGGCTGAGTCACTGTAATTGATAATAACTTAAGGATAGCTATTCTTACGTTAACGTGTGTTTAAGCACTACGTTTGGTAAAACCGAAAATTCAAATTTTAGTACTTTCAAATTTCATTTCTTAAAATTAATTCGACGAGCCTGTCGCTTTTCGCTCTTGTTCTAAATTAGCAGAAGCCTCATTTAGTCCCATGCTGATGATTACGTATTTTTCATGTTCGCCTGTTGTAAAATAAAAAATTGGATAATTAAGACGATGAACGCATCAACCGTGCAGCCGATTTCGATATTGGTTGCGTTCAAACAATCCTTCCGTGCGACGTACACGGTACTTCGCTGCGAGCACCAGCAGTGTAAACTTTTAATATGAAAATAATTTTGAAATTTTGTAATCCCGCCTCATAACTGGCTTGAAATAATTCCACCAACGATCAACATAACCTTTCCGTTGTGGGTACAAAATGCAGGTGGACCGAATCGTGACGGAAACGTACGAATGGAAACCGGTCTCCGCGCTGCTAAATGCCTAACTTTTGCGCTGGTTAGACCGTGTAGCACTGTGTTTCATTATAGTGCTGTTAGATGTGATAGTGCTTTTTTCGTGAATATGTTGCATTACGCAACAATGACAACCCCCGGCGCGAATTAATCATGTGGTTTGAATCACAGGTACGTACCAAATTTCTGTCAGCACCCCAAAGTTTTCTCGCAAAAAAATCACCTCAGTAAACTTCAGATGTATGAAACAAATTACACCTAAATAAACAACCCTCAGTCTCCCTCAACAGTGTTTGCATTCTTCCTGTAAATAAGTACAATTTAGTTACCTCAAACTTGGCATTTTCTAGCGGGTTTTTGCTCAGTTTACACCAGCGTGAACTGCAGAATGTAACACGCCAAAAATATGAGAAAAACTAAGCGATTTTCTATCAAGAAAACGTGCTTTTTAACTCCACGTGACAACTGTCAAACTCAATCTAGTTACCTATGCTATCTCCGCATGTGTTTTGTTTTGAAACGAGCGGGATCGCGGTGCATTGAAATAGTTTATGCGAAGTTGACCAGTTGGTTTTTCACCCGGCGTCGTGTACAACACACGTGCTACGTATCGCGCATGATTCAGTTGGGCGATTGGGCATTAGTCTTGTACTCTAAGAGAAAAGTAGAGGGGAGACGGCGCCACGGTCAGACGGTTTACGACGCTACCTTTATTTTTTTTAGAAAAGCTGAAAATTTAAACTTCGTTAGGCGCGTTTTTCCGAAAAAAAATATTCCTAGTGTAGAATTTTAGAAATTTGGCGGCATTAATTTGTGTCAACTACGGCTCCTTGTTATTAAAAAACTGCCTTTGTCGTTTTTTAATTTTTTGTTTCAAACTTTTGTTAAAAAATTTAGCGCTATCGATTATTTCTGCCGTTCGTGGTTTACTTCTGTAGTAGGCTTCGAGTCTTATACAACTCGGCGTTGGTGTCGTTTCCATGGTGATCGGGGGGCGTAACTGACTTGCTGTACACACGATTTGACGATATGAGTTCATTCAATAACTGGTGCACGTCAAGTGAAAGACATTTAAAACTTTTATTTTCTTTTTAATTTCAATTTTTCCCTAAAGGTGAATCGAATTCATTTTTAAAGGTAGCATCCAAATGAATGTTTAGAACTTGGTTTTGTTGTGCAAGCAGTAAAATGACAAACCAAAGGAGTGAAAGCGTACCTACCATCAAAAGTAATTCCTTATATCAATAGCTGCTACAACTTTTCTCAACCTAAAATCCTCCAAATCCGCACTCTTTGCCGATTTAGTAATTGGGTGGGTTTGGGACGCTGGAAATTTTCCACGCCGCGATCGTCTCTTTCTCTCTTCTGGAGCTTGACGCATAAAACTAGGTATACAGGATGTCGCTGACAATTTACTAGTCTGGTCTGCGGCGCAAATTGAGAACCAAAGCAACCAATGAAAAATTGGCGGTAGTTATCTTACTTCGGAAAAAAAAGTTCGTTGATTTCTTTTGTGTTTTTGGTGACGAAAGGTGCGAGAACGATGGCGAAAATGAGATCTGTTTTGACAATTCAGAAGCAAAAGTAAGACAGAAACCAAGTTCCATTTCCATATCCATTTCTACAAGAAATATCTTATTAATTCCTTACATTTAAACCTTCAGCGACACCTATTCTCACGCCAGTTCTTACAGAACAAACGACTACAATTTTTTTAAGTTTTTAAATAAAGCACCTATCAATACTAGCGGTATTTACCTTGAGAGACTTTTCTTTGGGTTTCAAAAATAGTATTGCTGTATGAATCAAATTTATAATTTATTATTTTGCTATGAGTCACGGTCCACGGAGTACATTTTTCTAGATTGAGCAACGTTAACTTTCAAAGGGAGGCCCCCGTTGCAAGTTAATGCTGCACGTTCTGGCCGCCTCCTGACTACAGTCCTGCTTTCATATCAGTCTGTCTTGACGTATTTCTTTATTAATTTATTCTGCAATACTAACATTGCTCAGAACTAGCGCTAAATGCATTGAGGCAGAAGCCTTTCAGTTGACGTATTTTGTATTATTCTCGGCTAGAGTTTCTCAGAACCAAAGAAATTCCTTTTTTATATTTAAAAAATAACATCTTTTGTGATACAGTATAAGATTCAACAGTAGAGGATACCTATCTGAAACTTTATTTTGCAAATATTTGTAGGCAGTTTACCATGAATGCTTTTGTTTCATAGCCACCTTTATTTTTGTGGGTAAATTCTCCCAACTAAAAAATGCGTGTTTAAAAGACAAAGTTGATTTGCCTCTATGTAATCGACTTCGTATCACTTACGAAATTCTAATGGTCACTCTCGAATTAGGACATACTGTACACAAATTGAACAGGACACAGGTGTTTACTTTTTAATCGATCAACTAAGATGGAAGATAATCGATCAACTAAGATGGAAGATGGGATTACACTTTGGTTTGAGAGAGACGAGAGAATAAATTAATTCCTTCCCCCGTAATTTTTGTGGCCCGACTCATAGGGCCACAATATTATTGACCAACGTCTTCGGAAAGTGTTCAAAGTTTACATAGGTATCTTGAGAATGGAGTGCCGAAAAATAGAGCATCGGGAGGATTCTTAATTCTATGGAGCCAGAACTTAATATTCGAGTCAGATAGTTGGTAAAGGGCATTTGCAAAGAAAAAGTGTCTGGTGAGGTCGCTTGATGGAATAAAATTTTCAACTACAGAAAACAGGGCATCGGAAGTGGGTATTTTACTAAAAGCAGAATAAGTCTCAATGAGACGCTTCCGTATAATTATTGTGTGTAACATGGACGCCATAGGTATTGGATTTTTACGGAATGAGGTAAAAAAAGAAAAATAATTCCGTGTCACACTCTATACTTGTACATACATTAACAAGAAAAATTTCAAAACCGTCCATTTTTCCGACCATTTAAGCTAGGGAAAATGTTATTTTGTAATTTGTAATATGTTGAGTAGGTTAAATTTATTTTTCGAATTTTGTAAAAGAACCGTCTCAACAATGAACCAGTCTCCAGAGGGAGCAAGACCACGTTCTAGTTTGGGGCTGAACTCCGCCTGGTCACCCCTCTGGTTATGGGTGTCCTTGGTGAATTTCGCGAAATGGCGAAACGAAAAAAGGCATTACCTTGATGAGCTCGAACTTCGTAGACTTTTAGTCCATTTTCTCAAGGGAATATCGCTATTATTTTTATTGGTTGCTATTTATATAGGATTGGTTTTAATTCGACTCTGATCTTGACGAGGGGTGATCTGGCCTTATTATGTATAGAATAGTAATTGTACTGCGTGAATCTTTGAACTACCATCCTCAGTGTACCAGTGTGTATCTCTTCTCTCCGTCGACGACCTGATAAACAATTCGTTCGACATCCAAAAATCCCAACGTTTTGATGCATTTTCGTATATTGTAGCCGAGATCGTAGTTATTTGGACATGAACGTAGCAACATATTGCTTATTTTCTGGATAGCCCACGTATCACTTTGCGTAAATATAAACACTTGTAGTTAGGTTATAAACAAGTTCAAATGACAAGAGATAAACAAATCTATACAATCTCAAGGTTAAGAGCATGAAAAATTGTAATAATGTTTCCAAAAATACGACAATATATTCGTAGTAACCGTTCCATTTTTATAAATAGACGCATTGATACGGAAATGCTGTAAGTCTGCCAAAGAAAATGTCGTTTTTACGAAAACGCAGTTTGATTCGTTTTCGCCATTAAAGACGGAGAGAGACGAGAATAGTTAGGGACTCACTTCACTTGTAATGTACTTTGTACACAGATAAAATACCATAAAACACCTGTTGACAGACTGTAAACAAACGATTAGTTGTGTGAACCGAAACAATGCAATAACATCAATACGCCGCCAACTAGACCACTCATAAAAACGCCATAAAACAGCAAAACATGCTTCATTAATCATTCCAATTGGTTGGTCCTGTAACTGACCTAACACAATCTAGAGATCTGACATGAATGAAGGAGCAGGTAATGTCACACTTCCGATAATAAAGCGGCGATTGGGTCCAGAGCACGTGGCCTGCCCCTCTGCCTTGCTGTTTTTATTGCATTATTGGTTTGTTTACGTGTGGTGTATCACTAATCTAGTGGTTGTACAAGTCGCAACCGACACGATTTAAAGATATCTACAAATTAACATCGACTGCATGCGTTCAATTTTATATCCTCTTGCGGCCGTCTCACAAATCGATACCTCGCGCCTCCCTATTTAAGCGCAAAAATAACCAATTCGCGTTTGACCAAATTCCGAGACGGGAGGCACAATAGAATTTTATTTGTTGCTCACATTTGATTTAACCAATTTAGGCCACGGACGCAACAGCGTAAGTCCGTCCTACATTCAAATACCATTCTTATTCGCGCTCGCAAAATGTTGCCTCAAACAAAACGCCTAAACCCAAATATTGGCGTAATTAAGCGAAGATTAATTAAACTAGTCTTCTACGGCAGCTGAAACAAAACATTTATTTTTATGCAGCTATTTTAACTATACGAACGTTTAAATTAGCAAATAGAAAGCGGTTATTTTAATAGTGGGACACGTGACTATGATGACCACGTGGCCTGTCGGCAACAATCACTTGGCCGTGGCTTAAGATACGCGCGTAAAACGTTGCCAACCGCAGGGGAATAAAATTCAAACCGTAAATATAATGGACTTGAAACGCAATGTCGAATCTAGCTATTCTACTTCATTCCATCGTTCTTGTCCGATTCCTTGACTTTTTTTCTATTTAAAACTATGAAAGTAACAGACTAAAGTCGTCGCGATCTAATTAAGTTGTTTGTGTTGTTCAAGTGGAACAGCGTCACAACCACTTTTGTAGAAAAATTAAAAAGTTGTTCACAGTAGACACAATGAAAACAATTCTGTTGGCATTTATGTAATTGTAATGTAATTCAACCCCTAGATGCTTTTAATTGGATCACATTAGCCTGATTTTGCCAAAATGCAACAATATCGCAAATATACTAATTTTTTCTAAATCAAATTGGCAACTACACTTCCGTCAATTTGGCAACACTGAATTTAAAAATATTAAGGTTTAAATTCGAGATTAACGCATGATACAAACAATAAAAGATATGATATTCCGCATGTGGGCGATTTTGGTGCTTTTTGTGGAATTTGTGAATTAGCTTCAACAAAATACCATGTTCTGTTGTTGGATGTATCACAGCTAATTTCCCATTTTTACAATGCGCTTAACGATTTCTTCACACTTTTCGGCATATCCTGCGTGTACCTACTTTTATAATTTCCACATACTTTTTCTCCTAAGTCATTATAATTAAGAAATTTTAGTATTTGCATTAGAATTAAGAAAAAATCACATAAGTATCCTGTTTTAAATTCAAATTTTAAGCCCCATGTGACTCAAATTTTAAGCTCCACGTGACGTCATGCGCGGACTGGACGAATTTGGAACAGCAATCTAGCATATCTTGTTTTTATTATCATGAGGTTAACCCCCTTTTCATCAACTTAACCTGAAGTTCTAGACTTCCATCATAATCAATATCGAAGAGAGTTATTAGTATTTTAATCATTATAGTCAGAGTTACTTTATCTGAAGTAGCTTATTACAATATTCAGCGATGAGCTGAGCGTTTACATGGCGAACAGTACTTCTATTGAGTTTGAGATTTAATCAGTGAAGCACAAAAATGAAAGTTGAGACGTGGTTCTAACAGCAACAAACGTGATGCAGCAAAGAGATATACGACTTTCCTGTATGCTCGTAATGCGGTAAACATTCCTGCATACCATCACTACATTGGTAGTCCAAAAAAAAAACACCCTTGGTGTATCGTGAGTGCTTACCCAAATATAAATTGTACCCATATGAGATGAAAGCGTAACTAATCGCTTATTGTTAATGTCATTCCATATTCGAACTGGATTCAAAGTTTTATGGAGATACGCATACTTCTCGCATACAGTCTTTGGGGGACAGATGGCTATTGTTTCGTATATGGAACTGTTTACACAAAGATCCTTTTTCCTTAGCCCGCCACTGTACTGAAAATACTTGACCGAAAAAGTACCTCACTGCGAAAGAGCAGTTTAAAATGCGCAAAGTCTGCGAAGTGTATTTGATATATTTTCTCAGTATCTCGCAGCAAACAGTATCGCCGTGTAAAAGCGGTCTTGGAGGGTTGCTTTATATGCTGAAAGTTAACAATTTTGTATTTAGCAAACTAAAAAAATACAGAAATCCAGAGAACATCTACCAGAGTCGAAAACGTCCAGATTTTTATATAAAACACTTACGAGACTCCTTTTGGAAATTTGGAAGCGTACAGGAAATCGAATTTCTGAAAGCCGAACCGCAATATTTTAAGTTTATAGCGTTCACTAACAACTTAGGATACGATTGAGGATACAATGTGGAATGTTTTTGTAATAACTAGGTATCTATCGTAAACTGCAAGTGATAAAATCGTAAAACCCCATCCTTTTTCATACATAACCATCGTCAAATTATTTTGAAATAAACGAATATAGAAAATTGGACTGCCCTTTGTGCCAACACGCAGATTCCTTTTGTACCCACCACCACGGGTTAAACTTTTAAAGTAAAAAACGCAACGTGCTGTGCTGCGTATGATCAGTGCTGAGATCTGTAACCTGCAGACAGACACACAATTCATGCAGGTATAGTAATTTCAGTAAGTACGCAGTTTTCCCAGTCGTACTGAAGTCTTATTGTCATATATGAACTGCTGGACCCTTGGTATATGATTTAAGAGCAACCAGGGGTTTAATGTACTAATCATCCATCACACCCCGCCAGATTAGAACCTAGCGAATGTTTTGGTTTCAGACACGGAGTTTCTGGACAGTTTGGAGTGTAATCTACAACAGATCGTAGTCTTATCATGTTAGATCAACTAAGATTATTGGACAACCTGAGTATCATGCTGTTGTAATAATTGATTCTGTCCATAGTAGATGTCGCTGTGGTAGGATTTTGAGATATCTGTTTGATCCCTTGTACACAATCACATAATTTCCTCTACTGCTTTATCTCTGCTCTGGAAGCCATCGTACCATCACACATGCCAAGTTGTCATCCTCTGATCTTTAGGAACACGTTACACTAAGCATGCAACTTTTTTTACATTGCTGAGCAAAATCGCCAGGAACTAGAAAGGGTGCCAGTTATCATGACAAAGTTAAGGTATCCAAGGACCATTAATTGATTAACTGTTTTAGTTGTTGTACCAGATTGAGCGCTGCAATCGGCACTGTACGAAATACGTACAAAATGATCTACTTCCGTTTCCAACATTCTGTTTTTTTATAGAGGGAGATAAATCTACTAGAAACGATCTGTTGCGTAAATGTCTGCTGTAGCGCCCTCTATAAAGCCATTTAGAGAATATTGTGAAGGCTGTAGCACCAACAGAAATGGTTCCTGTACCATATGTTAAAAAATGTTCGTCAAAGCATTCTCGAGTTATTAATAAAAATACATTCTTTAATATTCAGAAAGGGGTATTGGATTCAAAGGTCATGTTTTTAGCTCTACATTCGCTGGTATCATTTTTGCTATTTAATTCAAGAACAACCCGCAAAGTGTAAGGCCATTCTGCAAAAAAAACGAAAGAAAACACGAGACGCACAATCCACTAAGGGAAAACGATGTCATATATGATCTTTTAGAAGAATCTTGTATCATGTTTTAATTCCTCGAAATGAAAATACAAATAATAATGGATAGTAAAATGAAGAAGATATTTTACATTAAATGGATGTATTTAGAAAAACAAATTCGGTTTGGTTCGCAAAATGAACCGAACAGCATTATTTTCGGAACCGAACCGAGCGCATTATTAAACTTAACAATCGAACCTATCCTTAATTTCTATTTTTTTTATTTTCCTTTTAGTTTAATATTCGTTCATTGTACCCGTACCCGTACCAAGTTTCAAGATCCAATTATAATCGGCAACCACATGATTTTAATAAGAACCTAGTGGGTCCTTATTAAAAAAATCAAAAGTTTCTTATTCAAACAAGTCTGTATACTTACGAGAGATAGAGGTTTACTACCAACCCTAAAAGCTCTGCAGGGGAGCTAATTGAATAACCTTTTCTGACAATTTGTTAGTATGTGTAGTCAAATATGCTGAAGTGATGGTTAGGTGAATTGTAAACCAGATTCTAAGTTTAATTTACCTATACAATTTTTCCAAAAAATTTCTTGGAATTTTTTCGAGGGTTATCCCTTGGTTTGCGGAAATGCAAAAAACAACCAATAAGAAAGTGTGAGCTGTATACTAACCTAGGGAAACATTCAAGAGAGATAATTAGTATAAACCAGATGCAACGTTTTGCTAAAGAAAGTCTTTTCTATGGTCCTTCTACATTTTCGTAATTTATTAAATTCTAGGGGTCGGATCACCGTAATAATTAAGTCCTGAATAAACGTAGAAGCATTTTATTTTTTGTAAAATATTTGAATTTGAAATTGAAAAATGAATATTTCTGAGAGATTGAAGAGATACACTAACCCCCTTCCTATTGCGATAGGTTTGTTAGCTCAATTATTGTAAATTGAAATGTGAAGAGGTAGGTATGTCAAAGGAATAGAGTAAACCTTTAAAGAGGAGGGGATGTGGGACTTCTCGTAGAAATTTTGAAAGAGCATATCTACGAAATTATTGCGTAACTATAGGTAGAAAATTGAATCCGTCTTCGTAAAATTCGGACTTGAAATGTTGGCCTTACAACAAAATTTAATAATTAATCAAGAACCTTCATCGGAAAGATGATCTTTAAGAAAATCAGTCATTGGTAAATTCGTCTCCCAAGACCTAACTTCTAAGGAAAATATAGGGGAGTAGGTGTAGGTGCATAGCAGTTATAATAAGAGGACAAGTACGCTTGCAATTGTCCTGAACGTGAATTTTCCCAGAGTGAGTTTCCTCTTCTCGTTGGAGGAAAGGGAAAGGGTGAATATTCTCAAGACGAGATACATGCTCTGTAAGGGAATGTTTGTTGGTCAAATATATATCGCGCCGAATATGATCGATGAGTCTTCCTGGGGCCGAATTTGTTGCATTGTTTCCACTAGCCAGTTAATTAAATTATCCATTTGAAATTAAGGCTCGTGCAGGTGCAATAAAGGTCTCAAACCGAACGCGCCAACGACTCTTTGAATATGAGAGTGCAGGCAAAAAGTACTACTGCGAGTATATGTAGAAAGTAGTTCATCTGTTCATGCAAGAAGCGTAAATGACTTCGGGCCATTTTTTAGTTGAGAACGTTTCTGATGAAATGGGTTGTCCCAAAGTTGTGAATTGAGTAAGGCGGCCGACTATTTAAAATAATTTCTTAATTGATTCAATCATTAACGATTTAGTGTGATCAAGAAAGTCGGGATGTGGTAGGTATTAGAGGGTTATAGCGGCGTATCTGCGCAATGCGCCATACAGAAAAGCCTCATTTCGCTTGCCTGGCATGTAAAACGACACGGTCGCAAGCGACTATAGCTTCTATTGCGAATATCCTTGCCGGGGCCTCAGTTCTACGATAAGAGAAAATGTTACAAGGAGCGATTCGGTCCATTCGTTTGGATTGTAACCGTACGAAGCTCGACGAGTACGTACGATCCGTTAGAATTCTATTGTGTTCGGCAATAAAAGAAGGCCAAGCTTTGAACTTTTCACTAACAAGAACGTAGGAATACTGCTGCAGAGCGCGATCACATAACTGTGAAAAAAAGCTGATTTGTCGTTTGAATTGATGATACGGAGAGGCGCTACTTGAGAGTCATGTGACCGTCGTGCAAGCTTCACTTGTTTGAATGCAACACGTGGATGACATCGTGCTTGATGCATTCCCCACGCCTTGTCAATTTTTAGACGTTTCGGTATTGAACCAATTTTAATGAGCGTCGGTCCGAGTGTTTTATCCTCCTTTCGTGTCCACTTTTGCTCGTTTCCATTGTTGGAGGTCGTTGTTGAATCACTTTAAGTAGGTGAATTTCCCGTTAGCTAGAATCTATGGAGAAATTTTCAGTTCAAAATTACTATTTAATTGCGTACCTACATTCACAAACCACAATTATGCATTTGTTTTATCCCCAATACTAGGAGACGTTCGTAGGCTCTTCGATTTAAAGAAGCTGCCATGCCTGATTCATAAAATTTACGCAATTACTAAATTTCCTCATTAGGATGTAGTAGGCCAGCAATACCTGAAATGCATGGAATATTTTCGAGAGACGAAGCAATTGTATTTATCCAGTGGAAGAAACACGTGCTTTTTGCGAGCACTGAAGGGGTTTGAAGGTATCGAAATCAAATATATCATATGTAGGCGGTGCCACGTCGTCGGGGCATCAGAGAAAGGGTTTTGCGAATTTTGTTTGAAAATTGAATAAAACATTAAAAAAGTACATAGTTAACAACTTTTGCTAAATACGACTCGTTCAATATTATATTATGCGTTTCGAAATTGAAATTTATTAAGAGGGTAAAAAGCTTATATAAAATAAATTCCCTGCAGGATCCCTATCGCAAAAGCTCAAGCCCGAATGAGTGGTGGGGAAGCTTGAAATTTCATTGGTCCGTTGCCCTAGCAACGCACCTACGCCACCCCGGCTGTCCTCACCGAGTGCAAAAACAAAATGCCCCGCTTCGTCGAACTCCGTCTTTCGTTAGCTTTGTGTAGGGGATGAAAACGTTCCGTACGCCTCTCTTGTCCTTTTTTTCCATCCTATTTTTTTTTCGTAAGCTTTTTGTGATATAGGACGTGCAGGACGTTTTTGTGGAAAGGATTACGCGTAATGCGGGGTAACTTCGGGAATACATTTTTGGAGGGTTTCGTCGAACTTTGTTCTCCGCTCTGAAGAAAATTAATGTGGAAAATAGCTTTGAGCGCTGCGTGCTATGGAAAATTTGAAAGTTTGTTGAGTCAGTCATATTTTGTCCTCTCCTGCTTTAGTTTAGTTTCAGTTGGGGTTATTTTGATGGGGAGGGTTGGTATTATATTAGAGGGTCTAGTTTCACTTAACTTTATTGATAACTGTCAGGATTTGCTCCTTTCACTTTCGAAATTATCACAGCGATGCACGAATGTTTATTATCTTAATAAAGGTGGGCATTTATTAGTAACTTTTAGTTAACCCCAATATCTAACATTTATTCATTTATGTGTTTGTACCCTTAATTGTACCTACGAATCACACTTGAAGAATATGGCTTTGTGCATACTACACAACGTTACGTTCATCATCTGAATTAATTGCACATTTAGCTTTAACAACAAAAATTTTCATTTCTGGCTCGTATTTTACATAGAACACATTATTTCTGTCCATTGGTAGATACATGCCTACCCCAAGTTTGAACTTTGTTAACATTTTAGAAATATTGATATATTTATATTGCATGAAGAACTAAACTAACAATTCGGTTTGGTAACCGAACACATTTCGACAACAATGAAGGAAAACCGAAACTGGTGATGAAACTTTTTTGGGAATTTTAAAAACTTTTGAATTCGATTTTTTACACAATCTGATAGTGCGATCGAAAAGAGTACTTTGAAAATCTAGGAAATGTCGTTCCCTCGATTTTTTTGGAAATGCGGCCTTCCTACTTTGCTGATTTTCTATTGGTTAGTTCTGCAATCAGGAAAATTGGTTGTTTCTAGTGGGAATTTTAAATTTTAAACACATCTTCTAGTAAATACAAGCGTATTGTATGCTATAAAAATGCGATGTGCTTATGCGCAAAATGGAGATATTTTTCGAAATTTTAACCACAGATGCTTCCAGTAAAGACAAGCATATCGCATATTGTAAAAATCAGATGTGCGCATGCGCCAACTACGCAATGTTAACTGTCTTGTTTATGGAGATATAATATATATTTTTTTAATTTTAATCAAATATTCTGCTAGTAAACACAAGCGTATCGCATATTGTGAAAATCAATCAGCTGTGCGCATGCGCAGATTACGCAATGTTAAGTTTCTTATATAATAATTATGCCATTAGTTATTTTCCTTTGTACCTACACATAGATCGTTACATATGACCTTTCGAGAAGCACTGATCAATCATGGAAAATGCGCTGAAGTTACTCGCCTTAAGACCAAAAACTTTATTTTCTCCGTATCTATTAAATGAGCGAAATGCGATTGCATGAATTCTGCACTTCGAGATGATACAGTTGAAACAAAAATTTTAACGCCACTTACTACTCATTTTTTTTCATAACGATAAAGGATGAAGGCAGATGTTTTTTTAATCTTTTGTTAAAAGGCTACTACCATGTGATAAAAAATGAGTTGCGGTATAGTCACCTTTGGAATTTGTCATGGGAAATCGTACTTGAACTTCCAAAGGCGAGTCGACAGCAACTCATATTTGATCGCACTTTATTACGTGGGGAGGGGGATCGCAAGTGAATTGATCATATTTGCGTTATTAAAAATGCGCAGCAAATGCAGTAATGATTCCGCGAAAGAATTCCTTTTTTTCAATTTGGCTCATATACGAAATCTTTCACTCTATAAACCTAAGCTATCTATTTGCAAAAGGCAGAATTCAAAAATATCTATTCTCGATTTATTCTTTCAACAGTCCTGAACAGACAACCCCTGTGACTAGGCAAAGACAAAAAATACTATTCTGAATATGTTAGATCATCCTGTGAGTGATCATGAGTCTCACATGATATATACAATGTTCAGATTAATGGATAATAGATTTTTTGTGGAATAGTTTCAGAATGTCAACATTTGATCAAAATGTTGTCGGAAAATCAGGAAAACGCATAGCTTTAATGAACCCGAGCCAAATGTTGTATTCTTCTCATTTCGTCGATTATTTGCAGGTGACCGTTCCCGATTTGCTATATCACCTCCACAGATGCAAATACTTTTATGCTTCTTAAAATACCCTGTCAACAGTCAGAATGAGATGATTCACGCTAAGACCGTAAAGAACGATAAGCGCCTACAAAAATCTGAGCCAAAATAAACCCTTTGGAAGAGTTTTGTTACGCATGTTCTACACGATCCCACGAATTTCGTCCTCAACGAGCTTCTGAATCCTGGTCAAACCGCTACTAGTCAATGCCACACCAGATAAGGCTAAGTAATTTCGCCACAATCACAATCTTTTGCTAGCTAAGTTGCATTATGTGTTACTATTTCCTACCGCTACTATTGGTTTAAAAGCTACTTACAAAACGCGGACGGTAAGAACGTTGAGGGATGGAAGCTACTCAAATATTTTATTACCTGGCTACATGGGGATGGGGGTTCCACATGGATCAATACTGGGGCCTCTTCTTTTTTGTGTATATGTTTTTGACATGGACACGTCTTTACATTCACAGTTACCCAAAAGTTAGATACTTACACTGTAACAATCTAAATTACTTTCTGCGAAACATTAATGAGCAGCTGGATCGGCTCCAGACGTGGTACGAGATGTGCATCACAAAATATATCTGAAAGATTTACCACTTAAATTAGTTCGGGAATCTCATAGTTTATGATTAGCAGTGGATTGTCACTTAAACCATTTCCTTCCACGTCAATAAGCTGATTCAAACGGCATACGCAAAGCTTTAATGTATATACCGTTTTAATATGTTCTTCCGCTTCCACCAAAGGTCACATGGCAGCTTGTAGTAGACATATTTCCCATATTTATCATGCATACAGAATTTTGGATATGGGCGAAAGACGTCATTTGCATTTTGCATGTCTGGTTCACAAATCATTGGTATCTGATGAACCTTCATATCTGTATAATAAGTTTAAATTTCGAGGTACCTAGCATTCACGATCGAAATCTCCGTAACCCACTCTTTCTTGATAACCATAAAACCCAGTTTCATGGCTCATTTACATATTCTGCACCACTTACATAGGAATAACGTTTTGAATTCTTTCAAGTTATTAAGTTCAAACTGTTTCAAAAAACACTTCAAAGCATTTCTTTGTCAATGAATCTTGTTTTAATTTTTTTAAATTGTACGTTTACTTGTTTTCACCAAGACCCATCATATTTACAGGGTATCACCGTAATTGTTAGCGCTATCAAAAAATAATATAGGCATTATGGGCTCTTTTGTGTCAAACTGTAATGGTACAATCATTATTGAAAATATTCGCGTAAGAGATACGAGGAAAAATTAAAAAAATTGCAATCTCAGAATATTTCCTTAATTCAAAAAAAAATCTTTGCAAAAAGATAACACTAAAAAATTCAATATTGATTCAAAACGGTAAAAAAAGATTTAAAAAAACTTTTTTGAAATTTGTTTTAATCATTTGAACCATTTTTTTTTATACTTGTAAATCTGTTTGCATCTTTTTAATTATTTTTTGATTTTTTTGGATCACTTGAATCTTTTTTCAATATCATCTTTGGTGTCTTATATTCTTGAAAAGAGAATTTAATATGCTATACAAAAATATTTTAGTTGAAACGGTAACGTCAATCGCCGACGCGTATTTCAAGACTATAGAAACCCTGTATAAATTGTACACTTTCATAACGCAGACGTAGAGATTATACACGTTTACCGATAGTATTATCTTAAGGGCACCCTATATACTCAATATCAACTCGTATTGACTTCAATATCTGAGAAAAAAACGACGAAATTGTAAATCCCGCATTATCGAGCCCATGTGTCTGTACAAAAACCGTTAAGACTAGGGAAACCTATATAAGAAAAATACATAAAAACATTAGCGGCGTACGTGTATTCTACACGAAAAAAGGGATAGTGTCCTTTATCATCTTCGTATAATCACATTTCACTTTGTTATTATATTTTCTCTCGAGTTCTTGCTGTTTTTTGGGGAGCTTCACTCTCTTTCGGAAGCAACAGTCGAGATATTTGGAAATGACAAATGATAATAGAGGGGAGATTTATACACCTTGCGATTTGCTCTTATCAAAAATATGTACTACAACTTACAGAAATAATATTACATCGCGAAATTATTTGGCTATATCCAAAGTGGCGTTTTAGCTATTTATAAAACACCCCATACAAAAATAACCGTAATGAAACAGAGTACGAATTTTAAGAGGGCTCCGGCTCTAAGGGTACACGCACAGCGAGTTAGGGTACGAGCCCTTGTGCCTGCTGCCTGTATACGGGGAGCTTTTCATAGGGTCTTGTATATGCCAACGTTTTACATCCCCTAAAATGTATCGTGTGTACGCATTGCCAGGTACGATTTTTTAAAGGTCTAATGACGCTTTCTTTTGTCGTAACAGTTAGTTTAAATTTTTATTCTTTCGGCAGTTAATATTGCTGATTCACAATTCATTGTACAGGAATGAATTGGTCTTGGAAGAGCGGCGACCAGAAGTAGCAAATTCGATAAATGATTTACCCCCATCTCAAATTTTCTCTATTTGCAAATTGTCAAAAATGTTTCTCTTTCGTTTAGCTTTATCCTTAAATTTCTTTCACCGTCTTAAAATTGTGGTAAGTACTAACACAAGTTTCGCGTCTCGCGCAAATAGTCCAAAAGGGAATAATTACGAGGTATCGTTTCTACTCGTAATAAGCTGTTTGTGATCACTACGTGTTGTCAATTTGGCGATTCTTTCCGTTTTCTTGTGTTTCTGGCAGTAAATTGTGATTTTTTTGTGTTTCCACAGCTACGTTGAAGACGATTCAATTAAACGCACTTAGCTGTATTCCAAAAAATAAAGTTGCAAGTTGTTACCAAAATTTGCAGTATGGTCAAAATTTGCGCAAATGACTTGTACACTAAACGATTTAAAAAATGTTTCCATGTAAATCAAAATTTTGGAAGTACATAGTTCGCATGCCCTAGAAGGTAGGCAGCCCATCACACACGTTAAGAAATTTGTTCATTCACGTTCCTTGCTATAAGTAGGCAACCAATCGAGCTTCCTATTCTTCAAACAACTGAAACAATGAATAAAGAACTGAAACAACGCAAGCCTTATTTTTTATTTCGAAATTCGCGTAATGAATTTTCGGCTCTGCGAAAAACTATTGTCAGTTTCTATTTTAATCGATAGGTGTGCTTCGAGTTGTTACTCAGTAAAGATGAGAAATGTGTGAGTAACAGTAAATACCAAGCGAGCCGCATTTAATTTTCATTGTGCGCTCTGAACGTTTTCCCCACTGACAATTTCACAAGTTCTTACTTATAATGGAACTAAGAGCGTGATAACCTTGACGTGTCTTAGGTGTACTAAGCGGCCTTCATTTGTTTAACTGGCCCGACTTGACCGACCACACCATCCACTCTAAACCATTATTCTAATGGACCTGGAAATAATTAAGTTCTGCCCTTAAAAGATAATTTTGTTTGATTTTTTGTGGGGAAACAATAACGCATATGGGCAGGCGAACGTTCACTCGCGCCGTCCAGACAAAAATTAGAAAGTCCGAAATAGCGAGATTTAAATATCGTAGTTCGTGCGCAAGCTACAGAATTTGTACTTCGTAATTTGTCTAATTTACCATTTTCGTATTTTATGTTATAATCATGTTGCGGGCCGCCCGAAGAAACAAAATAAAAATTGATATATTGCATAAGGAACCACCCCTTTTTCAATATGTAACAAAAGGGAAGTAATTTAACCCATGGATATAATTTTATTTGTATAGTAGTAGGATTATATTTTGTTTCTAATCAATTAATAACAAATGCCGGACGTAAAGCTCATTTTTTAAGATGAGAGCGCGTGCAAAGAGAGAGTCGTACCTGATTTATGTGCTGATTATCATGGGGGTTATGGAAACCATTGATTATAGCTGCGAATGCCTCTATAAATTTTTTGGCAAAGAATTTTTGCGCAACAAAGCGAGTCCCCCGATTAGCACAAAATTCACGATCAATGGATTGTGCCTAAGTAGGTAGCAAGTGCTTAATTGTGCTGACTACCCAGTGCCACATTTTTAGAAATAGGTACATGGCAGGAGGGGGCACCTTGATGGTCAGCCACATCAGGAAAGTTGGGACAAGTCAAGTCAAACTCTCGTCTCAGCATTTTTACCAGCGCAAGTGTAAAAAAAACGAAATTGATTACGGGGGTGAGTCGCTTGCCGTTAACCATTTGAACTACATGACCGTGTGAGTTTATACAAAGGATTTAGACTTTGTTAAAAAGCTAAAAAAATGGATTCAAGCTCCTTTTAGTAGTTGAAATTTATTCAATGAAGATTAACCGTTTGCTCTAGGAATTCAATTCACAAATGATATACTTAGATTTATTGTGAGTTTACACAATCATCATTAGGTCACTATCATTAGATCATTAAAAATATCCAATAGAATCAACGGTTTATTGTACGTCATTAACCAACGAAACCATACTTTTGTTTCTATTGGTTATTTATTAATGATCTAATGATAGTGAACTTATGATAATGATTGTGTAAACCCACTATTCGATGAAAAGGATTCGCTGTATTTCTAACTGAATTCTTTATTTATGCAATACCGAATTGGTTGTGTACATATGGGCTATGTATCCTTTTAAAAATACCATTTCAATGCATTGAATAGATGGCCATAGGAAACCAATATTTCACGCGACAAACGACCGGTACTTCTAAAATTCTTTCTTCGTTCAGAAATTAAAATGGAATCCCTAACGTTACTGAAAACCCATCTTGAATAATAATAATAATTATTATTATTATTATTATTACATTACAGGAGGATGTAAAATGCTTGCGGGTACGGACTATACCGAGAGACATGACACCGCAGCGAAAATCCTCCACCAGGAGCTTGCATTAAAGCACAAACTCGTACCCACACGAACACAATATTACAAATATACGCCAACAAACATCCTCGAAAACGACGAATACAAATTATACTGGGATAGGACATTACACACAGACAAGACAATACCACATAACAGACCAGACATTACACTCATTCACAAAAGAACTAACAAAACACATCTAATAGACATAGCAATACCAAACGACGCGAACCTTCTAGACAAAGAGCAAGAAAAAATTGCAAAATACACTCCACTTGCAATTGAATTAAAAGAGGTATGGAAGCAGGATACAGTGACAATAGTACCAATTATAATATCTGTTACCGGACTAACAGCGAAAACTATTACACGCTACTTGAATACGTTACAACTTCCGGAATACCTGCACACCAACATGCAAAAAGCCATACTATTGAAAACGGCTAACATCGTAAGAAGGTTCCTTAACCAATAATAAGCCACATCTGCATGACGACTTGGTCACGACCCGTCTCATGTACCACAACCACTATGTGTGGAAATAAACAAATAATATTTATTTGCCCAACAGATATACATCCACTTATTGGACAAAGCCATATTACAAAACAAAATACATTTACATTTTGAAACTCTTCGTGAATTTTTAAGACCTCTTCGACGCTTCGCGTTTTAAAATAAGCCCAAAATTAATTAAATACGTGTTCGGCAAAGTTCGGGGTGACGTCATTACAAAAAAAAACCATTTCGAATCGCCCAAGGTTTCACCTCTCATATTTGTAATAAATGTTGGGTGCGCAAATAAGTATGTTCAAAAGGTTAAAGCTGCGTATACATTATCCGAACCGCACGTGTAATCGGCGATCTCTATTTATGGGGTGAATTCACTGGGCTTCTCCGCAATCTTCTCAGTAGATACGGCGCTTCCAAGAGTACCATTAATCGAACTTCTTGTGGCTGAGACATTTAAATTTATTTTGTTCTACCATGAACGCCCAAACGCAACGCTAACGCTCTCGCTTGCACTATGAACGAGCCTTAATGGCACACTGCCGTAAGAAAGATGATTTAATGATATTCGCCATCGATCAAACGTCGTTTTTGGCCGAATTCAATATCAGCCATTTTTTTATTTTGAAGATATCAATTTCGTTTAAGTTACGAGAAACTGTGACACACTATCAAATATTTCCCTTGTTTATTATTTCACGTCCCGATGGGAGCAAAGCGTCCACTTTGGCGGCTCGTCTTCTCAAGGCCACAAATTTTTAATTAACACACGTTGGAGTCTTTCTTCTATTTCCCACAGCACTCTTTGCTTTGCGAATTTTCGTGTTCTTAGATGCTTAGTTGTGCAGTAAGTATCCCTCGTCAGAGAATATTTGTTGTGCGGAAGTGTTTCACACAAAATAAAATTTGCAAAGACTGTAAGAATTATGTAGAGTGCACCATATTATGTGAGTTTTGTAGCCGAATCAAAAGATCAAAACCATACACCAAGATCAAAACAACCGCAGAAGTAGCTTTTTGGACGCGTACGTTCAGATAAGCGGGAATGGTGCATTTCTCATTCCACGTTTTCCAGATAATCCCGCCCTGTCGTCGCCCCGTAGGTAATTATATGAATGTATCGATACCTCAATATCAGCCGTATCGGCGAGGCAACCGCTATGCAGATATTAAATATCTGTATACGTCGATCCCTAAACGATATTATTGTCAGTTTGTAAATTTTGAGGGAGGAATGATGAGTTATAAGGTTTTATTTCTGTCCGTGCACAACTATCTATAATGGCTTATGTAATCAAGTTGTGTATAGGTACTAGTTCGAAAATGTATAGGTATTCACTCAGGCGAGTTGTTACAAAAAATATAAATGAGGAGACTGACGCTGTGTAATTAAACCAAAATGCTGCCTACATTTTTGGAATTTTCAAAAAATCCCATTTTAAGTTTAAATATAACGCGTGCCCCCGTATGAGCGTGGTACTTAATTTTAATTTTTCTTTACAGAACTGTGCCATGATGGGTTTGCAGGGTACCACAGGGAAACGAAAGTTAGAAGCAGCGGTTGCACCAGGTGAATTATCTCCAGCAAAGAATGGTCGTTGGGAGGCACAAGACTGTATAGCTCGTCTACAAGCAGTGGCGGTACCAAGTGACACGTGGCGTTCTCCAACACCCTCGCTCACCGCCACACTCCTTACGGACGATTTCGAGGACGACGACGATTTCGAGGACGAGCTATCGGATGACGATCGAATCCCGGGAATACCCGAACCCGCGAGGTACCCGCAGTATCCCCGCTACCCGCCGGATTATTGGCAGTACTATCAGCCTCCTCAACAGCAGACGATTCGCTGCGAAGAAAATGGAAAATCGTACCTGGAACTGGGCGCCGCGCCGCCGCAACGGACGAGGTGCTGCGACGGTAGGACGCGATGGTGTCACATCCCGTGTTACCGACAGAGACGTTTAGCCGTTCTTAATCTTTCAATGTGTAAATTAGCGAGATACCGACAATGTTCGGATCCCTCGTTACGTAGATCTGTGTTAATTTGTAATACCTTAAGGAGGCTAGAGAGGGAAATGGAAACGGATCCCCCCGAACCTAGTTACTCGAATCTTCCCGAACTCTCACCGCCAAGTAGAATATCGCCTGTTATTCCTGAACCTAACTATGAGCAAACTCTCAGGGAAATGACCTGCTCGTCCGGTCGTGCCACTCCTTTTCCTTCTACGCTTCCTGATTCCGATTCCGGCATCGGTGACGACGATATGACGAAACCGATCAACTGGGGATCCGTGCTGAGCCTTACCGCGCAAACGGACTTAGAACCTTTAAATAACAACGAACTCTACGCTGAATTAGGACTCTCTAGTGATATGACGCAAGAGTGGAAAGAACCGTCAACGTCGAGGTCGGACGATTGGGACGGGTTCATGCACGTCTTAGTCGGGGGTTCGTAGCATTAACTTACGGCTTCTGCCTCCTTCCGGTTGTGATTTTTAGCTAAAGACATTTTAGTGCAGTGCAGCTGTTGTTGACTATTTTTATTTTTATATTTAATAACGGAATTTTTATCTCGTAATACAAACTCAAAGTACTTTTGATGGTACTTAGGCGTTTACATAAATAACCCTTTGTTGACTTACCAACGTGGTTGATCTCCGTCGCTCAATATTTTTAAGCTCAAGCGAGTTTCGATTGTTTTATTGATATTAGCTGGTGTTATTGTCCCTGTTTGGGCATTCCTGGTGTATATAGTCTTGCGTTTATTGTACATATTGTACATAAGAGTTTTAATTAGGATTATCAAGTTTTTGTAATAATAATAATTCATATATGTTAAAAAAAATTTTAAATGATGTGTGAATTTACAAACTTGGCAATATGGTTTCTATATTTTAAGTCTCCCGAGCTATTTCAAAAACATTTACTTT
The DNA here is from genome assembly GCF_008802855.1 of Photinus pyralis. Lineage (NCBI taxonomy): Eukaryota > Metazoa > Arthropoda > Insecta > Coleoptera > Lampyridae > Photinus > Photinus pyralis. The sequence continues at coordinate 38,510,836 of NW_022170249.1, forward strand.
GCGGCGTTCGAGTTCCTTTATTTTTAAAGTTACCGTACTAAGAGTACAACTTTTAAAGTATTATATTTTACGTGTTGCATAAAATTCTTCCGTTACCTAAATGGCGAATGTTAACATTTCTTTTTTATTTTACACTTTTCATTTCTATTTATTTAACAATTGAATTATTTTTATGCGGCATTTTTATCAAATTTGTCAATTATTTTAGGAGAACCACATAGCATACGGGAGCAAAATCTAGTCGATCATTAGCCGTTGTCAAAAAGAAGTATGTGAGCCAGTATTATTTAAACACAACTTTTTTACCTAACCGAACAAATGATACTCGTTCAAACCGTCCTAACTTCTTGTAGATGATGGCTATAATGAGATTCATACAAGTTATTTCGTATAATAATTAAATCTTGCCATGACAATTATCGTTTTTTATTTAAAAAGAAATTTTGTATCGAGTAATACGTCTTTCTAAAAACCTGTATGGTACAATGGAATTGAAAAATGGCAGCTATCGTTGCGACAATTAATGGGGGCGTATTCTTGATATACAAAGATATGGCTATAAGTGCAACATAGAAAATATTTTTTGAAATACTTTTCTTACGTTTTTAACAGAGGAATAAACTACAAGGGCACAAGTAATACTGTTATATAATGAAGAAATTGAAATAGTAAATTGTTGTGGTACGATGATGTAATTAATTTGTTGAGATTCCATTTAACAAAATAGTTTAATATGAAAACTAAGGCAATCAATATTATACAGTTTTTATGGAAAATAGCTGTGTTTTATTCTAAAACTGATATATTTGCGAAAATGAAATTTTAAAAGTATTTTGATAAGATTGCAATAAGAAATTTTGAAACTCGTTGTTTCTTTGCTTGATTTCTATTAACAAATAAATTTATTTATTGCTAACTACAACGATATATATATAGAATTATTTATTAAAAAGAATTAAAAGTGAGACTCTTATTTCTTGATGGAAATCAGGCTTTAGTTATAAATTTAATTACTTGTACTTCGTCCCCACATCGACGTGATGTCAATAATAATTACGTACAACACTGATTGTGTGCAAGTAACATGTGATATCATGTAATATGTTAGTGTTAAGAATAAATCCGTATATATATAATTAATATATATACATTTACATGGATTTTACTTTAATTTACATTCCATTCCTTCCCTATGACCACCTCAAATGCAACATCCGTTAACCACTTTGAAAAAAAATTCAAATGAGACCTTGACAAGCAACTTTAAAAATGAATTAAGTCACTGCTTTAGAAGAACGATGGAACACTAAAAGCTCACGGCAGTGATCAGGTTAAAAGTCGATAAAAGATTCAATATCTGCATTTTTTAAAGTTGGTAAGTATCTCCTCGGTTACAAAATTTGGTACTTGTATACCAATAAACTTTAGAGCAGCCAACGTACTTAAATGATGCGACAAATTATCGTACAGTCTAGTAAGAACTCTTTCCTAAACCTCCTTTATAGTAGCTGAATAATCGTCCGCTTTCTGGTTTCAAGCATTCATTGTGGCATTAGTATATACAGGGTGGGCGGAAGATTGTAGGGTAATTAAGGCATATATTTAATATTTATTGTCGGGGCATGCTGAAGGACTCTTAAGGCTACAACCTAAAAATATTTTCAACGACATTACAATTGTTACACAGAGTGATTTATATCAAAGTTGCATTTTTGAAATAGAAAACTGTGTATATTATTATATGCATAACGCATATATGTCAATTCCTTGGTCAGTTTATGTGTAACTTTATGTACCTATTACACATGATATCTAAAATGAGTCGTTTCGTCATTTTTTCAAAAAGTAGATGTCCAGTAGAAATTGAATATCGCCGTCATAAGACAGAAGGTCGTGACTCTGCAGTATTACAAATCATGAACTGTACCTACTCACAAACACCGAACGGTCAAAGTTACATTTTTTTGTGTTAAAACAAATCACTCCAATTTTCAAATTAAACGTAACTTGATTTTTTTTTATGGAACATCAGTTTTTCTTTATTGCATCAAATGTAGGATTTGATTAGTATAAACATGTCAGTATTTATACCTACCATTTACATATTTTTTGTAATTCAAGAACTTCTAATAATTCACTGTTTTTCGATGTTCAAAACCTCTCAGTAATTATGAAGCCGTTAAAAGTTATAAACACCAATTCAAACTATAAAACATTTACCCCAAACAAAACAAAACAAAAGCTCATATTTTTCATACCTCATTTTAAAAGATAAAATAAATAATTTTGCATTATTTACACCAATGTGTGAGCTGCAATAGATCAATTTGAATAGTAAACCATGAAAAGCCATATTGGAAAATGTTAATACAAAATAAAATGAAGTTCGGTTCATTGGCATTTACATTTCTGTTAAAAAATGAAATTTAAAAAAAAATAATTTAGCAGTGCTATTTACTATGATTTTTAAGTAGGTAGGTACTCAACTTTTGCCTCTTCAAAATGTTCCGGTGCACATCGTCGACGAAATGCGGTTTCAGTACGATGATGCCCGACCTCATCTTGCTGTAAACGTTAAACAATGGATGAATCAACAATTTCCTGATTTCCCGGATACGCCGAATAGGCGCTATATGACCAGTGCGCTCTCCAGACCTTACACCACTGGACTTCTTCTTATGAGGATCTGTGAAAAGAGTTGTATACAAAGTCCTAACAACAACAAAGAATATGAACATGCACATTCGCACTGCTTTCGCATCCATAACACCAGCTATATATGCTCGGTGTGTCAAAGGATGCATCAACCAATGTTTGGTACAGCGGCAAAGACATTTTGAATATTTATTAAAATAATTGTTATTTTTCTTATATTTTTATTTAAACTGAGAGGCATTGAAAATAGAAAAACACTGAATTATTAGAAATTGTGGAATTACAAAAAATATGTGAACGGTAAACACTAATATGCGCTTATATCGTTAGAATGGTACCTAATCAAATCCTACATTTGATGCAATTAAAAAACTGAACAAAATGTTTTACAAAACATCTTAAAAAAACAAGTCACCTCTGATTGGAATTTTGAAAATGGGCAGGAGTGATTTAGTACATTGCCAGCAGAGTTACATTAAAATTGATCAAGGAATATACAGAGTGGCCCAACGAGAAGTATACAGAGGGCTTTTAGACTATTAAATTTAGAAATTTCGAAAAATCCTCGAACACGTCAATTTTGTATTCGAGGGGGACACCTTTGGAATACAAATCACGAACCCAAGTCTTCACTTCACCCCTCTCCGTAGGGAGCTTAACCCCTAAAATTTTAAATGGAATCCTATGGCAAATGGCACATTATTTGAAAGTCAATTTAATCGTGATTACTAATCTGCTTTGCTTTTTAAATTCTATTGAATCGTTTCGGAGATAATTCGCATTTGAAGTGGTTTTTTCTAAAAAAAAAACAAAATAAATACGATCTAAGTCACCTTGTATTAAAATTTTATTTTGACGCTTCAATTTGTTTGTTCACTTAAGTGAACCTGTCAGTTCTCCGAAACGAATCAATAGAATTTAAAAAGCAAAGCAGATTAGTAATCACGATTAAATTGACTTTCAAATAATGTGCCATTTGCCATAGGATTCCATTTAAAATTTTACGGGTTAAGCTCCCTACGGAGAGGGGTGAAGACTTGGGTTCGTGATTTATATTCCAAAAGTTGTCCCCCTCGAATACAAAATTGACGTGTTCGAGGATTTTTCGAAATTTCTAAATTTAATACCTACCCTAAAAGTCCTCTGCATACTTCTCGTTGGGCCACTCTGTATATCAGAATATGCAATAATATACAGGAGGTTCCATTTAAAAATATGCAACCGTTTTGAGTTGGAGGAATATTTTAAATCTATACCTGTCTTTATGGGCAAAAAAGAGGATGTAACGCCTATCACCCTATCAAAATCCTGCACTTAGTTAAAATACACCGCATTCTGGAAAGGCAGACAAAGGGAACACAATAGACCAAAAGGTCGCAGTGCACGAACCGACTGGGACCATGGTAAATAGGTTCCTCTCGGAGTGATACACGACCGCGTCGGAAGAAAGTAAGAATGAGCAAGTAACGCGTCTTGATGGTCATGGTATCTTTCAACGCTATAAGTGAATCGTGCACCACGAGTTTGTACTAATTAGTAGACCGTCAACAAGGGCTTCTGCAAAGAAGTTCTCGGAAGACTCAATCACAGGCAGCGCACCAGCCGGCACCGTAAGAGGGGCGGCAAAAGCGGTCATTTTTTTAACCGTTTTAATCGAAAATTGCGAATTGAAAGAAAATAATTTCAAGATGGCGCCGCTTCCGTAAACACTGGAAGAAGAAACACTGGCGCCATCTTGTTTTTTTTAACAGAAAATAACATACTATATATTTTCTATTTTTTTCTAAATGCGTCGTTTCATTCTGATTCACCGCATTTAATATTTGCGAACCTCTCTGTCATACTTTTTGCCATAACATGTCAATTTCTCTCTAAAAATTTTTTAGATGCAATGGGTCCAATCAAAAATTCATATCTCTTAAATCCTTCAAGATAAGTGAGTGTTCTTTTTTATAATCGAATCCTTAAAAGTCTAAGAAATTTTTTGACTGGTCGCTGAGTCTTGAAAGCGTCCAGGACTGCTGCAATTTTTCAAAATTAGCAATCAAAAAATGTCAAAAACCTCAGTTTTTCAAATTGCAACTATCATTTCTGGCAATGAATGTAGATTTGAATTTTAGGACCATTTTTATTGACAGTAAGTGTACCTATATCCGGTAGTTTTTGAGTTGAGAATGCTATTGTCTCTGAATATCAAAAAATTATGGACTTAAAAACTGCACTGCAAGGGAGTGTTAAAAAGAATTATGTCAATAATTTTAGACTATTAGCTTCACAATGATGTTTCAACGTTGCCATAGTCCCGGCAGACTTCTTGTTCCCAAGGGTGGAAAGGGAGCTGAAAGAAAAGCATCTGGAGAACCTGATTAACATTCAAAAAATAAGATGTGCCTTTACAGCATTCTGAAAAGCAAAGTTCCAGAAGAAAAATGCTTGTTTTGTAACACCCTGTATACATGCGAAAGCCACGCCGTTTATAAAACATATACACGGTGCCGCGCCGATCGTCCAAAGTTGATAAATATAGCTTCCTTCTTTTAGCGCATGCGCACTGAATCCCCACATGCTTTGTATTCAGACAGACTACAATCTGTGATTCAAAGAGACATTAAAGACAAACGTTGCGCGACCTTCAGAAAAAAAAAACTTGTTTTGATCACTTCTTAACTTGCCAAATAGAGTAACAAATACGCCAGTGATAGGTTGCTCAATATTTCGTTGGTCTGGTCTCAGTAACTTTTTTCTTTTCTTTTTAATATTCAGTAATGCTAATGAGGAATTTACTATAGTACCACCCATCGTTCATGAAGTTTATTAATTGGGAAGCAAAAGGAGATACAGCATCAGCGGTAGGGATTGATATCTTAAACAAGTGTGATGGTAACGTTTTAAAAAAATGCTCCCAGTAACCTACATATTTGTTGTACAAACATCGACAAGAGTTAAATTAATTTTTGTATACAATCACACAAAAAAGTAAAAATAAAAACAATTCTTTATTCAAGAAACAATTAGGTATCAAAATTTCATTTTCCATCAGTAACAAGCATGTGAACGTTCCTATCTGACTGTATCATTTTAAGACCTCTCTCGGTTCCAACAATTTCTGCTATTTGATTGTGGTCATATTTTGAGTATAAAATTGTCACAGTCATATTCGAATTACTACCAATTTTTGAATTCATATTAGCTTCCTGCAACAGTGAAGTTAATTAATACTGTAATTGTAATATGGTCTATGGAGGATTTAACTGTAGACAAACTGGTACAGAGGACAGTATTATTACTCTATTTTATCAAAGGCCAATAAAATGTAAACCATTTTTCAAAATACAGTGATATGACACAATGGAAAACAGTTGGATAATCATTTACAAGTTGCAAAAGGTAAAATTATAATGCCTCGGTTCTAGCTTGCATACAGTTCACCTTAGTAGCATATACCTGCATTAAATTGCACATTTCGTAATAAAAATTAGGGAATGTAGGTGGCTGATAAAATACAAGATGCCTTATACCTTTCACCCTCACCCTATTAAAAAAGTGGTATCTTTCAGTATACAACATAAAATGAGCATCTCCATGAAAGAACATATCTCGAGCTCTCGCTACTTTTCCTTCCTACAAATTATTTACATTAAACTCCAATCACATAACAACACCTCTCCCCTTTACCTTTGAATACTCACACACTTGCACAAAGCTGATATCCTCCCTCTTAAAATAATTCCTAATCTTAACAAATTCGAAATAATTCGAAATGTATATGAAGGTTTGCTTCATTAAAGGCTCTCGTTGATGCGGTATTATTTTATTAATAAAAAAGGTAAAACGGGCCTCCATCGATTGTGCAACACTATCCGCATTGAATTTTTGAAAAACGTGCGGCAGTTGATTAAATACCTGACAAATTGATCCGACGCTTACACTTTTAATACATCTAACTTTACCGGCGTAATTGAAACATTTCTTATTAAAAATGGTGTTTATTTCGGGCAACACAATCGAGGCTATGATTACTGTTTGCCTGTAATATTTGGCCCATCCATTTAAACTCCAAGTTCGCACACGTGAAAAGTCGGTGCCGTGCGATTCCTTTGGTTGAAGGTGCAAGTGATTAAATAAGTGAAAGATATGGTCCCAATTTTGCATCAGAAAAATTTCCGTTTGGTCCATGATTAGTAGTTCGATCGAGGCCAAAAAATCAAAGTCTCTTTCCGCTTCGCCTTCAGCACCTATAATTGTTCGTAATCCCAAGGGAGAAGCAATAAGTATATCCGAGGAGTAAAAGTTGGCAAACAACTGGAATTAAAAGATAGAAGTAAACAATATGATACCAGATGATGTAGATGTAATACAGATAGCTCATCCCATGCACGTTATATTTTTTCGTATCTTTGCATTACATATTACAAGGTCTAGTTATCCAAGATATTAAGATACGACAAATTCTTACAAAATCCAAAAATATTACAGCAATACATTTTTGATTCTTAAGTTTCGCTACAACAAAACACAGTAATTTTATTAAAAAAGTATGTTATTCACTGCCGCTGCCAGCATTTTTTTCTTTCCTTCTTTTACGCCTCCGTAGTTTCTAAACAACTTTTGTAATTGGACAGACACATCTCTTGCTCTTCGGATTGTTTTGTTGGTGTGCTTGATAAACTTTAATTGAGTGTGTATGGCTACTTCCAGTACCTCGAGGGTGAGCCTTCTCCTTCCTGCTAATATGGCAGCTTTCGTTTTGGCCGGTTCCATTGTAGGGGTCTGTTCATCCACAACTTCATCTCATTGATCGTTGCTTCCACCTTTTTAATCGCCGTCGCCGGGTTCCTATCGCATCCAATTACCGCTGGTTCATCTGCGTCACTCCACATCGCGCCGTCAGTTTTACAACTCCATCGTATGCCAAATTCCACAGAAGGGGTCCCAAAACTAATCCCTGAGGCACTCCTCCATCATTCTTAGCAGATACGCCGGCGCCTTAGACTGCGCCATGGCCTCCATAATTATGTCATGTCCGTTGGCAGTGTATTGAAGGCGTTCCTTGAGACATGCCATTGACAACTGTGCGTGGCCGTCTTCCTCACGCATGATGAACCGTTTGGGGTTGCTGCACTTTTCCTTGAAGTGCCCTTCCTGGTCGCCGTTGAGGCACCGGTCCTTTTTGTTTGGGTACACGCCGTTCCTTTGTCGTGCAGTTCCCAGCATTTCGGCACTTCTACCCTCTTCCGTCCAGGTCCCTAATGTAATATGCTCTAGTCTCTTTTCGAACTTCGCATGTTGCCTCACCCATGGCGTCTTAAAACTTTTCTCTGCTTTTTTCCAAATCCCCTTTCCTTCTTTCCATTACTATCTTGAGTCGCTCATCTTTTGTATTTTATTATCCCCCTCTTGTTCTGGGCCCTCAACAGGCTTGCGCCCAATTACAGAGTGACCCGCATAATGCTTTTAGAGGTGCCTCTGCAGAAGGTCTTAAGTTGTTCTATACTACTCCGGTATTTACCTTACAAATTAGGAAAACTGCAGGAAAACCTAATTCAGAGTAGCCGGCAGAATGATCGAAACTGGTCAAAGATAATTTCCATCTCTGCCACAGATAAAAAATTCACCCCAACCCAGGTTCGAACACCCACCCTCCGGATTTATAACTCAACGCTCTACCATTGAGCCATAATGCCGGTTTTATAAACGGCTCGAAGTACCCCCCTCTCCTGGCCCTCCTTCTAGGGTTTTTTTTGGCCCCTTTGAGTATGTCCGCATATGACATGCCTTCCTCCAAACAGATTAATACGCTGTTGCTTATTGGTAACAGCTCTTTAGCCGTCCTTTGTTAGTCATCCTTTTTCGGGATGGAGATGACCACTTCGTTATCCAGCCACTGCTCCGTTTCAAGCTGCATCTCCTCTCCTCGCGCCTTTCCCTGGGGCCACTCTTCTGTGACCACTGTCCATATTTCTTCTGCCGGTGCTCCTTTATCGATCTTCCTCCTGATTTCCTCCATTATCATGTACTCTCTATTAATGACCACCTGGCAGTATCTCATGTTTCGCTTTGTTACAGTCTCATGTTTCTTTCTGCTACTTTGTTCCAGGGCGTCTGGTAGCTTGTTAATAAATTTTAGTTAAACTAAACTGAAGTTAATTTCCATGGAAACAAATATAGTAACACAAAAGTTTGACCGAGATAAGAAAACCGGCGAAAAAAATTAATAAAATTAATAACTTTTACCGAGACTTTTAGTTAACCGTAATTTAGCAAATAATTATAGTCATTTGAAAAATAACCACAGGGTGCATCAAATTACCAAGCAATTGGAAAATACCGAGGAAAATATGATTTCGAGTATACAACCTTGTGACCGTAATAATATAAATGCCTTCTTTACCGTCATGACGTATAAGCACAGTCACAAACCTAAACCGTATAATTAAAGATCATATATATCCCAATGTACAGTGTGTCCATTTTAGTTCAGACTGCAGTCTATCTCAGCTGTTTTCGCGACCCTGTTTTTTTTGTGAAAGTTTTAATACCACAAATAGAATCGATGTAGCTACGTTTGTTTCTGAGATACATGCGCGGAAGGTCTTAAGTTGTTCTATACTATAATTAGGAAAACTGCAGAAAAACCTAATTCAGAGTAACCGGCAAAATGTTCAAAACTGATCTAAGAAAACTCCCAGCTCTGCCACAGATAAAAAATTTGTACCTCTGCTCAGGTTTGAACACTCGACCTCCAGGTGTGTAGCCCAACGCTCTACCACTGAGCTACAGAGCCGTCTTATATTTTTAAAAATTTTGAAATGACATGTTTCCACCATCAGTGATTTTTAATGATTGGTCTTAGGAGGATAAAATGAACAAAACGAAAGTATCCTTGAATCCATGGCCTATTTAAAAACAGTAAGAAAAATAAGGCTTCATGGCTATAATTAAAAAAATGATAGGTTGTAATACATCAATGTAACCAGCTAAAACGGATAAAAAACAATTGACGTTAAGATATACAGGGTGTTGCATTTAAAAAATACCAACATTAGATTAAATCTCACTAACCTGTGGTCCAAACAATTTTTTTTTACTTAATCACTGGTTGCTACGTAAAAATATCTAAAATAATTTAATGTTTCTCGATTTCCCTAATGCTTGAGCTATCTGCAGCACATTTAGCTACATTTGTAATGATACACATACCTTCAAACTCTTTTTTGTTACAGTAATTCCTATTCGAAAGTCATCGCCTGTGTTACCAGTAAACAACTTCTCGTAATCCTCGGGTTTGGGATTTTTCTTGGGCATTGTAAGCTCGTGACCCGTAAATTCCTCAATGAATCTATTTTTGTTTAATACATTACCCTTATCTTCTGTGATTAAAAGGTCTATTATATAGGAAACGATTTTATATGCGGAATCACGAAAAGGAACAACCACCAGTATCTGCGAACAACTAATGCTAATTATACATTTAATAGCTTTCAAGTTTTGTACCTTTGGACGTACTAGTCCTTGATCTCGAAATTCTTCAGGAACATCCTCCTTCTTGGCCAAGCGGGCATTGTGGTGTAACACTTTCGTCCTTGTTTTTAAAATGTGATTTATTATATGCAAACAGTAAATAAATCGAATTTCCTCTGCATTCTCGAAAGTTCGATGAGGGTAGTAGAAATCCTGATAGTTATTAACCACAGAAAAGATTTCCGCTTGTAAAGGAGAAAAAGGAAATTCTTCGTTAGGTATACGACTCTTATTAGCTTTAGCTAAATTTTCAATCAACTGCAATTTAATGTGCATACTCTCTAATTTACATTTACTGATAGGTATATTTAGGGGTATCCCACCCGAAGCTGCACACATTTTTTTCTCAATTACACCACAATTGACTACAGTCGCATTATTTTGGTGATCCTGTGGTATTTGCACCTGCAATTTTCCAAGTTGTGGCCATTCCAATACATGAGTATCAACCGAAACTGGTGAACTCTGAACGGTATTTAACAAACTTTCACTTAATTCGTAAAATAAATGCCTCGCAAATGGATCTTGCAAGTTGTCATCCTCTTTTTGATTTTCTAAATCGATTTCATCCTTCTCGATGAGATCTCGGCTTATTGTGACATCTTCCACATCTTTTTCTTCACTTTCACTGCAAGTTTCATCAGCGACTACATCGTCGTCACTCATGCTATCTTCGCTGCTGTCAATGGCTAACGATTTCTTAGAAATTGCTTTAGAATCAAACGTTTGTAACAACTGTTCCATGTCATTCTCTTCTTCCGAACTTTCAACCTCATCTTCTTGATCCTCTCTTTCTTTCTCTTCACTTAAGGGCTGTTGATTGCTGGGTTCGTTTTTGTCACTAACTTTACCTGTAGTACCCCCTCGATTGTGATGGAATTTTTTGTTTATATTAAAAGATTTTTTAACTGTCTTTTTGCCTTTTACCCTCTTATTAGGCCTGTGGTGCTGCTTTCCTTTGATTGTACGTTTTTTACCTTGTGGCATTTTTAAATATTCTCAAAATATCATAACACGTACATAATTTAAATTCATATATAATTATTTTGGTATTTATGCATTTTTAAAATCAAACATAACCTAAAAATAGTGACGTGCATGACATGTGGTTTGGATTTGGATATTTGTCACAGTGTTGTCGAATTGCTACGGTAGTGAAAGGCAGGGATTTTAGCAGCACTGTACCCCAGTTTATGAATCCACCTTGACTGTACCATTGGGCACGTTCCGCCAACGCAACTGTTGACTGACACCGTAAACCGAAACGAGCCCATTGTTAGCAAAGTAAACTATTACTGATCCCATCATCTACACCCAAAAACAAAAAAAAAGTTTGATTTTATAAGATCATTGTGCTACATACGAGGTAGCGTAGCGGTAACTGTAGGCTGTGGTAGGTATGCTCATCCTTGTCTGGCACGTTGATTTGTAAAACGCATAAACGCCACGTGAGTGGAACACGATTAGGTATACCTACCTCTACCCATCTCTCTCGTCACGCGGCTCTTGCAACAATTGTTTACCGGCGATATCGTTCTATTTAGGGAGTATTTAGTTCAATGATTAGCAGAAATCACCGAACTATGCATGCTTATGGAACGCGCACATGCGGTATCTGCCATAGAAACGTAGGGCACCGAGAGAGATAGCGCAAGGGGGATTTCTGTCACTGTCACTCATTGGGAAACTGATCAAAATATATCAAATATTTTTTGTGTCATCTTATAAAGACAAGCCCTATAATAGGGGGGATGGCCGTTTCATATCGCGTGGAGAAAACGATTCCATAGTTTTTGTATAGCAAACGTGGGGGGGGGGGGATTAATTAATTTTGTGGAAATCTCCTCAAGCCCTCTTCTAAACTGACCTCTCATCAGCTCTCTCTCACCCTTCCTACACTTTTACGATCATCACACTTTTTCGCTTCAATCCGCCGCAGCTTTAACGGCAGATTCGATAAATTGCGAATTTGAAATGCAATCTCCAATCTCCAGTAATAGCCAACTACAAACTGGAAAAAAAATTAAGGCAAACATTATGCTTTAATTGTTAAGTTTCACATTATTTCGCCATTATCTACACGCATGACATAATCCCTATCCGACATAAGAACAACATATCTAACTAGAAGGCTTTTTTTAAGTATCATAATATAAAATAACTAATATTTTGCGGTATGGTGCCATCATCTAATGAACAATCTTATACTTCTTACTATGGCGAAAATTGTCTGCTTATTTTATTCTTGCTTTGTGGTATCCAAATAATCTTTTTATAAAAATTGGTTCCGTTTGAAATTCATTATAATCTCCATCGAAATTATCAGATTCTTCGGGCAGCCAAGTAGAGTTTTCTTCCGATGGTACTGTAACGTATGAGGCCTCTTCGAAATGTAAAGTTTCGTCTATCGCTCGAGGTGCTTCATTTGAGACATTTTCTGAAAACAGAATGAGATTTACAAAACTGCGACTGAGTCACTGTAGTTTCAGTGGAAGAAATATTTTGGGCAAGTACCTATTTAAAATTATTTAAAAAAATTTTTTTATTTGAATACCACATGCACATATTGTTTGTTTAATTGTAATTTAGTTATATTATATTAGCAATGCCAAAACTAAAAGGGGATATACACACATCGTACAACTTTCAATAAACTGCACATTTGCATCCACAGATGTGCATGTAGCAAATAAATTATAGCCAACTGCCGAGTAGGTACGACTTCGCATAAGTGCAAGTAAAATAAATTAAACAAATATAGCAAACCAGTTCCTGGGTATGGCTATAGCATGTGCAAAATCAAATTTTAAACCTGATGTTAGTTTTGCTTTTATTTAAAGTTCATAACTCACGGAGATGTCAAAAGGGCCTTCCTTATTTTTTGGGCTACATTGCCAATTCACGAACTCCGATCTAGAAATTTGATAAAGAATCCACCTGCAAAATTTCATCGTAATCGGTCCATTCGTTTATGAGTTATCGTGCTAACGGAAGGACGGACGGACGGACAGACACCGCAAAATTATGAACTCGCTAGGAGCTCGTTAATAATAGAAGCTTTATTATTAGGTCGTTTGCTATATGCTATAATTTCGGAATGATAAGAATAAAAATTCTTTATCTATAACTAGGTAATGTTAACATACCATTATCACATTTTGTTGGAATATGGACAACAACAATCCTTGATCTCACGATTTCCTTCTGGTGTCCGTTCCAAATAAACACATAATAAAGTGACAGCATAATAGCTGCGAGAGATACGAAAAAAATATAAGCAACTACCGTAAGCACTCTCACAACCTTTTTTTTGTGTTTTGGTTCGTAAAGTCTATCTTTTGCTTCCTCCCCGGCCAATTTGACATTACCGTCGGTACTAGCCGACTTACCCCAATGGGTACCTTCACAATTAATTTTAAAACTATTATTTAATGGTAACTTGTACGACATTTCCGTCCGTACGGAACGCGTAGGTCTGTTTTAAATATTAGCGGAAACGCCTGGTCTATTCTTACACAGATTTGCGCACTTCGCTTGTACAATTACACTCACATTTTTTTATATTCAATTAGAATTGCTGAAATTTTTCAACTGCACGGCGAATATTTTAAGAATGTAGAGCATACTTGTTTTGAGTTGGCCTGATTTTCCTGAGAAATCAATATAATGTACTGCGCTATTATAAGTGCGCCTGCCAATTTCAATATTTATTTTATTTACGACCTTTATTTTTCTATTATTACATAATTAGCTTCTATTTTTTTTACTATATAACTAGCACCCCCCCCCCGCCCACTCTCGTATTTTCCTCCGTTTTTGTGTTATGTGTTATTTTTAATATAGGTACCTCATAAGTTCTTTAGATAGATCATATTTTAGATAAATCAATGCAGTCGATGGAAATTGAAATTCAATGGGTATCTATTTTTAAATGAACGTAACGTTTCTGCACATCTAGTGAACCAACGTTCCATGAGAACATTTATAAAGCAACAATAAACAACAAACGTTCATATGTGTATTGATTATCATTCAATGGTTCAAAAGGGGGAGATGGGGTGCAACCTAGGGTGTAACACAATAATTTCACTAAAATTAAACAAATAAGCAAAAAAAGGAAAACAAATGATTGAATAATATTTTCACGCAGAGACAAGCATGTCTACCAAAGATATTGGGCGCATTAAGAAGAAAAGAGAGCAAGAAGAAGAAAGGGTATACACGACGTAGAACGAAAGAAAAATCAATGACTCCTTAGAGCAAAGATTTAATAAATTATTAAGATAGAATATTCAACTAATTTTGAATGTATACAGTGCTATGTAGGTATTAAGAAGTAGACATAGGGATTTACGTGTATTGTTTTTCCCTAGTCTACTTGTAAACAACAAAATCCCCCTAAAGGGCGCCTAATTTTATGCATCCAAAATAACATCTTAAAACAAATAAAGATCTGGTTGTCATTCTACTAACCCACGCACAAAGCTAGAAAATTGTTAAATGATGCTTTATTATTACGTCAATTCAGAATATACCGATCTGGCAGGCATCTCGCGGTTGCGTCAACATCTTTTAAATGTTTGAAGTTTGCAATGTATTCATGGCACACCTTCAAAAATCAAAAGTCAAGACACCGATGTCCGAAAACCGTTCGCCGCGTATTTAATGGAGCCTAGATAGAATGCCAGAACTGTTTCGGATCATCCGTTCGGTTTTTCAATATATTAAAAATATGCGTTTTTGGTCTTTCGCTTTACGAGATAGCATTCGAAAGCGAAATTACTAGATTATATCATTGTTGGAACTATCAGCATAATTCGTCTGAATGTTGAATTCACCTTAAATTATTAAGCTTTTTCTGTGCATGAGAAAATTAGTGAAGAAAGATCTGTATTGTAACGTGAGCCCATGAAAGAATTTAATTTAATTTTATATTTGTTGTATGTGGGCGAGTGGTTCTGGATGAAGGTCCGGACCAGTTAAATTAGTGTGAAAGTTTGAGGCGCCTATAAGCCGTGAAAATTGACACGTTTAATTCAGTTTACAGAGAGATTTTTTTTTACATCCACCGTTATCAAGTGTGCTGCGTGGTGTGAGAACCACTAAATTGGCAGTCCACTTTGACTATGATTGACAGCTTAAAAACGGAACTCATTTGCTAGAAAAAATGATATTTGTTGTTGTTGTACGTAGTAGAATAAGTGCGAATTAAAATATAAAAGTAGTGGGAATTAGGTTCTTGGTGGAGAACCGAGGAGAATACGCGTTAAGCCACGATAGCATTCCCGTCGAACGAATTTAAGTCAATTACCAGTAAGGTTGCGCGGGGTGGTTTTATAATTTGTGAAGAATTCAGATTTAATGTTATTGACGCTTATCGTCGGATCACGTATCGTGGTAAAACTTCCAAACTAAAGAAGTAATTGATTTACGAACACCGGATTTATCAACCGTCCTTTCAACAGTTGGGGCCTACAACGTAGGGTCTGTACTGAGAGTTGCACGACTACGAAACATCTCCAGTACTTTACTGTATAAATAAGGTAGGTAACCATATTTTGTACTTTTATATTCCTTTAATAGTGTCTCAAAAACCAAAAACCTCAACCATAATTTTTATATGCAACTACATAAACCCGACGGTATTTTTTATATATTTTATAACACCACTTCATTCATTGTATATATTTTAGCTGCATAACCAATAAAAACGTTCTTTCTCTGAAATTTTATCGATTTAATACCCATTCGAAGAAAATATCATAGAGCAATTCATAAAAAAAATTCAACATAACACTCTTCTCTGTGGTCTATGTAGGTCAAAATATTTTGAACATTGTGTCTGAGCCACTCCGAGGGGTCCACTCTGCCTCAGTGAACGCATACCTTAAGGCAGATGTAAGCATGTAACGCATTCTTTCCGGGAAATATAACGTGTTTGATCCAGAACATTCGGAAGCACTTGAAAACGTTCTCGAAAGATTGTTGTTTGCTATACCAAATTGTGTTTCGAGCCAGTTCCAACTTCGATGCGCTTGTGTTTTGTTGTAAATAGTTAGCGACAAATAATAATTACTGTTATAAATTAATCAATTTTAAGACTGTTATAAATAATAGTTAATTGTAAATAAATAAATCACGTAATTAATTTTACATTACGCTGGTGTCAGGTGTGCAGGCCAGCAAGAAATAAGAGGTACGATTCATGATGAAATATAGTGTCCAAAATGAGGTACTGAAATTGATGAACTATCAAAGCGATTTATGTGATTGAGTGAAGGGCACGAAAAAAGTGATGTGTCGTTTGTGATAACACAAGATCTAATTGCTAGTCCCGAAAAGAAGCCCCTGAACCGTGTGAAATGTTAGTATGACAAAAATTCGAGCGAAGCCACCGACATTCGATAGAAAATCATCGTGGTCTACCTACTTGAGACAGTTCTCCGGAGATTACCATCTAAGGTGCATCATTGAAGCATGAAGATGTGCGATGCACGGTACATGTGGTTGATGGTTGGGAACCGCAAGAAATAAGATGACCATGATTTGCGTTTAGTGATAAACTGGAAAATGGAAGACAAAAGTCCAACCTGAAGGAAGAGGTACATCTCGATACGGTTCAGTTTTAAAGGCGTATTGGGCACAGTGGGAGAAGATGGTCTTCTTAAGAACTTGCAACCACAGCCTAGAAGTGATTACATGAAGTATGATGTGGGCTATACTACCTATACGTCTACTTTAATGAGGACCCCATTCGCGGTTACAAAAACAGAATGAATTAGGTGAAGCAAATTACATTCTTGTAATGGAAAGAGATTACCGGTCAAAACGAAGCGCAAGTAGAAAACCATGACGACTTTTATCACACATAGTTTTTTGTTAAGTACCTTTATAAGTCCTTTCTTTCGGGCATTTGTTTCATACAATAACACATACAATAGCCCTATACTTACTATTACCAGTGTACGTAGTACTTTCCAACTGACTATAAGAGGAATTCTCACTAGCATTTTGTTCGTGAGTGTTTTGCATTTCTTGAATAGTGTTGATTACTAGCGAAGCACTGTCTATTCCATTAAATACTCTGGACCGTTGGAGTTCTTTTGTTGCAATTTTTCTATGATACGATTTATTATCAAATGCATAATGACTTCCTGTTCTTAAATAGCTATTGTAGGATAGCGACGGTTTGCCTTCCCATACAAATATGTAATAAACTGATAAAATAATCGCAGCCAAAGAGACACTTAAGACGTACGCCAGCACCGTAAGACATCTAACTAATTTTGATTGCTGTTTTCGGCCGTAGAAGGTAGACTTCGAAGGTTTTGCAATGATGAGTATGTCGGCTGGTTGAGTACTACTTAATTCGATTTCTTCTTGTTGATTTTGGGACATTGTTTCATTCGAACGGTGGTTCGGATCTAAAAAAAAAGAGGAGTTAGTGATACCACAATTATCTTCCTAAGAGAAAAATGTTTATGCTGTATCCATGCACCTTTTCGTCTACTCATTTTCCTCCAGCACCAAGGCTTGCGTTGATACCTACGCCTTTAAGCTTGAAAACAAAATCTTTATTTGGGAATTTTTTTAACGGGACGCAACTGCGATGGATTGATTTTCGTGTACCACTGCAACACTGGATTGTATAGATGCAGGTATTGCAGTATCGGAGGTAACTTGATGAAGCTATATGTGTTGACAATTGTATCAGGTTATAAGGGATGTAGTTTAGTTTAGTAGAAGTTTAAAGAAATTTTCATTCTATCCTAGCTCGTAGTTAGTTCCAAAAGAAAAAGAATACGTCTACCTTATTCAGAATGCAAAAATCTAACCGAAAAGCATTTCATTGATTATCGTACCAGACACGGCCCTATTTTACTGATCTGATCTGATGATACATATTTTTCTTTGGTAAATCTATAAGTCAAAATTTTGGAATATCTTATTTAAGCGGTTTACAAGAGCGAGCAAAGTGTTTTAGAAAAATTTCCTGAAACCACCACTTTAATTTAATAAGCAAAGAAAACAATGTTAGAAATGTGCGTTAACAATATTACCTTTTTCTGGAAAATCCAGAGTTCTGGATGACTCCGTTGTAATTCGTGATGTGAGCACTCGCACATTGAATGTTCTTGCCGATAGATTGTAGACTAATCTTTATTGAAGGGGAATTAGTTTTATATATCTACTTACAGAAGCGAGTGGACATCGCGGCATCATATTTCGCGGTATAAAAAACACATTACGAAGTTTTCGTAAACCGTTAAACATTGCAGCACATGCGCTCTCCGTTTAATATTTAACTTTTGGTATAAAAATTAGGTACTTATACGAATTACCAATAGCTTTTCTATCCATATCGAAGGTCTTGCGGTTTTCCTGGTATGCGCGAATGGCCCAAGTCCCAAGGGTCTCCTAAAATAGATAGGTTAATACGGAGCGCCGTTGAATGATTTCCATAATTTTTTGCGGTCACGTTTTTATGGCCTCATTGGATTTCGTTAAATATATCGATTATTTAAGAGTATTAATACAGTTTGCATCAAAATTAAAATCGTGTACATCTCGTGACTTGAAATTGGAGGCCCCCCGCAAGATATGACCGAGGTAAAACGATCAGTTTCCATTTACAAAATTAGCTCGCTATTTCTGAATTAATTTAATGGGTTTTATTGAAGTTTATTAGTGGAAATGGCTATTGTTTACTTAATGGGAAAGCTATACGCACTTCACTATCGTTTACTCAATCATACCGGAGCTCAAGCTTATTCAAGCAGAATCGCAAATTCGGCGGTGGTACCCAGAGTAACGAGCTTTCTGTTCAAATTTGGTCTACTTAACTCTTATAATTGGTGTTCGTGTATGTGTATTTTAAACACTTAGGAGTTAGGTACTTATATATTTTGCTACTCGAAGTGTTTGTACCTATAGGTACCTACTTACTTGTACGAGGTTACTTAAAAAATGGGTAAATTGAGAAATGATTGTAATTTTGAGTAACCTCTTCAAAATCCACCCAAAAAGTACGTTTTACAAAAACATCGAGCAGAGCCGGAACCGAGGATCTTAAGCAAATTGCAAATTCCGAATTCAGATATAAGTTTTTAGCGCATTTTCCAACAAGGTTGGGTCCGCTATTGCAGCCACTTTCTCTACAAAATTTTCTTTCTCGAGGCTGCGTAGTTTCCTAACATCAAAAAACCTCATGACGTGCAAATATGTGCTGGACTAGTTTTAACTGTAGCCATTGAATAAAAAGCTACGACTAGTATTGTAGTAAAATTCCATATTACTTATATATGGACGATTCGCCTTAGGTACTCAGAAAAAAGGGAGTTGTTGGTGATGGAAAATATTCTGGAATGCTCAGTGCCAAATAAACATATTTCCGTTTGATAGTGTCATTATTGTAGCAAATTTTCTAGAGCGACATCAAGGCGCAATCAAGTCGCAATAAAGGATTAGTCAGTGGTGATAAGGAATCAAAATCAAAGCGGAATATCTGCTTCATTTACTTTAACCCAAGTTGATATACTATTTAACCGTGAGGAAGCTAAAAGGGTTTAGGGCATTAGAAAAGTAATAATCGCCGTTAGAACTGCAAGTTTATTTCACATGTAAATAGAAATCATAAATACTGCTTTACGTATGTATATTCGGAATGAGGTAAATGAGTCATTGAAACTTGAAACTTTGACATATGCCTGGCGTCGCCGCCTCTCCCGGAATTTAGTCAACTGTCGTGGAGACGCGTCCCTGGTAGGCACTATCAGGGGCGTTTCACCACGACTTTTGTTGCCATCGCACTGGGTAGAGCGACATATGCTACACAATGTGGTGGATTTTGTGGTTGGGGGGGGGGGGGGATTGTGGAGAGGGGCTAACTGAGTGAGTCAGTCAGAGTGAGAGATGTTCTTTTATTTATATTAATTAAAATGTCGCCCCTTTGTCGGCGCTATGGGTTCAATGTGTAGGTGGGCGCATAGAGATCTAACATTGCACAGAAAAAAATGTAATGATTTGTACGGATATTGGTTCGGAGCAACTATTTTATGGGCCTGGCATTGTCCGTCTGTCCGTTGGTTAAGACCTTCACCTTTCATTTTTGTTATCTATACTTTTTAACGCATTTTTGCAAATTTATTTGTAAAAAGTAACTTTGTATCTCACTTTGGCTGGCTGGCTGGCAGCAAATATGGGCGCGTAGAAGAACTCTTGTAGAAAGGGAACGGGTCTACGTGTATCTACAAGGCGGTGTAATTTGTCAACCTTAGCAAAGAATACTTTACTCTTTGACCTTAGGGACAGAGGGCTACATGATGTGGGGTTGGCGACATCTGGGCATCATCCTCGGGCGTAGTTTACTAACGTGAAGGTTTTTCAGTGTTTTCCCATCTTCTACTACAGATTTGGTCCGATTCTTTTCAAATTGGTGTCGTCGGAAAGACATTGTAAACACGCACAACTCCTGCGTGGCGGAATTTTGTTTTTTGTCCTAGGGGTGAAATTAACGAACTTTTGCAAAGCGGCGCGCGCGTCTTCGAGAGGTAGTCAACTTCGGGCGCCTTTTACCTTCCGTTGCGTCGTTGCGAATTTCGTCACGCGGTTTAACGTTTCGTAAATCTCGAATCGCTGATGTCTCTCTTTCTCGTGTCGCCAATAGAAGCTCGAGCAATGAGAAGTGCCCCAAAAACTAAGCACTATCTTGTGGAAGGTTTTTAGCGAAATCCACCAAAATGTGGGTGTAATATAAGTGGAGTGAAAAATATGGTAGCCTTCGACAAGATCTAACTGATGGTGGAGTGAAAACTTCAATCGCGAATTTGGGGTGAACGGGGCGTCGGAGTTGGGTACCAACAAAGGGAATGGGGTAGCCCCCGTAAGGATCCCCCTGATGGTGGAGTCAAATCTTCAAACGCGAATTGCGGGTGAACGGGACGTCGGAAGTGGGTACCGCCAAAGCCGCAAAGGGAATGTGGTAGCCCCGACACGATATTTTATTGATAGTTGAGTCAAAAGTGGCTAATAGAATATTGATCTGCCACACAAGAATGCGTCCCTTCGATCTCACACGAGGACTTTGATAATTTTTTGCTCATTGACTTGTGAAAATACAGAATTTAGTGCAAACGCGTTTTAGTGCATATTCTGCAATGGATTGGATAAGGTCGCTAATGTGGGAACCTGGTTCCTCAATCTGCCCGTTCCCTAAAATATGTTTACTGTTATGGATCCTATTGTAGTAAATCTTGTTCTTATATCTTTTTAATAAACGACAAACACAAAAATTACAAAACTATACCTACTGCTATAATTCTAGGCAATTCTTTTTACCAGGTTTCTTACTACTCCCGAAGTACTAATACTCTGTAATTAAATACATGTATAGATTACCAGTTTTAATATCTTGTGTTAAATTACCTTAGATGCAGCTAGAATAAATGTTATAAACGACTTCTTCGGTGGCCTGCATACCTTTTTTCCATTCTCTTGGCAACACAAATTAGGCAAACAATCAAGAAGTGATTCGCATGCCTTTGGAAACAAATCTAGAAATGGCGGAGGCGATGGTGAACATTGCATGTACCCAGCAAACGTTTTTAACGCTAAGATCGAAAGGGAAGAATTATTAACAAGAAATATATTGGCGTCTACTTACGTAATAAAAGCTGTTTAAGAGCCGGAAGTTTGTGTAAACGAGGCGCGCCATTTCGACAGTAACTTTTAATTTCGCCCGCACTTCTACTATTTGCTTCTTGGCAACAAATTCGGGGTCCACAATCTGCGTCGCTGACGCATTCCTGTACATTTAAAAATTCCGGTGTTGGATAAATTGGACATACCCTATCGATTACCCCTAATACGGCTACATAAGGACATTCAAATTTCAGAACTCGCAATGAATAACGCAAATTAACTTACGACTGTGACTTGGTTCTGGATCGAGGGGAGTAATTCCCCTAATGCAATACGAAGTACAGCACAGCAAATTCGGTCCCCATTGCTGACACTCTTTAGAGGACTTGCAGGGAAGTGCGAAAAACGGTATCCTTTTGTCTTTAGGAGGACAAACAATCTTCTTTTGATCTACTTGAGAGACTGTTGTTCTTCGGGATGTCGAAGTTGATGGTGAAATGGTTGTAACCACATCTTTAACAACAGAGTAAGTACATAATTATGCAATGATTGGTTTTACATAATATTGGCATGTGTGTAACGAGAAAATATAAATTGAGGGTACTTACTCAACCGAGTAGTATCGTTAGATGCGATGCCTTGTGAATGTGAACTGCTATAAATTGTAGAAAATGTTAAAACAATATAAACTATTTGGCGAATTATTTGGTCCATTATTCAACCATGCCAGAAACTACACTACACACTCTCCCTCTTTAATTAATAAGTGGATTCCCGAGAAATTTACCTACACAACTTTCAGATCTTGCAAACTTGCACCTCGCAAAAAATGAGGAAGTGAATTCGTTGAATGTATGATTGGAGGCGATTTGTATAGTGGTGTTAGTGCAATTAAATTAAGTACCTAAACGTATAGATCTTTGATTATAATCAAGATTAGGCCTCTAATTTTGAACTAAAAACCATTTAATGAGATCGCACTACAATATGTAGAGAAGGTGCCAGAATATGCTAGGCATGTAGGTACCTAAATAAATATCGAAAGTTATAATGCGCTATTGATGGTAGTATGTTGTGTATATAATATAAATTACTTTCACTCATCTCGAAATAAGCAATGGCTTAGAGGTTCTGGTTTTACCAGATTACGAACCAGATTTCGATTTCGACAGTTGCACTTGCGGATTTCCACTTGGCAAATTATAGGTTTATATACATGGTACTTTATGATTTCATTTAAATTACCCACAACCTACTTAGACCGAAAACTGTTGTCTTTGTAGGTAGGTATAGACATTTCTACGCCATTGTATGTTTCTTAGGCGTTTAAGTTAAATATTCCATTTTTAGGGGATAGGTTGACTGCCACCATTAAAACAGAAAAAATGTTCCCTGGCGCCAAGGGTGAATTAAAGCGTCTGATAGTGAAATAAATGCAGCCTTGCTTGACATTTACCCTAATTTTTGAAATTAGTACTATTTTTTTTAAAATTAAGTGAGCGGTCGTATGCGACCGCCCGGGCAAGGAAGGCATAAGTAATCCACTTTTGCCAAGCGGTCGTGTCGGCGGTCGTCCTTAATGCAATGACAAATGGTTAGAAAGTATTGCAAAGGGTGCTATGGAAAAAAGATTCGGGGCGAAATACTTAAAACACGAGTAAAAAAAGTCGTAACGTATTGTAATGAATGCGAAGATCAACCACATATGTGTTTGGACTGTTTCAATGCAGCACATTGAATACAAATACGCTCATTATTTTATTTAAACAAGGATGTTTTCTTATTTTTTTCATCAATTTATTTTGTAAATTGTTTGATTTTTCATTTTTTGTAATAAAAACTTTGACATTAATTTTTATGGTTACTATAAAAGCTATCAAAAAATTGGTGCTACCTTGACAGTCAGCCATGCCACAGCGGCGGTAAGTCACACAACAATCCATTTCAAGTAAGACCGCTGGCATGTGAAAAATGACTATATACTATTAGGTCCCAGCGGGCGTATACGACTGCCGCGGCATACCAGGATAATTTGTTAGCGGGCGTACACGACCACTCTGGCAGTCAACCTGTTAAGCAAAATATACGATTTTATGACTACCTATGTTCGAGGAAAATATAAGTTTACCTCAAAACATTTTTTGTCGGCATTTAAAAAGCGTATGGGCATTCCAAAATAGTCAAGTAGTCCAAGCTATATAATATTTTTTTACAAAAAAAATTAGTTACCGGGCGAAACCGGGTTTTTCAGGCAGGTGAAATGAATAGAAATTGGGGTTTTGCCGCTTTTCTTAAAATTTTTCTATTGGAATAATATTTTTTATTTTTGATTATTAAAATGTAAGTCGTTACGAAAATTTTGCTACCCCGCGCACCTCTGTACGATGAAAAAAAATAGATTTTTCATTCCCTTGAAAAAGAGGTGATTTTTTTCAGAAATCGTGAGATCTTGGAAACGGTTCAACTTTACGGGCCCAAAATCATAAAACAAGGTATGTTCCCTCCAAATTTCAAACCCCTACGACGTTTTTTCGCAAAAATAAGAATAAAAACGAAAAAAACAGTTTTTCCGGTTTTTCTAGGAAAATTGAAGGTTATGTGAAAATAGTGCAGATACAAAAGTTATTCATTTTTTTAATCTCTATAACTTTTACATTTAACATTTTCGTCTTAAATTAATAGTTTTGCCACAATTTGCAAAACACCACCTTCCACCCCTTTCAACCCCCGTAATTTCACCCGCGGAAAAATTCAGCTGTTTTAATTATTTTTCCCCAATTTCTATTCATTTCACCTACCTGAAAAACCCGGTTTCACCCGGTAACTAATTTTTTTTGAAAATAAATTATTTTAGAGCTATTTAGGAAGTTATCTAGGAAGTGACATTTTAACACAACTAAAAATTGGTTTTCAATAAATTGCAGAATTAAATGCTTTTGTAACTTGGAAAAGCGGTACCTCGAAAATATGACTCAAAATTGTGGTTCAGGCAATGCATTAGTAAGAACGAAATTTCGATAGGTACCTCATTATATGAACAAAATAATTTTAACAAACTGCGTTCAAAATGCTATTAGAAAGGGCTGCGGTTGCTAGTGGACTGTGGAGATTGTAACGGCAGCATTAATTCGCCTTCAAAATTTTTTCGAAATTTCATCGTGAATTTTAACGATTAAAAATCATCAAAGGATTTGGGTTGTGAAAAGATAGAGGTTAGAAATTATTTCGCCCATGAATCATATCGTAGTGGAATTTCAATAAGTAAATTTGTCGACCATGGTGTAAATACACTGTGCGTCTCTATTTCCCATATTTCAATACAATAGGAACTTGACTCCCTCTTTTTTCTGAACTATTAACATCAAGTACGGGGAGGGAGAGGGGGGAAGGGGTAGTTTTGGAAAATATTTTTGAAAAGATTCACGTATTACCCACGAGCGCGACCACAGTTGGTCCATAGATAACAAATTATGGGATTCGCAATCACTGTGTGGTCCATTGATCCATATAACAAATTAAAATTCCGTTTCACGGCATTCGAAGCGACGAGAACGTGGTCCACATAAAGAATTAATCGCGTTTTTAATCGCAAAATAGATAGCAACATTAATTTTGTAGAGAGAAAATGTTTAAGGGTATTTTTAAATAATAAAACCTGTATCCTGTACGTAGTGTAAATTCAAATCGTTTCATCAATTAATTTTTTATTAATATTGTTGTGTAAACAACTTCATTAGACGTTATTTCGAAAATAATGACAAGACATCCTGTATATGATAAGGTTTATTAAGTAAATCTGAGGGATTATTTACGAAATAAACACAAAGTTGGTTCGTTTCATTTGAATTTATATCTCTGTGTTATTTATCCTTTTAGAAAATTTGTTAATGCATAATTCTTGTTTAAATTTTGTCGCAATTGTAATTTATTCAACTCAGATAAGGTGTTAGAAGTGAGACACATCTGGTCGTTTGCGATAAGGAGTTTTATCAGGCGAAAATTAATTAGCGAACGTGTTTTATGGCTGTTAAGTAAGGTGTTTCGAAGAATTGCGTGTTTTACATTTGTCGCGTTCCGTCGTTGATTGGTGGTTGATATAAAAATTCATAAACGAGCCTATTTGATGGTGGAAGTGTCGCTATAAGTCTATAAGTAAA
The DNA here is from genome assembly GCF_008802855.1 of Photinus pyralis. Taxonomy (NCBI): domain Eukaryota; kingdom Metazoa; phylum Arthropoda; class Insecta; order Coleoptera; family Lampyridae; genus Photinus; species Photinus pyralis. The sequence continues at coordinate 38,536,809 of NW_022170249.1, forward strand.
CAAATAAAACAAACTATACATTCTTGCAATATAAGTAATAGAAGGGTAAATACAGTGCACTTAATTTTATAAATGAAACATAAACATCAACATCGCAAACAAATAGTCAGACCGGACTACTAACTCCATAGGACCTACAAACTTAATCCGAACACAGCAATATTCACTGCGGAAGCAATTGCAGTATATGAAGCTTTAAAGTATTGTCATAACTGTGAAATAAAAAATGCTGTAATAATGTCAGATTCGATGAGTGTCCTGAAGAGCCTACAGAAAAAATATTGCCCACATTCATATGACCCGATCATTTCAAAAATATACGCGTGTTTTACACAGTTGATTGCTCAAAAATATAAAATTAAATTTTACTGGGTGAAATCGCATGTTAGTATAGATCAAAATGAAAAAGTGGATAGACTGGCAAAGCAGGCAATCGAAAGTGGTACGATATACAGTAATAGAATCACCGCAAGAGATGCATTAGCATATTACAAAAAACAAATACTAAATGATCTATGGCAAGAACGGTGGGAAAACTCATACAAGGAAAAAAGTACACAGTATGCAAATATTCACCCATACTTACTTAAGGAACACTGGTCCAACAACTATACAGTTAGTAGACAGTATTCTACTACGATAACAAGATTAAAATTTGGACAAGGACAATTTCCAGCTCATCTATTTAGAATTGGAATATTGGAATCACCAAACTGTACGTGTGGAGATGAAATAGGCGATTTGAACCACATCTTTTTTAATTGCAGAAACCACATCGAATTAACCAATATGATAATTCGAAGTATAATCCGATTAAAAGTCCCATTACCTACAAATATAGAAACATTATTATCTACTGACAACAAAAAGATTTACGATCTACTTATTGAAATGCTTATAGCCACCAAGACTACAATATAATTACATTGTAAAATAAATAGTCAAAGTCCTAATTCATTTGTTCCCTTATTGTTACAACCGTGGTCACCCTTGTTGTGTTTAATAGTCTCCATGAAAGACCGCATGGAGTGAAGCGAGTGAACCCTGTGAATTAATCCAACAGTTTAGATGAAATAGGTATATACTTCTCTGCGGCCAAATGGGCATAGATCCCAATAGGGCTGAAAAAAAAAAAAAAAAAACTCCAAAATCGCAACGCAATGGTGTTGATTCAACAGGAATCACACACTCGCAGACCGACAGGCGGCAGACGAGTAGAATTTCAGCGCTCATTAGGTGGTAACATTTCATTTTGAAAGCAAGATCTCTACGAAAGTTTTTATTTGTGATTTTGTCATATTTAAAAATTAAGGTGTTATTAGGTGCTTAAAAAGGAATCGTTTGACCTATTTGAAAAGTATTAAATTGAAATTTATTGTGCTGCCGGAGTTATAGTCGCGCCTGCCGGGGGCCGGAGAGCACGATGTAAAACCTGAGACTCCGGCTGAATGCCTGTGTCATCTGGCGTCCCTGCCTGGAACTCTAGAAAAACGAACTCGACATTTCGATTGAACACGACTTATATTCCGTTATCTTCAAGGCACTGCCGACTATGGAATAATTTTCAAACCACAGTATAAAAGTGGTTATATAGAAAGCTACAGTGATACAAATCACGGAACAGACGAAACCACCAGGCGGTCAACTACAACTACAGGAGTCGTAGTCGTATGCTTGTATTCAGGCGGAGCGGTGTCATGGATGAGTCAAAAACAGTCTTCAGTTGCAATATCTACGGCTGCTGAAGCAGAAATTGTAGCTGCTAGAGAGGCGGCTCGAGGCTCGAGAACTATGCAGTGCAGACATAGTCGACCTAAAAGAGATACCTCACCTGATGGTTGATGATGAAGCAGTAATCAGGTGGACTCAGAATCCTGAGTACCATCGAAGAATGAAACATATCAGGCCTTTTTTCGCCAGAGAACTCGTTATGGAAGGTTCTACTCTTTGGTTCTACTAGGATAGCATCTGAATTCCAGATAGCTGATATTATGACCATGATACTACAACTAGTATCATGTATTATGACGAAACCATTATTCAAGCCAAGACTTCTAACATTGCGTGATAATATGGGTTTACTTGAGCAAACAAATTATTCAATAAGGGAAGGTATTGAAATCAAGAATGCTGTCATTACATTTTCATTAATTTATAGCGTACTTACCTACCTATACTGTGGGTATGTTCAATACACTATGGTAATGTTTAATCAATTAAAAATATCGTTTTTACTGTCATAAAATTATGTCCAGTTTTTCTAGCGAATATCCTTTTTACTATTTCTCAGACACATTAAATCCACCACTGAGTATAAATCTCAACGCATTTTTCCCAAAAATCATCTTTTTTAATATAAAATTTCAATTTTCATGTTGAACTTTTGATTAATATCAATTTGCCAGTGATGACAAGAGTCATTGCCCATTGGACATTACCAGTGTGTAGGTGGCAGGAAACGGAGCCTGTACAGGGTAGCAGGTACTCAGGTGAAGTGTTGCGAGTACGCCACTGACTCACAAGGACTACTCCAAGGACGTTTATAAACGTCGTCGTCGATCAACTTCGGAATATTCGTCAGCTGATGTATATGTATGTTGTTGTAATGTCAAATTTTGCAATCAGTATTTATATTTATGATAGCTTATATCACACTAATTACCGGGATTAATCAATGTACAATTAAACGAAAAGAATGGTCAGCTTATCAAGAAGTGCAAACATGAATGCCGGGGTAACTGTCCTTAGTCTTATTTCTTAAATTAACTAATATAACCCCATCTCGGCAACAAATTTAATTAAACCATTTTCATTTTTGTAGGGCGCAACGTTTTTTAGCGAATCTACAAACGTTGAAGATAGAGAATATTTGCAACCTATTCTCGAATCCTATGGCATATTCAAACCTTTAAATACTATTATTCCGTTTAGTATTCACTTACTCGCTATATTTACCTTAGAAGTTATGGCGATAGTTTTTGCAGCAATTCATCTTAACAAAGATTATCAATGCCGCGAATATTTTGTACTAATATATGCACACGTTGGCTTGTGGTTTTTGACATTGGTAAGTAGAAGTCCCATGAATGAGCTCGCATCATGTGCACTGTGTTGAAGGTGGTTGATCAGATAGCACGAGTGAAGCATTACAACTTACGTATGAACGGGTATTTGGAATTTTATAAAAAAATTCAAATGCACCATCAGTTACCCATATACATTGTTAGTATGTGGACCACTGCGATCTTGTTAATACAAACAGTAATGCAACATTATTATCCTGATGACTTTTTGGAGAGATGTGTTAAAGGAGGATTGTTGTCTCCGATTTCTTACATATGTGCTGTACTTTCAATGGAGTTTTTGGTTATTGTAGTCGTATCTGCAAGTTATATACGTAAGAGTTTGCTAAATTTGTTCCCAAAACATGACTAAATCTTTTATTAAGGTCGAGTACGAAAATTTAATCATCAAAAACCTCTACCGGATGTACAAAAAGAAGAATGGAATGCGTGTTCGTCATCGGAAACGTTTGCTCAGGGTGAAATAGGGTACAGGCAGCTAGGCGATAAAGTGTACGATTTTATAGAAAAACAAGTAAGCTGAAATAGCACTCTGTTAGGATCTCATTAAGAAATTTTAGGCTGATTTGATAAGACATCTAAAAGACCATAATGCACGTCTTGGAGAAAAGCTAATGGTAGTAAATGCACAGTTGCAAGGTCGAAGTAGAGCTATTCCCGAGATTTAAAGTGTTAGCAGTGATATAGCTTAGAAGTTATAACATGTGATATTATTAATCATAGATGCTGTTTTAATTTTTGATTCTTTTTTGATAATTATCATTGCTAAATTATATATCTAGCTGTTGTTATCCTCTATTTATGTACCTAGCTGTTATTAACATAAGAACTAAGAATTATTTTGTATTGTTTTCTATAATAAATGTTGAATCTAATTGGTCTCAAGAGTGGACATATGTAAGCATGGTATTCAGTTGTACTTTTATTAAATTAATAGTTTAAAACGAAACCTGATTTACTCGGGAACCATAAGCAAATTTGCAGAAGCTATAAAACAGGGTTGCCGTACATGTAGGTGACTACTGCAATAGAGAGAGCCTGTGTAAAGCATATTGATTAATAATCAGAATCATCGCCATTCCCACAATCATAAGTAGTAATGTAAGTACCTAATACAGGTGGGTCCCAAAGGTAACCCCAAATAAATTTGTATCTTTTTTCCTGTTGTTTTTTCAGAAAAATACAAAAACACTTCGAATAATATACAAAAACTGTTGTTTGTGACAAGGTAAGAAGCCGCTTTCTTACGCCATTGTCGCCAATAGAGTAGTGTGTTCATACGAATTTCAAACAATTTAAACCTTTCGAAAAATCTAGGAGGCATTATATTTCACAGAAAAAATGATTCACATTCGTTTTCATTCCTTATCGCCGGTTCCTAATCCTTTATCGACTTGATATATGTCGCTCTAGAAAATTCGCTACATTATACGATCTCATGAATTATATATGTATATAGGGGCCAAATTGTGCTTGAAGGCACGTATTCTCAATTTGCATACCTCTCTCTTGTCCATATGGTGAGTATAATGTTGGAACCCAAAAGAACTTCGACGTTTTAGGGTAATTTTTCTGTTTTCCAAAACGAGCGAATTCGCCGCGATTCTTTCGCGCAAGTAGGCGTCCCCTAGTCTCCACTCGCGCGATTCTGGCTAATTGTGGACACGATGTATTGGCGCCTAGTATCTCTCAAACGTATTAATTCGCGCGAAACGATTCGCTCGCTTTTGGACACAAGATCTTAAAACGATATTTAAAATCGCCCCTCCCACCCTTCCACTTGCAAATCCGACTAATTTATATAAAGAACACAAATCAAGAGCTGAAAAACGACAAATGGTCTTTATACTTTCCAAACGTCTTATACTCCTACTGATAAGAAGTTGTGGGCAATTTGCTAATTATGTTTCGAAGACCGCATTTCTGCCCAATGAAAGAGATAAAATCTGGCTCATTGGCAATGAAATTATAACATCTGTGAGCTTCACATCAGTATAAAAGCCACACTGTTGAATATGCTTACAAATTACACCCTCATTATGCCAATGGAGTACCGTCAACCACTTTCCTAAGGTGGTGATGGAGGACACACCAATCTTATACTCCTCACTGGAACAGCATAAAGCCAGTGCAAATAACATCCTGTTCAATATTTATGAAACCTGGCAAGGCCAATTCACTCAAAGTAGGTATTATTGTTCTCTCCAGATATAGCTGAAACACAATGAAGGAAAATCTTTCTCTGAAATGGTCTATGATCTGGCTTCATTGCAACAGTCAGGCCTTCTAAAACATGCCCAAGACAGACAGTATATACAACAGCCCTGTTAATTTAGAAGAGGGAACCACCCAAAATAACATATTACTTTCAAAAGAGGAAGAAGACAATCCAGACAGTGATCCTGTGAAGTAAAGCACTTACACCTATGTAGCGACATTGAACAAAAATGAAAGTTGTAGGATGAAAGAAGTTATGAGTTTTTTGGAATTTCTTTATATATACAATTTTCAAATTTACCTTCTCAATGGTTATTTTACTAGGTCATCCAGTTGATTGGAATCTACTCTGAACACTCTTTAATTACTACTGCACATTGTATAAATGTTCAAATTACAAATTATAAGCGAAAAAAGTTTGTAAAGATCACAGTGTCATTGCAAATTTACAGCTTTTATGGCCGTTTGTGCTGACAAATTTAAGCAGTGCTTAGCTTAAAATCCATGACAGCCATTGTTGCAATAATCGTTGCCATGGATTTTAAGCTATAAATTTGTGGGTGCAAACGGCCATCAAGCAGATAATTTTTAACCCTATTGTGCGCTTGAATCTAGTTTTTCTGCATAAATGACATTCGTTGAGATAGTCGAACTTGTCTATGATTACCTTCATTTTTGTAAAATATCTACTTACATACAAACAAGTGTTAAAGTTTTATTTTTTTATTATTGAATGGTATGACAATAACGTTAACTTATAATAAGTCCATTGCGCTAAGCAATCCCTGATTGGTGCTTAATCCAACTACAAGAAAAATGCGTTTAATCAATAACATAGTACCCAACATTAATCGTACCTTTTTGAAGCCAATATCATTTGCGTACTCTCTGAAGCACTGCCTGCATAAGTTTAACCCATATTTTCGGATTAATCCATGACGATTTGAACAAGAACGGCTGCAAGACAATATAAATAGGTTAGATTTAAAATTCGGGGCGCTCTCAATTAGCTTGGAGGAAGCCCACGTGTTAGTTAACAAAATGATAAGGTTAGGTTATACGAATAAGGGGTTTCAGTTGAAAATAAAATTTACAAAAGCAAAATTAAGACTTTTACCAGGATCTTGATCCTTGTCCGTATTTGCGAGGATGAGAATACCAGATATTTTGGAAACCCATTTTCTTTTCACAGCAGAAAATACAAAAAGGAACTTGTCAAAAGTAAAAGGATGGCGGATTTGTGGGGGGTTAATACCAACCTAATAGCAGAATATCTCCCGACGGAAAGCAAATTTGGCGGCATTCCACAATGCATCCAATTTAAACGATTCATTTGGATATGGGCACATTAAGGGCCAGTTGTACAATGTCAGTTAAAACTTAAGTTTGTAGATTAAACTGTAGATTTTAGGTTTCTGCTGTTGTACAATCAACGGTAATAGAGAAATCTGCAGTTAAATCTTTACTGGCACCTTACCTTACGGTAAAACCTTAGAGAATTCATAGTCTAAGGGTAAAACATAGAAAACTGCAGTTTGACAAAAAAACGACACACGCACGAACATTGTTTACATTTTGTGTAAGGTTATGTTAATTGGTAACTACAACTACTGAATATCAAGTGAATATGAATGAAATATTTGATATATTTGAGGAATTAATGTCGGATGATGAGGAAATAATTAATTTTGTTGAAAGACCCCGTCGCCGTAAACAGTTTAGACAACGAAAAAATCATTTTGAAGAATGGGACGACGAGGCCTTTTTGGACAGGTTTCGACTGTCCAAGGATTGTATTTTGGCAATCTTAGAACAAATTGAAGAACAAATATCTTATTTAACAGACAGGTAGAAGTTTGTTCTGAGAATTTCTGAGTTATATGAATCTTTCGATGTTACAGAAATGAAGCGGTTGATGCTCTAACGCAACTACTGTTAACACTCCGTTTTTATGCCTCTGGTTCTATGATAATTGTAGCAGGTGATTTTGGAGGTATACACAAGTCAACTGCCTCCAGGATTATTGCACGAGTTACAAGAGCAATAGCCTCATTGGCGCAACATTATATTAAAATGCCTTCGACTGACGAAGAGAAAGCTCAAACAACAAGAAAATTCTATAATGTTTCCCGGTTTCCCAAAGTGATTGGGGCTATAGATTGTACACATGTTCGAATCCAATCTCCAGGTGACTACTATATCTATTGCCGCTTTCAACATGCACTCCATAATTCATTTGTAGGTGGTGATGATGCCGAACGTTACCGGAATCGTAAAGGATATTTTTCGATTAATGTTCAAACTGTATGTGATGCAGAGCTGAGAATACAAAACATAGTAGCTCGATGGCCCGGATCAGTTCATGATTCTACTATCTTCGGAAATAGTAGGTTGAAGGCGCTAATGGAAACCGATTATCAAGATTATTTTCTCGTGGGAGATTCTGGGTACCCTGTGGAAAATTATCTTATGACTCCGTTGTTAAACCCAAATACACCTGCACAGCATTTGTATAATGAGGCTCAAATTAGAACGAGAAACGTAGTCGAGCGTTCATACGGTGTTTGGAAACGACGCTTTGCAGTTTTATCACTTGGACTGCGTGTAAAGCTGACAACAACATTAAATATAATTGTAGCAACTGCGGTGCTGCATAATATTGCAATCAACATGAAGGTTATTAATCCACCTCCTGTTGAAGTAAATATAGAAAATGTGGAATGGGATGTGGCGGTTTACGAAGAGAGACATGGAAGAGATAATGTTCGAACAAACTTAATCGACAATTATTTTTCGCATTTATTGTAATTGTTGTACAAGAAAACTTAAATAAAAAATTAACATTCATTTTAATACTGTAAGATTCTATTCGGTATTTAAAATATTCAAAAGATTTTCTTTATTTAACATTTTAATTTGTAATTGCAAGTATTTTGCCCGTAATTGATGTTCAGTTTCGTTATGTTTTATCTTCTGAAGGTGCTCCTCATGCTGTAACTTAATTTGTTGAGTTTGAGCCTGAATTTGTAGGTTAATTAATTCTAATCGAGCATGTGAAAGAGCAAATCTTCTCTCGACAATCATTTGTTAAATCGTTTTTCCCTTTTTTTGCTGTTCTGACATCTGAAATAACAGGTGTGGGATTAGGATTACCCATAAATTTTCTATAATGTTTACTCACTTGTTATGCATTTTCGTTTTACTGCAATCGGAGTGGTGGTTGTAACTGGAACACTTGGTTTACCTGTGTCACTCTGATCATTAGAGGCCATTGGGACTACATCACTTAATTCGGTGTCATTCATGTTATTATCATCAGCTTTCAATTTCATTCAATTCATCTGAAGAAACTACAGTGCAATGTACTGTGTTATCTTGTGCAACAGTAAGAACTGGAGTCTTTATGGTTTTCAGTTTGTCTGGAGTCCAGCCGGACCATTTCATCGATTCAACTGTCTCATCAGCACCATCATTAACTACACTTTATTCCGTATAACTTCCGTTGCACGTCATCATTTTCTGTGACGTAATTACTATGCAATAATGCCAAATCTAGTTTTGAGCGATTTAGGTTATGTCACTTGTCAACAAGACAGTGCATTCTTTGTGTGAACAATCCACACCTTAAATAAAATAAAAATAATTTTTATTATTCATTTCGTTAATTGGAACCACAATATACATACAATATACTTTAATAACTTATGAACTGTACAAATGTAACATCTCTTTTACAGAGAAAGTACTAAATATAAAATTTTACAGGTTATGTGATGTGATGGATGATATTCAAATTAATCGGAATCATCGGAACTGCTTTCGTGTTCAAAGTTTATAATAATAGTAGCAACGTTTTCAAGATCTAATTGCTTTTCTCTTTCGTACCACTTGTGTATTACAGTTTCCGTATCCTTAACTGAATTGCGCCACGTTTCGGAAGTTATCGTTGTAGTGTTTCTGTTTATGCAATTTCAATGCTTCGTCCATCTCTACCCATGTGTCGATTGTAGTAATTTTTCGCTATGCCCCAAATATGTTCGATAGGATTAAAAACGCGATGATAGGGTGGTAATCGTAAAACGAAGTAACCGTAATGCTCGGCTAAGTGGTCAATGCGTTATGCGGTACATTTTAGCTGATTTATTCCTAAAAGTATCAACAAGATTTAGATAATACCAAATAATTTGCGAACGTACTTACTGTGCAACCTTTTCAACAGTTCGGCTTTAAAATCATTTTCGGAGAACTGCACATTATGATCACCTAACCACACTTTAATGTTGTCTGTTTGCCCGTTATCGAACACAATTACTGACGGGTTATCTAAATTCTTCAGTAATTTCTCTTCAAACCAATGCACAGCGAAAGACGTAGAAAATAATCAAAATCAGATCAAACGAAAAGTAAACCAAAAGCAACCTGTCAAATTTACAAATTTAAACGCGACAACATAGCGAAATGCTACCAATTGTTGCGGCCAAAATAAACTACAAGCTTAATGTGTTGCCTAATAAACGAAAGTAAGTTTACGTTGGTACGTAGTTTTCTTCAGGTAATGACGTGCAACGGAAGATATACTGAATAGACCGTACTTCGATTACATCACTATCAAACTGATTAATTAGCCCTTCTAAACTAATTCCAATAATTTCTTTTATTTTTTGATCTGTTTCAGTTATTAATACCGGTTTATCGACACCTCCACCCGTTTTATATACATTTCGCTTTTCGGTTGCAAATTTTTTTTTTGCATTTTTTTTTAGATTCTCATATTTACCTTTAATATTTTTACAACTTCTATATACATCATTATTGGCATTAAATTCGTTAGTAATTTCCTCCCATGTGGTTTGTTTTTGTTTCCATGTAATTGCGTCTGTTTTTTTATTTTCTATAATGACCTTATATTTATTAACTAAGGTCATTAACAGTTGTACTTCTTGTTCTTTAAATTTTCCATACTTATATTCACATTCCATTTTCAAGCAAGAGAAACAACTCGGTTTCATACACCATTCATAAACATAACCTCCAATCTGATTGCTAAAATTAACATACATGAAGTTGCAGACATACCTAGGGCGTTCAGAAAATTTGTTAAAATTAAACTTCACTGTAAATGAACTTGTACAACACAACAAATGTTAACTGAAGTTAAAACTGAAGATTATGGTTTGTTTCAATCTGCAGTTTAAACCTACATTGTACAACTGGCCCTTTTAAAAAGGTAAGTAAAAGTGCATGACAATAAATAAACAATGGCATGACTAAAAGAAGTAATATACTAACCTTGATAATTGTGTACGGCTCCGGCTGTTGTTACTCAAAAAACTACAATATTTCAATTTAATTCTTCGACGTCGCTACTTATTGACTTTCCCTTGTATTTGAAGTTCATAAACAAAACAATTGTAAATTTTGGGTTATGTGTATGTATATTACAAATTCTGGAATGTATAGAAATACCTACAGGCAGAAGACAAATCACAGTAAATTGAGAAGGTGCAATAAGTGAAAATGGACGATAGTGAGCAGTTTACAAAGTTTCGTAATGAGGATAACACAAAAGTATTTCGTGTTGCAACCGAATGGAACGATCCCTCTTTTAAACTCTCTGTACTTGTCCAGTCATCGGCCTGGATTGCCACAGTATTTATATGTTCTTCCTCCATTTATTATAGCGCTATTTTTGTAGATAACGGAAAACCATATTAATGATTTGGCTGAACAGCACGAAATTGGGCCAAATGTTTACTTTGGCAATCTGAAGAGGTACTTTTGTCATGACCAGTCGAATATTACCGTCGATGTCAAAGATAAACAGTTTATTTTATATCGCAGCACTTCAAATGAAAAATTACGCATTAAATACTTTTTTGTAAATTTAGAAAAGGTTTGTGACTGTGGTAATTATTGTACTTATATTAAACTGTATTGTCGTAGATATCATATGAAAATGCGGTTGGATTATTTATAGACAGTTTAGTAGCGAAATATAATGGAGCCTTGAGTTGCATAGATACAATGCAAGCTGAGAAAATTGAAGCGATAACACGTAAATAGGTATCATCGGAAACAATTGGTGTTTTAAATGTGAATTGCAGAGAAGCTTCTGCTAGAGAAACGATGTGAGGAGTTTGCGGAATTAAAACGTAAATCTGACCTTCAGATGTATAGCGCATTTACTTTGGTATTAAATGAAAAGAAACATCGTATTCGATTTCTAACAGAATTATTAGACTGTCCGAATAAGAAAGTCGTTGTAACAAATAAAAATGAAGAATTAAGGGGTAACAGTAAATTTGTTAACGGTAGAAAACAAGAGGTGTTATCAGACTCAGAGTCAAATAAAAGCGTGGAATATAACACAGATGATGAAAAACCACCATTACCAAACGATTTTGAATGTAAACCTAGTACTTCAAAAGGTGATTACGATTTTTTGGGTGGCGATTCTCCTCCTCCTTTACTACCTAAACGAGTAAAAATCGACCCAAGTATTGCACAAGATGTAAATAAAATAGTAAGTCATCATGCGGCGCCAAAAGTTAAAACCACACCAGTAGAAGCAGAGACTACTCCTATGTCGGATGATGACGAATCTAATTTCAACACTCAAGAACTTCTGGATAGAATGTGATACTTTTTTATTGATATGTGGCAGTTTAAGAGAAATTTGAATTGTAAAATAGAATTGTACATATACAAAGTTCTCACAAAAATGATATATTGATTCATTCATATTGGTTCATATGTTATTTAGAAGTTCACAAAACCTTCCGAACAGGAACAGCACTATTGTATATATTTAAACAAGCATGATTTACACTACTTGCATGAATTCAACAATTACACCGATAAGTGTGAAGTTGGAAGTGATGTTAGAATTTGAACTCATTTCTTTTTACCGACTAACTCAACTTTTGACCTACTACGAATGGTACTCAGAACCAATTCCTATGAATCTTGAACTGGTATTTGAGGACTCAAATGCCCTGCTGTTTACAGAACCAACCTTGATTCAAGACCGACTTCTGGCCCCATCTGACTGCTGATGCCTTCTTCCTTTGAGAGTAATCCAGTAAGCAAACAATGATAAGTGAAAAGAAATTACCTTACAGCACAGCTTGTGGTAAATTCGAACTTCATTTATCAATGGCTATAGAGTTATGTCACTTTTGCACAAAAAGCGTTGCACATTTTAATTGTAACTTAACAAAGGTATTACTTTGTATATACAAAAGTGATTCCTACAATAATCCACTTGCAGGGTGGTTTAACCATTGAAATGTCATTTGATATTATATCTGCAATACTCTCTGAAATATAAATGTTTAAAACTCGACGATTCTTCTGTAATAACCCTGTATGTTGTTTGTAATAAGAATAAAACGTCAGCTACCACAAAAGCACCCTATATAAAGAAGTAGTAGGTACAATAACCACTATCAGTCACATTCACGATTGTTTGCAAAATATTAACCTAACCTAAAATAAATCACATGTACCTATTGGAAAGTTCAATTTTAACTCCGCTTAGAAGGATTTAAAATGGATTCTGTTAATGACGATAAACCGAGAATAATTTTAAATGAATTCAAAATAGCACAGGTAACAGCTACAGAAGCTAATGACTTACACAAATGAATTGCTATTGCAGAATATACCAACTCGAGCGACCGTACTTGATCAAACATTCCACATAAAAACATTCAAAGAAAATCTCCGCATTGTAGTTGTTCGTCTGGATAACTTAGAAATGGAGTTCGACTTAATCGGAATACATCCTTTTATAGCTAATACCTTTCGACGATTAATGTTAAGTGACGTTCCGAGTATGGCAATTGAAAAAGTTCATATTTATAATAATACGTCGATTATTCAAGACGAGGTGTTGGCGCATAGGCTGGGATTGATTCCACTCAAAGCAGATGCACGACTGTTCAATACGCATGTTCCAGGTTGATGAAATATTTTAGAAAAAAGTATTAACAGCAAATATTTTTTTGTAGATAGTGAAGAGAATGAGCAGGACAGTTTAGAGTTTGAATTAAAAATCAAGTGTACTCGAATTAAGGACGACAATAAGGATTCATCACGGATCGACGATATTTATAAGAATCACAGTGGTATGTGTATCACTTATTGACCCATTTTTTTTAATAAACAAATTTTTAGTGTATTCAAAACATATCAAGTGGTTACCAAAGGGATCACAAGCGGAAAATTTTAAGGAGACTGATGTAGGTCCAGTTTACGATGATATTCTAATAGCCAAGTTGAGGCCGGGGCATGAACTTGATTTGAAACTAATTGCCATGAAAAGTATTGGACGAGATCACGCAAAATTTTCTCCAGTTGGTTAGTTTTTAGATATCGATAATATCATATACAAAAGATAAGACTAGATAGACACACCCTGTGTAAATTTTGCTGGCTGCTTAATAAGCAAGCATTGGTTTATTGGTCTACGAGTATCTACAAATGAGGAAACAGCAGAAATTGGGCATTTTCAAAATAGTTTATGTGTGATTTGATCTCGGATTTGATGTGGACCTACACTCTACAGGGTGTCCAACAACGACCTCAGTCCATTACTATTTCAAAAACAAATGGGAATACATTTTTGAAAACTAAAGAGATAGTATATTAAACTCTCTTTTCAAAAATATGCATCACACACAAATACTGAAAAAGATTCAAAAAATTCAAAATCCTTTTCGAAATGTTTTTTGGATTTTTATGAATCACTTGAAACTTTTATAAATGGCTGTGTTATATTTTTGAAAAGAATTTAATACATTTTAGATTAAAGTGTATGGGATGTTCCATTAAAAAAAATGATGATGTGTTAGGTGTGATAACCGTTTTACGGGACCCCATATGCTATTTACCTTAGTTACCAAAAATAAATATTGCCGACATTAACATAGAAATCCATATAAAAAAGTTCATACTGTTTGAAATTTGTCATTCGGTCTAGCTAAAATTTTCAAATTTGGATTTTGCTGTGAGGAAGTAGCGCGAGTTATGGCATATATGTATACCAAATTTGAGCTTTAAAACCATTTTTGAGTTATAATGCTAAGGGCCGGATGGATGGAAGGCCGGCCAAACGTTCAAACTTTTTGACCTTTTTAATACAGCAGCTGTGCGCAATACTCGCACTACTTAATAACTAAATAAGTGTTCATGGAAGAGTGTGCTGAACACATACAATTACGATTTTGAATAATGTGCTTCATGGCAAAATCATCCTACAACATTTTTGTAGAACTAAATGAACGGTTGGCAACTCCTTCATTGACTGTGTCTGTCTAGTGTAGCATTATGTAGTTATTATAATAGCCCATACTAAGGTAGTTCCATCGTAGCAACCGCATTCTATCGCCTACTACCCGACATAAAATTAACAAGGGAAGTTGAAGGAGAAGCGGCCGAAAGGTTACAAGGATGTTTTTCTCCCGGTGTAATTGGACTACGTCATTTAAAAGATGGTCGAACAGTCGCTGCTGTGAACAACTCAAGATACGACTCAAGCAGTAGGAATGTATTTCGCTACGATGATTTAAAGGATGCCGTTGTTATGACGAAGATACAGGATCATTTCATTTGTAAGTGGTCGGTTTTAAATCGTTATAGTTTAATGGCTACATTGATTTTTATAGTCAGTGTGGAGTCTGTTGGAGGTATGGCACCGGATGTTATATTCGTAGAAGCTGTAAAAATTTTGAAAGAGAAGTGCATGTCATTGTTGGACGAATTGGAACAATCTTAGAAGTTGTTTTCAGTCTCAATTATTAATATAACATATTTAAAGTATATTTTGAGTTTTTGATGTACATACGTTCACGATTATCTACAGCAAATACAGATTAACTTTTTTCAAATCTGTTTTTGCAATTTTGTAGTGTATCTATCGAGCATGTGCACTTCCCATTTTGAACGCGAACGCATGACTCATGTGGAGTCTATAGTTAACATCACAAATGTTTTGCTGCTAGTCTATGGTAATATCAGTATTGGAGGGTAGGTCTTTGGGTGGAGGGTTCGTCAAAAAAAATGTCAACGTCAATCGGAAAAAAATGATTAAAAACAGATCTCTAATTTTAGAGAAGGTTTCTAGTAAAATTCGTAGTAAGACATAAAGAGACATCTAGATTTTATAAGAAGTTTCCTGAGATTATTCGTAAGGAAACTCCAAAGCATATTTCCAAAGAGGTTTCCGAGATCCAAACAATATTTCTAGGAAGGTCTCTAGGATAAGTGAAGTCTTCCTACCAATTTTTATTTTTTACTTTCCTCGGATTACTTCGATAATAATAATAATATATTTAAAGCTGTTGCAAAAAAATATGCTTACATTTGTCAACAAAAGGATTGGAAATTATTATTTTACAAAGTAGACACTAGCGTTGGGCAAAAAAATCGATTATAATCAAACGATAACTGATAATCGAGTTTGCTTATTCTTTTTGTTTATAGTCCATTATTTCCTTAATCAATGACTTGATTAATTGATTTATCAGTATAATCGATTATTCAAACTTGTAATCGCCCAGTGCTATTAGACAATGCAAAAAGATATTAAATAAATGATAACATTGTATAAGTAGCTAATAGATTCACTTATTGTGTAGAATGCTCTTTTTTTAGGAACTTCTTTGCAATATACCGGGTGATCGCCAAGTAGTGCCGACAGATTGAATTTCCCGTAAAACTAAACATTTATAAAGTTGGTAACATACCAAATGTCATTTATGTAAAAGCAGTGGTGGATCAATTTAATCACTAATGCATAAATAAACTACATTCTAAACATGTTTGCCAATTCCTTAAGTAAAAAACATTAACAACTTAAAGCGCCCGATTTAAACTGTCTGCAGTTCTTTTTGATCACCCGATATTGAAATAAATGTAAGGTTTTTGTTCGTAAGTTAGACTGGAAGACATTGAATAAATTGAGTGTTGTAACCTCAAAATTAGTTAGTGCAGGGGTCGGCTACCTGCGGCTCTTTTGATATAAAGTTGCGGCTCTCCGTATTTATCTAAAGAAATTAGTTCGATTGTTCGAAATTCGCCTTTTTAATTAATCTTATTTGTTTACGAAATCAAAAGTACACTTGCAGCGAATAATTATCTAATTTGTGACACTTGTTTACTTTCTGGTATTCTTTTGTTTTTTTATGATAGCAGCCTACTCCGATGTATAAACACGAACTTTATTAGATCATAGACCAAAGTATGTGGCATTGATCAAGTCTGTAAAAAAAAAAAATATAGTATGTATAAAACAAACATGTACAGGATTGACAAATAAGTTAAAGGATACAGGTACAGATATATGAACCAAAATGGAAAGACAGTACAAAATTTAAAGGCAGAAGGCTTCAAATTCTCCCAGTGAATAGAAACAATTTTGTAACAAAACAAGTTTTAGCTCTCTTAAATTAATATATTATATAATGAAAAATATTGAATAACATAAAAACTGCGGGGTTTAAGCACAGGGTACCCCTTATAAACATTGAAGACAACACAAAAGACAAACGAATAGCGAAATAAAATAGAGGTAGTTCCATTTGAAAAAGAATAGTTATAGCACTTTGAACAAATGGCATTGAAACAAGTAAAAATATGCAGGATGTTCTATTTAAAAAGATCATTTATTTATTGACATCGTAAAAATGGGACACCCTGTACATTCAAAAATAATTTCTGTAGATCCGCAACCACCAATATTTTTTACCAGGTATTAGCTATGTAGGAAAAACCGACGCACTGTTGCAGGACCCTGTATATAGCCAAATACTGTAATACTGAATCAAAAATTTTTTGTGACTTTAAAAACTGAGAAATGTTGGGCTCTTCCGTTTCAATAAGTTGCTGACCCCTGACCGTTAGTGACTTCTTCAACCAGCAGAATGGTACACAAAGCAAAAGCTTATCTTTTGCTTTGTGTCCATGCAAGAACAAACATTCTAAAATATTACTGTTCAGCTAGCTCAAAACAAATTAAAATTGAAAGTTAGAATTTTATTATCTCCTTGTACGCTTCTGGCATAATTTATGCTATAATCACTAACCTTGATCAATTTCCGAAAATTCCAAAGAATTTATTACACAAGTTTTGATCAACACCTGAAATAATGAAAACTATGCGTGGGTGGCACTTTTGATTCGAGTAAACACAATTAATTGATTGACAAAGACAAAAATTGATTCCGAAACTCATGAAAGAATTCAAATAAAATCCCTGAAAGAAGGAAAGGTTTACAATTGGTCAATTACCCTGCACACCGGCGGTCAACAATAAAAATAAAAAAACTTACATTATTGTACAGTTTTTTTTCTTAGTAATCCAAATAATCTGATTGGAAAATGTTTGCAATACAAAGTGCACTTTGTTATAATTACGTATGTGAACTGTATTACGTTCTGAACACTATAAAATACCAACTACAACGAATTACACATAAATTAGAAATGACGTACGTGGATAACTTGTGCAACCCCGTGAATATGAAAAGGACACTTGAATTTCTGAACGATGTCGGTATATACCAAGAAGTGTGACCTGAAAATGTGAGGTAGTAGAAACAGTTGTGTGGTACAAACTGGTGTATAAAGGGGATATGACCTTAGATGTTAAACCCTATACAAAAAAAAAATCATGTAAAAAACAAAACACAATCTATAGTACGCCAACTCACCCTCTGTTGTCGCAAATGGCAACCACATGTTTGAGAAAGGTTTATAAAAAAAAAGGGTATAGGGGAGATGAGTGATACACGCGCGTTAATAAATTTCGCATCCGACCAATACGTCCGGAATAGATAAGCCTTAGCCCTAGTCAAGGGGATGAGCCGATGCTTATGCCATTCTTGTGGTGCTATATACGTTGTGGCTAATGTATTCGGCATTTAAACTTGCGTGACCATCACGGGAACTAAATGCCCGATGGTACAGCTGGAGTCCGCCCCTGACCGCTAATTTACTGGATCGATTGACGAATGGCGTTGCGGTATCAGTTTTTTTCGTACATGTACGCTGATCGGCAATTCGAACTTTAGATAGTATAACAACCTTGTGATGCCCACATTTTTAACGATTTGAATCGAGTGGCGTAGTCAAAAAACAATTTTGGACCACCGTTTCTGAGGGTTTCGTTTTGCGTCATTTGATTTATTATTGAACGTTCTACCTATTCTTCTGGCGTTATTGATGCCATTATTTTAGTTTGTATATTCTAAGCGCTTCTTTGCTAGCGTTGGGTCAAAAAATCGATTATAATCAAACCATAATCGGGTTTGAATTCTTTTAAATGAATCGATTATTTGATTAACAATTATTTTTAATAATCAATTATTCAAACCTGTAATCGGGCAGTGCTACTCGCTACTGCAATATTACGGGAGCCTTAAAGTTCACATGCAACAAGCAAATTGGTTTAGCCATTTTAATAGCCTTTTCTACATTCGTTTCAATGGCCTTTATTTATTTATTCTCCCGCCCAATTACGGAGTGGCCCGCATAATGTTTTTTAGAGGTGCCCCTGCACAAGGTCTTAAGTTGTTTTATACTACTCCGGCATTTACAATACGAATCAGGAAAATCTAATTCGGAGTAGCTAGTAGAATGCTCTGAGGGAACTGATCTAAGGAAATTCCCACCTCTGCCACAGATGAAAAATTCTTGCCTCAGTCAATTTTGAAGACAGTTTCTAGGAACATTCCTAAGTAGGTTTTCATAAATTCTGTTAAGAACGCTTCAAAGTAGAATTCAAACTACTGTACGTTAATAGCGTTCAAAATTTAATTTTCTGATCTACAGTAAAACATCTCAATATATAAAATTCTCTTTAAAACATTAAAAACTAAAATCACAAAGGTTACAGTAGTAGTTTCGCTAATAAAACAGTTGCCACCTTTAAATTTTCCTTCGTGGAATACTTTTCATAAGGGTAGTGGCATTCGTAATTTGGATCTTGTACTTTATGGATCTGCTTCAACATATCATGGATTACATCATTCATTTCTGTTTCGCTATAATAACCGACAATATTGGACAGCGAGTCCCACACCTTAGATGAGGGAATGATGATCTTCAGGGCGAGGAAAATCGCTGCGGCTGCCTGAACTGATGGTATAACTGTAGAAGAGGCCTTATGCAGTATATAACACTCCAAAATATAATGTACCGCGATATGTAAGAGCTGAAAATTAAGAATAAGGAAATCGTTTCGAAGCAACATGCCCTATTAAGGCGTAGAAGAACGATATGTTACTGTCTTTTATACTAGTTGTATTTGCTACTTTGATTAGAAACCTGTCCTAATTGTTACTATTAACTAGGCATATTTCCTCACAAGTAACTGGCTACATTTGTTACAATAGGACAAACTCCCAGTTAAACTAGCTATATATAAGTAGCATCCGTTAAAAGTAGCACAAATTATGGCTCTCCTACGCTTTACTACATACTTCACTTGGAATCCCCAGTTTGATTATGTAAAAGTTGACATAGAAAATGATATCCGGAACGTTAAAGTCAAATCCAAAAAAAGCCAGCATCTTTTTCTCAAGCTTTAAAATTTGGTCGGCCGTGTAGACGTTGTTGCACAAACGTGCTAACTTCTTTGCCTACGGAAGGAAAATCAAAACCGCAGTATTTGCAATCCGACTTACAGTGACAAAATTATTGTTTTCATATTTCGTAACTATCCACATAATTGTAAGGCCGAGAAGTTGGTACATATTCTGCGAGACGTCTGTAGCCGCTAGAACAGAATCGAACATACGCACCGTGGTAAAAAGCACTGCTGGTGGTTGATTTAGAACTTCCTAAAATTGTTGGAAATTAGTATTCCCGGAAATCGTGCGATGTGGCAAACCTGAGCCTGGATTAGCCAATTCACTATGATTGCTCTCGTATTCATTGCGTTGTAGGGCACGCTTCCTTTAGGCGATACGTACTTCCAATCTTTCGTTAGCTCGTGCAGCATGATTTCCTGAAAATTGAATTTTCTTGTTACAATTTTGGTTTAAAAACAACGACCACAAATACGATTTTTTCGTTCATAAAAGTTTACTATCTTTTACCAAACAAACCCATCGACTTTATGCCACGTTGTTACGTAAACCGATATAATTTTTTTATATGACCGGGTAAAAAAGTATATACTGTATTGAGTAGCATTTTTTATTATGAATACAACGATGAACGGCACTACAAAAAAAAGTTGGAAACTGTTGGTTTCAACAGGATGGTGTACCCGCACATAACAACCTAATTGTGCGAGAATACCTATTGGACATATTTTCCATTTGCCAGAAAATTTGGATTCGTTACTTTTTATACTCAAAAATACAGCGATACCACATTTTGCCAGGTACGCAATTCTTTTTCGTACGCTCATTTATAGATACATAATCTTGGGGAGGAAAAAACCTAGTTACAAAATCATAATGCCCATAAACCCACCTTCTATGTGTTAATGTTGCATGCTTTAAAGAAAACCAAACAATTCTGATTACTTCCGAGGTTGCCAGAAAAACCAAAATTTTTTGATTTTGTTTTTCTTTTTTTCTGATGTTATTTCTAAACAGATACAAAAAAAAAAAGTTCTCTCACTGCTATTTTTTGAGCTCTACAAGATACCGTTGAGAGATTTTCAATACAACATTTAGTTGTGGAGAAATCATCATCAAGTTTATTTTTTTATATGACCAGGAAAAAAAGTACACACGTATTGAGTATCATTTTTGATTACGAATACAAGGATGTACAGCACACAAAAAAATGGTTTCAACATTATGGTGCACCCGCGCACAACGCCCTAATCGTGCGAGAATACAACTAACGCCTCTATTGCAGATTTTTTTTATCACCATTAAATTACTACTCATCTTTTGCAGATTAAGAACCTTTCTGATCCATATCTGTAATTAATTTCACATTAAATAAATTTTAAATTAAATTTAAATTAAGAAAGGCTCAACTTTACGGTTCCATAAAGATTGTCTCCATTTTTTTCTTAAAAAAAGCTATGTTTCCTCCAAATTTCAGACCCCTACGACTTTTTCGCAAAAATAAAAACGGTTTTTCAGTTTTTTCTCGTAGGTTAAGTATGTGAAAAAGTGTAGATACAAAAGTTGTTCATTTTTTATTCTCCAAAACCTGCTTCAAACATTTTGAGCAAGTACAGAGATCTCGACGTTTAATAGCATAGATAGAGTTGGTTAAATGGACATGATCCTCGAGTTATGCCTAAATAAAATCAAAAAAAGATTTAGATCATCCAATAGTGAAAAATCCTGATTTGTAAAATGTATAACATGTTTATAAAAAAATTAAAAAATATTCAAAATTAAAAAAAAATGTTGAGTGACATTTTAGTAAATTTGGACATTTTAAGTAGTTAAATTCGGGTTTTTATTAAAGAAATTCGATTGTTTATGCATATTGCTATTATTAACACTTACTAACTTTGAACGGACAAACATGGTAGGGACATTATGTATAATTAATTACGTTTTGTTGTCAGGACCAAAAAGGATAAAAATGAAAATAAAACACTGCTTAAGGAGTTGATTATGTCCCACCAGATCAGCATAGCTTGTAAAACCAATTTTTTGAATTCGTGTTAGTTTTAGTATCATCCATGGTGCCTACATACAACATTTCATTTAATCATTTTAATAAAATTGGATTGCGCAAATACAAAAGTTGGGTTGCGTATGCGCAGTTTTTTTTTAAATTTTATCTGCATATAGTTGCTTACGGACATTTTTTGTACAAGAATTATAAAAGAAACTCTTATTTTGGAGGTTTGAGCTGTAATTTTCAGGCCCGTTCAGATAGTTTTTACTTTTTTGGCGTCCAGAAAACGCAATATTGACATATCGAAAATTTATCACAATTACAATACTTTCCTTTATACAGCTGGAAAAGATGATTTGGTTTCCCAGATGAATATTGTTTGACACTAATGAAATTCTTAAAATTATACGTAGCACCAAAACCGAAATATTTTCAATATCGACAAGAACATAGTTTTTGAAATGTTTAATTTTTAAATGAAATAATTACTATTATTTTTTTATTAGGTACATTTGTACATTTTAAAATGTAAATAGTAGGTATCCATAGGTATACAAGAAACGAATGTCTTAAAAAAAGTAGCTCTTCCTTTGAGTGTCTGATATTAAAGCAAATGTTGTCATTAACTATTAAGACAACAATTTGAGTACGCTCTATTGTTATTACCAGCTTTCTGGTGTGACAACGATGTAGTTAGGTACAAATATCATTTCTTGTTCTGCCTAAGGACTAAGGAGAACCCAAAACAGATTAACTTTTTGGAAAATGTGAAAAAGGGATTTTGAGCAGCGTATACCAAAGCACCGAAATTAAACAAAAGGTCTGATGAGCTAAAAAGTCAATAAACGGGTCCTGATGGCGATGGTGTAGGTCAACCAGGGTCAGATGACAACATTTTTGGATTGAACTTTCTGTACATATACATATTGACTCACCTCTAAATATTCTGAGCCGTATCTATCTGAAGGAAACTCCCCAATTCCTAAAAAAAAAATTAAAGTTTTGCAAAGAAACGAGCACAACTTACCGAACCGATTTCCCTCAGATCTCTGTAGAGTTTTTTTCACTTTCGGAATTCCTTGGTGAACAATAGCGCTCGAAGGTAAGAAAAAATTTGACTTTATTGGAGAGTATAATTTTCCACCCGACAAGACGCTTTTAAACTTCTTTTTATCGAACGAATTTCTATCGACAATTTTCAGAGAGTTTCGTTGACTCAGTCGGGTCGATAATCTAGACGGTGTCAGTCGGATATCTGCTTTCAAATGTGAAACAGTGCTTGTTTTCGTGCTGCTTGGTCCATGTTCCTTCGTAATTGGTGCGAGGGATTGTTTCGTTGTCACATTTGTATCCAAATCGCCAAGAGGCGGACGTCGAGTCGAAGAAGCTCTAAGATTTGTGATTGCGGTGAATCGCTTTGGGGAAGGTAATCCATTGTCTGATGAAATCCGTTTTCGGGGTACCACTTTGGCGCATCTACAAGTTGTTTTCTTTGGGGCGATTATGTTTTTCCTACCTGATGTGATTACTAGTTTGTTTTCTTCCATATTTGGCTCAATATCATGCACTTATGAAGCTTTTACAGACATTGTATGCATTTAACAGATACTTTTAATATAAAATTTGTATCACCTATGGTGGTATCAATTGATAACAACACATTTGTCAAAGTTTATATTTGCTATATTTTACATTTATGTCATTTTGATAATGATAATTTAAACCTCTAAGTAAAAAGTGTCTTTTATAATGCTATTTCCAAATGTAATGCAATTCAACAACTAATATTTGGTATCAATATTAAATTTTGTAGAAGATCTGTAAAAAAAACTTTCCTGAAAAAAATCCAGAGCTGAGTGAGTGCATTTACAAGCAAAAATGATGACGCGCCTGATAAACTGATAGGGGCTGTGATTAACTTGTGCTGGCATGTGAGAGCATAGAGAAAGAGAATAAGGGGAAATAGGTTGTTGTTTACTGACTTCAAAGCATATTACACTTATAGAAGCTATTGCCAAATCTGTACTATTGTCGCTTCATGCTGATGCATTAACCCCATGGCTGAAGCCGATCTCTATAATTTGAGTATATTCCCTCAAAATTAATTAAATCTCACGTAATTTCGCCTAGATTTTTTTGTAGCTACAAAAAGCTGTGGAATCAGTTATACCAATTTACCGGGTACGCTCAATAATAGAGGAAGTTTGTTTTTGAGCACCACCACACTTGCAAAATTCGCAGCCTAAACCTGTTTCAGGTTTTATCTAATAACGGAGCAGAAGTTTGTGCTTTCCGAGTGCATTGGGACTAACTCCAGCATCAGGCCTTCTCAAATGATGTCCAGACGCACAGCTGGCAGTGGCATTGCACTTTTTATTTTGGCAACTTCTTTAATTGCCTGCTTCACTGCTTATTTTTATATACAGAATAATGTATGAGCTTCATCGCTTACATAAAGGATGACCTTTTTTGGATAGACCATATGGGGATCTCACAAACTAGCAGGTATAGAGAGTCAATACAATGGCGGGAAGTAATAATTGATTAGACAATTTTTTGAATTTTAACCAATGAAATTATTTATTGAGTGGGTCAACTGTACGGAGAATGGACTTGTGTGGTACACTGGCTTTAAGAAGCGGAATTTAATGCGCCTTTTTACTTTTCCGCATATATGAGTAGGTAAAAGTACTGTTTTCATCCGTTCTTGTTGTCCGGCTGGTTAGCACGATAACTAGGCCGTATTTTTCTGCACATGCGCAGCAGTAACTTTCTTATTTATGGACCAATCTTACCGAAATGTTGACAGTAGCATCTTTTGGTAAAGGTAAATCGATCAAGTATATTAAATGTATAAAAACTACATGCGCGCATGCCCAGAGATACATTTGACCTTATTGAAATTTTAATAATAGCACCTTTTAAATGATCAATTATATGTGTATTAGGTTTGTGAAAAACTACGCGCGCGCGAATGCACAAGGTACATTTTTTATTTCTGGACCGATATTTTAACAGAAGCAAATCAATCGATTATATCAAACATGTCACAAGCTGCTTTCGCGCATGTGCAAAAGTAAATTTCTGATTTGTGTACTAATTTTAACGGTATGTACAGGCGATCTGCGTTCATGATCCGTGTTAAGCTGCAGCGCGCAGTCGGCGCCCAGCGAGTTACCTTCGTATACATATTTTTCAGTCTCCATTGGCTAGAACTTCTACCGTTAATGGAGCCATTGTGTATATTTGAATTTGCCGCTCTACTTGACCCACCGCGCATTCTGCTAGTGGATCAAGCTTAATAGTCTAGTCATATTAGGATACTACCTGAAAACGTCTGTACCTAGGGAGTGCCACCCATACGACACATACATACCTAGAACTAATTCCCTAAATCGGGGCGGTCGATTTTCACTTTTTTGACCATATTTCACTAAACGTTGGAAATACAAAAATAATTTTTAAACAAAAGTAAAATACATCTTTTCAGTTCTCATAACTTTTGTCTTATCTCTTAACGGTTATCGAACAAAACTTGATTTTGTTTGATTTTTGGCACTGGTTTTTTGTTTCAGGAAATGTGACGACCAGCAGAAAATAAAGACAAAAACTGTGTTATATATGCGATCGTTGCTGTCTAGTCACCTTTGGAATTTTTGTTTACATAGTAAATTGTACTTGAATTTCCAAAGGCGACTCGACAGCAACTCATTTTTTATCGCCCGTTATTAGGCTATGGAAACAAATGATAAATGTAAAAGAAAAAAGCACATCAATCAATATTGTTGTCACAGCACATAGTCCAGGAAATGAAACTTAAAATAGTATAAAACCTGGTAATTTTTTCAAAATGCATCGATTTGCATGAAAATTTGGGATTAAGTTCAACTTACCCTCCACCTCAAAATCTATATTATGCCGATTGGCGCTCTTCATTTTTTAGGAGTGAAAACTACCCCCTTTTGGCAAAACCCATAAAACTACATAAAGCTTAAGGTGAGTAAAATTTGGATTCTTGTGTCTTTTTGACCAAAATTTCCCCAGGTCTTATTAAATAAATTGAAACATTTTACATGCAGGATGTTCTGACTGCTATTTCAACTGCGTAAACCTGACAACAGGTAAATTTTCAGTACATGTACAGGGTGGCTCGCTTTTCATCTTAGGCATTATCTGAACTTAGAGAAGCAAGACCCCCTGCAGTTTACACGTTTTCCCCCTCAAATTGAACACCAAACATAATTACAAAATCACCTCTCTTTAAAACAAAACAAAATCATTGGAATTATGAATTTTTGATCAATTTACCATCTAAACTCCTTTGGTCAGTATTTGCCTTTGATATACGCACACGATCATCTAAAAACAATCTATCAAGATCCTCCTAACTACATTGGCAACCAGATACCATTATACACAAAGTAAAATTCTCAGCCAAAGCAGAACAGAGGCATAGTTTTTTGGCCTCCATATTTTTACACTTGACATAGCACTTCTTGAGATAAGCGCGTCACTATTGTCCATTTAAACTTATCATAAAACATTAAACAAAAATTTGCTCTAGCTAGACAGATACCGCTCCCACCCCGCGCATGGGCGTTCTGCCCAAAAGCTTTGGAAATCAGAAATCAACTCAAATTTTACTGATAAGAAAAAACTCGGCTATTGCCTAATGTGATTTTCTAGGATGTTTAATATTCTAGCTTCTGTAAAATGTTGTTCTATAAACAACTGTCAGTCCATACATTCAGCTTCGTTTTATTTTAAAGTAGATACTATTTTGGTTGAAGATTGATTATCAAAATGGGTATTGTACAAAATAATACCTTCATCCACTTCTCAATCTGTTCTCCATTAATTATGGATAAAAATTAAGAGAAGAAATGGATAAAAAAAGAGGTTATAAGAGGGGGGGAAACAAACGTATCACTATTGGCAGTGGCAATATATAATATATCATAAGCAAGTCAACATAACTGACCAATGCAAAGGAGGTAATAGAATTGTAAAATGTGAATTGCCAACCTTTGAAGATATTGGGAATAATGGTTAATTATGAAATTTCAGAACATTATGTCAAAATAAAGTTAATCAACATTTTTAATCACACCTACCCTTCCACATTCGTTCTAGTCATGTAAGACTTAAAGATAAAATAACATCAATAATACAAAAAAGAGAACAAAACATACAAATTTCAAAATTAAAAAA
Organism: Photinus pyralis; assembly: GCF_008802855.1. Lineage (NCBI taxonomy): Eukaryota > Metazoa > Arthropoda > Insecta > Coleoptera > Lampyridae > Photinus > Photinus pyralis. The sequence goes on from NW_022170249.1 coordinate 38,563,922, forward strand.
TACATATTTAAAACAACTTATACGAGACGATTTGCAACAAAACCTAAGATATTAATGGAATATATTAGTCTTTAATCACCATATTTATTAGGCGTAATAACTTGGAGGCACAGTCAAATCACTTAAAACAGAAAGCTCATCTTCTGTAAATTTTAATTTATGTATATCCCAATTATCATGGTGTGTTCGTTTGAAATTGCCTAACGTTTGATGGATGGTAGCCTAAAATTATAATTTTCATTTACCTGAACTCACAATAAGTGACTTACCGGAATAGGTTGTGGGTCATTTAAGTGCTTGCCCAACTCCAAAAATATGTCCGATAAGTAATCTGGAACGTCGTAGGGATGACAGCTGACAAACGAGCACATCCCTAACACAGCCGCATGTATGATGCGTATATTCTGATTGATCGATTGGTTCCCATTGCTAACGCTTAAATTACGACGTTTCAATTTGGTTCTTGACTTTAACTTAAATTCCGACTGCAAACAGATACATTTAAAAGCATTCAGTGCACTCACATTTATTTACCAATAATGCTTCCGGATTTGGTAAAAAGTGGCAATGCAGGAAGCCGCTGAGAGACGTAGCTGCAGTTACCCTAACCTCGGGCTGTTCGTCCTCTAACAGTTGCAACACGATTTTTTGAATCTAATGTCATACAGAAATAGTTGGTTGTAAATGGAGAGATGGCGGATTTACCTGTGCGACCCAACTCTCATTAGCAATGATTGTCGAGAAATTGTGGAATACCAGGACAGAAATAAATTCCGCAATGGCTGCTCTTGCAGACCAAAATGAGCACGACGAGACTTGCTCCATTGCGGACAAAGCTGCGGGAATATAAGCGCTGGGAGTGAGGGAGTGCCCGATTACCACCAAGAAATTCAAACAAATTGAACTTAATTCTTCGTCATAGTCGTTATTTTGTAACACGCACACTAATGGTAGTAATTCGTAGTGGCTTGGTACGGCTGCATAAATTCGGCGAGTTACGCCACTGGTTACATACTTGCACACTAAAAATAATTAATAATTTATCAATACATTCAGTTAATAGTAGCCAATTATCACACACAAATATATTGATTTTAATTAGTTACTGGATATCTTGTCAATAGTACTAAAAACTGAAACACTATACACCCCGAACTATAATAAAATGTTAACTAACGATTATTGGTGTAATTAAATGAATATTATTTACTTTATGGTGTGGGAATGCTAGATTTATCCTAGCAATCATTGTATTTAAACTAAACCTTACGAGTGATCTTAGGAAAGGAACAAAATTGTCGTCCAGTTTTCTTAAATCACTTTTCAAACAAAAGTTACTCATTTAAAAATTGATCCTTCAGGTCAGAAAGTGTCCCCCGCCTAAAATGTCACAAATAACAAATTACTGATTTAAGTCAATATTGTGATACTTCCCCCACCCCTCATATTTTATTGGCTAGAGCAATATGATGCAAAATTGATACAAGATTGCGATGCATGTATTTTTTATGCATATTTATTGGGTATATTTTAGGGAAAATGATATTTTTCTACTTAACCATGAATCGTACGCCCTCTAGCGGCAAACCTAGAAACTTGTAAATAATTTGCAAGGATTTCTCTTGGGCCCTTTTGTTAACAAATTTTTTTTCCGAAGTTGTGCAATTAACGGTTCCATAGATATGGCCTGGGACCTCTATTAATGGGACACCCTGTACAAACAAATTTCGTGGAATTCTCTCCATTTTCGTTGTCCAGCCAAGAATTGCAATAGAATTTTTTTTTGAATCTTCGTAAACTAATTTCAGATTCATGATTTTCATGTCAAAAACCCCTAGTTTAATTTTGAAAAAAACTGTCCAAAATCGAAAAGGGCATACCCGAAAACCTATTCAAAGACGTGCCACCAGTCTTGGCAACTCCTATGGTTCCTCAGAAAAAATTAAAGAAGAAATGCAAATCACTTTTTTGAGGGTTTATTGGACAAAAGTGCTCGTTTTGATGCCCCCTGCCATCCATTTTTTTTTTTACATACTTATATGTAACACCCTGTATAGGAGCCTTGAAGATACATAAAACTGTTACTAGTACAAGAAATTTGTCTTGCGCATGTGCAACCTAACTATTTTTCTTTGTCAAGATAATTAAATGAACTGTGAAGTGTCACAGTGTTACAGGCCATAAGTTGAAATTGGTGGTCCTGCACTTCAATTGTTCTTTTTCACCCCCACCCCCTCCGTTTCCTCTCTGTTACTATCCTGACCTTCCCAAATCCATGCCTGATTGCAGCGAATCATGGTGGATTGGCTTCGGTTAAGGTAGTTTGCAATTTTTCTGAACGAAAAACAACTTTCGTCCAAACCAAAAATATGACAGCTGTCGCCTTCTCTTAATTCGCGGTAGTTTCCACGTTGGCGTATTCTAGGCACGATCACAGCCTCAAAAGAAACAATTAAGAGCAAGAACTGAACAAAACTCGCAAAACATACACGATATAAAATTACTAGAAAAATGTGAAAGAACTGTCAAATAAGCCATTACCACTTGATCCATATGAATGAAATTTTAATCAATTGTTACCTTTTAGTAGTTAAACGTTTCTACCAAGTTTAATAAAAAATCCTACTCCTTCTTGGTGTTGCAATTTCCATGTCACTGAGTATACAGGGTGGCAATTTGAAAACTTACCACCCCCCAGTAGTTAGTAAATAAACGAGATATTTAAAAAAATCAAAATCCGTTTCGGTAATTCGGATGTGTGATACGTCGTTGAAAAGCTCTGAAAAAATACTTTCCAAGTTCCAACCACACCAAATAGCATTACATTTAGGTTAGTAATTATCGTGCAAATCAAAAAATAAACCAATATGATACATTTGGCTTTTATTTCAATAAATGTTCAAAATGGTTTCCATTATTGGTAAGATCGAGGGTAAGGCAGTAGTATAATCTATTCTCAAACTCTTGTCGAACATTTTGAAATGTTGGTTTTGCAATATATCGAGGTCAAGGAGGAGGGTTATGATTGGTAGAAATTAATTCCTTTCGTTGAGACCTTTCATTAGAGTACCATGAAGGATAAAACTAGTTGCACTCCCCCCCCCCCCTCCAGCCCGTACTTTGATAAGAGGCCAGAAAGAAGGGCAGTAATTGGTAGAAAACGGTTCGTTGAGACCTTTAATTAGAATACAATGAGATAAAATAAATTTTTAACCCCCCCCCAGGCCCGTCGCTCACTGATCTCGAAAAAGAGTCGCACGGGAAAGTTATAGTTGTACAAACCATATATTTCGATGAGACCTTTCATTAGAATACCATGAAGGGTAGAACATGTGTTTAATCCCCCCCCCCCTCCCCCTTTTTCTAAAGTTAAACTTGGCACCACTAAAGGCATGCGTATGCAAAATCTGAGACCAATTGGTTGTCGTATGTAAGTTTTACACTTTCAAAAACAGCATCTCAGGAAATAATTCGTGGGGGGCCCCCCTTTTAGACAGCGAAATTTGATGGCCGTCTGACACATCTTCAAGATATAGGCTACCTACTGCAAAAAATTCCAGGACTCTAGGACCATTCCCGTAGAAGTAGTTCGAAATGGCAGAAGTGGGTCCGGACGGACGAACAAAACGCAAACAATAGCATATTTTTTTAATTCTTAAAAAATGCGCTGCACTCACTTCTCTTGAACGGTTTCTGAGATATGAATTTTTGAATGGACCCTTACATCTCCAAATTTTTAGACAAAAATTGACCTGTCAAAAACCATGACTGATAGGTACACAAATCTTAAATACATTGAATTCACAATAAAATGGCGCATTTAGAAAAAAATAGAAAATGGTATGTTTGTAAAAAAAACAAGATGGCGCTAACTTCCGGTATTTACAGTAGCGGCGAAATGTATCTGTAATGATCGACTGTTGCTGTGTATCAAATTTCTATTTCTACTACAAGTTCAAAAACTTCTAACGAATGGGCTACCTTTAAATGAAATTTGATATATGTAAATAAGTAAAGGAATGTTCATTAGGTCATGGAAAGATAATTTAAATTAGAGTATAAGTACACAAACCAATGAATAATCAAATAGTTCCACAATTCGACAAAATGTGGCAGCACTTGTTAATCATTTAGGTGGAAGAACTATAAACTTAGACCATAAAGTACATGGACTGCTATTAAACAGCCCTATGCTTTCAATACAAAATGGGTGGTCTTATCGTATCTTCTATATGCCCAGAAATGAGAATTTGGTTTTTTGGCATTTCTAGGAGACTATTTATAGTTGACGCCAAATTAAGTTGGTCATTCTTAAAATTGTACGGATTAAGATTCAAGCAACGTCAGTCGTATCTAAATCGACGTTTAGTTAATATGCGGACGGGTAGATGTCTCTGTAACTTGCTAACTTCAAGTTCAACTTTTAATCTGTCAAACTTCGAGGTTGCGTAAATTGATATGCGAATTCAAAACTAAAAGCACTTAAAGGGAACTGTTACTATTTATAGTAGTGAATTATTAAAATAGAAGAAATGGTTGTTATAATTATCTCCACTTATTTGAACCTATACTTAATGTAGGTAAACACACCGATCCTCTGCATTCATTTATAACATGCATTTCAGGCAGAAAACTGGCAAATCAAATGCGTTATTCTAAAATGTTGAACATTAGCTACGAGCAAGGTTTCACAATATCGTATACAGTCCTCTTCTTTCGGCAAAGGTGATTTGGTAACGAGACATCTGTATCTGTACATATCGTGCTTCAGCTTATGAGATTATGTCAAGAAGTCAAAAACAATTTCGTTATACTTATAACAGATGTTCAGTTCTAGTTTAGATGCTACAAGATAATTATAAAGTTACGTCAATGGTTTTCACAATTTCATATGCAAGTTGTTACAATTTACCGATTAAACTCTCCACAAGTGCAAAGTAGTTTTTAAAAAAAAACTGTTTCTTGATGTATTGAAGTAAAAACGTAAAAATAAATGTTAACCAGGTAAACACGAAA